>NW_027266268.1:35126296-36328796 GCF_022045235.1 Haliotis cracherodii | reverse complement strand
TGTTATAAACTGGCCAGAATATCCTATAAACAAGACATATAATCGCCCGAGCTCGTATTGAATAAATGCAAGTCAGTAATATCCATGCGTGCAGATTCTACAGGCATAAACCTGCAGTTTACAACACAGATGTGTAAGTGGGAATTGGTACTTTGTTATCCATTATAACATTCTTAGTGAGCTCGGCTGAATAGCATCGATGTAGCTGCACAAAAGACAGTCTGCATAAATCACATCTTAAGTATGTAAATGTGTTCTGTGGGATCTACAGTAAACATACGCAATTATCATAGCTTTATCCTGCCGGCCATGTCTGCGGCAGATATTTGTGTCTGAGTGCATGGACAATATGTTGAATGTGTTGATATGCACAGCTGCGCTGTACTCTGCATTGACACAATAGGCGTATTGAACGTTAACGCCCCACATAGCTTTGCTCATTGAGCGCTGTATAATGATTTAATCAAATAGTAGTGCTTTTCCTGTCCATATTGTCATGTTAATGGATCGACAACTCATCATGTTGGAATAAAGCGACACTGAGTTCTACAGAACCGGCGTCGATATCAGTTGAAATATACATTGATCAATACCTTTTTTTGCCAATTCAAAGGATTAAGAATTTGTTATAGTTCTTTATACGATGCGATAAAAAGTATCAATTGCAACATGAATTTCATGCAAGTGCCGCCCTGTGATATGGAGTGTACTTGGTGTTTGAATGTACAAGCTAGGGTAGCCTGACGCTGGATTAGTACTTTTAAGTCGTGTTAGACCGCCTCCGTGGTCTAGTGGGTGGAGCGTCTGAGCAGAGCGGAAGGTCGGTGGTTCGAACCCAAAAGACGTTTTTGTTTCTCTTCCTGGCGCTCAGCTTCAAGGGAATTAAACAAGGATTGGTCGGGTTGTGGTGTGTGAGGGTGTGTGAGTGTGTGTGAGTGTGTGTGAGTAGGGTATCTATCTTAAACTGCCTCATGGTATCTCAGTGGGCTAGCATCAAGCACGCACGCACGTGCGGACGCACATTGAACCCTATTTCACCCCAGCTCACCTTAAGTCGTGTGGACAGATTTCAACCCGGTTAGTTACATGGAACCTTTGGGTGATATTATGAGCAAATTTCCACACCTACAAGGTAGACATGTGACGTACATGAAGCTGATGTGCCTGGTAACACGTGTGACGTACATGTAGCTGATGTGCCTGGTTACACGTGTGACGTACATGTAACTGATGTGCCTGGTAACACGTGTGACGTACATGTAGCTGATGTGCCTGGTTACACGTGTTATGTACATGTAACTGATGTGCCTGGTTACACGTGTGACGTACATGTAGCTGATGTGCCTGGTTACACGTGTTATGTACATGTAACTGATGTGCCTGGTTACACGTGTGACGTACATGTAGCTGATGTGCCTGGTTACACGTGTGATGTACATGTAACTGATGTGCCTGGTTACACGTGTGGCGTGCATGTAGCTGATGTGCCTGGTTACACGTGTGGTGTACATGTAGCTGATGTGCCTGGTTACACGTGTTATGTACATGTAGCTGATGTGCCTGGTTACACGTGTGACGTACATGTAGCTGATGAGCCTGGTTACACGTGTGGTGTACATGTAGCTGATGTGCCTCGTTACACGTGTGGTGTACATGTAGCTGATGTGCCTGGTTACACGTGTGGTGTACATGTAGCTGATGTACCTGGTTACACGTGTGACGTACATGTAGCTGATGTGCCTGGTTACACGTGTGACGTACATGTAGCTGATATGCCTGGTTACACGTGTGACGTACATGTAGCTGATGTGCCTGGTTACACGTGTGACGTACATGTAGCTGATGTGCCTGGTTACACGTGTGACGTACATGTAGCTGATGTGCCTGGTTACACGTGTTATGTACATGTAGCTGATGTGCCTCGTTACACGTGTAACGTACATGTAACTGATGTGCCTGGTTACACGTGTGGTGTACATGTAGCTGATGTGCCTGGTTACACGTGTGACGTACATGTAGCTGATGTACCTGGTTACACGTGTGACGTACATGTAGCTGATATGCCTGATTACACGTGTGACGTACATGTAGCTGATATGCCTGGTTACACGTGTGATGTACATGTAGCTGATGTGCCTGGTTACACGTGTGACGTACATGTAGCTGATGTGCCTGGTTACACGTGTGATGTACATGTAGCTGATGTGCCTGGTTACACGTGTGACGTACATGTAGCTGATGTGCCTGGTTACACGTGTGACGTACATGTAGCTGATGTGCCTGGTTACACGTGTGACGTACATGTAGCTGATGTGCCTGGTTACACGTGTAACGTACGTGTGAAATCAAGAAAACGCCGATGACGAGTAAGCCACGCAGAACCATTGCCGTTGCTAAGAACTGTTATTTTTTATTTCACAGATAATAGATTTTATTTGGGAAAACCGTTGGTCGGTAAGTTGGGGAATAAAAGAAGTTTCTGTCGATGTTTTTATTCGTTTTTCTTATTATTTAAATATGTTGCCATATGCGCGGTATTTAAGAATCTGGTATTGTTCATACAGTTTTATGTGTTGTAAATAGTGTTTGGCTGGAATGCTTGAGTTGTATGCAAATTTTAATGTTTTATATTTTGGTAAGTTAACTCCGGCTGATCCGCAAACAATTTTTTTAAATAGTGCCTAAATACCAATCGACTCTACAAAAGTTTACTGTGAAAAGAAAATGAGAAAAACACTATCGGTGTCTTACACTGGCCACTGATGATAAATGTACCCCAGGTAAGGTGTACTTATATTTCAGATGTCGATCGATGACCTTTCTGAGCTCTGACGCCAACACATTCCATGTATTCACATTAAAGATTTCCTGAAAGACTTTATTGACCAGGCGTGGCACGGCCAAATGGGTACCGAGCTGGAAATCTATTGAGAGGAAGCTGTAATCAAGCGAAGCGGTGTAATGAGCTATGTCCGTGACCCTGTTGGGAGCGCTAATTATAGAGCGTGCGTCAGAGCGGGAACAATATGGTTGACGGTCAACAATATTTTACAGCCGCCCTGTACTTAGGGAAGTAGTAGCAAGGTTGAATGCGTGAGTTTGCTTTACGCTGCTTCGAACAGTATTTCAGTGATAACAATGAATGAGTATGGTTTTACGCCGCTTTTAGCAATATTCCAGCAATAATACGGCGGGGGACACCAGAAATGGGCTTCACACATTGTACCCATGTCGGGATTCGAACCCAGGTATTCGGCGTGACGAGCGAACGCTTTAACCACTAGGCTACCCGACCGCCCTCAGTGATAACACGGCGTTTCAGATGAATGTGGATGGAAAGTAATTCAGGTCTGGGATGTTTTCCATCTTGTTGACTCTACGATCTGGACTTCGAACCCATAATCATAGGCAATCTCATTAAAATCAGATCTTAGTTCTCTACCGCTAAAAGATCTGAGGACATCCCATTACGGGTCACGTCGTAACGACCTTTCATCCGACCAATCAGAGCGTCGCATGAAAGTGACTGTCGGAATGTGATTCCTAATCATGCAACCTCGAACACTTCAACACGGGGTATTTATTCCGAACGATAGTTACGGGCTTTACGACTGAATCCATACAATCTAGACCATCTATTAGTCATTCCAGAATATTCTTTTGTTCAAGTTTCATTTTTTTAGTCAAGAAGTTGTCAAAATATGTTTCGAAGCGTGGTCGCAAATTTGACATTAATGCCGTAAAGCACGAGAAAGCTACCTTCTGATTGGCTAATGTCGACTTCCGTTGGTCGGTCAAAGTTCGCGAAAAGTCGGTCTGTCGTGACCCGTAATAGGGTGTCCTCAGATCTTTGTTTAGCGGTACCGAGAACTAAGATATGATTTTAATGAAATTGCAATCACAGGTTCCTGGTGCGCCTGAGGGACGCAACTCTGCACAACAGTCTCAAACGCAACAGTAGATGTATAAGTTCTAATTGTTGGGATAGACGTAGGATAGTATCAAGTAGTGGTTATTAGGATTGTGATATCAGTAGTGAGTGGGTTTAGGTTTAATCGGGTTTAATGTGGGAGGAAGTTCAGTAATGCATGTTTCCTACTATGGTGAAATCATGTTATCAGTGAGTGAGTATGGTTTTACGTTTAGCAATATTCCAGCAATATCATGGCGGGGGACACCAGAAATGGGCTTCACATATTGTACCCATGTGGGGAATCGAACCCGGGCAGTCGGCGTGACGAGCGAACGCTTTAAACCACTAGGCTACCCCACCGCACCTCATGTTAGTAGTAGTAGTAGTAGTTGTTGTTGTAGTAGTAGTAGTAGTTGCACATATAGCTGAAGATTTAGGTGGGATAGCATCGGCTGTTGCAACCCTTGTAGTGGGAGTGAGTGGGGGTAAGCCCGAAGTGATGTATGGATATGGTAGTGGCTAATCAGGAATCGAACCCACGACCATAGGATTCTGGCCGCCTCAAGGGAAGCAACTCTGCGTCTTCCAGTATTCACAGTGTGTCGTATGAGTCGATAGAATCGGGGACTGTGTGGTTACCATGTGTGAGTTAAAACATTAATTCTGCCCCCAGTGTAAGTGCGAGTCAATACTTAGACATCAGACAAAACAAGCTTTAAAAAGTTTTGTTATTGACCGTCTGTACATTCAGTTCGAGTCTACACGAATTTCAACCCCCACAAGAAGTAAACCTCCACCTGAACCACTTTTATTCCACCCGCAAACGACAAGTCAGCATTTTGTGAAAGAAACCCTCTCAATTCGTCAGTTTATTTGTTGACAGAATCCCAAATATGCAACTCGACTTATGGTTGTTTGTTTGTTGTTTAACGCGCACTCAGCAATATTCCAGCTATATGATGGCGGTCTGTAAATAATCGAGTCTGGACCAGACAATCCAGTGATTGACATCAGGAGCATCGATCCACGCACTTGGGATCGCTGACATGCATCAACCAAGTCAGCGAGCCTGACCACCCGATCCCGTTAGTCGCCTCTTACGACAAGCATGGCCGGCTGAAGACCTATTCTACCCCGAATCTTCACGGGTTTCTTCGCGGGTTAACTCGACACATGATGGAGCATGGCCGGTTGCTACACTGTGGCTGACACGTCATCGGCTGTTCTCGCAAGCGCCAATGGCCAGGAAGACGTTAATGTCGCCGAACGACAGTTCTAAAATCTTTATTTTGTGCTCGTCAATTCCCTATTGAACAAGCCTTGTTGTATATATATTAAAACCTGGTTACTATGGAAACATATAGGTAGATATGTAAGTCGGAACAAATCAATGCTTCTACGAGAAACAAATTGCTCTGAGATGTTGTGGCTGGGCTTCAAGTGTACATACAGGCAATGATATACAAATAATATAGAACAGGTGTTTTCGGGTAGTGGGAATTCGATAAACGCTTACTCAATACTGTAACAGAAAGCCAATTCACTGGCAAGGTGCGATTGTTTAAAAGGAAAGTAGGCTCATGTTGATTGGCAGTCTCACACACAACATTGCTGTGTCTTCTGGTCGAGACACACAGAGAGAGAAGGGGGGGGGGGGGGGGGGGGGGGGGAGTTAAAGGGGGATTGTCATTACAAGAAAAAGACAGCGGAGTAGAGGGGTCGCTAAAATGTATCACAAGTAGAAGGGGAGGTTCATGTAAAATTGACAGTTCTGTATTTTACAAATAAAAAAAATAACATGTAAACATTATTCAGGGGCTGTTTATTTATTCTGGGGTGGTAGTGACATAAGCCACATGACTTGTGCACCAATCCTCATTCATTTTTTTGAAGAAAAATATGATTAAATCATTTATTATAGAGGGCTGAGGAGACATGAAAAAATGTTACATAAAATCGGTCGGGGCCAAAATATGACACAGTCCTAAGAAGAAGAGGAAGGTGGTGATTTTTATTTACATGTAACGCATTGTACATCATAACAATTACTAGATATTTCGTGTGGATGTGTGCAATGCCCGGCCAGTATGACCTATGAGACACAAAAGTCTTTAAGAAGTATAAGACAAGTATTGATGAAAAGGAAACATTAAAAATAAAAACAAATTTATACAATGTCCGCATGTCATCCCACGTGTCCATACTCACTCCCGCATACGTGCGATCCAATATAAATTAGCCGTGCAATAGAATACAGCTAGATGACGTCACTGATGCGTGCAGAGACCTTGAGATGGTGACGTCACTTCCTAAACGAGCTATGGCAGCGAATGACCAATATCTATGTGACGCGTGAAAATCGGGGTTAGCAAAAAGGCAACTATGCTTGTCGTAAGAATTAACGGGGTCGGTTGGTCAGGCTCACTGACTTGGTTGATGCATGTCATCGTATTCCAATTGCGTGGATAGATGCTCATGATGTCAGTCACTAGATTGTCTAGTTCAAACACGATTAATTTACATACAGCTGGAATATTGCTGAGTGCGGCGTTAAACAACAAACTGATATCTATGTTATTCTCATACCAGAACGGAGATATAATACACTGGATTATCCAGTGTGCCGTTAAACGTGTCCGCAACACGCCACTGTAAAGACAGGTCGGGCTAGCTTGTTGGAATTTGGAGCGAAAAGAAAGTGACCTAGGCCGGTTTTTTGCAATGGCATTTCAGTAATCCAGTATGGGTTCATCTTCCGTCCAGTTAAACAGTATAGTATATTCTAAATCAGAGTGGTTTGGGGCTATGTTTGGTTGATTGTTGTTAACGCCGCACTCAGCAATATGGGATACGATGGCGTCAACCAAGTCACCGAATCTGACCACCCGATCCATTTAGTTGCCTCTAGCTCTAGACATTCATGGGTTGTCGGGGACATGTATTCTAACCTGGATTACACATGGATTATAGTGCGGCGATAAACAACAAACAAATACAAAATCCTATTCAATCTCATTAAAAACAAATCTTGGGTATACTGCCAAACAAAGATCTGAGGACATCCCATTACAGGTCACGTCAGAACGACCTTTCATCCGACCAATCAGAGCGTCGCTTACCAGATCAGGAAAGTGTTTTCTAATCATGCAACCTCGAAGGGATATTCCAAACGACAGTTACGGAATTTAGGACTTAATCCATGATACAATTTTGTCCATCTATCAGCCATTCCGAAAATGTTCCTTTGTTCAGTTTTCAATCGAGAATTTGTCAAAATATATTTCGAAGTGTAGTCGTCAGTTTGAAACTAGTGCCGTAAAGCATGAGAGAGCTGCCTTCTGTTTGGCTAATGTCGACTTCTTGTCAGTCTAACTATTGCTCGGTCAAAGTTCGCGCAAGGTCTGTCTGACGTGACCCGTAATGGGATGTCCTCAGATCTTTGTTTAGCGGTAGCGAGAACTAAGATCGTATTTAAATGAGATTGAAAACCTATTGCAACTGTACATGAAGCGAACTTAAAATAACTCGGCTGCACTAGCAAACGCGAATCATGTGACTCTTTCACCATGGGACTTAACTCTTCCAGACCTACCATTGATCATTTCAGTCGCAAAACATCACACTACGTGTTTTACCACAGTGAACGGGGCAGTAGACCGAGGCTTGATTTTCTTTTTTATTTGTGATAAATTAAAAGTATATTTCAAAATTTAATTTTACCTGAAAATTAGAATCCGACTTTGTCTTATCAATCAGAACCTAGTAAGTTTCACACTCTACTGAGAACACAACAGTTATCGCTGTCATGTTAAAGTCAGGCAAATATGCCACCTGTAGCTCGCGCTCAGAAAGAAAATATATATTTGCTGTAAAATATACTGTATATTCCAAATATGTTTATTTCCAAATGGTGATACTGTGCTATACGTAATCGAAAAATATAGTATATGATTTAAGGACGGGATGTTTTACGCAAGTGTTTTGTAATAATAATACAACAACAACAACAACATGCCAGGATCACTACCACAACAACAACAACAACAACAACATGCCAGGATCACTCAAACCCTCTTTTATTTATTGGATTAAAAATAATTTCGTTAATATTTTTCTCCAATTTTCCATTTCAGGGGTTCGGCGGATCTGTAAACCGATTTTGCAAAAACATTCATTTTTATGTTTCATTACTACAATCTGCAGATGAGTGTCTAATAAATAAGGGGACATAACTCCGTCATACTTTAATGTTTGCACGGGCACCTGTTACACAGTCACGTGATTTAATCATCGAAGTCGGGTCCGTTAGATTGATCGGGAACATGTGTGCGTATAGCACAGCAGATTGCCTTGGTTAAATATTCATCCATCTTCGGGTATCGATATTTATTTATGTATAGGCTTTTGGTGGTGCAGATTTGCTGTAAGCTCCAAACAGACTTTGTTGGCAGTTGTTAAGTTATAATAACCCTATTCTTGAAGTTGGATGTAAAAGTGGTGTGAAGAGTTCTGGACAATATCATTTGATTGGAGTTTAAGTGTTCTGATTTGAGCTGCGACGTCAGTAAGTGTATGGGAATATATATACCATGTTCCGGGAGGACATACCAACGGATGAGGAACTGGCATCGCCATCTTTGAGAGTTTGTGAATCTGTTTCAACAATTCCCATCTGAAGAGCTCGTGAAGGAATGACATTGGGATACACTCGCCGTACACAATAGATTCACTGAGGTAAAATCCAATGTTCTTTGATGTCATTTTTATGCAATATATCTTGTTTATGGCAATACTTCACCATAATGTTCAAGTTCAAATTGAACCCGTGAAGATCCGGGGTAGAATAGGTCTTCAGCAACCCATGCTTGCCGTAAGAGGCGACTATGCATTCCGTAAGAGTCGACTAACGCGATCGGGTGGTCAGTCTCGCTGACTTGGTTGATGCATGTCATCGTATGCCAATTGCGTGGATCGATTCTCATGATGTCAATCACAGGATTGTCTGGTCCATACTCGATTATTTACAGACCGCCGTCATACAGCTGGAATATTGCTGAGTGTGACATTTAACAACAGCCATTGCTTCTTATACATTTTGATGTTGGATGATTCTGTTCCTGAAGTCAATAGAGTTAGAAGTAGCCCCAACTAACCCATGCTTATCGTATGAGGTGACTAAATGGATGGTGTGGTTTGGCTGGATGAGTTGATTGATTTGTATGCCATCCTACCTGATGGCACTGACTGTTCATTATGTCAACCACCGGTTCATCTGGTCCAAAATTGATGATTTACAGTCCGCCCCATACAGCTGGGAAGTGTGAGGGACTCTTCCTCCAACCTACAGTGTTTAATATGACAAAACTACTTTAGTTAACAGGTATGTATTACAGATAAATATTTATCAGAGGGAGAACAATGCAGTTGAAATATTGACTTTCCTATTAAAAAATGTTCTGTATAAAAGCAATGCCATTTGACAGCCAGTGTGGACGTTGATGCAGTGTGTGTTGTCAGTGTGATGCTGGTATATGAGAAAAATTTTGGTTATAGATGTTTAGAATGTTTTTAGGCAGATTTTGCTAGATATTTTTGAAAATATTGAATTCTGTTTTCCAGGAATATAAGGTGTGAGTTTATCAAAGGTCTAGCAAATATTTTCAAGATGTAGACATAATCATTCCCATCATTCTGGGTTGGAGAAGGTCTCAGCAACCTATGCATGTTGTTTGAGGCGACTAACTAGATGAGGTGGTCTGGTTTGGAGACATCTTAAGACCTTTTCATTAAGAAATAATGATCATTGCTCTCAATATGACATGTTCATCTGTTCCAGAATCAAATAGTAACATGACACTGTCATTGGGTTGGAATATGAATGAATATGGTGTATTTGTCTTTGGAGCCTGAAACCCTTCTTACCAGTATCAGATGGGCGTCCACAAACAAACACTGTAAATTAGAATGTGTAACTTGTTCATGTGACATGATGAATATGTCCTCTTGAGTAGAGTAACTGAATGTCAATCACTGGATAGCCTCACTATTATTTACAGACCACCTTGTTATTGTCTGAATATTGTTGAGTGTGGCATTACACAACATAGAAAGAAACAAACAAACATCAGGTGACCCTGCTGGCCAGATAATTGTTTTACCCGGTACTTAATTCTATGTCTGTATAATGATAAACAAAGTATGGGGACCACAAGGCATGGTATTGGCGCCTCATGCCCAGCTCCTTGCCCTGCAGACTACACTTGGACTTAATTGGCAGCAGCATGAATAATTAAATACATGTGCAGTAAACATTAGACAACTCATCTGATCGTCTCTATGGGAACCTGCTTGGTGTTTTATTGGTACACTACCGGAGGTCAGAGTTCACATGTAGCCTTAGGCCAAAGACCCTCCTGAGTATCTGTCAGATGACCTTATCAGATGAGGGAGATATGTAAAAAATGAAATAAAAAATAGTTCAAGTGTTTATGAGTTTTGTGACAGCTTATTTGAGATGTGCTCAGAGATTCAGTGGAGGATGAGCTAGTTTGGTTACTATAGTAGTATCTATATAGGTGTACAGATTGACTTGACACTGACCTTGGGACAACAGAGCGTGACCTTGTCTTGGGCCAAACTTGTTTCATGTCATGGTTTACACTGTTTTGGCTAGTCTGTCTCACAGTCCCTGCATCATATTATTTTCCCTTCCCATCCCTTACACTAATAGTCCTAATTGAATCAAGTCTAGAAATTTTCACAGGTTTTCTCACTGGTGATTCTTTCAATATAAAAGTTGTTTCTGTCAAAATTGTGTATTTGTTATCTTTTTGCAAACCCAGGGGTTTACCAGAGGCAAACTAGAGCCTGATGTCAATTATTTGAACAGTGAATCATGGGGTGTGTCCGTTTGAATCATTACGACCAAATCAATTTTTGCCATCGTAGCCAGCACATATTTTTTAATATTGATGTCATATTTTAATTACTTCATTACTTGCTCAAAAAATAAATAAAAATGAATAGCTCATTGATGTCCATCATTTATGTATTTAAATGAAAGTCATTCTGAAGTGGAGCTATTAAAACTGCAGCTAGCTTCTTGAATCACTGATAGTGATGTAGACATGGAATTGATATATAATTTTTTTAGTGTATAAGAGGACCTATATAACTAGCGGGAGACATACCGTATTCGACATAAGCGCTCTCAAAATTAGAAATAGGGGGCTCTTATTAGAATATTATTTTGGTGAAAAAAACAGAGTTGAAAGAAACATTTTTTGGTTTATGCTGGCAGCCTGAAATGTTTATGTACGACAGATACGTCGAATACAATAATAGAAATAAATACTTTTATGTTTCATCAGAGACCATATAATATATTATATGGTCTCTGGTTTCATTTATTCCTTATCAGCTGCTTTTCAGTAGGGGCAGTGGGTTCGTGAAACGAAAAATATAAAATGTGTGGCCTTAGGCTTTGTTTCAGACCAGGAAAATCCCACCCATGGTCAGGGCAGACATTTGTTTTATGGTTTCTGGTTAGTATAATTTATTTTTTGTTGTTTATACAGCAGTTGGGACCCCCTATTTCCAAGCCTGGGACCCCCTATTTCGAAGCCTGGGACCCCAATTTACTTGCATGGCATCCTTAAAAAGCATGACAAAATGTTCCCGGAGTGAGTGAGTATAGTTTTATGCCGTTGATAGCATAAGTCCAGTCATAATATGGACACCAGAAATGAGCTTCACACATTGTACCCATGTGGGAATCAAACTACGGTTTGCGGTGTGATGAGTGAACGCTTTAACCACCAGGCTACCCTACCTCCTCCTTGTTCCCAGGAATCACAGTTAGGAGGGCCATGCACATACTTTGAACACTTTTAGGTTCATCGAAAAATAAATACCCTGGGGTACACATGCATTTGTCTAATTCAACAATGTTCAGTTATTTTGTTTAATTAAATTGTTTATGCTTATAATTAGATCAAATAAATGTTAAATCTTTCAATACCTGAAATTCCATCGAAGGAATATTTTTGTCCTGTGAGTTTTCTTTTGTTAAAATCGAAATTTCCATTTTAGGGCGGTATAGAAATAAAGCCAAATAGATTTAGAGAGCTGATATCTGATTGGCTCAAAACCTCACTCATTCTTCATTTCTATTGGGCGGTCAAAGATCGCTCGGGGTCCACCTGATGCGACCTTCTATGGAAGTGTTTTCAGATCTTTAGGCAGAGAGCCATTGTGTTAGTGTAATAGATCTGATTTTAATGTGAATGCTCGCCTAGTTTGCCTTCCTACAGTTTTCAAAGTTTTGATTAAGTAGGAACAGCATTTGGTGACTTGATTCTATTTAATTGAAGGAGTTGACACCATTGAAATATAACTATTAGATAAACGATTGCGTATCAGCCGATTGCGAAATTCATTTATTGACAGAAAGTGTACATCTATTCATTTGGCTTTCAGGTAAAAATACCCAAGATGTTATGTTGAAATTTCAAGATATGTACTAAGCTGAAATTTCAAGATACCGGTACATACTAAGTTGAAATTTCAAGATAATCATTTTGAAATTTCAACTTAGTATCTTGAAATTTCAAGATAATCATTTTGAAATTTCAACATAACATCTTGAAATTTCAACTTAATCTCTTGAAATTTCAAGAAAAAAACAAAAAACAAATGGCCCTAAAAGGCTTCCGTACAAATGTAAAGAAAGGGAAGGTAAAAAAATATTGAATACATGTACCACTAAATATTATGGATATTCCTCTACCAGATCGTCCATCTGGGTGATATTACATATTCCATTCCACAGCTTCTTTATAAATTTTTGAGTCTGGTTTCCAGATAGTTTAATGTCTGTGATGAAATGTTCATCCCCTACTTGGGTGTCACTCTGAGATTTCCCACTGATATTAAACTGCAATCACCCACAGCTGTGACACGTGTGAAGCTCCACCTCTGAGTCATGTCATTGATTCCATAATAAACACGATTTGGAAGTGGACCAATCTCTTTATAGTCAGATCTTTTACTTCGATAGGATACCTCTCCGCGTGGAGACAATCTGACAATCCTCCATAAGACTTTAACACTCTAATCAGCCACTCAGTGTCAAGGCTTCTAAATTTGGGTATGAGTGAGCATTCAGACCATCTTATCTGATTTCTGTATCTCTAAAATGAACTTAAATGGACAGTCCCGAATGTAAATTGTAAGGCTGTTTCATTATGTTCTTGTGGATATTTTATACACCCTGTCACGGAGAGGAATATCATTTATAATCCAAAAATGGCTCCTACAGGTGATATCGCTTGGGTGAGATCAAGCAATATCTACATTGTAGATATCACTGCAATGAAATTGCATCCCAATGCTTTGCAGACCATTGTGATGTCACAATCAAATGACATCATTAATGGCTCTGCGACTGAAGCTGTTGGCAGTACTTTTTACACATAAGACTGCTTATTACTGTCTACAATCTGAAAAAGTTGGAAGAATGATGTTGTATGATAAATAAAATCTCACCCTTGTTTCTTTTGATATCAAATATATCAACACTCTTTGATATACAGTATTTGATGTAATAAGTGCTAGCTCTAATAAGCACCCACGGAAATATTTGCTAATATATTGGCTAGTGAACAATCCCAATTAGCACCCCTTCCGATTGATCAATGTATACAAGACTTATTTATTCGCATATAATACGCACTCGTGTGTTATATGCACCCTTAATTATGGGCAATTAAGTTCTGGAAAATGTATCTGTCGTACATAAACATTTCAGGCTGTCAGCATAAACCACAAAATTTATCTTTCAACTCTGTTTTTTCACCAAAATAATATGCTAATAAGAGCTCCCCATTTCTAATTCTGAGAGCACCCTGGGCGCTTATTACGTCGAATACGTTAAATGGAAAAGTGGCTTGCCGAGGTGTTTTTCCACTTTTGTCAACTCATGTTGATATATTTGATATCAAAAGACACTCGGGTGAGATTCTCTATATCAAAGTAAAAACACTTATTTCAGTCACATTCTTCTGAAACCTTCTAAAAATAACTTTATATTTTTTTGCTTTTTATGTCTGTGATTTGTCCCAATGCTTACAATTTTAGCATTCAACACAATATGAAAGGAGAAATCATTATTTTCTTTGTATTTGTAATTATATTTTTGAAAAAGTACATCACAGAAAAGAAAACAACATGATTTGTTAATACAGGTATCTGTATTCCAACATGATGGTTCTTAGGTGTCTTGTTTGTTGTTAGACATGTTTTATGTATTGGTTTTTGAAAACTTGGTAGGTAGGTTAAATTATTTTTATTAAAAGACATTTCAGATTTTTTCTGTTCTGCAAAAATTGACTGAACATCTTGTTATATGCATCATTTATATAAAACTGTTCTTGCTGTTAAACATTGTATGCATATCTTATCGTTCAACATGATATAGTTCAATGTTTGGCAGAATAGTGTAAAAATAGTAATTTAAGCACTGCTCAGAGAAGGGTTCAAGTCTACTCCCTCTCTCACATCCTTAAACACACCAAAACATTCTCAACCAATCTTTGTCCAAACCTATATAAAAAGACAATGAAGCAACATTCATCGACCAAAATTAGCACCAGCTAAAAGTATGAGGCTCTACAAGTTTTTATCTAAGGTAATCTACTTATGTATTAGCACACTACATGTATCTGTAATGAATAGCAGTAGTTCTTGGTTAGGTCTTGATTAAAGTAATTGTTATACCTCTGTTAAGAATCTTGCAATGCCTTTGGTTAATCCGTATCACGTGATAAAACAAGACATTTCAATGTAGGCACCCAAATCACGTCGTTTCTGACACTGACCTTGCATATTGACTTGTCACATGATCAGTATTGACCTGTCACGTGATATTGACTCTCGTCTTCAAGAAAACTAGATGGCTTCTGGTATTACACAGTGCGTAGGTAACTGTAATGAAATAGAGGATGGTTTAAAGGCTTCATAAACTTTAAACTGAATTTCGATATAACAAAACAAATGTTTACTCTTGACAAGGTTAATATGCAAAAACAAGGACCCCACCACTGAGGTGGTCTGACCGGGCTGAGGCCGCAAGATTATTTATTTGTATATTATTGTTACATTCTAAATAAATCCAGGTTTATTATTGCCACTTGATAAATAATTAACTACTATGGTGTTACATGTCGATTCACAAATTGAAACAGTTTGTTGACCCAGAAATCCGAACGCAAAAGTACTTTGTGTGAAACCAACAAACAACCAACAAGCCGCATACAATCAACAATTCTATTACAAGATTAACTAAGTTTGCAAATCAATACAAATTGCTGCTCAGCAATTACAATGGCAGTACACAATAGAGTGGTAGTACAATATTCGATGGCAATATATAATATGATGTCTGTGGTCAGTATCAAATACAAAAATACAGAGGTGATAGCAAAAGTCAGTGATAGTAATATTTTTTCATCCAGCAGCAACAGTTGGCAAGCTTCCGAGAAAGCCCCGGGCAGCGAATCAGACATGATGTGTGATCCTCACAAGAAAGCTGGTCTAAATGTATGCGAGATGCATAAACATGCTCTTGTCTCCTTATATACAACCTAACTGGCTACTGGAACATTCTATACAGTGTCCTCATCAGTCTAGTGGCACTAGAACATTACAGAAGTTTCTATAACATACTATCACTGTCTGCGGTATAACGGACCACATGTTTACACATCAAACTAGCATCTAAATATCGTAACTTCCTGATGATTGTTCACTGTCCAAACACAACGCAATGTGCGTCTA
This sequence comes from Haliotis cracherodii, assembly GCF_022045235.1. NCBI lineage: Eukaryota > Metazoa > Mollusca > Gastropoda > Lepetellida > Haliotidae > Haliotis > Haliotis cracherodii. The sequence goes on along the minus strand of NW_027266268.1, from coordinate 36,313,048 downwards.
CCAAATCTCAACAGTCACTGTTAAACAATAAAATACACTGCCATATGACAATGGGAACTGATAGAAGTACAGCAGTGTGTATTACAGGTTGACAATCCCATGGGGACATATTCCAACCTGCAGCCTGAGGGGAATGTATATCACGGACTCAGGATAGTATAGGTCCCCAGCACTCCATCATTGTGTGTATGGTTGTAGAAGGAGATGGCGAAATGGATGGGCTGGTCTACTTGATGACTTGGTTGATTGCGTATCATTGTACCAGTCAGCGTTGACATAATATCAACCACTGGTTTGTCTGCCCCAGATTTGATTATTTACAGGTGGCTGGGATATTGCTGGAATATTACTTACTGCAGCTCTATATGAAATAAAAGGGTAACGTAATATATGGCTAAACGTGTATAAAATGTTTACTTTCAGACAATGCGTCACTGACCATGTAGATACTACTAATGGGGAGTCTCAAGATGACAACCACGAGGCGTCGTAAAGTCGAGTCAATTCCACGCTTCAAAACCATGTCTGTGAACGTGCGTCGCCTTCATGAGGCCCTGACTGTGCATCTAGATCAACAGGAAGTCAGCACCTTCGTTGATGCCCTAAATCTGTACAACAACCAACGAGATGTTTTTGAATTTGTCAACACTCTACGAAAAATACTGAACTCTCCTCAGAAACGACAGTTATTCCCACTTGTTAAACGTGTCATTCCACGTTCTGATATTCAGGCATTCGAGTTATTAACAAAGGGAGGTAAGCGCTACAATACTCTTCCCCGTCCTGTTCTCTATCGGCCCCATGCGGCGGACATCGCTGTGTACAAGAAACAACACAGTCGACCCCCGAGTCTTCATGGGAGTCTCCGAGAACGACCTCGACATGCAATATCAAAGGTCAATGGTCTTGGACCGCTCTCCAAATCGGAGATTAAAGGTGAAGCATTGCGAATCAACATCGGTCCGCCATCAGATGAGGAGGATGGTTTTGGGTTTACAATACGAGGCGGTGTGGAGTATGGCCTTGGGATCTACGTTTCGGCCATCGATGAGGATGGCCCTGCAGACAATGAGGGTCTTAAGGCAGGGGACCTCATTACGGAGGCCAATGACATTTCGTTTGAGAAGATCTCACATGATGAGGCTGCCAAGGTAGGACATTTTGTTTTTATCATCCAAAACTTGCTTCCACAGGTGATATTGCTAAGGTGAGATCAGGTCTGAAATTGTTAACAGTACATTTCATACCATTGTGACATCATCAGTAATTACCATGACAACACTCATCTCTCTGCCAATGAAGCTGGTTAGCTGTACTTTTTACACTCAAGACACGTTATTACTTTTTAAAAAATGAAAAAGTTTCAAGATTAATTTTGGATGAATAAAATCTCACCAGAGTGTCTTTTTATATGAAATATATCAAAGCTCGTTGATAAAAGTTAAAAAGTCTGAGGCTTGATAACAAAGCATGCTCAGGTGAGACTTGATTTATTGTATGTCATAATCTTCAAATAATACTTGACAATCCGTTGACTGTTTGTGTGAAGTGGACAGTATACAGGGTTGTAGTGCCACCCTTGGTGAACCAGTATATCACCGACCGCCTCCGTGGTCTAGTGGTAGAGCGTCCGCCCGGAGAGCGGAAGGTCCGGGGTTCGATCCCCAGCCACGTCATACCAAAAGACATTAAAAGATGGTACTTGTTGTTACCCTGTCTGGCATTCGGCATTAAAAGGGCTTAAACAAGGACTGGTTGGCTCGGAGTCAGAATACTGTATCTTAGTGGAGTATTCATGTTAAACTGCGACATGGTATCTCAGTGTGCTAGAACTATAAATCAGCATCAATCCGGACTAGTACAAGCAGCCACACACACACACACACACACACACACACACACAAACAGGTGCACGTCGCTATATAAGTACAATTATCTTGGGCGCGACGTTAAACCCAGTTTCCCCTCACCTCACCAGTATATCACCATTCTGTTATGATGTATTCCCTGGACACATTAACCCCCACAGTTTCAATCTGAGCTGAATGACATGACACTAAGCAGCCTAGTCAAATTACACAGTCAGGGTTAAATCTAGACCTGTTCAGAGTCCAATATTCACACCCAAGTCTGCAACAAAAGTCACTAAAAATTCCTAAACTGAAAGTAAAAATTTCCTTATTTGTGTTCATATAGTTTATGATGGTGGCAACACTGGCATCGGTTAATTGATGTATGAATGGAAAAACCGATGTGTAAACTGTATGATTTGATGTAGCAGAAAACTTGAACATTATTTTTTTTATTCATACCTCAATAAACCAAAAAAAATACAGAAATAAATTTGGCAATAAAAACGTGTTATCTACAGTAGTTTAAAAACAAACAATTATATAGATCAAAATTATAAATCAAAAGCAGACAAATATGACAAGATTGATAAACATTCCAGGCATAAGAATACTTACTGTGACGTAACATGAATCAGGTGATTGTTAAATTTATAAACATTTCTTGACACGCCCACAAACTTTCCTGTTTGGAGTGAGTGAGTTGGGTTCAATGCTGCTTTAACATTATTCCAGTTATAGCGCGGTGTGTCAGCTTAATGTGGGAGGAAAGCCCGAAGTGATGCAGGTCTCAGACGTTTACCACTTCAGTGAAACCCACGAGCACGGGTATGGTGCTGACTAACCTAAAAACATAATCGGGGTGAACCGATATTCAAACCCACAATCATAGGTTTCTGGCGTGCCCAAGGGACGCAACTCTGCACAGCGAATCTCGACGACTGGGCCACCCGTGCCCCCCCTTTTCCATTTGTAAATCCTAAGACAAAATTGATATTTCTCAGTATTTTCGGGAACAAAAATATATTTTTAAAAAGATTGCAGCCCCTCCCTCGGAATATCGAATTGTCGTTCCCTTGCTGTGCATGGATTACAGCGTGAAGTGAGATGCTGTCAGCTATATAAACAAACCACACTGTTGAACCATCGTGGAACATCTGTACTCCACATGCAGGTGTGTCTGCTGCCATTACAGAAATCATGTGGCAGGCTATTCCAAGGTCACAATAACTTAGATTTTCATCCAAATCTTAAAAAATGATGTCTTCCCAGAGATGATATTCTTTATACACGTGTTGAAATCTGACATTACACAAAGCGATATCAAATGATTGCTTCATGTGCAGGTACTTGGGAAAATATAGGGATATCAGGTCAGGTGATAGGCAATTAGGAAAGTCTCAATATTTATTATGGCCTAAATGATATGAATTTTAAATGAGCTCACTAATCCCATTTTCAAAATTTCCATTAACAGTAAAATTTTAAACATCTATTTGTTAATTAATTACACTGTACATTGTTTCTAAATTTTGGTTAGAAAACTTTTTAAACATTTAGTTAGTTCAAAGTGTTGTATTTGGTAAACAAAATATGGAAAATTGTGGAATGTGAAATTCATATTGATGTCAATAACAAGTTCTAGTTGTGAACTGATTGATCGAATCATCGATTTACCAATAATTTGTATGCCAAAATTTTATTAGCAATCACTTTATCATAAAATTGATAATAAAATTGAATTCCTTGTATTCTTTGAAAAATTCATACTGTAATGAATAAATCTGTTTGTCTCTGCTTGTGATTATCTCATGTTAATGTCTCATTAGATAAGCCAATTAGCAATCAGCTGTACATGCAGTTTTCCCGTCATCTAACAGTGACTCCGTTAATAAGATTCTGGGTAAGAATCGGTCCCTAGCAATCTATGCTTGTGAGAGACAATTAAATTGGATTGGGTGGTAAGCCTGTTTGATTGTGTGTTGCTGGTTCGCGAAGATGAATTGTCACTAATGATAGCATCCACTGGTTTGTCTGGTCCAGACATTAAACTTCTTGCAGCGATCCCTGACGTCAGCCATGTTTACACATTTAAGAGTTGAAATTAAAAAGTATATTAAAAATCAAATCATTACACACTACCTCAGTAGCAACATCTATTTCGCTTTGTACCAACATCCCTTGGTTCATCGATGAACATTTAGTCCCAGAAACAAAGTTATCATATTTAACGATATCTACAAGATCCAAAATATAATCCAAATGGAGCCCAGAACAATGCTTATATTCAGGCCCACCCAGAGCTGAAGCTATCAAGACTTGCCAAAATATTCTAGACTTGAGTTGGATTTATTTTGTGATTTAAACTCTAGGCTGTGGGAGACTGACTTCTAGGTTCAATTCAATGAGCTGCATGATAATGTAAACTGTTCAAATATGTGAATTACAACCTGTGATTGTTTTCTCCAGATTATCCGTGCAGCAAAGCGCCTGGAGCTGTGCATCTGCCGTGTCGGTAGAATTCCTGGCACCCACGTGGTACACCAGGCCTACAGCTGGGTGGATCCCCGGGGCAGGGCAGTGTCCCCGCCCCCTGAGCTGGAGCACATGGGCCCCCATCAGGAGGTGGGGAGTCTGCGGAGTAGGAGCGGGTTGATGCTGCTGAAGGGGAGTGATGAACGGAAGGTAGGAGTTCTCTTCAGCTCATGTACTCCAAACTTACCATGTTAAAAAAGTGTTCAAACAAATTCCATGTTTTATTGTGTATAATACATGCAGACTATGAGGCTAATTCCTCTTCATAAGACCCAAGACTTACTCCCCTTTCAAAGACCCAAGACTTATTCTGCTTCATAAGACCCAAGACGTATTGCCCTTCATTTGACCCAAGACTTATTGTCCATCATAAGACCCAAGACTTATTGCCTTCAGTAGACCCAAGACTTATTCTGCTTCATAAGACCCAAGACTTAATTGTCCTGCTTTAGACCCAAGACTTATTCTGCTTCATAAGACCCAAGACTTATTGTCCTGCTTTAGACCCAAGACTTATTGTCCTTCTTTAGACCCAAGATATATTGTCCTTCATTAGACCCAAGACTTATTGCCCTTCATAAGACCCAAGACGTTTTGCTCTCTTTAGACCCAAGGGCTATTCCCCTTCATAAGATCCAACATGTATTCCTGTTCATTAGACCTAAGACCTTTTCTCCTTCATGGTCTGTGGAGTGTATTTAACAAACATTTTATCAACCATTTTACCAGACATTGTTTGTAAGGTGGTATCAGCTCTTGAGTGATCTTAGTCAATAAATGTGTTTAGTGTGCAGATTTGTTATGAAGATAAAATACATTTATTATTATGCTGCAGACATTAAAAGGAATGAAATTAAGTTCTGAAAGTGCTCTCTTAAAAATAGAATGTATTGTATCAACGGCACACAAATGGGTCAAGTTACAGTTTCGCTTATAACAGAGATCAACACACTGTGCAGCCAGTGGGTAATTAAAATTTAATAATTAATCATCTTGAGCCCAGAACTGTTAAATAATTCAGGCCCTAGCAACCATCACATCTCTATACTGGGGAGAGAGGACTACCATTACATGTGGGGGGTCAGGCATATTGTCCCACACAATCAATCTATGCACAGGATGAGCACTGGCCTTGATGGTAGGGGTTGGAGGGGAGGGAGGGGTTGGTGGGAGGTAGAAAGTTCTTGCACAGGATGATCGCTGGCCTGGGTGAGGAAGGAGGGTGGGGGTGGCAGAGGTGGGTTAGGGGATGGGGGTTGAGTTAGGGGATGGGGGTTGGGTTAGGGGATGGGGGTTGAGTTAGGGGATGGGGGTTGGGTTAGGGGATGGGGGTTGGGTTAGGGGATGGGGGTTGGGTTGAGCGATGGGGTTTGATGGTGGGTGATGGTTAATAGTTCAGGCATATTGTCCCACACAATGGCCACTGGCTTGGGTGGGGATGGGGATTGGGTGTGGCAGGGTTGGGTTAGGTGATGGGGGTTGGTGGTCAGTGATGGTGGAGAGCCATTGGCTGGGTGGGGTAGTGAGTGTGGCGTGGCGTGGCGTGGCGTGGCGTAGTTGTGAATGGGATGGTGGTAGGGAGGCCTCTGCAGTGACTGAATCCATATTGAGGATAAACACGCAGCTACTCCAGATAACTAGGTGATGATGTAATTATCAGGGGCCAGTCATATGTATGTTATAGACCATATGGCTGGGGATGGGGGAAGGAAGTATGTTTTGGGGCCTCTGGAGAATTGATGGGCTCAAGCAGCACGATGTATTGAAGACCCAGTTCACACATTTGTGGACAAGCACATGGAGTAGAGTCACACAGAAAACAGCAATCTATTTGTGTATTCTTTATTACACACATGTTGGCAACCATCTTCCCGAGGCAAGGGAGTTTTCTGACCATAAAAGTCCAGTTTCTACCCTTGCTATACTATGCTGTTACATTTTTCCTGGACTATTGAGTCTATGTATTCAATCAAAATCACGTAACAAAATTGACCTCCAGTTCTTAAACGGCCATGCAGATTTCAGTGGATTGCAGGATTTGTAAGGGATGTGTACCATCAGCTTAGCTTCAACAGATATTTTCCAAATCTTTTCAGGTTTTTATTCCAGGTGCTGACATGATTTAATGCACTTCGCGAATTAACACCCGTTTTATTACAATTTAGAGCTTGATGATCGATCAGATCGTTTTGATTGAGCCCTGCCATTTTGTTTGAAGCAAATGCATGTAATATGAGAGGTGGAATCTGATTGGTCAGTAGGGCGGACATAGAAGGGACATAACCCGTAATAGCCACTGGTGGCGCTACATTCGAGCCCAGAAATTCCAGTCTAGTTCGGCAAGGGTGGAAACTGGACATTTACAGTCAGTTAACTTCCTTTCCTCGGGAAGATATTTGGCAACATCTCTGACATCTGTCCCTCCATTCTCCCTCAAAATCAAGTTTTTAGGGGCAGTGGGGTAGCCTAGTGTTTAAAGCATTTGCTTGTCACAGTGAAGACCCAGGTTCGATTCCCCGCGTAGGTACAGTGGGTGAAGCCCTTTTTCTGATGTCCTCCGCTATGATATTGCGGGAATATTGCTATAAGCAGTGTAAAACAATACTCACTCACTCAACTAGAAGTACTGAACTGGTGCCTTTTGTGGTACAGGAATTTATCTGATAAATTTAATTCCGAGATTCCACGGCAACAAGTGGTTAGGTTTAAATAAGGGAAGGGTTCCTTTCTGGAGCATGACTAACAAAATGTTCAATATTTCTTTGTGCACTTGTTTTTATTTCAACCGATCATGCCTAATGTTTCTAAAATTCAATGAAAAGACACCTTTTTCAGTCAATGGTAAAATGTCAAGGTGAGCTACTGAACCTAATGATATTTTTTCAAAACGACAATTGTTTTGTCTGAGGTAACAAGCACACAATGATCGATGCTCGAGACAGCTGGTTGTCACAGATACTCGTACATGACTCGTCAATAGCGACACCAACTTCTCTGCACATGTTGCCAGCGTATACAATACCCCACAGTACAGATTGTCAAGTCTAGCTGGAGTACGGGGAGATTGATTCACATGGACAATTTATTTACTGATGCAAAAATGCAGAGTTAAAATAACTAATTTTAGAAAGGCGTTGTTATCAATTTTTGGTATCTTGATCACTTTGTAAACAGGCTTTCCTGAAGACTACTTAATTATAATTGGTTTAAATTGATCAGTCTTTGGATAAGAAGGTAGAAAAGCAAATATTTGTGGTGTTTATTGAGAGTTAGGGGATCAATCACTTAAATAGCATTTACATATATTAACAATTTTCGTAATTTCACTTGTCTCCCCACCAATTGGTCATATCTAGATTTGAAATAGATATTTGAGTATGATTTGGGTAAAATAATAAAGCAATGAGTAAACTAGCCCTCTGTCAGTGGTAGCAGTTGACTGATTAGATTACTAGCCTGAATAGTAATAACATATGGACACTCCCTAATTACCTGCAAATGTACTAGTCCTCAAGATGCCTTTGAGACACCTAGACTGGGAACTCTGGAATGTATCTAAACCAGACGAGAGGCCAATATTCAGCCCCAGGTCTGTGGCAAATCCTGTAAAAATTGCCAAATAGGAATAAGAACCTTCCCAATTCATGTCACTATGTATGAAAAAAGTGACAGAAATCTCTGCAAAAAGCAGAGTTGACTGTATGATTCTGTCTATTGATCGTCAGCATTTGCTTTATGAATCACTATCAAATCAGTGATAATACCAGGTGTTCACGAAAACCTGAGTGTATCCTGCCCCACAGGTTGCACCAATCACAAACCCATGCAAAGGAAAGTCAATTGTTCACCTGATAAAACAGGGGAACATATGGTACATGTCAAATATATAATTGCATCGGATATAATCTAATTCATCAAATTTGGAAATGCCTATCTAATGTCATGGCCTTGTAGAGACTTGTATCTTCCAGATAACTTGGCCAATAAACACGACAGAGAGGAAGAGGATTTGATGCTAAGTGTCAGATTATTGCATAGAGATCAATGCTGAGAATGCAGTGTTGAAATACCTCTGAATTTAAGAACTAAGAATTTAGAAATAATCCAAACACTGAACAAACCAATGATATTTCCCCCCAAATTTGCCTGCCAATGCGATACGTATCTCGGTTATTACATCACGATTCGATACGTATCTCGTTATGCTACGATACACATAGTGACAAGAGAAAACAAGAGATAAATGAATTAAACTTAGTTTATTAGAATGAAACATTAAATGAAAGTGAATGAATGTTCATGAGTCATAAAATATATTCTGTTATGAGTATTTTAACTTAATGAATCATCTCGGATGCAGGGAGATAACACGCCCCCGACGCCATTACGAAACTCAGGCTTCTATCTCTATTAGTTCACGCACACATGATCTGTTTCTGCAGAAGCTTATTGTGGATAGAAGTACTGATATTTCTTATCTGTTTCAGCCCCATTATAATGATAAACACACTCACCGACACATGTGTATGAGATGACGTCCCACTGATGTGTTGGATATATTGTCTATACTGTATATTAATCAGCCTATATAAAAATTGCAAAAATAGCAGAAAGTCTACAAGCCCAATGGATCAATATTTAGACAATACCTGTGCTTTGAGTCTTATTTCAATACAAAACAGAATATGACTCACAAATAGATTTATCAAATTCATCTTGATCAGATATGTTAACAGTAGCTGAGTTTTTCTGAATACCATTTTCATTATGTGAAGCTAATGTATCAAAACCAGAATGTTTCAAATTGCAACTGTATCTTTTACCAACAGTGAAATACATATACCATGACCTATTTTGTTAGACATGAATGTTAAGTGTTGCAACTGACCTGACAATGACATAATATTTGCAGATACACAAGAGTGCTTTGTCAAAACATTTAGTTTTGTTTGTTTGTTTTGTTTGTTTAACTCAGCAATATTCCAGCTATATGACGGCGGTCTGTAAATAATCGAGTCTGGACTAGACAATCCAGTGATTGTCTTCTTTGTGGCGGGGTATAAGGGATTTATTCTCCCACCCAGAAATGTACTTCCCTCCCAGACGGGATTCATAACATTTTTTTCAAGATCGCATTAACCAATCATGATCTCATCAATCTGACATGGAGGTATGATAAAGTTGTTTGTAGTATGTCACAAGAAGAAAATATTGAATATATTAATGATTTATAATAATATTAAATATAGTATTAAAACAGAAACTTTTTTCAAAACCAGATGTGTTTGAACTACTGATCAAGTTAACATGTCTGATACATATCAGCATTTCCCAAAACATAGATCACATCAAAATGCAGATCTTCGAAATCATTTTACAGAATTCATTTGTTAAGTGTGTATGAACAGCCATCAAAATAATTTCATCCTCAACTGTATAATTGCCTCTCTGGCCTTCTTTAGTGCCACAGAGCATCATGATTTTGTCTGCTTACGTGGGAAGGAAAGCTTGATCTGGAGGAGAAGAACTCCTGGATCGTCAGGGATGTTCATAGGCTGTTGTCACGGCATCAGTGCAGCTTGAGACAGCATGGGATTGATCTGTCCCGGAAGATTCAGCAGTCACTGCCACCTCTGGACCATCAGATATCCATCAATAAGAGGATGTCTGATTGTCCAGAAAAACTTGACTGTACATTTCATTTCTCTCTCACCAATTTATTTTTCTTCTTTGACAACTCTGCAATCTAAATTCTGTATTTTTATAATCGATCCCTCTCCTGCAGGGCCCCATTCCACAAAGCGATCTTAGCGCTACAGCTGATGTAAGTCTATGTTAAAATATGGGAGTTACGATCGACTTAGCGCTACGATCGCTTTGTGGAACGGGACCTGATTCCTTATCCTGGATACTTTGTGTTCTCTGTACTCCTCCTGATACTGGGGGCACGGGTGGCCCAGTCGTCTAAGGCACTCCGATTCGCAGAGTTGCGCCCCTTGGGCATGCCAGAAACCAATGATTGTGAGTTCGAATTCCGGTTCCCCCCTTGTTCATTGTAGTTGGGCAAGTTTGGTGGGAAAGTGTGTTCTAGTTGCTCTGTGTATTGACGAAGGGACATTAGCGACAATTAGAGTATAATTTAGTGCACTTTTCTATTTTGGAAAGTATTTGTGGCTTAGTGGAGCACGAAATTTCAACAATTTATTTACACTACTTAAATTTATTTTTATCAAACTGATGGGGAATTGTGGGCTTTATTATTATTTTTTTGGAGAACAGTAATGCCATATTGAATTAGTTGATAATATATTTTTGCTCTCTGATGTACATGTATGTAACCTGAATCTGGGAAAATTGTTACCATGGTTACATGTTGCTTTGTTTGAAAATATGTAATATCATCTACTGAATTCCATAAAAAATGAGACCCGTGAAGAATAGGTCTTCAGCAACCCATACTTGCCGTAAAAGGCAACTAACAGGATCGGGTGGTCAGACTCGCTGACTTGGCTGATGCATGTCATCGATCCCATTTGCATGGATCGATGCTCATGATGTCAATCACTGGATTGTCTGGTCCAGACTCGATTATTTACACACCGCTTTCATATAGCTGGAATATTGCTGAGTGAGGCGTTAAACAACAAACAAACAAATATAAAAAAAGAGAAAAAATATATATATATATAAGCAGGTGCTCACTGCAAAAAACTGCCTAATATTTTGTTATTGTACCCAATTACCTAAGGCACGAAGAAAGTCACGATGGGATTTGCCTTCTTTCTTTACTTGGTGAAATACACCAGATGCATAGTCCTTACCAAACTCTGAATATTAGACTTTTATTGACAAGTGGTGATATATTTCAAATTCTCCATATATCCACTATTTGCTCATATGGTTTGTGAAGTGAATCTGCTGTATTTGCAGGTGAACGTCGTCGTTGACAAGGGTGAGTGTCTTGGGCTCATGATCCGTGGGGGCCGCGAGTTTGGTCTTGGCGTCTACGTGTCTGGTATTGACCCCTTCTCTGTGGCGGAGAATGCAGGCATTAAGGTAAAGTTCTCATGGTTCTATTGTCTAAATTGAAAAAATTGGCAAACAGTGTTCCTGTTTTAGATCACCTGACTGCAGGTCTTGTGAGGTTACATTGTGGCGAGATCGCCTGTCTGTCTGTCAGTGACTTTTTGACTTTCACATTTTCTACATTTCCTCTGAACCCCAATACCTATGAAGCTGATTTGTTGTAAACATAATTCCAGTCCAATTTGGGACATGGCTACAATGGTAGCCATTTTGGAAAATATTATTTTCGCCCATAACCAAGTCATTTCTGCATGTATCATGAAATTGAATATACAGCAAGTACATGGTGTGTGAAGAGTGAGTGAGTGAGTATGGTTTTACGCCGCTTTTAGCAATATTCCAGCAATATCATGGCGGGGGACACCAGAAATGGGCATCACACATTGTACCCATGTCGGGAATCGAACCTGAGTCTTTGGCTTGACAAGCCAACACTTTAACCACAAGGCTACCTGACCGCCCGGTATGTGAAGAAACAAGGGACCTTCTTTGACCTTAGATATCATTTTTCCTGAATATTCCAGAAAAATTCTCCCAAGGATTTTCCAGATTTGACTGTTCCCTAGCAACCCATGATGGATCAAGTGGTCAATCTCGGGTACTTGTTGATTTCATTGCTGCTCACAATATCAATCACTGGATTGTCTGTCCAGTCTTGACTATTTACAGAACGCCATCATATAGCTGGAATATTGCTGTGTGTGGCATTGAACATTGACACCATGAGCACTGATCTGTGCAATTGGGATCCGATGACATGCATCAACCAAGTCAGCGAGTCCACCAATCCTGTTAGTCGCCTTTTAGGACAAGCAAAGTCACCTCTGAAGATCAAGCATGGGTTGCTGAAGAAGTATTCTAACCTGGATCTTCACGGGTTTCTAGGTGGGGAACGTGTATGTGATGTTAGATATGAAAGGGGAGCTAACTCTCCCCATCATGGCAGTAGGGATGGTTACTGGGGGAGGTGTGTTACATGTGTTAATTACAGTAACCGTCAAAATGACCTGTTGTAGGTGGGAGACCAGGTGCTGGATGTCAATGGCCGCAGTTTTCTGGACATCAGCCACTCGGAGGCCGTCAGCATCTTGAAGACAGGTCGGCACATGATGATTACTGTCAAGGATGTTGGGAAGCTGCCATTTGCAAAAACAACGATTGACAAGACACAGTGGTTGCCACGTGACAGGCTTCCCAATCAGATGGGATCAATTAATGCAAGGTACCATATTTGGCAGGTTTCGACAAATGTACTAAACTGAACACTGGACAAACGTCAAATTTCTTCAGGACCGGTAACTTTTTAAACTGAAGTGGTTACAGATACTTGATTACAGAGCCAATTTTGTCCATTTTTATCCACAGAGAATACATAGTCACTTTGATACCTACAGAAACATGTTGCCTGGTTGTGTATGTGTTCAAATGCAGCCTGTTATCATGGAGAATATTATACTTATGCATGCAAACTGTTAAGGGTGTATTGTACATCCTTTGCAGTTAGGTTCTGAACTTTTCAGCCATCCCTAGTTCTATCAAGATACTGTAAAACGTGAAATTAATCCGTCTCCAAAAGAATGTGACCGCTGGCCCCTAGCCAAAAATGCGACTCAGTATGAATGCGACACCCCCTCCTCTCAAGCATCAGTGGATTTATATCTAAACAAAACGTCCTCTGTCAGGTTTACAGGAGAATCCTCACCTTAATCCAACCTTACATTAATCAGATCACACACCAAATAGCACTGCTTATTAGCGCTGAGTAGAGTACTTCAGCTAAAATGAGACTTGCACGCTGACTCGTGTCGGCCTTTGATGCAGTCGCAAAGAGCAAAGACACCGTGTTGGGTGGCGTCTGTCTGGACTTGCAGGTGTGATAAGTGATGACATGAGTGAGTAGAACGCTTGTCTTCACCCCAGCAGTATCAATTCACAGGATGTAATTAGTGTTTGAATGACATTGTTTATATACTTGTTACAAGTGCTGCTCAATAAACATTGATGTGGAATACATAGTTGTTTGTTTTCAGCGTATGTCTAAGTTGGTATTTCTGCTATCCAAAATGTCTTATTGTTGACATAAATGCGATGTTTAATTATGCGAGCAAAGACCACTCGCATTTTTCGCATTTAATTCACGCTAGCGTTAATTTCATGTTTTACAGTACATATTGTCCTGCAGCAAGTGTGTTGTTACAGCCCTAGTACACATGCCAGTGTTGTTGTGTTTGTTGTTCCAGGTTGTCGTCCAGCATGAGCAGCCTGGACAAGGTGGGGCTGCAGAACCACCAGGAGGGACATGCCCGGGTAAGTATTCTACGCTGGCTGGTGCCACGATCGAGACAAGAAAAGTAGGCTTGAAATTGCAAGGTTGGAATCAAGGCTTTGATATAGGCTAGTAGTACCCCATGCTTGTCATGTGATCAAGATGAGGCTGGACATCATGTAGGATACCTGATGATCGTATGCAAATTTTACCGGGTAGATTTGGCACATATGTTTTAGCAACTAATATTTCACCAGATTTTGTTTCCATGGGAGGTAACTACATTCCCATGGGAGATAACCCTGTTTCCATGGGAAATAACGCCATATCCATGGGAGATAACCCCATATCATAGATTTGCACATTTTTCTAACCAAACCACATAAAAAGTGATAAATGTATATAATTTTAATTGTGGTAGAACTCAGTGCTCACAACGTCAACCATGGGTTTGCTATCACCTCGTTTATATCTAGATGTATTACTGAGGAGCATCCTGTAGACGGCATTCACTCACACATGTGTTCTGTCTTCAGATCGGCTTCAGCAAGGGAGCAGGGTCACAGCTGATGCGGAACACAATGACATCCTGGCCTCAGAACGATGTCATCGAACAACATGCAAGGATCCTGCTCAACAGCAAAGAGCAGACAACTCTGCGCTACTATCTGAGTGAACATCAGAAGGGCACCATCCAGACAGATGGTCTGGTGTTTGCTCTGTTTGAACTACTCAACACACAGGCCAAGGTAGGACACAGTTAAAATGTGGATGTAGAACTGGCGATAGTATACAATTATAGACTTTACTTGAGGTCAATATCTGTTTTTATGGACCCCAAAACATTGACCTTCATAAAAACAGGTATGACGTCATATACAGTCTATAACTGCTTTATCATATGATAAAAAGACAAAACCAGATTCACCATAAAGCTTAAGCTATGATAACAGATGGAGACATCTGAATTCCCATTCTATTTTTAGAAACTCAAATCGATGCTGTAAAATATCAGACAGAATTTGGAGTCAATATGCTGTACGTGTAACCAAGTCTTGGTCAATGAAATTGGCAGAAATCTTTGCATTATATAATAATTGCATGGGCGGATACAGCTTTTTTTAAAAGGGGGGGTGCACAATTAAGATCTATTTATTGTTTTTGGTGGGGTAATTTATACAGAAATAAAGTCTTTTTTCGAAATAAAAAGGGGGGTGCGCACCCCCGCAGCCCCCCTCTGTATCCGGTAATGAATTGTATTTATCATATAATGGGTATATTTTCTCAGCAGGATTAAGCATTGGGAAAAAACAATGCATTTATATGATGAGATTCTGCTATGGGCTGCTTCACAGTGAAAACAACAAATAGCATGAAGTAGCCACTTTAATCAGCGTGTCATGAATATTATGATGCTCAATTAGAATATTTTTTCATCTCTCCAAAGTTTACTTTACTGACTGAAATTCGCCCCTTGATCAACCTCCGAGATTTGTCACGATATGACAGACTGGTCCGCAAGAAAGAAGCCCAGATGATCCGGGTAGGTGCCGAATACATGAGTAAATGAGACCACCTCTGAAGTGGAATTAATAGAGTGTCTGTCCGGGGAGTGGAAGGTCGGTGGTTAGATCCCTGGCCGCGTCCTACCAATAGACATGCAAAGATGGTACTTGTTGTTACCCTGCCTGGTGCCAGGAATGAAGGGGATTAAACAAGGACTGGTCGGCTCAGAGTCAGTATACTGAGTCTGAGTGGTGTATTCATGTTACACTGTGTCATTGTATCTCAGTGTGCTAGTCTAAAACAGGGATTAGTCCGGACTGGTACAGGCAGCACGCACGCGTACACTCATACATGTCGCTTTGTCAGTGCAATAATCTTTTACACAATGTTAAACCCCATTTCACCTCACCACATCAGTGAGAGAGGTGGGTTTTATGCAGCTTTAGGACACTTTCCACGTCACAACACAGAACACAAATTAATACCCTTGGCAAGGTTATAATGGAAAACAAGAACCCAGGGACTTGACCTCTGAGGTGTTCTGACAAAACCTGGGGCCAGATGGATTTGACTTGCTGACTTGGTTGATTGCATTTCATCATATCTATCCCAATGTGGTCGATGCTCATGATGTCAATCACTGGATTGTCTGGGCGAGATTCAATTATTTACAGACCACCTTCATAAGCTGGAATATTGCTGAGTGGGCATTAACCAAACAAACAAACAAACACTAGTGACACATATGACTCATTGCATACTAGACCTGTAATTACCCAGGTAGAAAAGAGGTGAATATGCTTGCCATAAGAGACAACTAACGGGATCGAGTGGTCAGACTCGTTGACATGGTTGACGCATGTCATCATATCTCAATTGCATGGATAGATGCTCATGATGTCAATGTGGATTGTCAGGTCCAGACTCGATTATTTACAGTATGACCTCATATAGCTGGAATATTGCTGAGTGCGGCATTGAACAAAAAACAGACAAACAATGCATACTGATGGTTTGAATATATTTTGTTGGTTGCCAGGACAACGATGACTGTGCTCTGATTCCTGACACCTTCTCCATGTTGTCCTTCGAGAGCACCGAGGCTTACCTGGAGGACCGGTACCGGAGGACCCTCTTCTCATCAGAGGTAACGTCATCAGTGTTCTCTTCATCCTGTCCAGTTATATGTGCACAGCATCCTTTATTTCACACATTACAACACATCTTCCTTCGTTGTTAAGGAAGAGGAAGAGTGTGGAAGTATCACGAATACAGTATCTCCATCAAAATTCCCAAAATCATATACTGTATTCACCGTAATAAGCGCGGTGGTGGTAATAAGAAAATTGACTAACTGGGCACTTATTAAAATCATACACGAGTTCAATTTGTTGTCGGAGATCAAGTGGTAGTAGACAAACTTAGTTTGATAGGCTTTCTGTAAAAAAATAAATAATGATTTACTGATTCGTCTAGAAGTTGGTTGGGGGTGCCTCTTTGAACAGGGTGATTAGTACTACGAAAACTGTAAATTTCTAGTTTCATCAATTTTTTTGTGTTAATGCACCAGACAGGAGATAAAATACAAAATAGGGTGTTCAATTTCTTTAAAAAAAAATTATTTAAAAAAAATTAAATGTTTTTGAAAATATATAATGGCATATTTTTAACCAAATATTTGTTTTCTTGTGAAGCTCAGGGTTGGATCATCCATAACCAAGACAGTAATCTGTCTGGCCTTGTTTGTATTACAGAAATCAGAACGGCGCCAGTCTGTGACAACGATGGAGCCCATGATGCTACATTCCCCGATGGATCACTTCGACAGAGACGTGGTAGGTGACACTGGTGTGAGGCCGTCATATAGGGGTAGACACAAATATGCCCTGTCTGATAGAAGTGAAATGATACATCGGTGCTTCGTGATTTTTCATGTGCTGATACGATACATGATACATTTTTTTCTGTATCGATACAAGACGGTACACTTGCTAAAATACATTACTACTAATTTAATCAGCCCCACATTTTGTCAGTCAGAAAAAGCCAAATGTGTCACTACTAAAAACAGCCGCAAGGAACAAGTGTCTACTGCTAGCTTTTCCTTTTGAACCTGCTCTGAAATATTTATGGTCAAGACATTTCCACACTTATTTGGCGAAATATGCATATTGCGATATGTATCGCATCATGACCTTTGAAATTGTGGTACGTATCGTATCATGACCTTGCTGTATTGTTTCAACCCTACTGGCTAAAATCAGAACACACGACTGCAGTCCAGGGACATGTTCCACAAAGCAATCTCAGCACTAAGTCGATTGTAACTCCCATTCTTTAACACTGACTTACGACAGTCATAGCGCTAAGATCGCTTTGTGGAACGGGTCCCAGCACTGGAACTCTACCCCGTGATGATCCTGGGTGAAAAGGTCCCCAGGAAGATATGCTGGTCGTAAGAGATGACTAAATGGTTCAGGCTCGGCAACCTGGTTGATTGCGTGTTATTGTACCACGATGGCGTGGATCGTTGCTCAAATATCAATCATTGGATTATCTGGTCAGGACTTGATTATTTAGGCTGCAGTCATATGGATATTGATAATTGTGGTGTCAACAATACACAAACAAACAAGCTGTATTCTATTCATTCAATAGTGCGCAAGTTTATTGCAACATCACTTTTGTAACTTTGTCACAACTATGACACGAATACTGAAAAAACATCACATTGTAAAGTTACTGCTATGACATCACAGACACGTCAAACATTTTGATCTTGCAATCACACCCAGATAACGTCATTTTGATGGTTATTCGGCACACTCTGAGTGAATGAGCAATTGGTTTTACGCCGCTCTTAGCAATATTCCAGCAATATCATGGCAGGTTACACCAGAAATGGGCTTCACACATTGTACCCATGTCGGGAATCAAACTCGGGTCTTCGGCGTGACGAGCAAGCGCTTTAACCACTAGGCTACCCAACCGCCCCCCTGGCACAGTCTGAAAGGAAGTCTTGAATACAATTGTTACAGCTGAATATGTATGCCCCTCAAAAAATATCCACATCTATGTGGATTCATAATACATCATCACTGTCTAAGATGCAAGATAATAGTGCGTTATACAGTTAGTCTTTACAAGAATGTTTTTTGTGTTTATTGCTTTAGTGTATTGTTTTGAAATGATCTATATATTGTTTTGTAAAACCAGTATGACACACATGCCAGTTTAATTATCTCTATGCATGTACAGTCCCCACAGAGACGTGAGGAGTCTCTGAGAGATGCTCTGGAACAGCTTCATGGGGAGAACGGACATGACCACAATGAGGTGAGTTACACTGAGATATACGTTATTACGAGGTGAGTTACACTGAGATATACGTTATTACGAGGTGAGTGTCACTGAGAAATATGTTATAACGAGGTGAGTGACACTGAGATATACGTTATTACGAGGTGAGTGACACTGAGATATATGTTATAACGAGGTGAGTGACACTGAGATATGCGTTATAATGAGGTGAGTGACACTGAGATGTACGTTATAACAAGGTGAGTGACACTGAGATATATGTTATAACGAGGTGAGTGACACTGAGATATGCATTATAACGAGGTGAGTGACACTGAGATGTACATTTTAATGAGGTGAGTGACACTGAGATATGAGTTATAATAAGGTGGGTGACACTGAGATATACGTTATAACAAGGTGAGTGACACTGAGATATACTCTATAATGCGGTGAGTGACACTGAGAAATGCGTTATAACGAGGTGAGTGACACTGACGTATATGTTATAACAAGGTGAGTGACACTGAGATATGCATTATAACACGGTGAGTGACACTGAGGTATACATTATAACAAGGTGAGTGACACTGAGGTATACATTATAACAAGGTGAGTGACACTGAGGTATACATTATAACAAGGTGAGTGACACTGAGGTATACATTATAACAAGGTGAGTGACACTGAGGTATACATTATAACAAGGTGAGTGACACTGAGGTATACATTATAACAAGGTGAGTGACACTGAGGTATACATTATAACAAGGTGAGTGACACTGAGGTATACATTATAACAAGGTGAGTGACACTGAGGTATACATTATAACAAGGTGAGTGACACTGAGGTATACATTATAACAAGGTGAGTGACACTGAGGTATACATTATAACAAGGTGAGTGACACTGAGGTATACATTATAACAAGGTGAGTGACACTGAGGTATACATTATAACACGGTGAGTGACACTGAGGTATACATTATAACAAGGTGAGTGACACTGAGGTATACATTATAACAAGGTGAGTGACACTGAGGTATACATTATAACAAGGTGAGTGACACTGAGGTATACATTATAACAAGGTGAGTGACACTGAGGTATACATTATAACAAGGTGAGTGACACTGAGGTATACATTATAACAATGTGAGTGACTGAGATATGCATTATAACGAGGTGAGTGACACTGAGATGTACATTTTAATGAGGTGAGTGACACTGAGATATACATTATAACAAGGGGTGACTGTTGTGATAATTAAAAACACTATACACAGAGGAAGGGTAAAGATACTTAATAAATGATATGGTTATAAAGGTATAATTGCAAGAACAACGGGGGCAAAGTACTGTCACAAGTCAAGTAGGGTTCAATACGTGGCCAATCATACCAAAAGACGTTAAGAAATGGTACTTGTTGTTACCCTGCCTGGTGCTCGGCATTAAGGGGCTAAAACCAGGACTGGTTGGCTCGGAATCAATATACTGTGCCTGAGTGGGCAAACCACTTATTTCACTTCAGGAGTCTTTGTAACTTGGAGGTGAACGCTACACAGGTGCCAGTGTTGTATAAAGTGTATTGGTTGTTGTACACTATCAAGATATAGTTTTATCATCTGATGAATAGTGTTATCGATGCTATAAACCAGTGTGATAAACTTGGTATCAAAATCTGATAAATATGCAAATCAGGTCACCAGACAGGAATTATGTTTTGTCTCCAAACATCAATGTCTTTCTGCTCACTAAGCTTTTGAAAAATGTCCTCCCTTGACATTTAGATAGAGCTTTCCCAGTATATGGATGATTCTGTAGACAAACATGGCTGCAGATCATTTGGTGCTAGATGATAATTAAATGTCACTCCAACACAGTTTCTAAAGTTAATTCCGGTAGCGAAATTACTTCTTAAACATTGATTAGTTTAAGAATGACATTATGTTATAAAGAAATTATTACCCTATGCACTGTCCTGATGTTCAAGTCCTTTGAGAAATCCTGTTGAATTTAAAGTTGACAAATGCATCAATGAGATAAGCCTTAGCGGGAAGTTTTGAAAGGAAGATCAGTTAAATATTCTATAATGGTTAATGTTGTTCGAATGTATTCTGTAAACTCCCAACACTGTTTATCTTGCATATTTCAGGAGGATGACATCAGTTTTCAAAGTCAGTCAGACTCCCATGGCCCTTACCTACACACGCCAAGGAAAACCATCCACAGGTCAAGGTCAAGGTCAAAATCTCCAAGACCATCTGTGAGGTCATTGAACATGGAACCCATCCCTTCAACCTCAAAAGCATCACAACAAGAACACATCGTCACAGCACAGGTTCATCAACCAATGAGACTCGCATCTCAGATGTACCTTCCTCCAGTTAAACACAAGGTGAACGTTTATGGTTTATAATGTTTTATTTTCATATCCCTTTTTTATCCAGTGGTTTTATTGTGAATTTCTCAATACAATTTAAAGGGGAAGTGTACATGCAAAAATCACTTTCTTTCTTTTTCTAAACAAAACGCAATTTTAGAATTAGTTAGTATCTGTGTTTGAAAATATACACTCATTTTTTTTCACAGTGAAAGTAGGAAGCTCACAATAGTGTGAAAGTGATATGCCGTTATGAGGCCTTCGTTTTACGAGCGAAATAGGCCTGAGTTATCCCCCTTAGATTATGACGTAATTGGTGCCAATTCAACTGGGTCCCTGTCTATTCTCAACGCAAAAGATATCAAGGACCAGTTTGCGGTAAAACAACATGGTCTACGACACATTCCGGCGCAGTGGTGACTCAGCATAACACAATTCTGGCTGGCATCTGAGATGCTAGAATCACAAAACTGTACCTACACCACGTGAAGCGGCTCTAACAAAGCATGATGACGTCATAATGTTTATCAATTGGCACCAATGACGTCATATTGCAAGGGACATAAGCCATGGTGTTTTTGTTATGGAAATAGAACACTTGGTAAATGTGAAAAATATAAATCGTTTTAGTGCAAAAAATATGTGAATTAAATATGATGTTTTTATATTTTTGTCTATGACACTTCTATGTTAACACTTTTAATGTGGAAAAAGTACAAGAAAAAAAGGTTCATTTCCGTGTGAACTTGCCCTTTAATCCTTCTGCAGACTGCGTAAAGTATACTCCCTCAGGGTCTGGCTATTAAATTTTCTGGGTGTGAAGGTGTGGGGGCTCTTCTTTAAAATGTTTGTTCAAGAAAATTTTTGTTTACAAGCACAATAGTAATAATGTTTGCTAGACATGTTTGATGACTTGAAAACTATATGTGGTGGAACAGAAACAGGTTTATTTGTGTGTCTTAGAGCAGTGTCCGAAAAAAATGAATATCCAATGCTTATTTCCTAATTTATGCTTTCTCTTAATCTGTTTTAGGGAGAGGACAATCCAAGTGATGATAGCGGCGTTGAGCTTTATGCACATCTAAACAGTCTTCCAGTAAACAGTACCGACAGGTATGCCATAAAGTATGCTTAAGGAAAATAGCATTAGAAGTGATGATGAAAAGTTATCATACTTCTGCTGCTTGGAGAGAGTGTTTTAAATCATATTGAGAAATCAGTTTTTTATTAAAGGAACTTGTTTCAAAAGAAATAAAACTTTTATGTAATGATTGCTAAAAAATTTTTGAAGAAATTGCCAACATTGATTTATTTTTTTGTAATGTAATGTTTTACATTTTGGTAAGTGTTACAAGAGAGTTCTTCACATGCTGTCCCTCGACAGGACTGTTGCAGACTTTACAACAGATAGTATTTCAAGCTGATTTTTCCTTTAAAATGAGAAATTTGTATTTAAATGTTAAAGGCATCATGGAATGGAAATCAGAAAAAGGTTTGATAATTTTCCTTCACTTTTTGTATTTTCTTAGTGTGCTGACTAGATATGTTTCATTGTTTACAAAAGTGGAACCTGCCTAAACTGGACTGCAATACAGAATTTGTTGCATAGTTCAAGCATTTGTTAGTTAAGCAAGTCTCTCATGAAGATCGACCCTGAAACAAAATCTTAAAACTATTTTCTGTTATAAGTTAAAAGACTAATTGACAAAGACAATCTTATATTTTCATCGCAGAGACTAAATGTTAATCTATAGTGAATATGTCATTACCTTAGTTCTTGAACAGACATTTTACACCCTTAAATTCAGTTGAAACACACAGCATGCAATCTGAAAGAAAGCTGTCTCTCCCAGTTGTTAGCTCACCTGCACCTAAAGGTTTATCTGGGTTTATGATACAGATACAGTGATTGGTCCATCAGTATATCAGTTCATTTTCAAACTACAAAACCTGTATTATGTGTACTAAACTTTCATGCTATGGTGTCTCTTTAAACTGTGTTGTTGATTCTGTATTGATTTATAATGGCTGCCCTTTTGAAAATGTCTCTTTTGCACTTAATCTGACATTTATGCATATATGTGTTGGAAAGTATGTAGTAAAGCCTAAAACTGATATACCGTATTCGACGTAATAAGCGCCCCGCTCTAATAAGCGCCCACGGCGATATTTGCTAATATATTGGCTAGTGAACAATCCCAATTAGCACCCCTTCCGATTGATCAATGTACACTTATTTATTCGTGTATAATACGTGTGTTATATACATCCTTAATTGTGGGAAATTAGATTCTGGAAAAATCTGTCATATTTAAACATTTCAGGCTGTCAGCATAAACCTGGAAATTTACGATCTTTTAACCCTGTTGTTTTTCACTAAAACAATATTCTAATAAGAGCCCCCTATTTCTAATTTTGAGAGCGCCCTGGGCGCTTATTATGTCGAATACGGTAAAAAAAATTCAAGGGGTAAATTTTCAAATCTATTATGACCGTTAACCTTTACACAATCTCTTATAAAGCAGATTTACAAAATTCAAGCAATCTGTGTTTCTGAAAAGAGTGTTTTCATTTTCCTTTGAGGTCAAAGAATTTGATAGGCACGTTCCAAACAGATAAAATCTCTGGTGAGCTACTTATAATGACTCATTACTCTATAAACAATGAATGAAATAGATTGTCAGAACTTCAGTTTACAAATAAACATTCAGTTAAACAATTAAAAACATTATTGCTATTGATCTAGCTTGTTACTTTTTAGACATATTTAATAAGCTGACATTAATCTTCCAGTTGGTAACTGATGCCAGTGTCTTACTGGATGACCAAGGGAGATAACTGCAATTTTAATGTAGTTTATACACTGGGTACATGCTGTTAACACATACCACAATGGCAGTAAACTGTCAAGTTCAGACAGATTCCACTGTACTTTTTGTTGTTGTCAAGTGTTCCCCTACGTGTATTTTGTTTTTGCTTTGAGTATCGGTAAAGTTCCCCGTGATGCCAAGACAGTGATATCACAACCGTCCAATCCACACGCTTCAGACTGATTACATGTTCCCTTTTATTGCATGAGTTTGTTGTAAGTTTGCAACGTGTTTATGGATTAACCTTACTCGTAAGCAGAAAATGTCGCCTACATATGCAGATCTTAATTGGCTTGTCTTCTGTTAATCCCATTGGCTTAACATTTTAGTGTGTTAATTTTTATAGAGATTTTATGTTTAGATATTTAGTATCCTGTGGAGTTTCCGGGCTAGAATAGGTCTTCAGGAACCCATGCTTGTCGTAAGAGGCGACTAACGGGATTGGGTGGTCAGGCTTGCTGACTTGGTTGATGCATGTCATCGTATCCCAATTGCGTAGATCGATGTGCGTGATGTCAATCACTGGATTGTCTGGTCCAGATTTACAGATTGCAGTCATATAGATGGAATATTGCTGAGTGTGGCGTTAAACAACAAATATAAAAACAATCAAAGATATTTCATTGTCTGTTCACCAGTCCTTCTCATGTAACTAATTATCTCTGAATAAACTATTGTTTAAAACAGACAACAGCAATCTTGATACTAGGACATGAGCCAGATGTGCTCATGGCCGAGATACACTGTCAGATGGGGTGTGTGTGTGTGTGGGGGGGACTGGTCTAGAACCCCTACCTAACTCTGCTAAGTTTCATTTGAACAAAGATTAACAGGAACTAGACAGATACTTTTTATTTCAGGACGAAAGTAGAGCCAGTTAAAGAAAATGGAATTCTAGAAAAATCAATCTGTTGCCCATCACCAAGTACCTGTTGCGAATGTCTCTCAAAACACAATACATGGGAGACACCACTGTCTGTACTATTTCATATGCCTTCTTTCGTATGACTCTTTAGATTATTTCTGTGGCAGGGTGACGATTTCAGCAGCTGCACCGGTTGACATCAACACAACATTGTCACCTATCAATGGTCACCATGGCGATGGATATGTTGACACAAAGATGTCACCACAGCCAGCTCCTAGAAAGTCAAAAGTGAGTAGTTTTAACTTTTCAGTGAATGAGTGTGTCATGTAGTATTCTATCGTGACTTTTTTCAATCTTGCTTTCTGATTGGTCTGCGTGTACTATAAAATTATGTCCAGTGAGATGAGACGAGACAGGTGAGATGAGACAGAGGTGTGTCTGCCAGGGATGAGATGAGACAGAGGTGTATCTTTACCTGGGGTGAGATGAGACAGAGTTGTCCCTTCCTGGGGTGAGATGAGACAGAGATGTCTCTTCCTGGATTGAGATGAGACAGAGGTGTCCCTTCTTGGGGTGAGATGAGACAGAGGTGTATCTTCCAGGGGTGAGATGAGACAGATGTGTCTCTTTACCTGGGGTGAGATGAGACAGAGGTGTCCCTTCCTGGGTTAGATGAGACAAAGTTTGTTTTTACCTGGGGTGAGATGAGACGTCACTGCCTGGTCTGGCATTGCTACTTGGGTTGTAATGATTAATGTAAGAAAATAACAATAAACAATATAAGATTCTTTTTTTCCCAATTTGCTTGCTACAGGCACTTAGTTTAACATCACTGACAGACCTTCTTAGCATAATAGTCAAACATAAACATTAACACAGAAATATCATTTCCTGATACGTGATAAGTGGAAAATACAGAAAGTACTGGAAATCATATGAATGTTTATGTAATACTGTACCGACATGTTGTTACTATGGAAACGTTGCAGAATAATGTCATTTCTCTTGTGACACTTTCCATCAACTAATATTAATTGGTTTCCATAGTAACACAATGGGAGTGTTCCCATGTAGAATAGTGGTTTCAAATGAAACAAATAAATAACAGACTGAAGGTCCCATCTGCAGCAGTAGAGACACAGATTAGATATTGATGTATGTTTTATATTGTTATTAGAAAAGAATATGACAACATTGTCTATGTGACTATCTAAATGGTAAATCTCTTAATTGCCACTGTAAACATGATAAAGACACAGTAAGTAGGGTCATTATAGGAAAACAGTAGGAGTAAGTGCCACGCCCATCAGCCACGGCAACTGGAGACACTATTATGTTGAAATGTCATATTCTTTCCCGTCTCATGGACAACGCGACAAAATGTGTGCCGTAAATACTCTGTTAAATTGTACATACAAATCATTCAAAGTTTTGGTATGTTTGTTACTCTATACACTGGCATTTATTTCTAGTCCTGGCGCAAATATCATTCTTTAAACGGTGAGCATCTGTCAATTCTGGAAACTGGCACTGAATATTGGTCAAGTAGTTCATTATTTTCTGACCAGATGTTTGTTGGGTGTCTACCTTTGTGTTCACCTAGCAAGTCAATTAGAAGTCAGGAAAACAAGGTACTCAGTCATTGACAAAGCATAGAAACCTTATTTCTTTCAGAGAATATTAAGAAAGACAAGACTCACGTCAATTGGACAGCCAATAAGAAAGCTTTATCGAAAATGCACAATCTTTTGCCCATGGACTAGGTCTTACTAAGTCTTAGCGCTATGATTGTCATGAGTCTGTGTTAAAGTATGGGAGTTACGATCATCTTAGTGCTATGACTGTCGTTAGTCCATGTTAAAGTATAGGAGTTACGATCATCTTAGTGCTATGACTGTCGTAAGTCCATGTTAAAGTATGGGAGTTACGATCATCTTAGTGCTACCATTGTAGTTAGTCCATGTTAAAGTATGGGAGTTACGATCATCTTAGTGCTATGACTGTCGTTAGTCCATGTTAAAGTATGGGAGTTACGATCATCTTAGTGCTATGACTGTCGTTAGTCCATGTTAAAGTATGGGAGTTACGATCATCTTAGTGCTACCATTGTAGTAAGTCCATGTTAAAGTATGGGAGTTACGATCATCTTAGTGCTATGACTGTCGTTAGTCCATGTTAAAGTATGGGAGTTACGATCATCTTAGTGCTATGACTGTCGTTAGTCCATGTTAAAGTATGGGAGTTACGATCATCTTAGTGCTACGACAGTCGTTAGTCCATGTTAAAGTATGGGAGTTACGATCATCTTAGTGCTATGACTGTCGTAAGTCCATGTTAAAGTATGGGAGTTACGATCATCTTAGTGCTATGACAGTCGTTAGTCCATGTTAAAGTATGGGAGATACAATCATCTTAGTGCTATGACTGTCGTTAGTCCATGTTAAAGTATGGGAGTTACGATCATCTTAGTGCTACGACAGTCATTAGTCCATGTTAAAGTATGGGTGTTACGATCATTTTAGTGCTATGACTGTCGTTAGTCCATGTTAAAGTATGGCAGTTTCGATCATCTGAGTGCTATGACTGTCGTAAGTCAATGTTAAAGTATGGGAGTATGGGAGCATCATCTTAGAGCGTCAAAGATCGCTTTGTGAAATGGGGCCCAGGTCTTTTGGAAAAACATTTTTAACAGCCAATATGTTAGGCCTGTACAGTTTCTTGCTTTTATGAACTTCTTGGTTGATATGTGGGCCAACAAAAAGAGACAAAAAGATAAATTTGAAAATGAATTTGAGGTTGATTTCCCAAACCTCTTGAAACCTCATTTTATTTTTTCTTTGCAAAAGACAATCATTTACTTTTCTTCTTAATTACTATGAGGAACACAAACAGACACGCAATCCACATTGGCTTGAGTTATGAAGTACAAAACAAATTATAATTAATTTCTTTTGCAAAGATTTGGTTACGTTTATCATTACCAGAATCTGAACAAGTCTGGCCTTGACTGAGTGTTAGAAGAAGAATGTAATTAGTTTTGTAGCCTTATCGGAATAATTACGGTATGTATGCTACAAATAGTGTCTTATGGGTGTCAGCTGATATTGATTTATTCAAGGACAGTAATCACCTGCTGATAATTGTCTTACCTGCTTTGTTGATGAAGGATGCTGAACAAAAAACATATTTTCTGGAAATTGGAATATGTGGCTCCGTAGAAAATGAGACTACAGAGGCTGCCAGATGTTATGATAATAATAAATAATAATAGGCCATTTGTATTGCACACATTTCCACACCACACAGGGGCATGCTCAAAGCACTGTTATTACCCCGGTCACTGGATCAATGTGCACTAAACAATCATTCTCAGCTCCCTGGGGAGTATGCAATCCAAACAGAGTGTTAAGTGCTAGAAGGATAACAACCACATTGCCATCTCATCACTGGTGGGTGAACAGAGGCACATTTCGAACAGTCACATGTCCAAGGAGACACCACATGTGTTACATGTGCTTTAGTGTCAATCACTAGTGTCTGGTCCTGACTTGATTATTTACGGATCGCCATCAAATAGCTGGAATATTGGTGAGTGCTGTGTTAAACAAAAAAACAAACAAATTTACCTGCCCACACACGTCATACTTCAGCCACTTGATAATGTACACGTAAACCATGTTTTTCCCTTTTATGTTGTCGTCTGAAATTCCCCTGCCGGATGCTTGGCATTAAGGGGATAAAACAAGGACCTGTCAGTATACTAACGTGGGCTATCCATGATATACTGCAGCATGGTAACTCGGTGGGCTACCACTATAAAATACTGACACACACCCCATTTTACCTCACCTAACCTTCTTTAGAAATTGGCAAATTGTCTGGCACTCTGTCTAAAGGGGCATTTCATGGCCCCCTATAATAATAGTTCACCAGTCCCTAAATAATATTCAAATTTAAAAAAAGCAAAAACACACACACACACACACACACACACACACACACACACACACACACACACACACACACACACACACACACACACACACACACACACACACACACACACACACTCAAAATCCTAATCTCACTGGCCAACCAATCCATAAATAAATGACTGGTCTCTTAGAAAGTCCATTGTATTGAAATCAGTTTTATTTGTATGTATGCTAGATTACCTCAAGCTCCTTACATTGCTATCTTGCTCCCTAGAGAGAGGAGAATAAATGTGTCAAGCACTGCAAGGAGCTTTTATGTGTACTGGTTCTTGGATGGCTATGCATTGCATCACCTATAGGTACTTTTTATTACTTTATTTTCGTATCCACAAAATATAATTAATATTAGTACAAGCTGTTGATTACTGACCTTAAAGTTTAAAAATGTGATTAAGTAAGAAAAGCTTTACAATGTACTGAGACGGATTTTTTTGTGAACTTATTGATGAATCTATTACTAGTTGACAGCAATATTTTGCCCTTTTGTTCAATGTCTGATACCTTTAAGAGCGAGATATTAATGCAATATTATGTCATCAGGTACCATTGAGAACATGTAACATGTGAATTGGTTGATAATCATTACTTAGAAGTTGATGGATGACAAAGTAGACACAATTTATGGATAACAACTTCTTTAATACTGTAAAGGCGACGTTTCGATATAGATCCTTATACCGTTGTCAAACATTTGTGTCTACTATACAACATGTAAAGTGAGCTGCTCCAGCCAAGCTAGTTTCCCAGGGAGTGGGAACATACTTGTGTCATGTTACACATGTGAAACGACCATATTGATCAGGTTATGTACGGTCTCATCTATTTGATGTCACGTTAGGGTCTTGATGGGGTGTCAGTAAACAGTTAAATGTGGAGCCTTTAGTCAGTAATTATGTTTTCATCTTAGTCAATGAAAAAAACCCTAGAATAGCGGACAAGCTGTCGAGTTGAATCTAAAATGTCAGTCTGTCTGTAGGGTCAAGAAAATTGAGCAGCTGGTAGCATATCAGATTAACTGTAGTAATATGAAAGAATTAGGTGATCCTTAACTTCTTTTGAGTAGTATACAAAACTCTGGGTTTGTAGTGTCGTGTCTAGTTATACAGGACTTTATGAGATGCTAGCATGATTATGATAAACAGTAAAGTTTTAATTATTCTAAGCAGATTTATGTTGACATTTTATGTAACTCATGTTACGTTTGTGTTTGTGTTTTTTGGGGGGGTTGTTTTCTGCATATCAGTATACTCCAGAGGACCCTCCCACCTGTCTGGACATGAATGTGAATGTGTGAATGTACACCTGTGACAATGTCCATCTAAACACAGGTTTTACATGACGCAGAATATTGTGCCCTATATATATATATATATATATATACTCATCGCCAAAAGAAACATATCTCATGCCTCAGACTTGGTCACAGAAAGCACTATGACAAGGTTTGTTCATCTTGCAATGAGGCTGAAACCATTGTCCACGTGTTACTAGAATATCAAGACCATGCCCCAGCCCGGGCTAGGTTAAAACAAGAATTGCAGTTAGATCCGCTCTCTGTCATAGATCTCCTAAAGCCAAGAGATGCAATAGCGAAGGCCAAACTAACTCTATTTCTGAGAGATGGACAGCTGCTCAAACGTATATAAACAGAGCAGCCAAGGATAAAAATGAAATCATATCAATATAAGAAAATAGAAATCATATGAATGCAAAAACAGAAATTATGTGAACACCGAACTCACAATAGATATGTGAACCCTTCTCACACACAGGAGTCCGAAAGAGGGACAGGTCAGCCGAAATTGCCTAGGCAGAAGGCGACCTCTTAAACACCTAATGCAACAACAACAACAACAACAACAACATAAATACCATACATGTTGGTATATATATGAAGACTTACTCATATTCCAGAGATATTAGATTGGTTCAATGCACAAACAAAAATACTGGTATGTTGTGTGAACTGATGCTCATGAACGCATCACTGTTGACTTCATGGATCTGTGACCCTTTGTCTCGTGCAGGATTAGCGTGTAAAGTTTATGAAATCACGTGCAGCATATCGTGATAAGAATATAGACACTCTGTGATGACACTTGACTGATTGTTACTTTTGTCATCAAGTGGTACACATTGGAAACATCTCTTCTTGTGTACATACTTCTCTATATATTTCTATTGTTCGAGACTGGTGAATATCCGGGGTAGAATAGGTCTTCAGCAACCATGATGCTTGCCATAAAAGGGTGGTCAGGCTGGCTGACTTGATTGATGCATGTCATTGATCTCAAGTGCATGGATCGATGCTCATGATATCAATCAATAGATTGTCTGGTCCAGACTCAATTATTTACAAACCGCTGTGGGCTACAAAGTAGTATGGGTGTTGGAATCAATGAAACTCATCTTCTGAGTCAGCTTCTGATCATGTGCAATGATTAATATGTTTTTACACGTGCCACATATCGACCACCTTCCCGAGGCAAGAGAGTTAACTGACTTTGAAAGTCCAGTTTCCACCCTTGCCGAACTAGGCTGGAATTCCTGGGCTCAATCGTAGCGCCACCAGTGGCTATTACGTGTTATGTCTTTTCTATGCCTCCCCTATCGACCAATCAGATTCAACCTCTCGTATCACTTGCATTTGTTTCAAACAAAACGGTGGCGCCCAGTCAAGACGATCTGATCGATAATCAAGATCTATATTGTGATAAAACGAGTCTTACATCGTGAAGTGCATTAAATCATGTGAGCACCTTGATTAAAAACATGAAAAGATTTAGAAAATATCTGTTTACAAGGAGTTAGCGGTGCACATGTTTTGCAAATCCTGCAGTCGACCAAAATCTGCATGACACCCTACGAACCGGATTTCGATTTCGGTGCACGATTTTGATTGGACTATGCATAGACTCGTTAGTCCAGCCAAAATCGAACTCCATAATACCAGCCTAGTTCGGCAAGGGTGGAAACTGGACTTTCATAGTCAGTTAACTCCCTTGCCTCGGGAAGATGCATATCGACAACTTGAGACCCCACAATCATAAGACCCCGAAAATGTATCACTGAGATTCGCTTTGCTCGAAAATTGATAGACCCCTGTAAATTCCTGTATTTATTTATCTTTAAATTATATATTTGCTGTTGTTTCAGTTACATTATATGTTGATATTCATGTTTGATAAATTGATTCTTTTTATGACATTTGATTATTTGAGTGTTAGTTTACATTCTGTTTGATTATTTAATTGAGGCTTACGTAGGTGTTAATCTAATACTACCCATATACTTGATGGTATCTCAGATTTACTGGGTTTTTTTAGGTTGATTGAAAAATGTTTAACTTTCAAAACAATATAGGATAACTTATCATACCTGAATGGGTGAGTGAGTTGGTTTTATCGCCGCTTTTATTAGTATTGCAGTTACATCACGGCATGTCAGCTTAATGTGTGAGGAAAGCCCGAAGTGATGCAGGTCTCAGACGTTTGCCACTTCGGTGAAACCCACGAGCACGGGTATGGTGCTGACAAACCTTGAAGCATAATTGGGGCGAACCAGGATTTGAACCCACAATCATAGGTTTCTGGTGTGCCCAAGGGATGCAACTCTGCACATCAAATTGCGGCGCCTTAGACGACTGGGCCACCCGTGCCCCCTCATATCTGAGAATACAAGAATATTGGGAACAAGTTGTTAGAAAAACGTCTCTTTCCCCACAATCTTACATGTCTACCTTTTTCAATAACACACTCAAACTACTTCAGTTCCAGTAGGCTAGTTCTATGGTGCTGTCTTGTTCAAGAAACTTGTCATCAGAATTATTATGCCACACATTTTTTATTTTTCGTTTCATGGGCCACGGCTCCTACTGACAAGCAGCTGGAAAAAAAATAAATGAAACATGAAATATTTATTTTTATTATGTCTCCCGCTAGTAATATAGACCAGCATATGAAATAGATGTATTTGTCTAAAGTCAAGTTTTTTTACTACCTATGGCAATCGTTGTGACAAATTTAAAAAACTAGTTTAATATGTTGTATCATAATGTATCCTTTTTACTGTATTTTTGTCATTATCATGCATAAAAATACTCAGCCAAAAAACTCCACTTTTATGTGGGTTTCAAGGAAATAAGCCTTACCAGATATTGTGATATTTTTGTGAGATTTTGAAATTATGGTAATTGTCTGTCAGTGCATAATCCATTTATTCTTCTTGACAGAATGCAGGGTGATTTCACAATACCCCCGACAGGTAAACACATTGGAAGAACACATTATCCGTTTCCGACGCAAATTTTCCCAAGCTGCTAATGATGATGAGCTATCAGATATCATATTGATCCATAGTGTTGTTCCGGGGGATTAGCTTGCACTGAAGCCAGCATCCGATACAATACATCATCACTGGTGGTCACCTGGTCACACACAGGGGCACCTGCTGCTGGAGTGGGCAGTCGCTGACCAATGGTCAGAATCAGGCAGTGGCAGCTGGTGTTAATTATCTAATGACTGCTTGAGTGCTGATGTGATGGTGGACGTGGAATGTGGATATTTATCATTTGTTTTTGTGATTTTAAACCATGGAGTTTCATTCATCAAATTTGGAGGATGAAAATGTTTCTAGTTTCTACTGATGTAATTTAATTGATCTTCTTTATGGAATCAGGACAGTTGTCAGTTTTACTCCACTGGCCAACTTAAGCATCAGAGGAGATTTTGAGCAGGGAGTTTCTGGTAATTTGTGATTGACGACATGCTGCAGATGGCATATGTGGTTAGGTGTGATTGACGACCGCTATTGATGGACACGTGGTAGATAGCGCTTGTTTCTTTCAGAGACCATTAACGATGAGACGTATTGCATCCATAGTGTCTTGAACAACTGCAGTAACAAGTGACAAATTCAGAATGTTGAATTAAATTTCGACATTTAGTTGAACAGTTGAACTGATGGATGAATTGGATCAGCAGGTGGACACTTGTGATGCATTGTTCACAATTCCTATAACTACAATTGCACAGGAACCTTGTGATGGAACGGTTAGTTGAGATACAGAAATGGTCCTGAGAGATGTAGAAATGTATTGACAGATGACTGTTGACTACACACTAATGATGGATGGGAATACGTCATGCTATTCAAACGGACATCATTTCAGGAATGGAAGCAAAATGGGGCAGTGAATTGATATAACAGACACCAGACATTGCCAACACCACTCATCTAATGGTTTTTGGTGACTTTCACTCATCGATCACTCACTGGCTCCAATGATCAGTCACACTATAGAAAAACGGTCCTGATTGTTTACGACCTTGCTATCAGCGCTGATATAGACAGTCCGGAAGGGAATATAGTGGAATGGTATGGACTGTCATCAAGTCATCCAGTGTAAATAATGAAACCAGTGACTGTGTAATGGTCAGTTGTCATGACATCACCAGAATGACCTAATGGATATGTCAGTCAATTATCCATAAGCATTCATATTGCTGACAATAGTACATGTATTGACTACAGTTTCTGAACATGTGTTGGATGGCTGTGTTGCTGTGAATATTTTGTTTTTGGATAGTTCAGTGACAACTTACATTGCCATGTGTGTCCTTGACCTTCGGGGAATGTGTCCGATCGCAGCGTTATGACATCATTTTTGTGACTCCGCATCACGCAGCATTCAGTCATTCATTGATGCATTAGTGAAGTATATGCATTGAATGAGGATTGATCAGTGGCTCAAAATATGATCAAAGTGAAACCATGGTTACTGTCATTCCATTTGGTTAAATAATAGAAAAGACTTATTATTTCTGAAATATAACAAGGAACATTGTAGACAAAATATTTAGTTGTTGAGAAAAGCGTAAAGTGAAACCAGTTTTGCTGTTCAAATTAGTCATGTTACAGAAATTATCTATGCTGTTTCTTTAAGGTACTTTGAAGAAAAAACGATCAACCCTTGAAAATTGTGATCATGTCTTAAAAAAATCTTCACAGTTTCAAATTCATATAAGAATTTGCAGATTTGAAGAAGAAAGTATCAACTGTTGAAAAATATGATCAAAATGAAATTGTGATCTTTACCCAATTTGGTTTTGTCACAGAATATATCCTCGTGGTTTCGAAAAAACATTGTATGAAACACCAGTTGAAGATGAAACCAATGTTACCTTCATCCAATCTGGTTATGTCATAGGAAAGATTTATGTAGTTTCTAAAACATATCCATCATCTAGACTTACTCCTTGTGTTATGGGCTTCTCCAGGTCAGGGCTGTGTTATATGTGAGTGAGATAGGAGGGGGTGTTTTCAGTTCTCTGATCATAAACGACCCTAATTAATCTTGATGTCCTTCCTGGAGTTAACGCAGTGTACAATAATCTCTGGATATGCAGCTTTTGTGGATACTCTTAATGACTTCGCAGCAGGAAATATGATACACTGTGTATGCTTGGAGGGATAGTATGTCGTTGGTGTCAGGATGAAGTTGGCTGTTGTTGATGTAGGAATGAAACAGATACATTTGAGGGCAAGGACCTCTGATGTTAGTGATGTTTGAAGGACAGTCTGAAAGTACACGAATCATTTGTTACTAAACACTGTTTGATTAACAGCATATCTTTCTGTGATAAGGTTTCATAACTGAGAGTGGAGTAGAAGATACGATCTCAGCTTATTGACCATTGTCTGTCGATCCTGATGTTTCCTTGCATGGATGTGTTTGTGGGGGAATGTCATCCTCTTGAATGATGCTGTGAAGACAACTCTTGCACTATGTCTGCAATCTAGCCTCAGTTTGGATGATGAAGCTGATTGTTCTTCCTCTTTGTGATGCAGCTTGGAATGGATGATCAGTTGATAATATTGATGAAATATGTCATACATCCTGACAGAAAAAGAGAAACTGGGAGCTAGTTGTAGTCACACAAGATGAGATAACTGAGGATAATTGATAACAACTGAGGATAATTGATGATTAGATCTTAGGTGATGATTTTGACTAATGATTAGATCCTAGGTGATGTTTTAACTGATGATTAGATCCTAGGTGATGATTTTAACTGATGATTAGATCCTAGATGATGATTTTAACTGATGATTAGATCCTAGGTGATGATCTTAACTGATGATTAGATCCTAGTGGTGATGATTTAAACTGATGATTAGATCCTAGATGATGATTTTAACTGATGATTAGATCCTAGATGATGATTTTAACTGATGATTAGATCCTAGGTGATGATTTTAACTGATGATTAGATCCTAGGTGATGATCTTAACTGATGATTAGATCCTAGGTGATGATTGTAACTGATGATGAGATCCTAGGTGATGATTTTAATTGATGATTAGATCCTAGGTGATGAACTTAATTGATGATTAGATCCTAGGTGATGATTTTGACTGACGATAAATGATGAATATGATGATGTGGGATGATGAGTAAGATGATTACTAGTTGTTATGGTGTTAACTGATGATTATGGTGATAACTTTATCTAATAATAAAGTACGATTATGACGACAACTGATGATAACTGATGATGATCATTATGGTTATGGAGGAATCTGTCGTCAAGAAGATTGGGAAGTTCTAGTCGTGGATCTATTCACAGCAAGCGATCACCAACTGAGCTACACAAGGACTTGATTTCCGTGTAATACCACCACTGCTTGAAGGACATTAGCAGTGTTGAAGGATGGGCTGACATTCAGTTCGTATCAGTCCAGCTTGCTCTTGTGCTGACTACGGTGCCGACCACGGTGCC
Source organism: Haliotis cracherodii (assembly GCF_022045235.1). Taxonomy (NCBI): domain Eukaryota; kingdom Metazoa; phylum Mollusca; class Gastropoda; order Lepetellida; family Haliotidae; genus Haliotis; species Haliotis cracherodii. The sequence goes on along the minus strand of NW_027266268.1, from coordinate 36,276,607 downwards.
GACCACGGTGCCGACCATCTGGATGGTGGTGGTTTGGATGGAGGGATGTCTGTCTGTTGAGCCATTTCGCATCCCCAGGCCCAGAGTCTACTCCGCAGCTGATGTTGCTTATATTGAACAGCATGAGAAGGTTTTTGTTATTATTATCATTTAAATATTATAAGTGTTACTATTGTCCTTTTTAAAATAATTCTTATTCTGAAAAAATATCATGTCATTTTTTAAACATTTTTAATTATCATTATTGTTTAATATATTTATTGTTGTTATTTACAAAAATCATGCTTATTATACAAAAATATTCTTATCATATTATTTAAAAAATATATTCATTATTTTGTTTTTATTATTTAGTACAGATTAAAATTAACAAATGCAGCAAAGAGGGCTTGGGTGATCCTGGCACAGTCAGGCTGGTTAGGCTCATCATCAGCTCAGGGCCCTTGCCCCCTCTACACGCAGCCCAGACAGCGAATGGGACTTCTCCCAGGAAGCACTGCTTTGTCGAACCAACCTAGAACTTTTCGGAGAATGTGAAGACTCCCCAACATTGTGCAGTACCCAGATTGTCAGAAGGGCTGTATTCCTGGCAGCAAACCCGGGTACTCTCCCAGTGTCAGTCAACAGATTGGGAGGTACCAAACCTAAGGCTCTGAGAACAATGGGGAGTCAGACAACTTGGCACTTTGGATGCAAGAGTGACATTTTCAAAGCGAGGTCCGCATATTTGCCATGTTTTCCTGTATCTTGTCAATCACATCAGTGTCAAAAGGGACAGAAAATTCAATAATATGAATGATTTCATAGAATTTATAAAAAAGGACAAGATCAGGTTGGTTGACCTGGATACGTCTGGGGCTGTATAGGGGTCTATTCCAAAGTATTTTGTATTTATCATTTTCCATTACCCTCCACATATTCTGGGCCGTACCATGGATGGACCACTGTCCAAACCACAAGCATGGCGAAGACGGTAATAAAAGGATCGAGCCATGCCATCATGTCACTTTAGATACTGTGTTTGTGCCAAAGCTGGGCATCCATTGACCATATGTTGTACAGACTCATAAAATTCATTGTATAATCTACATTTCATGTTTATGTTTTGATGCAAAATCACACATTGACGGTTTTGAATGGGAAGAGACTGGTCCTGATCAGGCCACTTTTCAGGCCATCCGACTTCATCCAAGCATAGGAATCTACAGGGTTGCTGATCTTCTCAACACACTGCGCATTAACTAGATTCTGGTCTGATATAATCTGGCACTTCATGTGGTTGACACTCATTTCTGTACAGCCCAGCAGTACAGAGCCATCTACAGAGTCAACACTGAGATTGAGATTATGTCCCACATCCTTGGCTCGTTTATGGAAACTGTGGAATGCCTTGTTTTGATTATGAGTCTTGACATGCTTCACAGTAGGATCATCAGACAAATAAATGTGTGCAAAAGTGACAATACAATTCTATCATGAAGAACCTCCATGTTAATCAAACCACGCCCTCCCATTATGGTTGGTAAATATGAGCCACTGAGGGAACAGCGAGGATGGTGGGATCTATTGTCTGTCATGATGCTTCGTGTGAGGGTGTCAATGCCCTTGACTGTTGTAATGAGAAGTGATTTTTTTTTTTTGCTTGACAACGGTATAAGGAGCTATACCAAAACGTCGCTTTTTGCAGTATTAAAGAAGTTGTTATCCATAAAATTGTGTCGTGAAATGAGAATTGGTTGGCAATGATGGCTGCCGCGTGTTCCTTATCAGTTCCTGTTTGCCTGCACTGAACTCAGCATCAGAAGAACTTGCGAGGTGGCTGCCTGAGGTCACATTGTACAATAAACAGTAACTTCATCCCCATCTTCATAACAGGGCAGATAGTAGGCATGTGACCGTGACAGGTGGTGTGACCGACAGGCGGTGTTACGGTGACAGGCGGTGTGACCGTGACAGGTGGTGTGACCGACAGGTGGTGTGACCGTGACAGGTGGTGTGACCGTGACAGGCGGTGTGACTGTGACAGGCGGTGTGACCGACAGGCGGTGTGACCGACAGGCGGCGTGACTGTGACAGGTGGTATGACCAACAGGCCATGTGACCGACAGGCGGTGTGACCATGACAGGTGGTGTGACCGTGACAGGCGGTGTGACCGTGACAGGTGGTGTGACTGTGACAGGCGGTGTGACAGGTGGTATGACCGACAGGCGGTGTGACCGTGACAGGCGGTGTGACCATGACAGGCGGTGTGACCATGACAGGCAGTGTGACCGTGACGGGCGGTGTGACCGTGACGGGCGGTGTGTTGTCACGGTGGTGTGGCCGTGACAGGCGGTGTGACCGAGACGAGCGGAGTGACCGTGACAGGTGGTGTGACCGTGACGGGCGGTGTGACCGTGACAAGCGGTGTGACCGTGACAGGTGGTATGACCGTGACAGGCGGTGTGACCGTGACAGGTGGTGTGACCGTGACAGGCGGTGTGACCGTGACAGGCGGTGTGACCATGACAGGTGGAATGACCGACAGGCGGTGTGACCGTGACAGGCGGTGTGACCGTGACAGGCGGTGTGACCGTGACAGGTGGTATGAGCGACAGGCGGTGTGACCGTGACAGGCAGTGTGACCATGACAGGCGGTGTGACCGTGACAGGTGGTGTGACCTGGCTGATTGTGCAGTATCCTGTCCTCATAGTGTGGAGTGTTGCTCATGTTATCAACCACTGGTTTGTTTTGCGATATAGCTATAATATCGCTGATTGATGTGCTTTATCACTGGGTGGTGGGATAGCCTAGTGGTTAAAGAGTTGGCTCGTCACGCCAAAGACCTGGGTTTGATTCCCAACATGGGTACAATGTGTGAAGCCCATTTCTGGTGTCCCCAGCCGTGATATTGCAGGAATATTGCTATAAGTGGTATAAAACCATACTCACTCACTCACTCTTCACATAGGCCAATGTTCAGTGCCTTATCCTTTCACAAATAGCACTCTAATTCCATCATACAGATACTTTTACGTTATATTCTAAAATGTTTTGACCCATGTCCACCATATTGTTTCTCAGGAGGAATCAATGAAGGCCAAGTTCAGGGAGGTGTACGGCGACATCCCACTCCACCTGGTGAGCCTGTACAGAACTAAACCCACCCTGGGGCTGGCGATAGAGGGCGGGGCCAACACGAGGCAGCCACTCCCACGGGTCATCAATGTACAGGTATGATCCAGAGTTTTACCACACACAACCTATACACAGAAGACATGAGACTGGGAGGTCTGGCTATCGAAATAGATTATGGAGATCGATAATCGCGAACTAAATATTGATCAATTATCGATAAATATCAGAGAAGCCACTGGTGAGGAGTGACACATTAGTTCATTGATTACTTTGTGGATGTTTGAGATATAACGAAAACAGTTGCTTTCCGTCTTCGACAATTGACATTACTGATAATAACAAGTCTGTTTTGGTAAGTTTATGTAAGTTATAATCAATGACAACAATTTCGTATCGATAAGTGTTAATATTTCTTCTCATCAACGATAATTTTGATTATCAATGTTTTCAGCCAGCCTTAGAGACGCTAGTCGCTGTAGGCAGTTTGGGTTGTATACTCCCCAGGGAGTTGAGAATGATAAGTGGAATGCATACGGATCCACTGGTCAGGGAACAAATGAAACCGCATTTGAGCAGATACCAGTACCTGGATACCTGCAGTATAGAAATGTATAAAATAATAATTAGAATATATTGCTGAGTGTGGTGTTAAACAACAAACAACCTAACAAACAAAAGGGTTCACATCAGTGGTGTTTGAATGTACCGGTAACACTGGTCCAGTCAGATAGCGATTTGTCACACAGCAAAAGAAATACATTTAAAATTTTGACTGACCAAAATTCATGTCATGTCAGTAGAAGTGGACAGATTACGATAATGTACATGTGGATGACTAAGTGTTGTGTGATTGTTGGTGATGTGCTCTACTCCACCCTGGTCACAGGTTAGGTCCAAAATATTGGGGCAATTTAGTATTGGTTAATTTCGGGACTGGTCATTTATTGCAGGGTGGGGGTGGGGGTCAGAGTTTTATGCACTAATGTACAGAAAATGATGACCCTTGGATGACCCTCCCAGTGTCCTTGTACATTTTGTCATGACCCTCCCTGTAAAAACAAGATGCAATTTAAAATACTTTGTATTTTATTATATACTGTCCATTTTTTCATGACCCTCCCCAAATATGTGAATTATTTTTTATGACCCTCTTCTAGTCATATTTTTTGGTGACCCTCCCGATTCCCTCTGATCCCCCCCACACACCCACCCTATAATATATGACTGGTACCAGACATTCTATTGAACACATCAGATGGAATGGCAATTTTTAAGTTCAAGGTCACTATTTTCTTTAATTTATCTTGGTTGATATAATACTTAAAACAATAAAATTGTTACACTTTTATCATGTGAGAAACATGAGTTTCATCAATATCTTATATCTTGTATTTTAGCCTGGAGGATCAGCATTCGAGTCCGGTGGTTTAAAGGTCGGCCATGTGATTCTGGAGGTCAACGGTCAGACGATGGTGGGCCTTGGCCACACAGACGTAGCCAGGGCCATTGCTGAGGCCTTCAAGAACAAGCAAGCGAACAAGATGGAGTTGCTGGTCACAGAGACAGGTGTGGAGGTGAAGGGCGTTGATGCTGCTGGCGGGATGGAAGAAAGGGACTCAGGAAGATTATAGCCAGGAGGACATACTGAGGTTTACAGAGGGAGAAGTGTGTAGCAGGGTGTCAGCCAGTGACAACCAGTGACAACCAGCCACAGAGCTTACCACTGTAGTCATGTGACCAGGTGTTGGTCTCCTTAGAGGATTCAGGATTTTTCGTCCCATATCCAGCTCAATAACTAGTCAAGGTGTCATTTCCAAGTCAAGGTGGCTGAAAAAAAACGGGGTAGACCCCTCTGCCCCGCTGGACCTGCCAGGGAGCTGGGATATGCCTGGAAGGACCAACCTGATGAAGATTTGTTAAAGATGAAGAATGTGGATGCTTTTGGGGGAGGTTTAGCTGTCAAATATTTATCTGAGGGATGGTGACAGACAATGGATTCAAAACAATGAATATTGAATGTGCAATTATATGTTGATGACTGAGGATCTGTTGTTTCACTGAAGTCGGTGACTGCGACCGCCTGGAGATGTGTTGTGTGGGATTCTTCAGCAGAGGCTTATGATGGATGGATAGTATGAGAACATTCTACACTGCCCATACTAGTGAAGGGGTTGACCGACGCGAGTGGTCAGAGATGAAGTAGTCTTAGATGATGATGATGATGATGATGATAATGAATACTGTTGAAGATAATGGAATGGGGTTGCCTATACCTGGTTCACGTGGCACAATGTTCTAGGATATGGAAAACTCATGTATTTTGGATGCTCATGATGATCCCAGTGAGATGAAAACTTATTTTCGTGGGTGGAACTCTTCATGGCATCAGTGCTTGTCAATCGTCACAGGAACTTGTCTTGAGGCAATGGCATTTGTCTACAATATCCTCCAAGACATCACAATGTCCAGCATGAACACTTGTGTCAGTTGTTTAGTACTAATGTCTACCCCTGGGATTCTGGGTTACACAAGGTGTCCGGCAGCCGATGCTGGTCGTAAGAGGTGACTTAGTGGATCAGGTGGTCAGGCACGGTGACTTGGTTGCCTCCATGTTGTCGGCCCCCATTGACGTAGATCGTTGCTCACAATATCGATCAGTGGATTGTGTGGTCCGGACTGGATAATCTACAGATTGCAATCATATAGCTGGAAATTTGCTGTGTGGCTTTAAACAACAAAGATTTGTTTTGTTTTTTTCGTTGTTTAACGCCGCACTCAGCAATATTCCAGCTATATGGCGGTAAACAACAAAGACACACACTTCTGTGTACAGTATTCACATATTCTTGGGAATGAATACATCAGCTATGTTGTTTCAGATAGACTGTATTTAGGAGCCATTGTATGATCATGATGATATCTCATGCATGCATAATGTTTTCATAAATTTCATTAATCTTGTTTCTCATGACTTTCTTGTCAAGATACATGAATTTATATTTATATGACGTTTTTATAGAGCTACTTAAGCGTGACCAGGTGATCTTGATCCACATTGATGTTTTTTATATATTCGTGGATCACTGTTCACATTGAATATGCTGACAGTGAATATCTGAATGGCTTTTGGGTCTTAAAAATAAAGTATCGATATTGACACTGTGACCCGTGGGGTTACAGGATATATAATATAAGAATATAGCACCCCAGCATATCCTAAGAGGCGACAAAGTGGCTTGGGTGGTCAGGCTCATTGACTTGGTTCAGGTCATTGTATTCCAGCTGTATGATGGATGCTCATGTCAATCACTGGATTGTCTGGTCAGACTCAATTCTGTACAGGCCGTCATCGTATAGCTGTAATCTTGTGTGCAGCATTACCAAGACACAAATTGAGATTATGGCAGGTGTGTCATGAGAATCGAAAGCCTTACTTTAGTTGTGCTTGTATATATTGCTGTTGTATATTAACTCCCCTGATTGAGTGGTTTTATATGTTTTACATATCTCAGTTTTAGCAACCCGGGGGAGGTATATTAGATGATATTTTCTGTTTTGTGCTCTAGACCATGTCGATGTCAGTGACTTCAATTCAACACATCTTCATTATCACTGGTCACATAGCGGTCTGTCACTAACACTTGCAGCCAGATTGCGTCCTTGAAGACTATTTTGATTACAAGGTCGTGATAATCGGCCATTATAAAGCCAAGATGTCACTGTGTGGAGGGACATGTTCATGGAGGGTACCTTACCAGTATTATCCCATCAATGGATCGCTGTGCACTTAATTACATTCTCTGCTCCATGAGGATCATACAACCCATGGTACCTAATAACGTGGGTTTGCATTCACATTAACATTATGTAGGACGACCAGGCACTGCTGGGTGACAACAGGCATTATAAAGATGAGAATGTAAAGCCAATGGTCTATCCTACGCTACATGTTCCAGCTCTACTGGATACAGACTAGGGTTTCGGCCATGTGGTTAAAATGCAGACTTCTTGCAGGGTGTTACCTTGACCTTCAAGGGGCGGTCGGGTAGTCTTGTGGTTAAAGCGTTGGATCATCACACCTAAGATCCGGGTTTGATTCCCGACATGGGTACAATGTGTGAAGCCCATTTCTGGTGTCCCCCGCCGTGATATTGCTGGAATATTGCTAAAAGCGGTGTAAAATCAAACTCACTCATTTAACCTACAAAACTAGGGGTCCCCAATTTCTAATTTCAAGGGTCCAGACAGAAAATATGCCATGGTGTACTGTACTGTATTGTAAAGTTTAATAACTAGGTACTGTAATTACAGGAACTGTATATTTCTCGTCAAGAAGTTGGTGCAATGAATAGAATTGTGTATCCCTTGGGACGCAATATATATATTTTTCGCATCCATTCTATACACTTACTGGACGCACAATTCCGCATCCCATAAAATCCTGCTCTTGAATCAGTAAAATGCTCCATATTTTTCTACTTTTGATGACAAATACTGGAAGCTTCCATCTTCTACAGTATTTTCACATTGTTTTGATTATTATCATCATAAGCTTCGCCCAGTACTCAAAAGAGATAACACTGACACTACTTGCAGGTTTGATAAGAAATAATAAGTGCAATTTATGCATGTCATAATTTTGGTGACCATTGCACACATATCTACTGGGGCGATGTGTGCAATAAGCATGATTAGGATCAGTAATATGTCTGTGTTTGGGGGTCTCTGCAGGTCTGTATTTTGTATGAAGAATCCTGCAGAACTGCAATCCTGATGTTTCTTATGCTGGATACTGGTTATACTGCCTGGAACCATTGTTATCTGTTACCATGGTGATCAAAGAAGATACTGGTAATACTGCCTGGTACCATAGTGACCACAGAGGATAGTGGTAACACTGCCTGGTACTGTCATCTGTTACCATGGTGATTACAGAGGAAACTGGTAATACTGCCTGGTTCTGTCATCTGTTACCAAGGTAATACTGCCTGGTACCATTGTTATCTGTTATCATGGTGATCACAGAGTATACTGGTAATACTGTCTGGTACTATTCTGTTACCATAGCAACCATAGATCATTTTGTCACATCATCACAGAGGATATAAATCACATATTGTATATTACAAAAGACTTGTGTTTTCATTTCACATTTAATCTTCCATCAGCATGGCATTTACATTGATTTATCTATACACCAAGAATATACAAATTCATAAATACAATTACAACATGATCAAGATATAATTGCCAAAATAAGAGAAACAACAAATCAACAACATAGATGGGATGTTGATGATATAACAATGTTCTCTCCTTTAAAAGAGAGTGAGTTCTGTTCCACACACCCATGAGCAGTTCTGTTGTTCGGATCCGGGGTCGCCCCGGCTATGTTTCTAGGTTTGTCAGCACCATACCTATGCTTGTGGCTTTCACCAAGGTGGTAAATATCTAAGCCCTGTATCAACATGATCACTTTGGGCTCTCGTCCCACATCAAGCTGACACGCTGATGTGACTTGAATATGTTAAAAGAGGCGTTAATACCCAACTCTCACTCACTCACTCACTCACTCCTGGTTGAATTATGTGATCGTACCCCAAAAGCTTGAACGGTTGCTCATGCTGTCAATGGGCAGTCGGGTAGCCTAGTGGTTGAAGCATTCGCTTGTCACGCAGAATATTGATAAGTGATATTTCTGTAATATTGCAGCAGCATAACACAAAATTCACTCACTCACTCATTCCAATCTCACTGAACATGTTGATGTCTTAAGTTGTATAGCAGTTTGTCAGGAAAGCCTCCGTTGATGCAGGAGGTCATTCTGGATTGATCACAAGCTGCCTTAGAACCAGAAGAAGATAAATCGGGGATACTGCCTGTCCGACACGGCAACTGTGATCATCATAACAACGTATCGACAATCATCTCTAGATACACTTATCTCTTATTATTCCCGTATCGTTTTGTAACAAACCATATTGAAATTGACAATGGGGCGACTGCTTATTAAAACCATACACAACAAGATAAAATATGTCAAAGATCAAAGAGCAGAGATTAAAGAGACTTTTTTATATTAGTTACTAGACAATCTTACACTGCTGCATTTTCTGAAAAATCTGTAATATACACAAGAAAAAATGGACTGTCATCTATATTTTCGGACTTTTAAAGATTACTTGTAGATGGGTGATGATGGTCAGGGAGAACATCATGCTGAGAGCACTGTGATATACATTGTTATAGGATACAGTTAATTCTCACATCTACCATTACATCAAAGCTGATTGCATCTTCTGAAAACTGCCACATCCCATCAGCACCTATCAGTCTCCAGATCAGTGTCTACTGTGATAGTGCAGTTACATGCTGAACAATGAACAAAACTGTGCCTTCACACCATGGTTCAAATTATCACTGGCAGTAATGACATAATTGTATTGACCATGTTCACACTAACACTACATATTAACCATTAACAACCTTTTCTTGTGCTCTGCACAAATGCAGCTGTCTTACTGAGCATCCAATAGGTACACAGCAATTGGCAATAACATTAACACCTCATCAGCCCATGGATTGTAGTCGGATGCATCTGGGCACATTCCACAAATGATCTCAGCGCTAAGATGATCGTAACTCCCACTGTTTGACTTACAATAACGTAGAGCTAAGATTGCTGTGGGGAAGAAGGCCTGAGGAATAGGACCTTTATGTTTTGTGGAAGCTAGAAAATGACTTTTCTCCAAACGTAGTGTTTTGATTCACATGTATCTTCATGGAAGAACTGATGCCCCTCATTGTCCGACATCACGAAATACTCCTGTGATTCTACAAACCCTTTGATAGTGTTACTAATGACGAACCTTCTGGGTAGTGTTTTCACTGCTGGTACATCCTGCAATATATCCATCATATATCTACTATTTACAACAACTAAACTAAAATTAAAACCTAGTCCCATCTATGTTCAACCCCTATGTCCAACAAGGGCCAAGTGTACTTTGACAGGAGTTCGACCAAAGCAGGTCCAACTCTATAAAACATTTTTCTACTGTACTTATAGTTCATATGATTTTATGACTCTGGGCCCCATTCCACAAAACGATTGTAGCACTACAACTGTGGTAAGTCTATGTTAAAGTATGGGCGTTATGGTCATCTTAGCGCTACGATCGATTTGTGAAACAGGGCCCATGTCACCTTTTGATTCTTGCAGGAGATAATAGATTTATCCCTGAATTCATGTAATATACAAAATATGATTTCTAAGTGTGCCCTTTGGATCCCTGCACTTCTGATTTTAACCTGTCATTGGCACTACAATACAAGGAATTTAGAACACTGCCATGCCTAGCACCTAGGTAAAACAAACCAACTTTATTTTTAAGCAAATCATTATTAAATTTCTTTCTGCTTTTTAAGGAAAAGAACTGGCGGATGCATGATCAAAGTAACAATACATCTCTGGTACTGATAAAGACAAAACTAATAAAGGAACTGGATCGTCCATTATGTACACGTGAACACATTGGTACTGGCTTAGACGATTCAAATTCTTAGGTCAACAATTTCATCAAATATGCTGGTCCAATAACAAATTCAAGTAATAATTAATGAGGACCAGGGTGGTTTGTACAAAACAACCTTAGCACTACGACTGTCGTGAGTCAATGTTGAGATATGGGAGTTACAATCACCTTAGCACTACGACTGTTGTGAGTCAATGTTGAGATATGGGAGTTATAATCACCTTAGCACTACGACTGTCGTGAGTCAATGTTGAGATATGGGAGTAACGATCACGTTTGCACTACGACTGTCGTGAGTCAATGTTGAGATATGGGAGTTACAATCACCTTAGCACTACGACTGTCGTGAGTCAATGTTGAGATATGGGAGTAACGATCACCTTAGCACTACGACTGTCGTGAGTCAATGTTGAGATATGGGAGTTACAATCACCTTAGCACTACGACTGTCGTGAGTCAATGTTGAGATATGGGAGTTACGATCATCTTAGCGCTAAGATCGTTTTGAAAAACGGCACCCTGGTGTGTTAATGAGACGCTTTCACACATTTGGTACCAAAGTATCCATGAGCTTGTTACGACTGTCTGTCGTCAATACATCACGGTTTTTATATACTGTGTTCGTCTATCGCTCGGCAAGGATACCCCTGGTATGTAGCGACAAAAGTCTATTTTAACTGAGCCAACAATGAAATGAGGCAGTGTATAACTCACGGATTACATTCCAGAGCAGTGATGATTTACCATTTAACCACTGCCACGGACTAATTTGTATATCACGTGATCAGACTTTTCACTTGTTCATAAACAAATCTGCTTATACCGAAATCAGAGCAGACAGGCCTAATGCGCAAGCCTTTCTTTGGCGTGATTTCAGTGTATTTACTATGTATAACATTTGATAGTCACTAGGGCCGGCCTAATATAATCTATATTTATCGATAATTGATCGATATTTTGTTAACGATTATCGATCTCTATGATCTATATCGATAGCCAGCCCTAATAGTCACGATATGGCTGAAATACAACTGATGTGACTTTAAATCTTAACTCTCTAACTCATTGGTCTGAGTACTTCCTGGCTTCAATCTATCAGTAGCCAGGTCACCGCTTGAATCGTTACATATCGACTACACAGCAGTGGCTGTATGTATTCAGGGTTGATGGAGGAATGTAGTTTATACAAATCCGTGAAGTATTGCCGACGTATCGTCAGAATGTCTCTGTGCACCAGACTGTCCCGTACAGCCGTCCCAGTGATGATGTGCATACTCCTACATACATGGAAATCAGAAACACAGATAGTACAGTCTTTGTTGATCATGTGCGAATCTGGAACTTTCCCGCCCTTGTTAAATACTTCACTCCCTTGAAAGGTTTGTATTTCTGAAAGCAGAGAATATCAAAAAATTGTGTATATGAAATTTGAATTATTTGAAACATTTGTATAAATGACATGAATTATACATGGATTAGCATTTGTCTGAGAAACTAAGTGAACTCGTGGTCAATGACTGCGACAGAAGAAGAAACCAAAATATTTCTAGATTCCAAATTCTGTGGATCCATGATGTAAACAAACGATGCTGAAAGGGATTCACATGCAGGGTTAAAAATTGGCACTGGTCCTATAGTCCTTGCCAAACTGCCTAATGGTAAAGGTATCATAAGGACAAGCAGAAAATTGCCATTTTTAAGGGTTTTGCTATATGTTATCATTATAAGGACTAGTGGACGAAAACTGTTAGTTTCTAACTCTGCACATGACGACCAGTTATGTTTTCATACATTGGGCAGTGGGGAAACCAATTGGTAAAAGCGATCATTCGTCACACCGAAGGCATAAGTTTGATCCCCCAGATGGGTACAATGTGTGAACCCCATTTCTGGTGTCCACTGCTATGACATTGCTGGATTATTGCTAAAAGAGGCGTCAAAAGCATACTCACTCAATCAGTTCCTACTTGTTCCTACAAATGTTCCTACTTGTTCCTACAAATGTTCCTACTTGTTCCTACAAATGTTCCTGAATAACAAGGCCTACTAAATACAAAATGCTAGTGTGATGCGTCTTTCGCCATCACTGTCATGGTTCACAAGCCATTTTCCAATGCATCAGATCTTAGTTTTTCACCCTTCTGTCTTTAGATAAAATAAAGTTCCTATAAGGCATGGTCTAAATTTGACATAAACTATGGCACAGTTAGTATTTTTTCCAAACTTTTGCCTGGACAGGCAGTAAAAACAAGGGTTGACTTTTAGAATGGAAAATTAGGTATATTTTTTGGTAATTGGGAAAGATTTTTCAGTCCTATTTTTCTGATTCCTAAAACACATGAAGATGACGGCCTCCATTATCTATTTGATCATACATGTATCGATCTCCATTCAGTCATGGACATACACTGGACCTGTTCGCCACAACATCAAGAGTTTATAATAAACAACCAATCAAAATACCACTTCTGAATTCGAGTTCAGTAAAGATCAAAATTCAAAATTGCAGCCCCATACGAGCGAGCCCTCGATATAGTGAACAAAGTCAGATGGCTGTTTTTATTGATATTAAGTGGAAAAATATGTTATTTTGAGTAGAAGACAGAGAGACTGATAGTCATATGCCAGTAGCTGTATTTTAGATGCAAACAAGGTAAGTCGAGTACTGGCGATAATTCCACTTGCTGGCCCAGGATATGTTATCATGATGGAATGGAGATGTGATGGACAGGATTATCGAGGATGGAAGATGACAGGTATGCAAGTTTGTAATAAATAAATCCTTGTCAAATGAACAATACAGATAAGGGAAATATTCATGTTAAACCACATTCAACAAATATCTGTCGGGCTTCACACATTGTACCCATGTCGGGAATCGAACCCGGGTCTTCGGCGTGACGAGCAAACGCTTTAACCACTAGGCTACCCGACCACCCGTCCACATTATGAATCCAACAAAGCACAATTCACTTGGTAAAGTTGATACAGAGAGTGTGTGTGTTTATCTATGACTAACACCTCACTCAGCAATATTCCAGTCAAATGACGCAACAATCGAGTCTGGACCAGACAATTCAGTGATTGACATTGTGAGCAATGATCCACGCTATCGGGGTACGTTGACACGCTATCGGGGTACGTTGACACGCTATCGGGGTACGTTGACACGCTATCGGGATACGTTGACACGCTATCAACCAAATCACCGAGAATAGTGAGTGAGTGAGTGAGTATGGTTTTACGCCAATTTTAGCAATATTCCAGCAATATCACGGTGGGGGACACCAGAAATGGGCTTCACACATTGTACCCATGTCGGGAATCGAACCCGGGTCTTCGGCGTGACGAGCGAACGCTTTAACCACTAGGCTACCCGACCGCCCCCACCGAGAATAACCAACTGATCCATTAAGTCGCCTCTTACAACCAGCACAGTTGCAAGGGACCAGTTCTATCCCTGAATCAACATTGATTTCCCACTCAAGTCGCTTCTTACGACTAGCAATGGGGTGGTGTGGACCCATCCTACCCCAGAACTCCATTGGAGCGACACAACAAATATTGTTGTTTCCAACGCAATAACAACATATATCATCAATGAAATATTTAAAAAAATTCAAAATAAACTAAATGGGTTAAGTTAGGATTAACAGATATTGATAACAGTTCAATATTAAAACTAAATATTAGTTCATGAGTACATGAATTTATACTGAACTACGAACATCTTGAAAACCTTTTCCCTCCATGCAAAGCAAGGTAAAGACTGAAATACATCAGCACGTTTTCAGCATGCAGTCAGTACAATCTAGCTTAAACTGTACAACAGACTACTGAATAATTAGATCAACAGCAGAGACACCAAAGGAATCGACTGTCAACAGCAGATTTGAAATCCTGTTTATGGTAAGGGAGATAACTCAATGTACATGATGTACTAATGAACATTTTTCGTTAGCAACCTTTTCAATCTCATCTAAAACAGGGTCCCGTTCCACAAAGGGATCTTAGCGCTACGACTGTTGTATGTCAGTGTTAAAGTATGGGAGTTACAATCAATTTAGTGCTAAGATGGCTTTGCGGAATGGGGTCGATCCTCTAGTCCGATATAATAGCTCTCTGCGTGAAGATCTGAGGACAACCACATAGGAGGTTGCATCTGGTGAACTTTTTAATTAGCCAGTTAGCAGTGAGGCTTCTAAATTCTTGGTATTATAGAGCAAAGCATTCAGACAAGCATACCTGACTCGAAAAGGAACATCAAGTGTTATCCCAACATTAAGCCCCCTGTGTTGTGGATATTTCGTACATACTGTTGCTTCTGAGCACAATGGCATCTACCCCCAAAACAAGGTTGGAACTACATTTAAAAGCTTTAGGAGCCTGGGTAAAGATAAAATGCCTTTGTAATGTTAAAACAATGGGGAAATTTGAAATTTGTACTAGCCCACAAGAATTTGGCTCCCAGGTTAGTGTTAATTTTTAACTCATTGAGGGTATTTTGCGTTCCAAGGCGTTTTCTTTTCATAAGATTAAAATGTCCGCATCGAGGTGTTAAGAAATGAGTGAGTGAGTATGGTTTTATGCGGGTTTTAGCAATATTCCAGCAATATCACGGCGGGGGCCACAAGAAAAGGCCTTCACACATTGTACCCATGTTGGGAATCGAACCTGGGTCTTCGACTTGACAAGCGAACGCTTTAACCACTAGGCTACCCGACCGCCCCGTTAACAATCATTTAGAAAGCTGACATCAGACTGGCTCCAGACCGCCAAATTTAGATTTGGTGGTCGCTCAGGGGTCTCCCATGGAGGTGTCCTCAGACCTTCATGCAGAGAGGTATCATATCGGAGAAAAACATCTGATTTAAATCACATGTTGATAATGAGGATAAAAATGAAATACAAAAAAACATTTCATTTCTCGTCAAAATGAAAAAATCTGACATTTATTTAACAGTTGATTTGGTTGGCATCTCTGATGTTTACAAATACACAGATGACAAAATGGGTGAGAATCTACTAAAACAGCTTGATATTCATCAGGATCATGCCACATCTGCTGAAACACAATCTCAAACACAATCGCGAACACAATCTCGAACAAAGGACACAACAACACAACTTAAACAGGGTGGTGAAAAGGATGACCCAGGATATTTTGAGTGGAACGTTTTCACAAGTGTCTAATCGTTTGAGTGTAAAAACCTCAAGGTGCTTTTTGAGATGAAGAAATAGTTGGAAAAATATGCTGAGAACATCAGCCAATTTTGCCCAAAGCATAAGAGTGAGTATTTTGAGTGATTGGGGCTGAATTCTGTAGCTGACAAGGGCTAAGATACATCATGAACATCCAGTGAAACTGTGCTTCATTGTTAATCCATAACAGCTGGAAACTTGCTGATGCTGCATTAAGCTTGTTCATTCATTCATTCATTCATTCATTCATTCATTCACTCACGCACTCACTTACTCACTCACTCAATCACTGAGCTGGTGAAATGCACAAGCATCAACATGGTGCTGACATACCAAAGATCAGAATAAGGTTGAAACCGTAAGAAGATCCTTGCAATGCTAAGGGACACAACTCAGTACGGCAAACTGCATCACCACACACCACTGGGTGAGTATGTGAGTGAGAGGGTTGTCTTTTAAGCCACTTCTAGCAATATTCCAGCAATATCAGAGGGCACACCAGAAATGGGAGCCATCAAAGATCATGCACCCAATCCATTTTAGAAGAATCTTTCAAAAAGATAGAATAATGGAGCATTCCTCAGACTGGTAGTTGTCCCATGGATTGAGTCCTTGATTGAGGAATGTAGTGCTAGATTTTCATATGAATGAATTATGACTTTTATATCAAAGCATTCCAACAATTATATGGGTGATGGAGTAGAAAGCGGGATGCTGATGTTGAGAGGCAGAAACAATGGTAGACGGTGCTTCTCCTGCTGTCAGGGAGAGCATGCAGCGGCGCCATGCAGTGCTTGGATGAGACTCCACCACGCACAACAGGGAAGGGGAGACAACCCAAGACAACTCCCACTTGGACTGTCTGAATATACTACGGTTGGTAGTTCTCACTAAAGAGAGTTATCACTTACAGGTAGTTATCACTTACAGGGAGTTATCGCTTACAGGGAGTTATCATTTACAGGGAGTTATCACTTACAGGGAGTTATCACTTAAGAGAGTTATCACTTACAGGTAGTTCTCACTTACAGGTAGTTATCACTTACAGGTACAAATCATTTAAGAGAGTTATCACTTACAGAGAGTTATCACTGTCAGAGAGTTATCACTTACAGGTAGTTATCACTTACAGGGAGTTATCACTTACAGGGAGTTATCACTTACAGAGAGTTATCACTGTCAGAGAGTTAAAACTTACATGGAGTTATCACTTACAGGTAGTTATCACTTACAGGGAGTCATCACTAACAGGGAGTCATCACTTACAGGGAGTCATCACTTACAGGTAGTTATCACTTACAGGGGGTTATCACTTACAGGGAGTTATCACTTAAGAGAGTTATCACTTACAGGTAGTTCTCACTTACAGGTAGTTATCACTTACAGGTACAAATCATTTAAGAGAGTTATCACTTACAGAGAGTTATCACTTACAGGGAGTTATCACTTACAGGTAGTTATCACTTACAGGGAGTTATCACTTACAGGTAGTTATCACTTACAGGGAGTTATCACTTACAGGTAGTCATCACTTACAGGGAGTTATCACTTACAGGGAGTCATCACTTACAGGGAGTCATCACTTACAGGTAGTTATCACTTACAGGGAGTTATCACTTACAGGGAGTTATCACTTAAGAGAGTTATCACTTACAGGTAGTTCTCACTTACAGGTAGTTATCACTTACAGGTACAAATCATTTAAGAGAGTTATCACTTACAGAGAGTTATCACTGTCAGAGAGTTATCACTTACAGGTAGTTATCACTTACAGGGTGTTCTCACTTACAGGTAGTTATCACTTACAGGGAGTTATCACTTACAGAGAGTTATCACTGTCAGAGAGTTATCACTTACATGGAGTTATCACTTACAGGTAGTTCTCACTTACAGGTAGTTATCCCTTACAGGGAGTTATCACTTACAGAGAGTTATCAATGTCAGAGAGTTATCACTTACATGGAGTTATCACTTACAGGGAGTTATCACTTATAGGAAGTTATCACTTAAGAGAGTTATCACTTACAGGTAGTTATCACTTACAGGGAGTTATCACTTACAAGGAGTTATCACTTAAGAGAGTTATCACTTACAGGTAGTTATCACTTACAGGGAGTCATCACTTACAGGGAGTTATCATTTAAGAGAGTTATCACTTACAGGGAGTTATCACTTACAGGTAGTTATCACTTACAGGGAGTCATCACTAACAGGGAGTCATCACTTACAGGGAGTCATCACTTACAGGTAGTTATCACTTACAGGGAGTTATCACTTACAGGGAGTTATCACTTAAGAGAGTTATCACTTACAGGTAGTTCTCACTTACAGGTAGTTATCACTTACAGGTACAAATCATTTAAGAGAGTTATCACTTACAGAGAGTTATCACTGTCAGAGAGTTATCACTTACATGGAGTTATCACTTACAGGTAGTTATCACTTACAGGGAGTTATCACTTACAGGTAGTCATCACTTACAGGGAGTTAAAACTTACAGGGAGTTATCACTTACAGGGAGTTCTCACTTACAGGTAGTTATCACTTACAGGGAGTTATCACTTACAGAGAGTTATCACTGTCAGAGAGTTATCACTTACATGGAGTTATCACTTACAGGTAGTTCTCACTTACAGGTAGTTATCACTTATAGGAAGTTATCACTTACAGAGAGTTATCACTTACAGGTAGTTATCACTTACAGGTAGTTATCACTTACAAGGAGTTATCACTTAAGAGAGTTATCACTTACAGGTAGTTATCACTTACAGGGAGTCATCACTTACAGGGAGATATCATTTAAGAGAGTTATCACTTACAGGGAGTTATCACTTACAGGGAGTTATCACTTACAGGTAGTTATCACTTACAGGGAGTTATCACTTATGAGTGAGTGAGTGAGTTAAGAATTAAAGTCACATCGGCAATATTTCAGCCAAATAGTGACTAAATCAAGTTATACAGTAATAATACATTCACATAGATATTAAAATCTGTCAACAAAGGACAGTAAAAGTACATCACTGAAGAGAGTTATCACTTACAGGTAGTTCTCACTTACAGGGAGTTATCATTTAATAGAGTTATCACTTACAGGGAGTCATCACTTACGTGGAGTTATCATTTAAGAGAGTTATTACTTACAGGTAGTTATCGCTTACAGGTAGTTATCACTTACAGGGTGTTATCACTTAAGAGAGTTATCACTTACAGTGAGTTATCACTTACAGGTAGTTCTCACTTACAGGGAGTCATCACTTACAGGGAGTTATCACTTACAGGGAGTTATCACTTACAGGTAGTCATCACTTACAGGGAGTTATCATTTAAGAGAGTTGTCACAGGGAGTTATCACTTACAGGGAGTTATCACTTACATGGAGTTATCACTTACAGGGAGTTATCACTTACAGGTAGTTATCACTTACAGGGTGTTATCACTTAAGAGAGTTATCACTTACAGTGAGTTATCACTTATAGGGAGTTATCACTTACAGAGAGTTATCACTGTCAGAGAGTTATCACTTACATGGAGTTATCACTTACAGGGAGTTATCACTTACAGGGAGTTATCACTTACAGGGTGTTATCACTTAAGAGAGTTATCACTTACAGTGAGTTATCACTTACATGGAGTTATCACTTACAGGGAGTTATCACTTACAGGGAGTTATCACTTACAGGTAGTCATCACTTACAGGGAGTTATCATTTAAGAGAGTTGTCACAGGTAGTTATCACTTATAGGTAGTTATCACTTACAGGGAGTTATCATTTAAGAGAGTTATCACTTACAGGTAGTCATCACTTACAGAGAGTTATCATTTAAGCGAGTTATCATTTAAGAGAGTTATCACTTACAGGTAGTTATCACTTAGAAGGAGTTGTCACTTACAGGTAGTTATTACTTACGTGGAGTTATCACTTAAGAGAGTTATTACTTACAGAGAGTAATCACTTACAGGGAGTTATCACTTACATGTAGTTATCACTTACAGAGAGTTATGACTTACAGGGAGTAATCACTTAAAGGGAGTTATCACTTACAGGTAGTTATCACTTACAGACAGTTATCACGTACAGGGAGTTATCACTTAAATAGGAGGTCACCACTTAAAGAGAGTTAACACTTAAATAGGTCACCACTTAAAGGGAGTTATCACTTAAAGGGAGTTATCACTTAAATAGGAGGTCACCACTTAAAGGGAGTTATCACTTACAGAGGTAGTCACAACATACAGGGAAGAGGCACTACTATCAAGTATATTCTGCTCAACAAGTGGAGACAAAACATCCATATCTTTCCTCAACAAACATGGCTGACAAGAAAGAACATAGTCATAGCAAGATTAGACCAATACCACAACCATGTGTGCTACTATGTTACACACTACATCCCCAGGCAACTCTAGCTAGTGTTAGTTCTTAGCATATACCCATCACACCTGATGTCAATGATGATGAACCTTCACTGGGTCAACCATATACGTGCTTTTTCCGCAAATACATGCTTTTTTTCAACGCCATGCATCAAGAATAACACGATTGGTTTGAGCGAATCATGCTACATGTGAGTGAACAACCTTGGCCTAAAACTACTTTAAACAGTAATTCACTTAAGTCAATGTACGTCAGCTTGACGAGGGAGGAAAGATGAAGTGATGCTGGACTTTGATATTTCCATTTTCGTTAAACCCACAAGCAGTGGTGGCAATCCTAGAAACATATTCTGGGTGAATCTGGCATTCCAACATGCAACGCTTAAGAGTGGAGCAGGGAAACCCATGACAGAGTGAGCATCAAACTCCGCCTGGGGTCAGTGGAGTAACCTGAGTGAGTTGTGCCAAACGTGGTATTTCAATTATATCATCATGGTGTATATAGGAATTTATTACTCTGAATCCTGGTGGCTAGGGGACACAACTCTCATTGAAAATATGGGTTGGTCAGCTGGCTCCCCATAGGAAGACTTTACCCCCAAATTGGCATCAAACATTGCACCACTCTTTCATATAAGGTTGGGACTCAACCTGAGTCCACAGTCTGTTAGTGAACACCCAGACCACTGACCTACCTACCTACCTACCTACCTCTTCAAGCAGAACAATCCCAAACCTTAACACTGACAATGACTTAATACCATTAGACAAGAAACTACACAGCCACACCTACAGGAACAAGAACAAGAACAAGACATGAACAAATCCCCGCCAACGACATCCGAGTCGGGACTCCCCCAGGACTTGTCAATGTCTCCACACCAACACGTCCCCCTCGGTATCCCGCCCATGCTAAACGCCCCACAGTTAGTGTCAAGAGGACAGTTAGGGAAGATATAACATTCACAGCAAGAGAGGAAGCAGGTACTCACTTTTTGATCACCCTGTTTAAGGCAAAATTCTCAAAACTGAGGCTCATATACAACCAAAACTACCAATTTAATACAGAACATCATTTTCGCTTTCATGTCTTCCTTGCAGATGATAATTCCTTGACCGAAAAATGGCCTATTATTATCAATTTCAAATGTGGCCCGACCGGTATGATTAATACTTTCTTACATGACAATTTGAAGTGTTTTAATCACTGGCATCTGCAGAAGACCTTGCAAATGAAATATTGCCAGTTATCAAGGAGTGTTATTTGCATGCACTGAAAAGGACGTTGATG
Source organism: Haliotis cracherodii (assembly GCF_022045235.1). Taxonomy (NCBI): domain Eukaryota; kingdom Metazoa; phylum Mollusca; class Gastropoda; order Lepetellida; family Haliotidae; genus Haliotis; species Haliotis cracherodii. The sequence continues at coordinate 36,255,083 of NW_027266268.1, read as the reverse complement.
TTAATACAGCAATCCATTTTTTTATTTATGTTTTTTAAAATCCGGAATAAGTATCTGTGGGAAGACATGAACTCGGCATGATTATCATGATTATCATTATATAATATGAATATATATATGTATCTGTGCTTGATTAAAGATTTGGTCAGTGTTTACATGAGTACTGGCTCATTGATCTGAACAGCTGACATCAACAATCTCCACAGCACAGAAGATTATTGTATTATGTATTCAATTGCGGAATTTCCTGATATTCATCAAATAATGATGCTTGACAACCTGAGTTTTCTGAGATAGCAGCTTGATGATACATACATGGTGCTGCATTTGTTTACAAGATGATCTTCTAATCATCAGACCTCTTACTACAATTCGATACTTTGCTCTGTCAAGACCTGTCAAACCTTTGAGGTCATGTGAGGTGACCTATCTAATCAAACAATGAACATGGCGGCTTCTAAATTCTTTGTACCATTGAGCAAAACATTTGGAGCAGCATGTTTGATTTCTTTAGCAGGATAATGAATGTAAATGGGCAGTTCCAAATGAAGAAAATCATGGTCGCACCATGGCTTTTATTTTGTTTAGAAATTAACAACTACAAACTGCCACTGACAACAGATCAGATTGACAAAAATAAAGATTGAGTTTGAATTATTTTAAAAGGTGCATCTGATTGCCTGAAAATACGACACCTCCTGAATTTTGATTGGTGGCCACCTGGTCCTTCCACTGTAGAATCCTCAATAGGGTTTGTCAGATCTTGATGCAGTGAGGTACCAAATTGGAGTAAACACCTCATTTTCCCAGCAATGTCGTTCAACCAAGTGTGTTTATTCACATTGCCACTTCGGTTGTAAGCATCCTATTTTTCACACTCCTGGATCTACCGATAACTACTTTTTTGTTCCTGAGTTTAAAATATCTTTTAATAGGGTACAAAAACAACTCAGACAAAAATGCTACACTGACCAAATCTTCTTTCAAGTACAAAGACAAGTATTTGTGAAAATTGAAAAAATAGCAAGTGTGGGATGACAGGGTAATCATGACATGATGAAGTGAAACATAATGAGCTGGTAATTAGTAAGAGATGAACAGGAATAATCCAATCAAAGGTTAGAATGGACAGCCACCCTCACAAGGCAGGTCTGTGTGGGTCACATACTCCCATACACAAACCCGCGAAGCTACTGCAGCCAAGGAAACATTCCTCACAACCTAGAAATCCTTTTTCTTAGTAGGCCACTATAAATTGTAAGATTTCATCCATAATTTTCAGGGAGGTTTGGTAGGTTTGTTGTTTAATGCCGCACTCAGCAATATTCCAGCTATATGACGGCGATCTGTAAATAATCGAGTCTGGACCAGACAATCCAGTGATTAATATCATGAGCATCGATCCACGCAATTGGTATCGATGACATGCATCAACCAAGTCAGCGAGTCTGACCACCCGATCCCGTTAATCGCCTTTTACGACAAGCATAGTCACCTTTTACGGCAAGCATGGGTTGCTGAAGACCTATTCTATCCCGGAATCTTCAAGGGTTTTTCAGGGAGGAGGTATATTTTTCTAACTATCTTAAACTGTTCCAGGTATCTGCGTAAACTGATGTGATTCAAACAAAGGATGAATGCTTTGTAGGACATGAACATCGTATACTTTATCAAACAAAGCAAGATTGGAACACAAATTTTCTGTAAGTACTTGGCAACAACCAAATGGGAGGCTTAGTGTTTCATAGTGATTCTAATAATTATAGTATACGCCTTAGATATCTATTGCTTTAATTTATATTTCACTTACAGTACATCATGTTCTTGGGGTCTTTTTTATTGATAATTCAGGTTTAGGCTACACATATAAAATAATGTTTCTCAGCAATTCCAGATTGTAAAAATGGCAAGAGGAGCGCGTTTTTTCACCATTTTTCGGACATGGTTTTGTTTTCTGACAAAGAACAAAAAGAAGACATACTAAAGACTAATATCTGAAATGCAGAAAATTAGGAATGGCTCAATTTGGAACCAGAAAATTTAAATAATTTAGCAGCTTGGTTTAAAATGAAGACACAACAATGAGAGACATTTCTTTTTGTGGCCTGACTAAGCATTTAAACACAGTAGCACTGAGTTATGGAAGGACAAAAATGGAAGTTGACATCTTGGAATCTTAATAGAACAGGTGTTTTTCTACACTATGACAAAAAGGTCAGTGCAGATGAAGTGGGTGTTTTCATTATTGATCCGTAAATGAAAGATGATCATGAATTGGGAAAATACTTTATTCCGACTGGTCCATCAGAGGTTTCATGTCAACCTTAAACAAACTTCCCTTGCTATTCAAAACATGTGTAATATACACATAATAGACAGCATATCATAATTGGGTACAGGGTAATGTATATAAATTATTGTTTATAAACCTGGCCAATTTCCAAACACAGACACTGAATATTGATATCTTCCAACAGAAAGCATGTTAAATGTCAAAAAGAAAGGCATAGAAGTGAAAACATTTTAGAAAAATACAGAAAAAGCTACAACAGGCTTTCTGTAACCATGGTAACACAAAAAGCACCTGCCATGAATTAGTAAATACATGTATCAGCCAAAGAAAAGGAAGAACTAAAAAAATAAACCATATTGTATTAAACAGAATTTTGAGCTTGGATGAACAGCACAAACTGAAACCAAGGTATAACAATTTCTAAAATCAAATTATTTACACTGATGGGGTCTTTGTTGTGTTACGTACTGCAGATATCCTTAGCCGAGGGGCATCTGTTTAATGTCTGTGATATCTTTTAGTTCAGGGAGTTCAATGGAGTGTTTAACAGAGCGTTACGTTAGAACAGGAGTTTCGGCCAAACATAGCTATTCCTGTTTGACAGAAGGCTGTGTTAGACCAGGAGTGTCAGCCTGATCTAGCTATTCCTGTTTGACAGGAGGCAATGTTAGACCAACACTGTCAGAATGATCTAGCTATTCCTGTTTGACAGAAGACTATATTAGACCAACAGTGTCAGACTGATCTAGCTATTCCTGTTTGACAGAAGGTTGTGTTAGACCAACACTGTCAGCCTGATCTAGCTATACCTGTTTGACAGAAGGTTGTGTTAGACCAACAGTGTCAGACTGTCCTAGCTATTCCTGTTTGAACTAATACTTTGTTAGACCAACAGTGTCAGCCTGATCTAGCTATACCTGTTTGACAGAAGGCAATGTTAGACCAACACTGTCAGACTGATCTAGCTATTCCTGTTTGACAGAAGGTTGTGTTAGACCAACAGTGTCAGACTGATCTAGCTATTCCTGTTTGACAGAAGGTTGTGTTAGACAAGGAGTGTACTGTGTACAGTTAACGAAGATGTCTTACCTCGCCATACATGTCCAGCCGATTCACTTTGATTCCCGACACAGCCAGCTGACTTATTGTAAATGTCACCTGAAAAAAATACACGGACGAGTGAGTTAGGGAGTTCATGAGTTATATATGCATTAGTCAGAAAATTTCCACACATTAGTCTATGTAGCTGATTTTCTAAAAAATTACAGGGGGGTGGGGGGGGTGGATGTGGGTGGGGGTGACGGTGGGGTGGCACCAGGTCTTTAATCTACCTTTGTCACGGTCTAGCGTATTGCAATCTAAGTTAGAGAATTAGTGACCCGACTATTTCATTCTCTTGTGATCTAATGACGCAATCTCACCATGTTTTGACTTGATGTTTAGTATCGCCTATATATTCGCGACCTTATTCGTGTATTGAAAATGATTTTGTGACCATGATTAGTGGAATTAGTGGAATTTACATGTACACTCAGATATTACTAACATACTGTATGTATGGTAATTTTTGCCTCCTCAATAATTATGTAAAATGTGTTGTAAATCTTTAATACCATTGGATAGCTTATGTCCAGCGCTTTATTTTGATACTTACATCTTCTGTAGGCAGTGGTAGGGACATAGTAGTTAGTTTGCTATTTGCCTTTTCTCCATGTTTAAAAACACACTTGGGCTAAGTGCCCCAGACTATTGTATTGGTGACTCAAGTATTGCATATCAACATGCAGGGAAGGCTCATGGTGACTCAAGTATTGCATATCAATATGTGGGAAAGGCTTATGGTGACTCAAGTATTGCATATCAATACACAGGGAAGGCTTATGGTGACTCAAGTATTGCATATCAATATTTGGGGAAGGCTTATGGTAACAAAGTATTGCATACCAATACATGGGGAAGGCTTATGGTGACTCAAGTATTGCATATCAATACGCAGGGAAGGCTAGTGGTGACAAGTATTGCATATCAATATGTGGGGAAGGCTAATGGTGACAAGTATTGCATATCAATATGTGGGGAAGGCTTATGGTGACTCAAGTATTGCATATCAATACGCAGGGAAGGCTTATGGTGACTCAAGTATTGCATATCAATACGCAGGGAAGGCTTATGGTGACTCAAGTATTGCATATCAATATGCAGGGAAGGCTTATGGTGACTCAAGTATTGCATATCAATACGCAGGGAATGCTTATGGTGACTCAAGTATTGCATATCAATATGTGGGGAAGGCTTATGGTGACTCAAGTATTGCATATCAATACCCAGGGAAGGTTTACGGTGACAAGTATTGCATATCAATACGTGGGGAAGGCCAATTGTGACTCAAGTACTGCATATCATTATTCTGATACTGGTTTACTGTGAAACTCTGGTGACACATACTGTCCCGGAGTCTCACAGGAAGCAGGAAGCATGGGGCTGGAACAACTGTCTTACCGTACACACAGGGTTGGACTCAGGGATAGCAGCACCCGTTTGTAGACTAATCTGAAAACACAAGCTGAATGTTCACACCACTGAAGTATCCACTGCAACAAACAGAAGAAAACAACCAACCCCAACAAAAGTCTTTTAATGACTCCCTTGGCTCCAGAAGAGCAAAAATCTCTCTCACAGAGAAGAATCTGAGTTATATTTACACTTTCAGCACTATTTCAGCCCTAAGACACCAAGAATGGACACGATGTGTTTTAACAATTTTGGGAATCAACCCTGGTTTTTTTCGGTGTGACGAGCCAACGCTCAAACTACGAGGCTACACAACAATCAACCAAGTCATCGAGTCTGACCACCCAATCTGTCAACTCTTACATAGGTTACTGTGATACGACTCCAATCCTGAATGGAAACTCAAGATCCTACATACTCTTTGTATCAAGTAAAACATGTTATAACACAGAATGTGATCAGCCTAGAACAAATGTATGTTTCAGTGAACTTTGTTTCTTTGTTGTTTAACGCTGCACTCAGCAATATTCCAGCTATATAAATGTGGTCTGTAAATAATCAAGTATGGCCCAGACAATCCAGTGATTGACATAATGAGCATCGATCCACTCAATTGGGATACAATGACATGCATCAACCAAGTCAGCAAGCCTGACCATCCGATTCTGTTAGTCACCTTTTACGGCAAGCATGGGTTGCTAAAGACCTATTGGAACCCGGATCTTCATGGGTTGTTTCAGTTAAGACTGTAGAAAAATCTCCCTGCTTACATTGCCTTTGATATTTGGCAATTTAGATGCATCGATCTTGCCGACATCCCACGTCATGAGTTTGGTGACAGGGTCAAACGTGTACTTCCCCTGACTGGTGGAGAGAGTGACGTTCAGGACGGACTTTGGGAACGGCACCTCCAGTGTCACATTCTCTATCTGCAACATAATAACAGCTGACTTGAACAACTAAGTCTTTGAGCCATAACTCTGTTAACAATACATTTACATCACTGAAATGGGATAACAAAAGAAATATGTTACTGTCTCTGTAGGGTGGTGTTACAATGTTTTAATTCCTAAATAGCAACGGCACCAGTTCACTTTATCACATGGCAGAAAATATAGAAATGTTCTTATTTGTTATTATTTTTTACATAATGCCTACTTAGGAGCACAGAAACCATATGTCTTTATAGATGTTATGGAGATGTGTACACGACTGTTTCTCTAGGCTGGAGGCTGATTGATGATTTACCTATTGAGGTCCACGTACATGTCTTGTCAGTCCTACATGTAACAGGTAGAGTGAGTGAGTGAGTGAGTGAGTGAGTGGGTGGGTGAGTGAGCGAGCGAGTTTGGTTTTACGCCGCTTTAAGCAATATTCCAGCAATATCACGGCAGGGGACACCAGAAATGGGCTTCACGCATTGTACCCATGTTGGGATTCGAACCCGGGTCCTTGGCGTGACGAGCGAACGCTTTAACCACTAGGCTACCCGATCGCCCATTGCTCCTTATAAAAGTTACTGGCCCTTCTCCAAACTCCAGGCCTCCAAGAAAATGGTGGAGGCCCTGAAGCGGCAGAATCTGAGGTCATGTAGCCACCTAGTTGGGCTCTGTAGTTTTAGACCTCCTCACCCTCAAATCTTGGCTTCCATTTGCCTCATTTCGTGATGATATAATGATGATGTTGTACACAACATTACAAAATGCTGACTGGTTGTCATTCTACCGAGATGTCATTCCTTGAGTTAACCATTCACATGACCTCATCCCACCTAAATAATGTCTCAACAAAATTACATGAATCACAAGCAGTGTTCAATTAAAAAAAATAAACATACACTGAGAAGGGGTGAAATTTTGACTAGCCAGACGTGCCATCTACTTTACATTTCAGCAAGCCCTTTGTAATTTTAACAGCCCACGGGCCTATGGACCAGCAGTGAAATCAACCCTTGATGAAAACACTGGTACATATATATGTATGGTATATATAATGCGATGTGATGATACAATGGATGACGGCAAATGCTTCCTTCACAGTTGACATTGGTCAGCAGAAAGGAAAAAAATGACAATGTTGTGACAATCATTTATCGAACTTCATGCATACTGTATTTGACGTAATAAGCGCCCAGTGCGCTCTCAAAATTAGAAATAGGGGGCTCTAATTAGAATATTGTTTTGGTGAAAAGTTGGTTGAAAGATAAATTTCGTGGTTCATGCTGACAGCCTGAAAAGTTTATGTACAAAAGATATGTTTTTCAGAATTTAATTGCCATTAATTAAGGGTGCATATAACACACGAGTGCGTATTGTACGCGCATAAATAAGTCTTGTGTACATTGATCAATCGGAAGGGGTGCTAATTGGGATTGTTCATTGGCCAATATATTAGCAAATATCGCCATGGGCGCTTATAAGGGAGGGGCGCTTATTACGTCGAATACGGTAATCATTATCAACATTAAACAGGCTGAAAACCACTGCCTATTTTGCTCACTGTTTTTCCCAAGGTCTGTTTCGGTCCAATGGTGACATCAAACCTGCCTGAGTTTCCGTCTCGGAACGATATATTGTGTCGGAGATAAATTGGAATGGCAACAATACTGAAAATAGAATAAAACATTCATTACTACCTCAAATAACCTAATTAACAGTTCTGTTTATCTTCCATGCCACACTCAATGTTCCATCCAGGTGAGTGAGTGAGTGAGTGAGTGAGTGAGTGAGTGAGTGAGTGAGTGAGTGAGTGAGTGAGTGAGTGAGTGAGTGAGTGAGTGAGTGAGTGAGTGAGTGAGTGAGTGAGTGAGTGAGACAATACACCGATGCATCGGTGGATCGTGATAGTTTACTTCCCGATACAAGTATCGATCACAGTCGCACACTGAGTAACAAATATCGATTCATACCTTAAATGTTTGCTTTCATGGCTGTTACACCAAACACTAATTAGTGAAAAAGTGTGTGTGTGTGTGCGTGCGTGTCTGCTTGTACTAGTCCGGACTGATGCTGAGTTTTTGTGCTTGCCCACTGAGATACCATGCCGCTGTGTAACATGAATACCCCACTCAGACACAGTATACTGACTCCGAGCCGACCACTCCTTGTTTTAGCCCCTTAATGCCGAGCGCCAGGTAGGGTAACAACAAGTACCACCTTTTAGCGTCTTTTGGTGTGACGCATCCGGGGATCAAACCCGGACCTTCCGCTCTTCAGGGGAACGCTCTACCACCAGACCACGGAAGCCTGTGCAACAGGAAGCACTCACTTCTGGGTTCCTATGTGGTACGACATCAGCCGGAAGTGGCCATCAGGCGGCACAAACGACAAGATTCTCTCACTCTGAAATGAAAGCATAAAACTTGGTAAAAAAACTTGAGGGGGGGCTCACCATCCCAATATAAGTCTTGTTTGTTTATTGTTTAACGCCACACTCAGCTATATTCCAGCTAATAGATGGTGGTCTGTAAATAATAATAACCAGTGATTGATATCATGACCAACGTGCCACACCTTCAGGGTATGATGACACGAAAGATGATTCACCGAGCCTGAGAATCAAGCCCAAGGTCACGTTGTACGACCAGCATAGTTACTGGGGACCCATCCTAACCAGAGATCTCCACCAGTTGGGGACCCATCCTAACCAGAGATCTCCACCAGTTGAGGACCCATCCTAACCAGAGATCTCCACCAGTTGGGGACCCATCCTAACCAGAGATCTCCACCAGTTGGGGACCCATCCTAACCATTGATCTCCACCAGTTGAGGACCCATCCTAACCAGAGATCTCCACCGGTTGGGGACCCATCCTAACCAGAGATCTCCACCGGTTGGGGACCCATCCTAACCAGAGATCTCCACCGGTTGGGGACCCATCCTAACCAGAGATCCCTCCCGGGTGGGGGCCCATCCTAACCAGAGATCCCCCCCGGGTGGGGGCCCATCCTAACAAGAGATCTCCATCGGTTGGGGACCCATCCTAACCAGAGATCTCCAACGGTTGGGGACCCATCCTAACCAGAGACCTCCACCGGCTGGGGACCCATCCTAACCAGAGATCTCAGTCGGTTTGGGACCCATCCAAACCAGAGATCTCCACCAGTTGCCTCATTTTGTTTGTTTGTTGTTTAACGTCGCACACACAAATATTCAGGCTATATGACGGCGGTCTGTAAATAATTGAGCTTGGACCACACAATCCAATGATTGACATCATGAGCATCTATCTATGCAATTAGGATACAAGGACATGCATCATTCAAGTCAGCTAGCCTGACCACCTGATCCAATTAGTCGCATCTTACGACAAGCATAGTCGCTTATTACGGCAACCATGGGTTGCTGAAGACCTATTCTAACCTAAATCTTCGCGGGGGATCATGTAAAGATCTGTGACGGATAACCCTCACCTCCCATCTCTTGAATCGGACACATGGATGGAAGCTGACGTCATCCAGGAGACGAGGGTTGATGAAGGACAAGGTGAGATCCGGCATCCCACTCAGTTTGATCAAACAGTCAATCTGGTGGGAAAAGAAAAACATGATCAAATCCAACCGATAGACTGGCAATGAGTGATCAAACTATCAATGGACTGTAATGACAAGTTAAACATTGACAGTCTGGACACTCTTCACTTACTTTAGGCCAAAGGATTCATCTAGGATTCAAAACTAAGTGCCCTTGGAATGGCATATAAATTTGGAAAATATTTCTTTGTTCAAAATTGGGTTTTTCAAGATTTTAACCTTTTAATTTCAGAGCTATTTTAACATTGATCCAAAGCAAAATTGTGACAATAAGCATTTCACTTTATCGGTCCTGTTATCAGTGAATGAAGTCACCTTGACCATGCCATCACATTGGTCGTAACTATATCATGAATTGATTGTCTTCATTCCCACTGGGATTTCTACAGACATCTGGTGCTGACTTGAGACAGAATATCAGCCTCAGAGCAGCCATCGCTTTTCCATATGAGGAAAAGTGACCTCATTTCAAATTTATATCACTCAGACCACAAAAAATTAAGTAGCACTCAAGTACCTAAAGACGAAGAAAATAACTTTGTGTGACCCGTTCTTTGAACTGTCACGGCCATAAACTTGACAAATTCTGTCAGCTTAAAACTGAGTGAGTGAGTGAGTGAGTTAAAATTTAATGATGCATCAGCGTTATTTCAGCCATATACCGACAAAAACAAGTTGAATTACATATACAATTGAGATATGAATACAAAATTATATTTCAAAACAAATTGTAACAAATTGTCAGTTAAAAGACTAAGGTTATGCATACATATCCCTGTATCTCCGCGATGACGGTTGAGCCGGACTTGTCGATGATGGCGTCAATTTCCTCGATCACATCGAAGTAGGCCTCGTTATTCGTGTACTTGACCCCAGTCCGGCGCCAGGGGATGTTGGACAGCTGACCAGTGGGCAGAGTGGCACTCACGCTGCAGGCAGAGCGGATCAGAAATGCTAGGCCTGTATGACTGTACACTGTAATATGCTTTTCAAATGATATCTACTGCAATATTTTTTACTGTGTTCATGTATATTGGCAAAACATTTTTTTGTTCTTATTTGTATTGTATTTATCAACTTTATTCATTTAGTAGTGTAGGCCATAGGCCCATGATACCATGGTAATTTGAGGTAGTCAGGGTACCAGTTGATTCTGACACACATTGCTCTATATATGTACATCGATAGGTTTTAGATTGTGTATTTGTTAGTGGACGACATTAATACATTAAACTTGTGTCTAGTAGGATAGGTATAATATGTTGGTGCTATTGATTGGGTTCTAAGATTATTGTTTTACATATTGTATTGTATCAATAGTTTGTATCTACAGAGAAATTCATTCACGAATGATGTTTCCATGACTACAAAATGGCGGCGACTGACCATGAGTTATATTTACTTCAGTATGTAAAAACTAGGCTCTGCATGTACAATCAGTGCCAATCACTGTCAAACACTGTAGCTCCCGGTATGTAACAATACAGATACCTGTATCACAATATACTGCAATACAAATGTTATGCCAATACACAACCCCAATAAATACCAGGGAGAATTCTTACCCACCTCTCCATGCACCAGTGGAACATGGAGATATTCATGATGCTAGCTTTGGTTGCTTCTGGTTTTAGTTTTGTTTTGCTTACTATATGATGACAGCCTGCAAACCGTTGAGTCTGGACCAGACAATCCAGTGATTGACACTGTGAGCATCGATCCATGAGGTCCGGGTACGATGACACAAAATCAACCTAATCTGACAGCCTGATCCATTTAGTGGTTTCTTACGACCAAAATAGGTTGCTGGGGAACTATTCTAACCCGGAGTCCCCATGTGGTGCCTCTGTTAAATTCACCAAAAGGACAAACCGATAGAAGTTTCATTTAGACTTCTAAAGGTGGTGGAGCAGTCTTGTGGTTAAGAAATTTGCATATTGTGTGAAACCCAATTTTCTTATTCCCATGTGATACTGCTGGAATTTGTGAAATGCAGACTAAAACCAAATCTACTCTCTCTATTTATGAGACCTGTTTCTCAATCCACCAGAAGGAATGGTGGTAATTTGAATAGCACAGGGTCAAGGATACAAGGGGAGACGAAAAGTAACACTAACATGGTCAAGGATATCAGGGGAGACAATAGCACGAATGGTAATACTAAAGTTAAAGAGTAAGGCCAAAAGGGGGGACAACTGACCTGGTGGACTTGCCGGTGACTGTGTCCGTTATGGTACGGAGGAAGTTGGGAGGTTTGATGAGTTCCTTCAGCACGTTTGACTCCACGGCCAGTGGGAAGCCATTGTCCAGCATCTCGTCCAGGAGCTGAATATAGTAGGATACAGCAGTGGTCAACAGGTGCACATCTCACCAGCAATATTGACCAATGTTTCCATAACACTGCATATTAACTGAACAGAAGGAAACAGTTGTTCTCGGTTTGTTTTGGTACAGCTCGTCCAAATACACTCATCGATTAACTTGGAAGTGCTCGCCCAAACACACCCGATGCTATACCACTTGCGCATGTTCTTTTTTGTCATAACCTCAAAGTTAAATGTAAGGGAGATAGAACATTGGAATATTTTGGACCAAATCAATGCCCATTAAGGAGATCAAATTTAGTGTTTTCAAATTTGAGGTGGTCTAACTGTAGATCAGATACCTCTTCTCGTAATTTGGAATGGAGTGCTTCAGATAGTGTTCCGATAATAAATCTTGACCTTGAGTAATTTTTGTAACATGTTTCACTACCTGTGACCCCATTGTGGAACTTTCTCAGATAGTTTACCTACTGACCAATGTGCAATTATGCATTCCAAAAGAATACTGTTCGTAAAGTCTCCTTGTCTGCATGGTAGAATTACTATTGAAATACTATGTATACATATACTGCGGTTCAAGTATTGTGCTATGTCTGGCTACCTGATCATGATGAGGAAGACACATCTCAAAACCTTACCTCACAGACTATAACATTGTGTTCCTTACCTCATAGACTATAACATTGTGTTCCTTACCTCATAGACTATAACATTGTGTTCCTTACCTCATAGGCTATAACATTGTGATCCTTACCTCATAGACTATAACACTGTGTTCCTTACCTCATAGACGTCGTGGTCCTTACCTCATAGACTATAACATTGTGTTCCTTACCTCATAGACTATAACATTGTGTTCCTGACCTCATAGACTATAACGTTGTGTTCCTTACCTCATAGACTATAGCGTAGTGTTCCCTACCTCATAGACTATAACATTGTGTTCCTTACCTCACAGACTATAACGTTGTGTTCCTTACCTCATAGACTATAATGTTGTGTTCCTTACCTCATAGACTATAACGTAGTGTTCCTTACCTCATATACTATAACATTGTGTTCCTTACCTCATAGACTATAACATTGTGTTCCTTACCTCATAGACTATAACGTTGTGTTCCTTATCTCATAGACTATAACATTGTGTTCCTTACCTCATAGACTATAACATTGTGTTACTTACCTCATAGTGAGTGAGTGAGATGGGTTTAACGCCGCTTTTAACAGTATTCCAGTTATATCACGGCCCTCATAGACTATACTGTAGTGTTCCTTACGTCATAGACTATAACATTGTGTTCCTTACCTCATAGACTATAATGTAGTGTTCCTTACCTCACAGACTATAACGTTGTGTTCCTTACCTCATAGACTATAATGTTGTGTTCCTTACCTCATAGACTATAACGTTGTGTTCCTTACCTCATAGACTATAACGTAGTGTTCCTTACCTCATATACTATAACATTGTGTTCCTTACCTCATAGACTATAACATTGTGTTCCTTACCTCATAGACTATAACGTTGTGTTCCTTATCTCATAGACTATAACATTGTGTTCCTTACCTCATAGACTATAACATTGTGTTACTTACCTCATAGTGAGTGAGTGAGATGGGTTTAACGCCGCTTTTAACAGTATTCCAGTTATATCACGGCCCTCATAGACTATACTGTAGTGTTCCTTACGTCATAGACTATAACATTGTGTTCCTTACCTCATTGACTATAATGTTGTGTTCCTTACCTCATAGACTATAACATTGTGTTCCTTACCTCATAGACTATAACGTAGTGTTCCTTGAGCTGGGACTCGGTGCATTCACTGAAGTAGTCCTCGAATGTGTCACAGATCCGGTGTAGAAACTCCACCACAAACAGCGGGGGAACTGATACATAGACAGGGTTGTACAGGAGGCAGAATATTACATCCAACACACATAAACATGAAGAACTGATGCAAGTCTGCTCCACTGTTAGTCCCGTTTGACACAGTGAGTGAGTGAGTGAGTATGGTTTTACGTCACTTTTTGCAATATTCCAGCAATATCACAGCGGGGGACACCAGAAATAGGCTTCACACATTGTACCCATGACAGGATTCGAACCCGGGTCTTCGGCGTGGCGAGGGAACGCTTTAACCACTAGGCTACCTGACCGCCCTCATTTGACACAGAAGAATATGGATGTTGGAATGCTGGGAACGTTTAAATTGAAGCATGTTCTAAAGATATATTTGATATTTGTGTTCTGATAAGAAATTCAATCAATGTTCAGACAGTCAATGTGAGACAGACTTCATTTAGGCTCCAAGTTTCACTTCAAACAAGGAAATCCCAATCTATAACCATGTAACAGTGAGTATTGTTTTATGCTGTTTTTAGCAATATTCCAACAATATCATGGTTCAATGACTGGACCTTACATACTGATCTTCCTACTCACCCTCAGTGGTGGTGACAGCCACGAAGTAGAGGTTGTTCCTGTAGATGTTGATGAGGTAGTGGTGGGGGGTGGGGATGACTGGCGGCACATCCTCGGGGCAGGAGGCCTGAGAAAGAGAGACCGACATCATCACTGTCAATGCCAGTCCAATAACCAAAACCAAGCGCTGTAGACACTTTGCTTCTTTTATTCTTCCTCAGCTTACACCACTCACACAAAAACAACCTGTCACGCCGGCCGGCACATGCTCACTCACTTTCTCACAACACCAGATTTTCCACGCAGACCCACTAGCTTAGCAGACAATATATCAACAATCACCTACACCAGCAGTGCATGATGAAGGCTCTGTGGGGCCAACATGATATGTATTACCGTATTCGACGTAATAAGCGTCCCTCTCTAATAAGCACCCACTACGATATTTGCTAATATATTGGCTAGCGAAAAATCCCAATTAGCACCCCTTCAGATCAATGTACACAAGACTTATTTATTCGTGTATTATACGCAATCGTGTGTTATATGCACCCTTAATTATGGGCAATTAAATTCTGGAAAATATATCTGTTGTGTATAATACGCACAGACTTTTCTTTTGTATCATTTCGGGCTGTCAGAATAAACCATGAAATTTACAATCTTTCAACTCTGTTTTTTTTCTCACAAAAATTATATTATAATAAGAGCCCCCTATTTCTAATTTTGAGAGCGCCCTGGGTGCTTATTACGTTGAATACAGTATTTAGGCAAACAGTCTGTGACTTTAGCCACAAGTTCGAAGACAAAAATCAAAATTACTTCTGGTCTGTAAGATCACCTTACACAAATCACATACTACGGGAACAGAAACAAATAGTTGTTCCCGGTTTGCCTTGGGACAGCTCGACTAAACACTCGTCGTTTAACACCTTGAGGTGCTTTTGTGAATCTTGTGAGTCTGACGCCATGTATCTCATGACAGACTACATCCAACAACTTAACATTTACTGCCGACATATTATCGTTGACAGACAACATCTATAGGACTCCAGTCAAGAGTTTACTTTCTTAAAATAAAAATAACTTCCATTATCAAGAAGAAAATTCACCTTTATTCATTGATTTATGCCAAATTTGACAGTTTATGTTTTATTTTTTCACAACATTTTCAGGTCATTCTGCAACAAGTACAAAGTTCTGTCAATAATTGTACATAATATTTCATATATATATAATATAAAGTAACTAGTACTCTCCGTACTAATAACAGTCTAACCGCATATCAAGCTCACCTTATTCTGGGCTTCAAAAAAGTAGTCACATATTGATTTGTGTATCACACTTTTCCAATGCTTTTCCATGAACACATCTCTGAAAAAAAACAATAATGAACAAAGGTAAGTAAGACAGTGGCGTAACCAAAGTGACAATCTCGCCATACCTCACAGGACCTGATTATCAAAAGATGAAAGGCCACACTATCAAGTGTAGAAAGCACAAGAAATAACATTTTATTTAAGTTTTGATTCCAGAATTTCAACATTAAGTCATCGGAGTTGTGAGGTTGGTCATTCTGTAAATGTCTCCAATTAAAGACATCTATCCATTGTAACATCATCTTCACTTGTTTCCAATAATAAGATCTTGTATTCAATGACTTGTCATCCTGATCACTGGTGATATTAACATTTGGGGGGAAATACAAAGAGCTTGGGCAAAGCTAGGGTAAATTAGATCAGTATCTCATCATACCGATATTTCAGGCTTTATTAAAAGACCGCCTCCGTGGTCTAGTGGTAGAGCGTCCGCCCGAGGAACAGAAGGTCCGGGGTCCGATACCTGGCCGCGTCATACCAAAAGACGTTAAAAGATGGTACTTGTTGTTACCCTGTCTGGCGCGCGGCATTAAGGGGCTAAAACAAGGACTGGTCGGCTCGGAGTCAGTATACTGTGTCTGAGTGGGGTATTCATGTTAAACTGCAGCATGGTATCTCAGTGGGCTAGCACTTTAAATCGGCATCAGTCCGGACTAGTACAAGCAGTCACACAAACAGACAACGTACATGCACGTTGGTATATAAGTGCAATAATCTTGGACTCGACGTTAAACCCAATTTCACCTCACCACACCTTTATTAAAAACCTGTACACCTTCTTAGTAACACATGAATCTCATAATACAGCAGACATTGATTAATCCCGAACCTTATTTAACCCGTCCTCAGAAATGGTAGCTAGTCCTTCTTGAAAAGACAAAAATGTTTACAATGTCTACATTTTCTGTCGGTTTGATTTGTAGCAAACTGAAGCATTGAGAACTGGTTCAGAGTAAAACTAATAGCCCACAAATCCTCAAAGTCAATGAAGACTACCTTAATTCCACGTTTACTTGTCCTCAGCACGACTCAGTAGTCTTGTGCTTGCAGACAACTGTGAATTTCGAAGGCTGAATGTGAAATATTTATTGTTTGCCAAATCTCCACCTTTTGCTTCCCACCCCAACTGACCTGGACATAATAAGACCCCTAACTTCCCCAAACAGATCTTCAAATAAGAAAGCAACTCAGTAAATTATATCAGGGTGTATAGTATGACTCCATATTATCATGGGCACAATATTATCGCGGTATCGGTAAATCTCGTAATCCACACCCCCTGTTGACTGTTTACTTACGCAAATCTAAGCACGATAGTTCATCGCTTGATTGATGTATAGATAATTCAAAATAGAAAGTAATATAAACAACATAAACCACACATATCAAACCACAAAAGACCCATACTCTGATAATATAGAGTTGCCCGCCCTTGAGTCATGCTTATGACAGGTACTTTGTTCACTGAACTCGGTAAAGACTATCAGCATCGATCAATCCTAATTGATGTGTCATAAAATTTGAACAAAGAAAAACAAACATTTTGCGTATGACGTATTTAATAAGTTAGTTAGCATTCACTGATCCATTATAAATAATATAGCGATAATATAGCATATGATCCTACTGAAAATAAATGCGTAACTAAACCAGGGGCAACTTTCCAGCATAATGACAGAAATTGACTGACCATGCGATCCGTTTTAGACTCGTTTTCGACAAGCATAGGTTACTGGGGAAAGGGCTTAAATATGAAAAGGGGACACATTGACTTGATAGGTATTGAATGGAAAATTCATTTGTGCTAAAACTGTAATAGTGCACCATCACAAGTGCATTTCCTGACCAATCTCATTAAAATCAGATCTTAGTTCTCACTATCGCGAAACAAAGATCTGAGGATATCCCATCAAGGGTCAGAACGACGTTTCATCCAACCAATCACATGTCGCTTACCAGAGCATGAAAGTGACAGTCGGAATGTGTTTTCTAATCATGCAACCACGAAATATTTAACGACAGTTACGGATTTTATGATTATATCCATACAATCTAGACCATGTTTAAGCCATTCCAGAATATTCTTCTTAACAGTTTTAATTTTTTTAATGGAGAATACATCAAAATATGTTTCGAAGCGTAGTCGCCAGTTTCAAACTAGTGTCGTAAAGCTCGAGTAAGCTGCCTTCTGATTGGCTCATGTTGATTTCTTGTCGGTCATTCCATTGGTCAGTCAAAATTCGCGAAAGGATGTTCTGACGTGACCCGTAATTGGATGTCCTCAGATATTTGTTTAGCGGTAGCAAAAACTAAGATCTGATTTTAATGAGATTGATTTCCTGACTAAAAGATATCTTTACGTCCTGACTTGTGTGCAAAAGATGTGCTTTTCAGGTAGAATTACGTCACAGACAATGGTTGTGGGGATTCTTCTATTACCGTTTTCGGTTGTTGAAATTATTTTACGTTGTCCATCGTGTTAATGAAATCACAAATGTACAAGAGACATAAACCTCCCACCCACATGACCAAACGTCACGGGTCTAATTCACGGATCGCTAAAACCTGGAAACAAAACGGGTCAAACATGTCTTCGCTATAATAAACACACAAAGTATTCATGATGCCATACCCGCTGTTATTAATGACGAAAAGACTGTGAATCATCGTGAAATATGCCACATAGAAGACGGTCTCAAGAGACGGAAGAACAACCAAATACTAGGGGAAGTTACTCTTGTCATTTCCGTTTGAAGTTAAAATATCGAAAACATCTGCATGTAAAGGTTCCGAGTTCGAATCCCTTACTATCGAGCACACATTTTATTTTTTGTTTTGTTTTATTTTGAAATATGTTTGTTCGGGTATTTTGACGTAAATACCCTTACATCCCCACGTGGTTGGAGGTACCAGGGCAGGTTCTTTTTGCAAAGTGTAACATACAAATAGAACATTCACTATGGTCTCTTATTCAACATTACACAATGTTATGTTCTGTGAGGTGATCATTACACTCACTTTTTAAAAACATGTTATAGTGTTCTGACAATTCCTTTGTAAAATGATCAAAGTGGTAGTTGCCTTCAGTTCCTCAATATATGTAAACAAAAATGTTTGCAATCATCAAAAAATAATTTACAGCTGCTGTGTGAGAGTTTTCTGAGATTTTGTTAGCACCAACTGGCTAAAAAGTCAGTGATAACAAAAATGCCATGAAAATTTTAGTATATTAAACAAATTCCTTCAAAACTGGTTGACAGTACCACTAGAAACATACATGGTAACTGTTCAGTTGTATCAATTTCTCCACACAGCTCACATGTTTCATGGTCTGTCACATTAATTAGATGCAAATACTTGTGACATCTTAATAATTATAATTATTAAAAAAACTTGCCTTTGTTCACCTGCTTGATCTAAGTGATCTACTATTGTTGTGGACAAGAAGATCAAAGAAATATTTAGACATTCAAAGGGATCGTACCAAGATGAATACCATTGACAACTGAGAAACTGTGAGCATTTTCTGGAGTGACTGACTTTATATCAAATACATTGTGTCCAACTGTCCTTTTAACAGCATTTACACAAACAGAATATTTGTGTTGTGATATATTCAAATTATATTTTCCACTTATTACATTTTCAGAAAGAAATATCCCACTTTAATCCCTTACAAAAGTAATACCAGCTTACACAAAACTTGAGTGATCGTAGCTTATCTAAAACAGTCTAAACCAAAATGTTCAAAAGACATTTAGTCTGGTAATATCTGATCTACACAATAGCTGACTGCTCATGTGTTTCATGTGATATCATCCCTGTCAAGAACAGCTGACTACTTAGGTGCTCCATGTGATATCATCTGCGTCAAGAACAGCTGACTACTTAGGTGCTCCATGTGATATCATCTGCGTCAAGAACAGCTGACTGCTCAGGATCAGGTGCTCCATGTGATATCATCTGTGTCTAGATCAGCTGACTACTCAGGTGTTCCATATGATATCATCTGTGTCTGGAACAGCTGACTGCTCAGATGTCCCATGTGATATCATCTGTCTAGAAAAGCTGACTGCTCTGATGTTCCATGTGATATCTGTGTCTAGAACAGCCGACTGTTCATGTGTTCCATGTAATATCTGTGTCTGGAACAGCTGACTGCTCTGATGTTCCATGTGATATTATCTGTGTCTAGAACAGCTGACTACTCAGATGTCCCATGTGATATTATCTGTGTCTAGAAAAGCTGACTGCTCTGATGTTCCATGTGATATTATCTGTGTCTGAGACAGCTGACTACTCAGGTGCTCCATGTGATATCATCTGTGTCTGGAACAGCTGACTGCTCAGACGTCCCATGTGATATCATCTGTGTCTAGAAAAGCTGACTGCTCTGATGTTCCATGTGATATCATCTGTGTCTAGAACAGCTGACTGCTCAGATGTCCCATGTGATATCATCTGTGTTAAATCAGCTGACTGCACAGGTGCTCCATGTGATATCATCTGTGGCTAGAAGTGTTCCATGTAATGTCTCAATCTAGAACAGCTGACTGATTAGGTGTAATTCATGTGATATCATCTGTTTAGAACAGCTGACTGCTAAGTGTTCCATGTCATATCATGTGTGTCTGGAACAGCTGACTGATCAGGTGTTCCATGTAACATCACCTGTTTAGAATATCTGTCTACTCAGGTGTTCCATGTGATATAATCTGTTTAGATCAGCTGACTGATCAGGTGTTCCATGTAATATCATCTCTTTAGAATATCTGTCTACTCAGGTGTTCCATGTGATATCATCTGTTTAGATCAGTTGACTGATCAGGTGTTCCATGTAATATCATCTCTTTAGAATATCTGTCTACTCAGGTGTTCCATGTCATATCATCTGTTTAGAATAGCTGACTGCTCAGGTGTTCCATGTGATATAATCTGTTTAGATCAGCGGACTGCTAAGTGTTCCATGTCATATCATCTGTTTAGAATAGCTGACTGCTCAGGTGTTCCATGTGATATAATCTGTTTAGATCAGCTGACTTATCAGGTGTTCCATGTAATATCATCTCTTTAGAATAGCTGTCTACTCAGGTGTTCCATGTGATATCATCTGTTTAGATCAGCTGACTGATCAGGTGTTCCATGTAATATCATCTCTTTAGAATAGCTGTCTACTCAGGTGTTTCATGTGATATCATCTGTTTAGATCAGCTGACTGATCAGGTGTTCCATGTAATATCATCTCTTTAGAATAGCTGTCTACTCAGGTGTTCCATGTGATATAATCTGTTTAGATCAGCGGACTGCTAAGTGTTCCATGTCATATCATCTGTTTAGAATAGCTGTCTACTCAGGTGTTCCATGTGAGATTATGTATGTCTAGAACAGCTGACTGCTCAGGTGTTCCATGTGAGATTATGTATGTCTAGAATAGCTGTCTACTCAGGTGTTCCATGTGAGATTATGTATGTCTAGAATAGCTGTCTACTCAGGTGTTCCATGTGATATAATCTGTTTAGATCAGCTGACAGATCAGGTGTTCCATGTAATATCATCTCTGTAGAATAGCTGTCTACTCAGGTGTTCCATGTGATATAATCTGTTTAGATCAGCAGACTGCTAAGTGTTCCATGTCATATCATCTGTTTAGAATAGCTGACTGCTCAAGTGTTCCATGTGATATCATCCCTGTCTACTCAGGTGTTCCACGTGAGATTATGTATGTCTAGAGACAGCTGACTGCTCAGGTGTTCCATGTGATATCATCCCTGTCTACTCAGGTGTTCCATGTGAGATTATGTATGTCTAGAACAGCTGACTGCTCAGGTGCTCCATGTGATATCATCCCTGTCTAGATAGAACATGTGACTGTCATGGTAGAATGGAGAAATACATACTGTGTTTTCAATGTTGAGTTAGGTTATCTTCAGATTTAACTCTGCTACATTCAAAAGCTGAAGCACATTTGGTTCACATTGGAATTGGCATGGTAACCTTCCGTGCTCGAGGCAGACACTATCCACTAGAAGCCCTTTGTTCTCTAGACTACCCCCAGCCCAATAGCTTTTCTAAACTACTGTGTCCAACATTCAATGACAAAAGAACAAACTCAACATTCTTCATGAACATTTATTTCACATATAGTTCAACATCTCATTGAGGACAATAAGTCAGATCGTGTAAACAAACTCAACATAGTAAAACAGAGACATTAGTGGTGGTCCACAACTTCACTTCATCATTATCATAAAATCACTTAATACTTTAAGTTTCAGTGACAACAAAGAAAAAGGATTCTAAGAAATTGTAAAAATAACCAAGTTCCATTTCCCCAAGACATTGCCATGATGAACACATGTCCAAGGTCAGTCCTTGTTCAAAAGAAACCCAATGTACAAATAAATATGAGGACAATATTTCACAAATTTCAAATAAATCTGTAGTGCCATATCCATACTTCAATTAACATAAATAAATTGATTCCAAAATTTAGGGACAGACTGAATAATTTCCTTCCTAAAGTAGTATGGTTTTATATTGATTTTAGCAATATTGCGACCATGTCACACTAAAAATGTGCTTCACACATTATACCCATGTTGGGAACTGAACCCAGGTATTTTGTTTGATGAGCCAACACATTAACCACAAGGCTACCCACCTACTCCAAGTAAATGAATAAAAAATATGAATAACTCACAAACTAACATTGAGAGACCATGGTTTAATGCTACTTTGAAAAGAAGTTCAAGCATGCCACTGTTTCAATTGAGAGGAAAGCCCGAAGTGATGCAGGTCCTTGACGTTTACCACTTTGGTGAAACCCAAGAGCTGACAAATTAGAAACAATCAAGGCGATCTGGGATTCAAACACATAATCCTTGGTTCCTGGTACTCCTAAGGGACACAACTCTGACAGTGACGTGCAGCTCCTAGGGCAACTAGGCCACCCTGACAAACGATAAAGTTTTGTCAAAATCTTTGAGGGTTTCCTGCACACAATGACATCATCAAAAAGCCTGGAATCAATAGTCCCCCACATTGTGCACTAAAAGTGTTTAGAATTCCTGTAGACACCCGGACTGGCAAGTCTAATACATTATGAATAGTTGCCAGTCCTGATGTTTTTAACACTGGCAAAAACAGCCTGTGACGGATGGTTAGGAAGGAAGTATCTTCAACACTGGTATAATCATAAAACTGTTATGTGAATCTGTATGTGCAGATGATTAATACAAAGTTTGCAACATGAAGTAACGATACAGAATGAAGCAAGTTGTGAATGCAGAGATGCTAATTCCAAATTGACGAAGTTAGGAATATGTAGGATAACTGTGGCTTAAAATTAGTATTTATTTTTTCTTATTACTAATCACTATTAGGAATACTGTATTGCTTTGACAAAAATTAATTCATCTTTTGATCTGGCATATCATTTCTGCCAAACTCTAAGTATTGTAACCATTCCATCACAAGAAGCACAAGTTATTTCTAACTGATGATCAGTGTGTTCTAGTTGTGACACTTCTTGTAGCAAGGGCAATAATTGCTGTCTATTTTGTTAGACAAAGTTCGAAATATGTTCCACCTAATTGTATTGGTTCAATATATTAGCAGATTTGTGCTATATGCAATAATTCCACCCAAACGGAAACGGCTGTCATCAATGTGTATCTCGAAGTAGTCCCAGGCCAAGTATTGAATCAATGTTGGTCTACACGTCACGTTCGTGACACATATCAGTAGACATCTTTGTCTCACACTTTGTAACAAACACAGACTAAATGTGAACAATCTTCAGTTTCATCCTCGTAAAGTTTTCAAATGAAACATTCATGAACACATCCAATCCAGTATGTCTCGGTCCATAAAACATCCATGGTTTCTTGTGCACATAGAACAGTGATGATCCTCCATCAAATTAGTCCTGATCTCCACCACCACTTCCTCCGCTGCCACTTCCTCCACCAAAGGAGAAGCCCCCACCCCCACTCCCAAATCCACCTTGCTGCCCACCTCGGAATCCCCTTCCACGTCCAAATCCACCCCCACCGCCACCTCCACCCCCACCTCCGTATCTACTCCCACCCCCACCAAATCCTCCTCCTCCTCTCCCACCCCGACCACCTCCGTACCCGCCCCCTCCATATCCTCCTCCTCCTCCCCGGCCACCTCCGTAACCACCACCGCCATAACCACCACCGCCTCTTCCACCCCCATATCCTCCTCCTCCCCCCCGACCCCAATAGCCTCCTCCCCCACTGCCATGTCCTCCTCCACCATATCCCCCTCTCCCTCCACTGTATCCTCCTCCTCCTCCTCCACCAAAGCCCCCTCCCCCCATCCGGGGCACCTTGGCAGGGGGTCCTCGCATGTTGTTGCCTCCCCTGTCGAGAAAACATCTTGTTATCAAATCTACAAACTCACACGATATGCTCTGAATGTGAGAGTTCAGACACAAAAATATTTCCTACAGATAAGTGCAAATAAAGTATGCAAGTTGATTGGAAATGACTACAACAATATTAAGTTACTGTAAATATTAATCATGAAATTAATGTCACCAAATTAATTCGACTGCTGACACCGAGCCAAACGGTGTCAAGACACTTTACTGAACAAAAACAGTTAGGGATCAAGAATATTTTTTCGGATATTTTTATGAAATTGTGTGCTCAGTCTTAACTACATTAAAATATGCCAACAATATTGATTATTACTAAATTTGTTTGTTCAGTACAGGGGGGTGTCTACAGACCCATTCTGCCTGGTCCTGAATGACCAAGAACTTTACAACAAGAAACATGAACCCTCTTTACCAGATCATATGACGTCTGACCTCACCAGTATCTACATTCATATTGGATCCCGAACTCCCTTAAATGCAGATCACCTTTTCTAGCTATTCTAAATAAACACTTCCGGTCTGGGAAAACACATGTCCGAGCAAGACAACTTTATATAAATTTATGTCATCGTGTATAAGCCATAGGCTGCAAGGACTGTTTCACTGTACTCACGATTCCTGGCTGAGCCCAAAGCGGCCAGCGTGGGGGCGGGACATGACTCTCAGCACAGCCAGAAGACACTCCTCCTGGGGCCCCGGCTCCGCCACACCCTCCGGCTCCTTCGTCGACCGCACCATCAGCGCCTCCAGCAGTGGGCGCAACGCAACCACACAAGCTGCCACATCATACTCCATGCGGAGGTTGATCCTGAAGTGACACAATGACATCTCAGCTACACGGTGACATCTCCCTTTCTGAAAGCCAGATTCTAACCCTGGACTGGACCCCATACACCAATCTGAACATCCTGAAGTGACACAATGACATCTCAGCAACACAGTGACATCTCCCTTTCTGAAAGCCAGATTCTAACCCTGGACTGGACCCCATACACCAATCTGAACATCCTGAAGTGACACAATGACATCTCAGCAACACAGTGACATCTCCCTTTCTGAAAGCCAGATTCTAGTCCACTCACCAGTTGTCCAGCACTATCATGTCTCCCTGTAAAGTCACACTCACCAGTTGTCCAGCACTATCATGTCTCCCTGTAAAGTGACACTCACCAGTTGTCCAGCACTACCATGTCTCCCTGTAAAGTGACACTCACCAGTTGTCCAGCACTATCATGTCTCCCTGTAAAGTCACACTCACCAGTTGTCCAGCACTATCATGTCTCCCTGTAAAGTGACACTCACCAGTTGTCCAGCACTACCATGTCTCCCTGTAAAGTGACACTCACCAGTTGTCCAGCACTATCATGTCTCCCTGTAAAGTGACACTCACCAGTTGTCCAGCACTATCATGTCTCCCTGTAAAGTCACACTCACCAGTTGTCCAGCACTACCATGTCTCCCTGTAAAGTAACACTCACCATTTGTCCAGCACTATCATGTCTCCCTGTAAAGTGACACTCACCAGTTGTCCAGCACTACCATGTCTCCCTGTAAAGTAACACTCACCAGTTGTCCAGCACTATCATGTCTCCCTGTAAAGTGACACTCACCAGTTGTCCAGCACTACCATGTCTCCCTGTAAAGTCACACTCACCAGTTGTCCAGCACTATCATGTCTCCCTGTAAAGTGACACTCACCAGTTGTTCAGCACTATCATGTCTCCCTGTAAAGTCACACTCACCAGTTGTTCAGCACTATCATGTCTCCCTGTAAAGTGACACTCTCCAGTTGTCCAGCACTACCATGTCTCCCTGTAAAGTCACACTCACCAGTTGTCCAGCACTATCATGTC
Source organism: Haliotis cracherodii (assembly GCF_022045235.1). Lineage (NCBI taxonomy): Eukaryota > Metazoa > Mollusca > Gastropoda > Lepetellida > Haliotidae > Haliotis > Haliotis cracherodii. The sequence goes on along the minus strand of NW_027266268.1, from coordinate 36,229,360 downwards.
TCCCTGTAAAGTCACACTCACCAGTTGTCCAGCACTATCATGTCTCCCTGTAAAGTGACACTCACCAGTTGTCCAGCACTATCATGTCTCCCTGTAAAGTCACACTCACCAGTTGTCCAGCACTATCATGTCTCCCTGTAAAGTGACACTCACCAGTTGTTCAGCACTATCATGTCTCCCTGTAAAGTCACACTCACCAGTTGTCCAGCACTACCATGTCTCCCTGTAAAGTCACACTCACCAGTTGTCCAGCACTATCATGTCTCCCTGTAAAGTGACACTCACCAGTTGTTCAGCACTATCATGTCTCCCTGTAAAGTCACACTCACCAGTTGTCCAGCACTATCATGTCTCCCTGTAAAGTCACACTCACCAGTTGTCCAGCACTATCATGTCTCCCTGTAAAGTGACACTCACCAGTTGTTCAGCACTATCATGTCTCCCTGTAAAGTCACACTCACCAGTTGTCCAGCACTACCATGTCTCCCTGTAAAGTAACACTCACCAGTTGTCCAGCACTACCATGTCTCGCTGTAAAGTTACACTCACCAGTTGTCCAGCACTATCATGTCTCCCTGTAAAGTGACACTTCGTGCCCCGAACAGCAGGAGTTGCAGAGGCGTGGCCATCGTCATCTGCTTGCAGGAAACTGCCCTGGTTCTGATCTGCAGCAGGGACATCAGCATCAAGAGTTACCGTATTCGACGTAATAAGCGCCCCGCTCTAATAAGCGCCCACAGCGATAATTGCTAACACATTGACTATCCCATTGACAATTGAACAATCCCAATTAGCACCCCATCTGATTGATCAATGTACACAAGACTTATTTATTCGCGTATAATACGCACTTGCGTGTTATATGCACCCTTAATTATGTGCAATGAAATTCTGGAAAAATATATCTGTCATACATAAACATTTCAGGCTGTCAGCATAAACCACAAAATAATATTCTAATAAGGGCCCCCTATTTCTAATTTTGAGAGCGCCCTGGGCGCTTATTACGTCGAATACGGTAAACCATCTAACATCAGCGACAAGTGTGTTGTATTTGTTCAATCTCAAACATAAAAAAAAATTATTTGAAAAAAAAAATACATACAAAATAGTTAAAACAGTATACTTTTAATCAACGACTACACTTTTTTAAACTTTAAATTTAATTTAATGCTTATCTGTAAAACATGAGGCCTAACTCCAACATTCTCACTAACATCAAATGATCAACTGATATTACATAAGACATATGAACACACAATGCCATTTAGAAAGTGGTCAAATGTAACAAATGTTATATTTGGATAACACTTTCTTAGTAAAGTACAGATTCTTGTACTTTATGGGGTTGAGTTCCATCCGGAATTTGAATATGTTAAAGATATATTTCCAAAGCAATACATAAGGGACATCTCTAAAAGCATAAAATCCTGGCCATGTAACTTTTTGACATGATCCTGGTTTACCAAGAACTAACCTTCTCTCCAAAGATGAAGAAGGGTGACGGGAACTTGACCTCAAAGTTGCTGCAGTTGACCGACGACTTGTGTACGAGGGCGGCTCTGCTCTCCGTGGTCAGCACTTTGCGCTTCTCCTTGTGGTAGCACACGTTGGGGTACAGCCCCATGGACAGCAGCGTGATGGCCTGCACCACACACACACATTACTTAGTCAGTGTTTCACAAGGCAACTGGCAATACTCCAGCTATATGACGTTGTGCACATGTCGAGTCAAGGCCAGACCAGAAGTTGATATTATGAACGTCTCACAACGTCACGATACTATGACACGCCATCAACTAAGTCAATGAGTCTGACCACCTGGGTGCCATTGTACAAAGCAATCTTTGTACTAAAGTGGTAGTAACTCCCATACCTTAACATAGACTTATGACAGTCGTAGTGCTGAGGTAGTTTTGTATAACGGCACCCTGATAAATTTTAATTCTCTCTTATGACCATCAGAGGTTGAATGCAACCAATTGCAACCCCATCGGGGCATAGTGACATTTGGAATGTTAATTAACAAATAACACATTAAATATTAATTATTGAATTATCAAACATATTTCAGGGCATCAAAACTGAATCATCACACCATGCTGACAAGGTTTCAGTATCAATATAGATGCTGAATCTGAGATCATTATCAAAGAGCAATGGTCAAATCAACAGTGAAAATTGACAAGTTGGCTGAGAATAAACGGTGATGTACAACATGTATTAAGCTCGCCACATACTCATATAAGTTTATTTGTAGTATATATTTTTAACACACATTTTAAAAATTGATAAAAATCATGAAAATGTCCTATTGCCATCTGTCTCAAGAGCAAAATCCCCACAAAGTATCACCTCTGTATCTGAATGGAGTATAGAGACAGTACAGGGTGTGATTTAAAGGGGTTTCATCCTCCGGCAAGTTGTTGAAACACCACTTTATTTGGCTGTTAGCTCAAAATTAATGATGTGCAACAATCTTGAAGAAGTTAATTATTATGTCATTATACCGGGACACATCTAGGTGTCACACCGTTCACGACAATGGTTACAGCTCGGCCGAAAATGAGGCTTAAGAACACAGTCCTCTATTACGTGAGGTCATAGTTCACCACAAAAGGTACCAAAAAGTAGAATTGTGCCAGAATGTTGTTTCAGAATAAACTTGGAGTGACCACTCACAATGTCCAGTCTGTTGTCCGGCCCGGTGAAGTTGAAGCCAATCGGCATCAGGCTCTCGTCCGGGAAGCCTGCATTCACGAGGATGTCACGCAGCTGATTCTGTCACCATGGTAACAAATATAGCAACATATAATCACCGCCAAAAGTAACGCGAACCATAGAAATATATAGAGAAGTACGGTACACGAGAAGACATGTTTCCAAAGTGTACCAATTAATGACAAAGCTAACAATCAGTCAAGTGTCACCGCAGAGTGACTTTATTCTTATCACGATATGCTGCACGTGATTTCCAAACTTTACACACTAATCCTGCACGAGTGAGTGAGTGAGTATGGTTTTACGCCGCTTTTTGAAATATTCCAGCAATATCACGGCGAGGACACCAGAAATGGGCTTGATACATTATACCCATGTGGGGAATTGAACCCGGGTCTTCGGCGTGACGAGCGAACGCTTTAACCACTAGGCTACCCCAGCGCCCCTAATCCTGCACGAGACAAATGGTCATAGATCCATGAAGTCAACAGTGATGCGTTCATGAGCATCGGTTCACACAACATAACAGTATGTTCGTTTGTGTGTCGAACCAATCTAATATCTCTTGAATATGAGTAATTCTTCATATATTAACTTAAATGTATGATATTCACGTTCCTTTTGTCAGTGAGTACATATATTAAAAGTAAAGCAACAGAGAACAAACACTACAACACAGAAACTAACACATTATGGATGAATTTGGGGATACTGATTACTGCAGGCTAGGTTAATATGGGAAGTTAACCTTGGATCCAACCCTTTCGGTTGTCTGATCATCAGGTGCTTGTTCCTGCATAATGACCTTGCCAAATTGCCAAAAGTAATTATTGGTACAATATAGCAAATCAAGTCTTTAAAGGCATTTAGAAGTGATACACATAAGGAAGAGTGAGTGAGTGAGTGAGTTTGATTTTACTCCGCTTTTAGCAATATTCCAGCACTATCACGGCAGGGGACACCAGTAATGGGCTTCACACATTGTACCCATGTCGGGAATCGAACCCGAGTGAACGCTTTAACCACTGGGCTACCCGACTGCCCCGATAAGGAAGAGAATTTATGGATGTCAACTTCTTTATTATGAGGAACAACGTATAGGAGTACATATATATATGCTTACTCTTTCAACAGCTTATGAAGTTGTAAGTATATACTCCAAAACGTTGTGTTCCTTATAATCAAGAAGTTGACATCCATAAATTCTCTTCCTTAAATATAGCAAAAGGTAGACATCATAACACATGAAAATAGATATAAAACTTGTCTGGCCAACTGGGAGACCTTTTCATTGAGGAAGGTGTCAAGGCCATTGTGACTCATGACCTACCTTGGCTTCGGACGTCATGCGTAGTGTTTGCAGCGAGAGGGACTTCTGGTCACAGAAATACATCTCACTGTCCTCACCGCCCGATCTGCAACACAAACAGTCTCACTGAGAGTAGTCTCCCTTGCAACCCTATTACACAAGCTCCTTCCAAGCCCGTGACACCTTCATTACACTCTCGGAAACATCCCTGCCACCAGTGTGGGCACGGACATTACAAGAATCTTGAAATTTGCCCAAATGTAGTCATATTTATATTTTTGTTTATGTCTTTGGGAATGCTATTATAGTGAATTTTGAAAAGGTTTACGACTGACCATATTTCCCAGATGAATTTACCTTATTATTTGTTTGATCAGAATGGTTCGTGATTGCAGACGGACGGAAAATCAACCAACTTCCTCCTTACATTTTAAATAGCACTACATGATAGTGGTAATGAAACAGAAATTCAAACTGACAAACATAAAAGGTCAATACAATATACAACATAGAATGGAAGGGATCCAAGGACACTAACAAAACTTGTGAGTCAAGAGAAACCATACAAAATTTCAGGTGGAATGCAAAGGGCCCTAACTCTGTAATCATATTACGTGCAGACCACTAGAACATATATAGCCAAAAATGTAACTGACCAATGGTGAAGACAACTGAGATGACAGTACCTGGCCTCCTCCCACAGTTGGAAGGCATTGAGTAGCGCCACATGGTCGCTGCATCGGCTCCCAGACAGACTCTTATGCACCCAGCCCAGACGCCGCCGGTCGGTCGGTGTTATGAAGGGCTCAGGAAATGTGGTACTTGCAGCTATCGTGCACATCGCATCTCCAACACTGAAGTAAAGACTTGCATTAAACACACACTCATTCACAGTCTTCAAAATTCCTCTAGCCTGAGACTACTAATTTGGTATCCTGATAAAAAAAAATCCATGGATTGGTCCAACACATGCTGTTACCTCTCTTTCTAAACCTTATTTAGTACTTGTGATGAATATTTGATCACAATAGACTTAACGTCTGTTAACTTTAAGGTTGTTTAGGTCTAATGACCCTTACTTTTTTAGTCTGTCCATCGATCTCACATTATTGAGTCAATCAACTCAGATTTTCCACATCTCCTATCACCCTTTCCTTGACTGCGAGGATTACAGTGACAATAGTATCTGCTATAATAACTTTATCTGAACTGGAAAAAGTCTTCACAAGATATTCCATATGTCCCAATATATCAGTTAAACAAAGAAATCCTTGTGAGTATGACACTATATTATATAAAATATTTTTCCTTATCTCACTGTATTGTTAAATACAAGGATATTTCAATTCTTCTACATTTATCTATGGAAGGCACATGACTTATCCTAAACTACAATATTCAAGCATTTCAAGATTAGTTGCACCAATGTACCAGTTGTGACAGAAAGCTGAACAGAATGTGATTCTCCGTCCTCGGAACACTTACTAGAAGATACATCCAAAGATGATCATCTTGCCAAGCCGGGGCTCGATGGGAAGTTTGGCAAGGATCTTCCCCAGGGGTGTCAGCTCGTCATTCGCGTCCAGCGCTCGCATATCTACAACAAACAGACAAGATGCATCCTGACAACCCTACTTTGACGATCTCAGAGATACAAACTAAACGATGTACATCATGACATGATGCAGCTTAGACAGTGACACGTTGTTCAAAGGAATGGACATTAGAGTGAGTTTGGTTTGATGCCGCTTTGAACAGTATCCCAGTTATATCACAGCGTGTCAGCTTAATGTGAGAGGAAAGCCTGAAGTGATGCAGGTCTCAGATGTTTACCACTTTGGAAAAACCCACAAGCACGGGTATGGTGCTGCCAAACCTAGAAACCTAGAAACATAATCAGGGCGAACCGGGATTCGAACCCACAATCATAGGTTTCTGTCGTGCCCAGCGGATGCAACTCTGCCCAGCAAATTGTGGCGCCTTAGATTACTGGGCACCAGTGCTCTAATTACTATAGGAGAGGGGGCGCCCCTTGAAAAAACTGACAAAGAGATAGGGTTGGGGTTGTCAACTTTTGTCACAGGGGGAAGGAGGAGCACAATATGAAAACATGATACAGTCTGCGGATTTGTTATTCCAGGTATTGGCCAATGTAGACAGGCAGAGGGAGCCGACCATCACCCTTAGGTGATCATAACTCCCATACCTTAACATAGACTTAGCGCTAAGGTGATCGTAACTCCCATACCCTAACATAGACTTAGCACTAAGGTGATCTTAACTCCCATACCCTAACATAGACTTAGCACTGAGGTGATCGTAACTCCCATACCCTAACATAGACTTAGCACTAAGGTGATCGTAACTCCCATACCCTAACATAGACTTAGCACTAAGGTGATCGTAACTCCCATACCTTAACATAGACTTAGTGCTAAGGTGATCGTAACTCCCATACCTTAACATAGACTTAGCACTAAGGTGATCGTAACTCCCATACCTTAACATAGACTTAGCGCTAAGGTGATCGAAACTCCCATACCTTAACATAGACTTAGCACTAAGGAACCCAGGGATCTAGATAACTGTTTGAACCACTGAGTATTTACTCAAGTTACCATTCTCATTGGCTATTGATATGTTTTGGGGGGTATTCAATATATTTATAACTATTCGGTACAGTCTATTCGGTATTTTTACACTCATGTGTAGACATTAGTAATTCTGCTCAAATCCTGTTTCAGGAGACTAATTTTATCTGTTCATGTGTGTAACACATAACACACAACATCTATATACATGTATAATTAACAATGAGTGAGACTTTATCATCACCTTGCATTATTCACAAATACACAGCATAAGCGTATCCAGAGGGGGTGTCCAGACCCCCAACTTTTTTAAAACAACCCCCCCCCCAAGATGATTTTGATATATTGGAGGACTCCCTTTTAAAAATTAATGCTGGATCCAACCTTGTACAGCATATCTGAAGCTCTGTAAACATTGTGTATACATCACAGACTTAGATTCAGTCTGGATTAATGAGGTTGTGCAATACAGGGTGTGTACATGGCTGTACAATCTTTCACCACCATCGTGACATTGTAGCCACCTACCTCGGAGAGTAGCTTCAGCTTCAATGACGGCATCAAGGGGTGGGGGCTCCACCGCCTTGGCCAGGAATTGGGCAATCGGACCCAGTCTCAGAAGTTTGATTGACAAGGCCAGCTCATGGAGAGGAGTACGGAAAATCTCGGGTGTTGTGTGTTGGTCCAATCTTGAAGAAAATATTTAACAGTTTGAGTTTCGTCAAAAGAATATTTAATGAAAGGTGACTAAATATTTTGTTTGAGGCAACAGTAAGTGAGTTGGATTTTACGCAGCTTCTAGTAATATGCCATCAATATCACGGTATTGTCTTTACAGATTGTGAAGCACTATGTGAACATGACGGGCGGATACTGGGCTTCCCCTTTGAGTTGCAGTTCCAAAACAGTTATAGACAATGTCGAGATGAAACTACTCTTACATGTTAAATCTGGCCTTGCTACACATGTGGAAAACAAAGCCAGGCATCACTCAACCCCTCTTACTTGTCAAATCTGGCCCTGCTACACAGGTGGAAAGCAGAAACCGGGCGTCACTCAACCTCTCTTACTTGTCAAATCTGGCCCTGCCACACAGGTGGAAAGCAAAAACCAGGCGTCACTCAACCCCTCTTACATGTTTAATCTGGCCCTGCTACACAGGTGGAAAGCAAAGCCGGGCGTCACTCGACCTCTCTTACATGTCAAATCTGGCCCTGCCACACAGGTGGAAAGCAAAGTTGGGCCTCACTCAACCCCTCTTACTTGTCAAATGTGGCCCTGCCACAAAGGTGAAAAGCAAAAACCAGGCCTCACTCAACCCCTCTTACTTGTCAAATGTGGCCTTGCCACACAGGTGGAAAGCAAAGTCTGGCCTCACTCGACCTCTCTTATTTGTCAAATCTGGCCCTGCTACACAGGTGGAAAGCAAAAACCGGGCGTCACTCAATCCCTCTTACTTGTCAAATCTGGCCCTGCTACACAGGTGGAAAGAAAAGCCGGGCCTCACTCGACCCGCTCGCCCCCGTCGCTGCTCCAGGTTGGTCTTGGACGCCCACACAGTGGCGTAGTTTGTCATGTTGTTGTGGGACGTGAACAGCTTCATCTTGGCTCTGGAATGATAGGATGGATGTAAGATGCCAGTCACAAACTGAGTGCATCCATGTATAAGTGTATGTATGTGTGTGTGTGTGTGTGTGTGTGTGTGTGTGTGTGTGTTAGTGTGTGTGCATGTGACTATCTGTTTAGGAGAGGATTGGTGTTTATGTGTATGTAAGTGTGTGTGAGAGTTTGAGAGTGAGTGAGTGAGTGTGTGTGTGTGTGTGTGTGTGAGAGTGAGTGTGTATGAAGTTGTGAGTGTGTGTGTGTGTAGGAGTGAGTTTGTGTGTGTGTGTGTGTGTAGGAGTGTGTGTGTGTGTGTAGGAGTGTGTGTGTGTGTGTGTGTGTGTGTGTGTGTGTGTGTGTGTGTGTGTGTGTGTGTGTGTGTGTGTGTGTGTGTGTGTGAGCCTGTGTGCTTGTGTGTGTGTGTAGGTTTGTGTTTGGAGGGGGAAGCTGGCATGGGTTAGGGTGGCGTGGATGTCTAGTGAGCCATATAAGCATGCATGGAAAGTATTGTACTCAATATATGCAAACTGTTGTGGAGGAACTTTTTAGGAACCCCTTGTATGGTGGAGAATGGACCAGGGAACTTATAACAATCGTACAGATAGTCAAGCAAGGAATCCACACCACACAACCTACTTGCAGGAGTCGATGACAAACACAACGTCATCTATCGTCACACTGGTCTCAGCAATGTTGGTGGACAAGATGATCTGAAACATCACAAGATGGCAGAGTTATTGCTGCAGTCAGCAATTTCACGGTTTCACGGTGAGTGAGTGAGTGAATTTTACGCCACTTTTAACAGTATTCCAGTTATATAGTGGCGTGTCAGATTAATGTGGGAGGAAAGCCCGCGGCGATGCAGGTCTCAAGACATTTACCACTTCGGTGAAACCCACGAGCACGGAATGGTGTTGACAAACCTAGAAACATTATCAGGGTGAACTGGGATTCGAACCCATAATCATAGGTTTCTGGCGTGCCCAAGGGACGCAACTCAGGGCAGCGAATCTTAGCGCCCTAGGCAACTGGGCCACCCGTGCCCCTGGATGGAAACTGAAATACTTATGCAGCGGTATTATATTTGAGCAATCTACTCAAGCTTAGTTTCACATCTGCAGTTGGTGACTTCGTCTTGTACGGATCAAAGACTCGGTGTTGGTCAAAATTCAGAATCTTAGGGGTTGGTACAACTCAAATACACACAAGATGGCACATTGTTTAAACTGTTCAGTTGAAAACACCTACCTTGGTGACTCCATCTGGCACGGGGTCAAAGACTCTGCGCTGGTCCTCCCTGGGAATCTGGGAGTGAAGGGGGAGTACACGATACGATGAGCTTCCTGGGAACACAAACCATGATAGTGTCAGGGAGATCTAACAGACTTAGGGTCACCAAATTTATGACCTTTCTGGATCCGGACAAATGGCAACGAGAAAGTGAGCTAAAAAGTTGTCATAGTTTCCTGATATTATTCTTCCTACGCTGCTTCAACAACTGTCAGACATACATGATGTCACAGTAGAATGCTATGATGCTATGTTTTGTTTGTTTGGTTTGGTTTGTGGTTTAACGCCACTCTCAGCAATATTCCAGCTATACGACAGCAGTTTGTAAATAGTCAAGTCTGGACCAGACAATCCAGTGTTTGAGATCATGAGCATTGATCCATGCATCGGGATACAATGACATGCAACAACCAAGTCAGCAAGCCTGACCACCCGATCCCGTAATTGCCTCTTACGACAAGCATAGTCGCCTTTTAAGGCAAGAATGGGTTTCTGAAGACCTATTCTACCCCAGGATTGCTATGTGAACTACACTGCCTCGGAGTAAAAAAATGGATCCAGTTTGTGCTGCCATTGTGACTGACCAAACTCTGGACTGCCCTCCAGGTGCTTCTGCAGGGAGAAGATGAGGTTCCAGCCCGGCAGGAAGACCAGCACCGCCCCCGGCACCTTCAGCTGCTTCAGGTACCGCAGGATGGACTCGATCAGCTCGAACGACAGCTCCTTCTCGTTGAGCTGCGCCATGGCCACCTTGGTCTGTGGGCTGTAGTCACCCGACAGAATCAGGTTGCAATTCTCCTGAAGAAGAACATGAAGTCATGAGAAGGTCTTACATCATAGAAAGTAGCAGCTGTCCTCTACAACAAATTACAGTGGAATGTGCTTAAACCAGACGCACGAGAACAATAGTGTAATAGAGTGAGGTCCAGATTAGTGCGAGTCCCAGAGAGTTGCAGCCATTGCCGTTAGGACTGGCAAAAAAGATTGATAATCGGAATTATCATCGATGGGAAGCAATATTAACGATTATCGATATGAAAATTGTGTCATCGATTATACCTATCATAAACTATTGTGATGAAATAAAGTTTAGATTTACCAAAACAGACTTGGTATTGTCAATGATATTAATTGTTGAAGATGGAAAGTAATAGTTACTCTTTTTGTTATATCTCAAATGTCCACTAAGTAATCCCTGCATAAATGTGCCACCACTCACCAGTGGAGTGAAATATGTTGATTTCTTTACGATTTTTGTCTTTTGCATATTTGCTCAAAGATACTTCACCAATATTTATCGATAATTGATCGATATTTAGTTAACGATTATCGAACTCTATGATCTGTATCGATAGCCGATATGAATATGCAAGATCAACGACACCACAAGCAAATACAGACATCCTACACAACAACCTTTGAAAGCATAAATTTATGTTCTGCGAAAAATATAAGTAGTAAATTGCTATACATGTTTATTTTGTAAACATGGTCGAAAATGATTGTTTTTAGAATTTCATCCAAATGTTTTAAATGCCTGGTTAATCTATAGCATGTACAGTGAAGCACACACTATTTACGCCACTGACAATACCAGGATAGTGATAAAAGCTACGGTCAAGGGCTCCAGACTAGGAGCCCTGTCAGAAACAAGAAACACATTTACATGCTGGCCTTCCAACCCATGTAGAACCTAACCTCTTGCTCTTCATCTCCAGGGAGGTCGTCCCCCCCTCCTCCTCCTCCTCCTTTCTTTCTCTTCCTGTCATTCGGGGGCGGGACGAAGTTGAGCATCTGGATGCAGTCCTCCAGGTAATACTCTGTACAGAAGCAGGGGAGGGCCTCACATGACACGACAATCAATCATCAAGCTGTACATACATGGAGTAAATTAACTACGTTAGGAAGTCTGTCTGTTTGAGTATGGTTTTACGCCGCTTTTAGCAATATTCCAGGAATATCACGGTGGGGGACACCAGAAATTGGCTTCACACATTGAACCCATGTCGGGAATCGAACCCCGGTCTTCGGCTTGACGAGTGAACGCTTTAACCACTAGGCTACCCAACAGGCTACCCAACAGCCCCACGTTAGGAAGCCTGTTAACATTGGTGGTTGATGGCATGAGCATCAGCCCATGACAACTGGGTACAAGGACAATCAGCCAAGTCTGGCCTCGTGACCACCCAGAGCTCACACAGGGCAGCTTTTACTGTAACCAATGGTGCTGAGAAACACTAATCCTCATGGGTCGGAAACGAGGGGACAACCATAATTATTCATGCAGGTCAAGTTATTCCTCAGGTGCACAAAGTATGACTTAGTTCTGACCATGTATAAAGAATGACCTCCTTCTGACCATGCACTCATTTTGATCTAGTGCTAACCTTGCACCAAGTATGACCTCGTCCTGACAATGCACCCATTTTGATCTAGTTCTGACATTGCCTCAAGTATGACCTAGTTCTGACCTTGCACTAAGTATGACCTAGTCTTGACCTTGCACCAAGTATGACCTTGTCCTGACCATGCCCCGATTTTGATCTAGTTCTGGCTTTGCCCCAAGTATGAACTACTTCTGACCTTGCCCAAAGTATGACCTAGTTCTGACCTTGCACCAAGTATGACCTAGTTCTGACCTTGCACCAAATATGACCTAGTTCTGACCTTCAACCAAGTATGACCTAGTTCTGACCTTGCACCAAGTATGACTTAGTCCTGACCTTGCACCAAATATGACCTAGTTCTGACCTTGCACCAAGTATGACCTAGTTCTGACCTTGAACCAAGTATGACCTAGTTCTGACCTTGCACCGGGAAGACCCGTCCGTACACTTCTACTACTTCGCAGTCTCCGAAGTAGTCCTGGAACAGCGATGTGTCCACAGTTGCCGACATCAACACTACGCGAAGCTCAGGGTAGGTTCGCACCATGTCCCTCAGCAGCACAAGCAGGAAGTCAGTCTGCAATACAGAGGCAGTTAGTGTTTCACTTCAAAGTTCCAACATCCCTACCACGTTTACCACTTCGGTGAAACCCACAAGCACGGGTATGGTGCTGACAAACATGGAAACATAATCGGGGCGAACGGGGATTCAAACCCACAATTATAGGTTTCTGGCGGGCCCAAGGGAAGCAACTCTGCACAGCAAATCGCGGCGCCTTAGACGACTGGGCCACCCGTGCCCCCAAGTGAGTGAATAGGTAGGTGGGTGAACATTACATGTTGATAACAGTTATTGAGAAGTGATTTATGTCGCCTTCGCTCATATCACTCCATGTCAGCTTAATGTTCAAGCAAAGCATTTCGACAAGTAAAATTAACAGTATTATTTGTGTTAGATATTGAAGCAGTGTATGATTACATACAAAAAATAACAGAGTTACAACAAGCTACATACATTGATATCTCTCTCGTGGATTTCATCAACGATGACATGAGACACGCCCCTCAATCCTCCTTCCAGCCTCCTCAGCAGCGTTCCTGGACAAGTCAACAACATCATTATGCATCAAGTCACGCAGTACATTGTATCAATCTTACAGAGTCTTCATGCAATTTTTTTCAACATTATTTCAGGTTTCCAACAAGTCTAACAATGCATAGAAACCTCAACAAAGCAACAGTTAAGACAGGAGCTAAGTGACATTCAAGCATTCGTGATTATCCAGTGGATCATATCTCAATTCTGTTATGATGAATACCATGGGCCTGATCACCACCCTATCTTTGTTTCAGAAGTGATGTCACCACTGCCATCTCTGCTATCAATATTAAACTTTGCACAGAATTCCTCTCAGTGAAATCATCAACCAATCAAAATGCCTCATTGAATGTGAGTTTGGAACAGATTGACATTCAAAATAGTGGCCTCGTCCGGGTGTACCGTTGACATATGTATTAAAATTTAGAAAACTTAAAGTTATATATATATAAGACATTTTAGCTGGAAAAGAATTTTTACTGGGTACTAAGATAGGGGCGATATGCATAGGGACGTGCATGCACTTGTGTGTGGCTGTATGTACTGGTCAGGGACCATATTGGTTTTATAGTAGATACCCCACTCAGACACAGTGTACTGACCAGTCCTTGTTCTATTCCTTTAACCCTGAGCACCAGGGTGTACCAGTGATACTCACCGACAGTACAGTACAGCAGAGCTCCATACGGTCGAGGCAGGACAGACTCAAATCTGACACTGTATCCAACAGACACGCCAAGGTTCTCACATCTCTCGTTGGCGACTCGCTCGGCAATAGACACGGCACTCAACCTCCTGGGCTGTGTGACAAAGATGCCACAATCGGCACCACGACCCTCGTTCACCATCTGGTCCAAGATGAACTGCGGCACCTGATATGTCAAAATCATATTTGTGAGTGAGTGAGTGAAGGTTGTTTGTTGTTTAACGCCGCACTCAGCAATATTCCAGCCATATGATGTCAGTCTGCAAACAATCGAGTCAGGACAAGACAATCCAGTGACTGACATCATGCGCATCGATCTACACAATTGGGATACGTTGACAGGCATCAACCAAGTTAGCGAACCTGACAACCCAATCCCGATAGCCGCCTCTTAAGACAAGCATAGTCGCCTCTTACGACAAGCATAGTTTGTTTGTTGTTTAAGGCAAGAATCATCTCGGAATCTGAGCGAGGTAGGGACACTGGTAGGGAATAGGACTTTTTGTTTTGGGGGGCATTTGCCCCAATAATTGTAATATATTGCGGACATGTGGTCAAAAGTCAGACAAGGTTATGCAATATTGGTCGTGGTGGGTGCGTGACCATGTGCAGCAAGACTGACTCGTGACAGGTTTTAGGGATTCCCTCCAGCCCCACACTGAAACATGTTACATGTTGTTTGTTTGTTTGTTGTTTAACATTGCACTCAGCAATATTTCAGCTATATGATGGCAGCAGACTGTAAATAATTGATTCTGGACCAGACAATCCAATGATTCATATTGTGAACAACTATCCACATTGTGGGGTACCAAGTCACTGAGTCTGATCACCTGTTCCAGATGACTGGTGAATCTCCTCAACAACATGACATCATGACATCATGAGCATCATTCCATTCAATTGGGATCAGCCTGACCAGCCAAACCTGTTAGTCGCCTCTTACGACAAGCATAGTCGCCTTTTACGGCAAGCCTGGAATGATGAAGACCTACTCTACCCTGGATCTCCTCCACATGAGTGACAGGTCTGCTGTCCTCTCCACCCACCTGTGTAGTCTTACCACACCCAGTCTCCCCCCGGATGAGTGTCACAGGGCTTCGCTGTATCGTCTGGAGGATGTAGTCGTGGGACTCGAACACCGGCAGCTTAGACCGATCGGACATCATCTACAAAACATGTCAACAGCCAAGACGTGAATGTCTGACGTGATCAAATAACGTGAGCAATGTGTGTGCGTGGCTGCTTGTACTAGTGTATGAAAACATCCGACTGTACGTACCCTCTGAAGCTGCTCGTCACGGTTTCGCTGGTCCTCCAGGGAGGTGTAAAGATCCTGACTCACTTGCTCCAGACTGGCCTGGCAAATGTACACAACATTTATACAGCTGGCATGAAATACATCTTATCATATCTCCATGTCATAATGATGAGATCTGATTGGTCTATGTGATCTTGGTAAAATACTGTGTAACCCATCTTGGAGGGAACATAATTCTCTGTTGGGGAATAAATCTCTTATACCCTACCATGAGCAATGCAGGCTGCACGTGTATTTCTGCGAGGCAGACTAAATCCCTTATACCCAGCCTCCAAGCAAAAAGCTGCATTCAATGAGTCAATGGAAGTCACGTGACTTTTGAATTTGTGTTAATTCTCTTAAAACATCATATTAAAACTCGTGGTTTGAAGACATGTTACGCTTGAACGGATAGCTGGAAGCAAGCTTACTTCGCGGAGAAAACACAAGTCTCAGCATGTGCAAAACGAGGTAAATCGGACTGACTGGATGATATGTCGTTTCTATAGGACGTACATTCAACAATTTTGTTCCATAGCTTTTCAAGGTAGGACATAGTAGAACCACTTTCAGTCAGTGTCTCACCATTGCTAGCGGTCCTAACTTTCAGCCACTTTCAGTCAGTGTCTCACCATTGCTAGCGGTCCTAACTTTCAGCCAGTGTCTCACCATTGCTAGCGGTCCTAACTTTCAACCAGTGTCTCACCATAGCTAGCGGTCCTAACTTTCAGCCAGTGTCTCACTATTGCTAGCGGTCCTAACTTTCAACCAGTGTCTCACCATTGCTAGCGGTCCTAACTTTCAGCCAGTGTCTCACTATTGCTAGCGGTCCTAACTTTCAGCCAGTGTCTCACCATTGCTAGCGGTCCTAACTTTCAACCAGTGTCTCACCATAGCTAGCGGTCCTAACTTTCAACCAGAGTCTCACCATTGCCAGCAGTCCTAACTTTCAGCCAGTGTCTCACCATTGCTAGAGGTCCTAACTTTCAGCCAGTGTCTCACCATTGCTAGCGGTCCTAACTTTCAGCTAGTGTCTCACCATTGCTAGCGGTCCTAACTTTCAACCAGTGTCTCACCATTGCTAGCGGTCCTAACTTTCAACCAGTGTCTCACCATTGCTAGCGGTCCTAACTTTCAGCCAGTGTCTCACCATTGCTAGCGGTCCTAACTTTCAACCAGTGTCTCACCATTGCTAGCGGTCCTAACTTTCAGCCAGTGTCTCACCATTGCTAGCGGTCCTAACTTTCAACCAGTGTCTCACCATTGCTAGCGGTCCTAACTTTCAGCCAGTGTCTCACCATTGCTAGCGGTCCTAACTTTCAGCCAGTGACTCACCATTGCTAGCGGTCCTAACTTTCAACCAGTGTCTCACCATTGCTAGCGGTCCTAACTTTCAGCCAGTGTCTCACCATTGCTAGCGGTCCTAACTTTCAACCAGTGTCTCACCATTGCTAGCGGTCCTAACTTTTAGCCAGTGTCTCACCATTGCTAGTGGTCCTAACTTTCAGCCAGTGTCTCACCATAGCTAGCGGTCCTAACTTTCAACCAGTGTCTCACCATTGCTAGCAGTCCTAACTTTCAGCCAGTGTCTCACCATTGCTAGAGGTCCTAACTTTCAACCAGTGTCTCACCATTGCTAGTGGTCCTAACTTTCAGCCAGTGTCTCACCATTGCTAGCAGTCCTAACTTTCAACCAGTGTCTCACCATTGCTAGCAGTCCTAACTTTCAGCCAGTGTCTCACCATTGCTAGTGGTCCTAACTTTCAGCCAGTGACTCACCATTGCTAGCGGTCCTAACTTTCAACCAGTGTCTCACCATTGCTAGCGGTCCTAACTTTCAGCCAGTGTCTCACCATTGCTAGCGGTCCTAACTTTCAACCAGTGTCTCACCATTGCTAGCGGTCCTAACTTTCAGCCAGTGTCTCACCATTGCTAGTGGTCCTAACTTTCAGCCAGTGTCTCACCATAGCTAGCGGTCCTAACTTTCAACCAGTGTCTCACCATTGCTAGCAGTCCTAACTTTCAGCCAGTGTCTCACCATTGCTAGAGGTCCTAACTTTCAACCAGTGTCTCACCATTGCTAGTGGTCCTAACTTTCAGCCAGTGTCTCACCATTGCTAGCAGTCCTAACTTTCAACCAGTGTCTCACCATTGCTAGCAGTCCTAACTTTCAGCCAGTGTCTCACCATTGCTAGTGGTCCTAACTTTCAACCAGTGTCTCACCATTGCTAGCAGTCCTAACTTTTAACCAGTGTCTCACCATTGCTAGTGGTCCTAACTTTCAACCAGTGTCTCACCATTGCTAGTGGTCCTAACTTTCAGCCAGAGTCTCACCATTGCTAGTGGTCCTTCGTCTATGTTGCAGTTGGTCCAGGGGTTCCAGTTCGACTGGGGTGGGGACCAGGGCACCACCCCAGGGGTGCTCCGCTTGGGGGCAGGCTCAAACTCATCCAGGGAGACATGAGAAAGGAGGGACACGGGAGGGACCGAGCCATCCTCCGCTGGTCGAGGGGGTTGCTGAGGCTGATAAAATATCATTGAAGACATAATCCACAACATCATGTCCTACTGCTTTAACACTCCCAGGCACTGACCTCTTATAGAATGTATGGGTGACATATCGTCACCCAAATGGATTGATACATACAAGACTTTTCCTTCTGTATTTGGTTGGTTGGTTGATTGGTTTGTTGTTTAACGCAGCACTCAGCAATATTCCAGCTATATGACGGCGGTCTGTAAATAATCGAGTCTGGACCAGACAATCCAGTAAATAATATCACGAGCATCGATCCACGCATTTTGGATCGATGACATGCATCAACCAAGTCAGCGAGCCTGACAACCCGATCCCGTTAGTCGCCTTTTACGGCAAGCATGGGTTGCTGAAGACCTATTCTACCCCGGAATCTTCACGGGTCCCCTCTGTGTTTAAGGCTGACCTGATTCAATATTTTGAAAAAATGACAAATGAATCCTAATCAAACACAGCCCCTGAATCTTTATCAAATTTTCCAAAATTAGGATTTACTTGTCTGTACAATAGAAAATAAGGCCTGTCCTTATACAAAGTGAGATATCCTAAACAAGTATGAAGCTTTCGACTCAAAATGGAAGTGAAAATTATAAACCCTAAGAAACATGGCCGTCATGGTGAACACACAGAAAACCCACTCACCCTGGGTACTGGCTGAATACCCCATTTGTCCAACACCTGCATGATCTGAGTCTGTAACTCGGGGCTGACAGCAACATCATAAGGCTCCAACTACACCGCCAACAACAACAACAACCGTTTTTCACTGTTCTCAGAACAAACAGACAGATTCACAAAACCATATTTACCACAATAGTACCGGAACCATGTGCTTAACTACACTCAATAAATACCTCTTTGTTTCATCATGGCCCCGAGGTTTTATTCTGATATCTATACATTTTGTCTTGGGGTGTCATTTTTGGAACATTTAGAATTAATATACTGATACTCAAACAAATTATACTGACTTCCATGAAACCAGTCCTTGTTTTAAAGCTTTAAAGCCAAATTCCAGGCAGGGTAACAACAAGTACCATCTTTTATTATGCCATACTTGGCATCATTCAAACATATGCTCTCTTACAACCAAAAAAACTCTTAAAGGGCAGAGCCACTTTGCAAATTTCAATATTTTAGCACATACATATTCATAAATGCTGGACCAAAATTAAATTTGAAAAACAAAAATAGCCTAAAACAGACCAAAAAACTGACAGACAAAATCCTCCGCCAACATGGCCAAATGAAAAATTCTGTCTCTCGGGATTCTCTTTACTGGTGTAAAAAACTGTTTCCCGCTTTTGGGCGAGTACAATTTTTATGATCATGATGATTGGGCCACCACCCTGTCTGCCTCAGCCTTTATAATTGGCTCATCCGTTTAATTTGCGTGTCCATAACTTTTATCACAAGATATAGTAACAACATTGAAGATGCCTTCAGCATGTTCAGTTGATACTGATATTCGCAACAAAATCACAATCATTTTTTCCACTTTACTTGCCCTTTAAAGCTAAAGTAGTTGAGTAGGTTCATGATATTTATTGAAACGTCAAGTTGGTTGCCGTTTCATTTCTTCGAAGTCATTTCAAGTGACTGTACCTTGTTCAACCTCAATAAGAAAGCACTGATCTCAAACATATTGACTAAGGTATTGTTATTCAGGCAAATACCAGTGACCATTAAATAGTTTTTGAGTAGATTTGATCTTGATACTACAATAGTAAGTGAGTATGGTGAAACACCCCTTTTAGCAATACTCCAGCAATATCACGGCGTGGGACACCAGAAATGTGCTTCACACAGAGCACAGAGTGTGTGAGTGTGAGTGTGAGTGTGTGTGAGTGTGAGTGTGAGTGTGAGTGTGTGTGTGTGTGTGTGTGTGTGAGTGAGTGAGTGTGTGTGTGTGTTTGTGTGTGTGTGTGTGTGTGTGAGTGAGTGAGTGAGTGAGTGAGTGTGGTTTTACCCCGCTTTTAGCAATATTCCAGCAATATCATGGCAGGGGACACCAGAAATGGGCTTCACACATTGTGAGTGAGTGAGTATGGTTTTACGCCGCTTTTAGCAATACTCCAGCAATATCACGGGGACACCAGAAATGGGCTTCACACATTTTAACTATTCACACATTGTACCAATGATACAATAACTTCTTTGAGGGACATTTAGAAGTTGGAGTACAAAGTTAGGATAAGATATATGGATCAACAACTTTTCGGTGTAGGTTCAAACACTGTTAGCAAACACTTGCTCGATAACGAGCAAGTGTGTAATAACAGTGATAGAAACTACACCAAAATGTCCCTCTTAATTGTAAGAAAGAAGTTCTTCATCTATATATCTTATCTTTACTTTGATACAACAAACCACCAGATTATAAATAAAAAAACACAAATATACACTAATTTGTTGATGTAAGATTCAGCTAAATACAATTTTCCTTGTTTCCATAACAAGTGACCAAAGTTAGGACTTTCAACATTGAATTAGTTAAAGTTTCCACTACTTTTTTAGACTACACATACAATTCCTTCTTAGTTACAGGATATACAGACAGACAGACAGACAATCAGTCACTGGACGTGGCTTTCAAAATGTTGGTCAGACTGACCACCTCCAACACACCTGTTCCGAATCCTTCTTCTTCTTCAGACCTGTGAAGGGCTCGATGACGTTCATGTGATAGAGTTGTCGGACGAGGGACAGAGCGCAGGACTTGGAGGCCACCTGCTTGTTAGATCCATGTTCTTGTGCATGGATGTCTGGGAGCAACAAGCTTCATGTAAATTTTGAATGCTCGGGATCCAAAGCCCTGTCTCAGCAACATTTCATCGAAAGTTTGCTTCACATATTGTAGCCATATCGAAAATTGATTCAAATCTTTCCCATCATACAGGAATATACATAAACCTTTAATATTTTCCATTATACAGGAACATCTCCATTATAACATTATAATTTTTCCCAAAATAACACATATATAAATATTTTCCCAGCATTCAGGAATATTTCCCAGCTTAACACTTGAATATTTCCCGGCTTAACACTTGAATATTTCCCATCAAACACTTGAATATTTCCCACCAAACACTTGAATATTTCCCAGCATAACCCTTGAATATTTCCCATCAAACACTTGAATATTTCCCATCAAACACTTGAAAATTTCCCAGCAAAACAATTGAATATTTCCCAGCATAACTCTTTAATTTATCTAAATATAACACTTCAATTTCTACATCATAAAATCATAACATTTCCCATCACAACACTTTAATATTGCCCATCACAACACTTTTATATTGCCCATCATAACACTGTAATATTTCCCATCATAACACTTAAATATTTCCCATCATAACACTTTAATATTGCCCATCACAACACTTTAATATTTCTCATCATAACACTTTAATATTGCCCATCATAACACTTTAATATTGCCCATCATAACACTTTAATATTGCCCATCATAACACTGTACTATTTCCCCTCATACCGGAAGAGTCCCCATCAATCCCTCCATTGCCAACAGCCACTAGCGACTCACTTGTGTTCATTTTCTTCACATAGAAGTTCATCTCAGCCATGAAACTCCTACAACACAAGCAAACAGTCAGTTAGTGCATCCCCCAGCACAAAGTCGGGTGTGTGACACACAGAATAGTGCATCCCCCGGCACAAAGTCAGGTGTGACACACAGAATAGTGCATCCCCCAGCACAAAGTCAGGTGTGTGACACAGAATAGTGCATCCCCCGGCACAAAGTCAGGTGTGACACACAGAATAGTGCATCCCCCGGCACAAAGTCAGGTGTGTGACACAGAATAGTGCATCCCCCGGCACAAAGTCAGGTGTGTGACACACAGAATAGTGCATCCCCCGGCACAAAGTCAGGTGTGTGACACAGAATAGTGCATCCCCCGGCACAAAGTCAGGTGTGTGACACACAGAATAGTGCATCCCGCGGCACAAAGTCAGGTGTGTGACACACAGAATAGTGCATCCCCCGGCACAAAGTCAGGTGTGACACACAGAATAGTGCATCCCCCGGCACAAAGTCAGGTGTGTGACAAAGAAAAGTGCATCCCCCAGCACAAAGTCAGGTGTGTGACACACAGAATAGTGCATTCCCCGGCACAAAGTCAGGTGTGTGACACACAGAATAGTGCATCCCCCGGCACAAAGTCAGGTGTGTGACACACAGAATAGTGCATCCCCCGGCACACAGTCAGGTGTGTGACACACAGAATAGTGCATCCCCCGGCACAAAGTCAGGTGTGTGACACACAGAATAGTGCATCCCCCGGCACAAAGTCAGGTGTGTGACACACAGAATAGTGCATCCCCCGGCACACAGTCAGGTGTGTGACACAGAATAAGACACACCATTTGACAGAGTTACACAAGACCTTTAGATCAGTATTAATGTACACACCATCAGGTTCGTCAGTCAGAGTGGTGCTGTCTGTATACACCAATATCTGGATGACATCCTAATAAAATATATCGTGGATGCAAATTGACAGAAATATGACGTATGTTTTACAATATAAACATCAGTATAAATTTTTCTGAGGTTAAAAGAAAGAGTGAAGACATAATGAAATATACATCAAGCTTACACAAGTAACAGATCACAAATAGCAACACAAATATTTAAGGATCTATTTGTTTGGTTGGTTTTTGTTTGATGCCACACTCAGCAATATTCAGCGATTTGACAGTGGCCTGTAAAAAATCAAGTCCGGATCAGACAATCCAGTGAATGAAACTGGGAACAATGATCCATGCTGTCGGGGTACAATGCCACACCATCAATCAAGTCACAGAGTCTGACCAATCGATCTATTTACTCGTCTCTTACAACAAGCATAGTTTCTGGGGTCCCTTTCTAACCCGGGGATGTTTCATGATAATACATGACACTCACCTGTCAGTTAGTTTCCTGACTCAAGAAGATGGTCCCGAGCGTCCCCCGCCACTGGGCCCTAGATCATGGAGAAACAACCTCAAGAATGCTGAGCAACCCACCAGTCAGACAGCTCCATCCATAGCCGCGCCAGTGACGTCACTGATCAAGCTATGTCATCAGCCTACGCATCCTAACAACAGCTTCACTCAAAGAACGGTACCTGATCATCAAAACTGCAGCTATTTCACCGATTCCAGTTTTCCTGTTAAGTTTGCATTAAACGATGTAATAATGTTTATTAAAATCAATTCCTGTATATCAGCTCTTACATCAAAATCTTAATGTTACTTTTTACATGTTTTAAGCAAATAATTTCAAGAATAATACTGTTTCCTGGATATTTTTCTGAAGTTTACTCAATAATTTGAGATGCTTTTGATTAATTTGATTGGTGTATTGCTGAACACGCCTCTCTGCGTGGTACACGGCTGATTCTCTATCAGCAACAGTACCACAAATGATGAAGGTTGTTTTTCCATGATCCCAATGACCAAGGCATCAATCGCTGGACGGACGACACACCATTACATAGGATCCTCCTCGATTATCCAGTGCATTACTTCTCTGTTCTATTAGTAAGGAGATTTCTATGACGATGAACCCATTCGCTACTGTGGTTTTTGAATACAAGGGTTGGTCAAAAAGTTCTAAGCCTAACAAACAAAACCAAAAATTTTGAAAATGTTTTTAATTTTATTTTTAAACATAATCTCAATGCTTTTCAATACACTTCTTATATTGACAATGAAGCACTTATTTCGATACACTTTCGGTCATGAAGTTCTTGTCAAAAACTTGATGACTGCTAGATACTCGTTCTTTTCCATTTCTGTGTCAAATGGACCCTTATCACGTTCAACTGGCTGTCACTAATATACAAACGGCCTCAACACTTGCCATGAACGTCTTAAACAATGTACTACATTGACTAGATCACTTTGTTGTAGCCCACAGCTGAAAGTTAGTCAGGCTTAGAACTTTTTGACCAGCCCTTGTACAGATGAAGTAGGGCTGTCACTTCCTAAAATATTCTTTGGTAGCAATTGGATCCAGGGTATTTGTCACAATAGAGTGGAGATATAATACACTGGATTACCGAGGATGCTTACAAGAACAATACACAGTCTCTCATCATCCAAGAGAAAGGCTGACAAAATGTTGTTTAGTAAACAAATTCTTGCACGTGCTTTCAGAAAACAGAATTACAAATTCATTTTGTTTTGTATCAAAACTTGACCTATTTGAAGTGTAGCCAGTAGATCATGGCATTGCCATATTTTGGTGAATCGACTCATATGCTCTTAGGTCATTGGACTGATTGGTTTGTCCACAATCTGGCGCCAAGAATCTCATCTGGCACCAGGCTGTGTCTTGTCAGTCCATCAACCTTCTATCTTGTGTTTAACCCTGCGCCCCTCCCCCCTTGTGGTCTGTGTGTATCTTGTGTTTAACCCTGGGACCCTCACGGCTTGTGGTCTGTGTGTATCTTGTGCTTAACCCTGGGACCTTCAACGCTTGTGGTCTGTGTGTATCTTGTGTTTTAACCCTGCGCCCCTCCCCCCTTGTGGTCTGTGTGTATCTTGTGTTTAACCCTGGGACCCTCACGGCTTGTGGTCTGTGTGTATCTTGTGCTTAACCCTGGGACCTTCAACGCTTGTGGTCTGTGTGTATCTTGTTTTTAACCCTGGGACCCTCCCTGCTTGTGGTCTGTGTGTATCTTGTGTTTAACCCTGGGACCCTCCCTGCTTGTGGTCTGTGTGTATCTTGTGTTTAACCCTGGGACCCTCCCTGCTTGTGCTCTGTGTGTATCTTGTGTTTAACCCTGGGGCCCTCCCTGCTTGTGCTCTGTGTGTATCTTGTGTTTAACCCTGGGACCCTCCCTGCTTGTGGTCCGTGTGTATCTTGTGTTTAACCCTGGGACTCTCCCTGCTTGTGGTCTGTGTGTATCTTGTGTATAACCCTGTGCCCTTCCCTGCTTGTGGTCCGTGTGTATCTTGTGTTTAACCCTGGGACCCTCCCTGCTTGTGGTCTGTGTGTATCTTGTGTTTAACCCTGGGACCCTCCCTGCTTGTGGTCTGTGTGTATCTTGTGCTTACCCCTGGGATCCTCCCTGCTTGTGGTCTGTGTGTATCTTGTGTTTAACCCTGGGACCCTCCCTGCTTGTGGTCTGTGTGTATCTTGTGCTTACCCCTGGGACCCTCCCTGCTTGTGGTCCGTGTGTATCTTGTGTTTAACCCTGGGACCCTCCCTGCTTGTGGTCTGTGTGTATCTTGTGTTTAACCCTGGGACCCTCCCTGCTTGTGGTCTGTGTGTATCTTGTGCTTACCCCTGGGATCCTCCCTGCTTGTGGTCTGTGTGTATCTTGTGCTTACCCCTGGGACCCTCCCTGCTTGTGGTCTGTGTGTATCTTGTGCTTACCCCTGGGACCCTCCCTGCTTGTGGTCTGTGTGTATCTTGTGTTTAACCCTGGGACCCTCCCTGCTTGTGGTCCGTGTGTATCTTGTGTTTAACCCTGGGACCCTCCCTGCTTGTGGTCCGTGTGTATCTTGTGTTTAACCCTGGGACCCTCCCTGCTTGTGGTCCGTGTGTATCTTGTGTTTAACCCTGGGACCTTCAACGCTTGTGGTCTGTGTGTATCTTGTTTTTAACCCTGGGACTCACATCGCTTGTGGTCTGTGTGAAACTTGTGTTTAACCCTGGGATCCTCACGGCTTGTGGTCTGTGTGTATCTTGTGTTTAACCCTGGGACCCTCACGGCTTGTGGTCTGTGTGTATCTTGTGTTTAACCCTGTGCCCCTCCCCCCTTGTGGTCTGTGTGTATCTTGTGTTTAACCCTGGGACTCTCACGGCTTGTGGTCCATGTGTATCTTGTGTATAACCCTGGGACCCTCACGGCTTGTGGTCCATGTGTATCTCGTGTATAACCCTGGGACCCTCACGGCTTGTGGTCCATGTGTATCTTGTGTATAACCCTGGGATCCTCACGGCTTGTGGTCCATGTGTATCTTGTGTATAACCCTGGGACCCTCACGGCTTGTGGTCCATGTGTATCTCGTGTATAACCCTGGGACCCTCACGGCTTGTGGTCCATGTGTATCTTGTGTATAACCCTGGGATCCTCACGGCTTGTGGTCCATGTGTATCTTGTGTATAACCCTGGGACCCTCACGGCTTGTGGTCTGTGTGTATCTTGTGTTTAACCCTGGGACCCTCCCTGCTTGTGGTCTGTGTGTATCTTGTGTTTAACCCTGGGACCTTCAACGCTTGTGGTCTGTGTGTATCTCGTGTATAACCCTGGGACCTTCAACGCTTGTGGTCTGTGTGTATCTTGTGTTTAACCCTGGGACCCTCCCTGCTTGTGGTCTGTGTGTATCTTGTGTTTAACCCTGGGACCCTCCCTGCTTGTGGTCCGTGTGTATCTTGTGTTTAACCCTGGGACCCTCCCTGCTTGTGGTCCATGTGTATCTTGTGTATAACCCTGGGATCCTCACGGCTTGTGGTCCATGTGTATCTTGTGTATAACCCTGGGACCCTCACGGCTTGTGGTCTGTGTGTATCTTGTGTTTAACCCTGGGACCCTCCCTGCTTGTGGTCTGTGTGTATCTTGTGCTTAACCCTGGGACCTTCAACGCTTGTGGTCTGTGTGTATCTCGTGTATAACCCTGGGACCTTCAACGCTTGTGGTCTGTGTGTATCTTGTGTTTAACCCTGGGACCCTCCCTGCTTGTGGTCTGTGTGTATCTTGTGTTTAACCCTGGGACCCTCCCTGCTTGTGGTCTGTGTGTATCTTGTGTTTAACCCTGGGACCCTCCCTGCTTGTGGTCCGTGTGTATCTTGTGTTTAACCCTGCGCCCCTCCCCCCTTGTGGTCCGTGTGTATCTCGTGTATAACCCTGGGACCTTCCCCGCTTGTGGTCCGTGTGTATCTTGTGTTTAACCCTGGGACCTTCAACGCTTGTGGTCCGTGTGTATCTTGTGTTTAACCCTGGGACCTTCAACGCTTGTGGTCTGTGTGTATCTTGTGTTTAACCCTGGGACCTTCAACGCTTGTGGTCTGTGTGTATCTTGTGTTTAACCCTGGGACCTTCAACGCTTGTGGTCCGTGTGTATCTTGTGTTTAACCCTGGGACCTTCAACGCTTGTGGTCTGTGTGTATCTTGTGTTTAACCCTGGGACCTTCAACGCTTGTGGTCCGTGTGTATCTTGTGTTTAACCCTGGGACCTTCAACGCTTGTGGTCTGTGTGTATCTTGTGTTTAACCCTGGGACCTTCAACGCTTGTGGTCCGTGTGTATCTTGTGTTTAACCCTGGGACCCTCCCTGCTTGTGGTCCGTGTGTATCTTGTGTTTAACCCTGGGATCCTCCCTGCTTGTGGTCTGTGTGTATCTCGTGTATAACCCTGGGATCCTCCCTGCTTGTGATCCGTGTGTATCTTGTGTTTAACCCTGGGATCCTCCCTGCTTGTGGTCCGTGTGTATCTTGTGTTTAACCCTGGGATCCTCCCTGCTTGTGGTCCGTGTGTATCTTGTGTTTAACCCTGGGACCCTCCCTGCTTGTGGTCCGTGTGTATCTTGTGTTTAACCCTGGGATCCTCCCTGCTTGTGGTCCGTGTGTATCTTGTGTTTAACCCTGGGACCCTCCCTGCTTGTGGTCTGTGTGTATCTTGTGTTTAACCCTGGGACCCTCCCTGCTTGTGGTCTGTGTGTATCTTGTGTTTAACCCTGGGACCCTCCCTGCTTGTGGTCTGTGTGTATCTTGTGTTTAACCCTGGGACCCTCCCTGCTTGTGGTCTGTGTGTATCTTGTGTTTAACCCTGGGACCCTCCCTGCTTGTGGTCTGTGTGTATCTTGTGTTTAACCCTGGGACCCTCCCTGCTTGTGGTCCGTGTGTATCTCGTGTATAACCCTGTGCCCTTCCCTGCTTGTGGTCTGTGTGTATCTTGTGTTTAACCCTGGGACCTTCAACGCTTGTGGTCCGTGTGTATCTTGTGTTTAACCCTGGGACCTTCAACGCTTGTGGTCTGTGTGTATCTTGTGTTTAACCCTGGGACCTTCAACGCTTGTGGTCCGTGTGTATCTTGTGTTTAACCCTGTGCCCTTCCCTGCTTGTGGTCTGTGTGTATCTTGTGTTTAACCCTGGGACCCTCCCTGCTTGTGGTCCGTGTGTATCTTGTGTTTAACCCTGGGATCCTCCCTGCTTGTGGTCCGTGTGTATCTTGTGTTTAACCCTGGGACCCTCCCTGCTTGTGCTCTGTGTGTATCTTGTGTTTAACCTTGGGACCCTCACGGCTTGTGGTCCGTTTGTATCTCGTGTTTAACCCTGGGACCCTCCCTGCTTGTGCTCTGTGTGTATCTTGTGTTTAACCCTGGGATCCTCCCTGCTTGTGGTCTGTGTGTATCTTGTGTTTAACCCTGAGACCCTCCCTGCTTGTGGTCTGTGTGTAACTTGTGCTTAACCCTTGGACCCTCCCTGCTTGTGGTCTGTGTGTATCTTGTGCTTAACCCTTGGACCCTCCCTGCTTGTGGTCTGTGTGTATCTTGTGCTTACCCCTGGGACCCTCCCCGCTTGTGGTCTGTGTGTATCTTGTGCTTAACCCTTGGACTCTCACCGGTTGTGATCGGGGCCCATCATGGAGTATTTGTAGTCTGTGTGTATCTTATGTTGCTGCAAAAACTGATGAAGTCGACTCTTGGCATTCTCGAGCGTCCAGTTGCCATGGAGATCAGCATTCAGGTCAACATCCTCGGACTGAAAGTCATAAAGATTTCCATTATCTAACCACAAAAAAGCACTGAGTAGTAACTTGTGAACCAGACTGTTAATCAAAACACAGATAGAAAATGCTGATTTAACTCTGACATCAAATGGAAAAAAGCCATCTGCGGCAGTAATTTTGGCACATAATCCTTCACTGACTGTCAAGTTTTCAAATCACTCAGGAATCTGGAATTACAACCAGTGTTTGACATAATCTTAAACCCCAACAAGACAGTCAGGCAGGTGACCCATAAATGTTGCCTGCCCATCTTCAAAGTTACCTGCCGGCATTCAGAAATAATATGCATTGAAATATCGCGAAAAAAAAGAGACAAATCACATCTTGATTCAGTTGAAATAATGCTGACAATTACTTGAGAATCTACAAGGAGTTACTGAATACATAAGTTGGCTTAAAATTTGCTGCCAAATAGTTGGGCAGGTGGAGGAATATTTCATGCAGCCCGACAGCAAAGTTACCAGCCATGGACAGACGGGCAGGCTGTTATTTCGGACACTCTACAAGGAGTTATTGAATACATAAGATGGCTTAAAATTTGCTGCCAAATAGTTGGGCAGATGAAGGAAAATTTCATGCAGCCCGACAGCAAAGTTACCAGCCATGGACAGACGGGCAGGCAGTTATTTCGGACACTGATTACAACGTACCTCTTCCATAACTCTCTTATCAGCAGCCAGCCTGTCGAGGTAGGCTTGTGGCGGCCCTCTCTGGTACATGGGGAACTCACGGGGTGCACCCATCGGCTTGCTGTCAGCGCCACCTGCAGGGGGAGACAAGCGTGAATGATGTAGCTTTACATAGATAAGGCAGAATATTCCATCATAATGTAGATATTTGTTTTATATTTGTAAACTTGTCATACATTACTCCTTAATGCCCTCACCGCCTATCTTTTGACAGTAGTGAAGCTGTGATTGATCCTGCTGAAGAAAGAAAAGTGCTGTTCCATTCACAAGCAGCCCCCCATCCCCCCACACCAATCGCCAGCTGCCACGTCATACCGGAAGCGGCAGACACAAGATGTCTCCATAATACTGTTGGTTTCATGTCAAATGTCTGAAGATATTGTTGGAAAGCAGGACTGTGACAGGTTGGCCCTTAGACATAGTAATGCAGGATAAGTATACAAATACTTAAAAATAACTAGATTTTACTCGATTTTTAACCTATCCTGCTTTAGTCCTTAATGCATCTGTATCTGATGGTATGGAGGTGGGAATTCCTTCATATGTGTACTCAATAAAAACTCTCATGAACCAAAAGTTGTGTCTGCCGTATGGCACAATTTTTCTGGACAGACCAGGAAGTGATCAGCCAGCCCTGTCTACGGAAAGGTAACTTGAGTATGCGCACGTCCAGGTAAAACAGACAATAGTGTGGGTTAGGGTCATAAATTGACAGGAGCCTTGGCCACTGCCTCGTCCTTTTCCTTGACAGGAGGACTCATCGTTGGTCTTGTCCTTGAGGGATGAGCGTCTGAGTCGATAATTCCCGGACTTTGAGGCACGTTTGCCATAGTTCTGGGATACGTTTCAGAGCCTTGAGTGCTGTCTCGTCTTGAGCATAACTTGAGACTTTGATATGAGTGTCATTTATTTGGCCATTAAACATATTAAAAAATGTTGAGACCGATCATGGCTGATGGAGCAGTTGACGCACAAATTTAGAATCCCAATTGGATAAGACACCCCAGACGGCAGTATGACATCGCAAAATGCATAGGTAGGGATAGAATGTGTCCAAAATCTGATTTTAGAGGGATTCAGGGAACGGTTTTCTAATATTTGACATGAGCAAGTCTTTCACCCAAAACTGATTTTCATAGATGTACATAGAAAACATTCTGGTGCCTGGCAATGATACAGACAGAGTGAAGTCACTGTCACTATGTGTCACCAGGTGAAAATATAACTTACCAAGAGTCTGGTGAGGCTGTAGACGTCCTCCTGGTAATCCAGGTGCTTCTCCAAAGTTATCTGCCCCTGGCTGTGGTGGCGCTGTAGTCAGCTCCAGCTGTGGCGAAGGGTGGGTGAGTGAGTAAGTTTCATAGTCCTTTGATTAGTATTTTACTTTGTAACATGGCGTGTCAGGATGGCAGGAGAGCCCTAAGTGACGCAGGTCTGAGACGTTTACCACTTTGGTGAACAAGCCAAACTATCTGATCCTTATCATTTGTGAACTCACAATTATGAATTTGTTACAAATGTGTACAGGACTTTATTGTTATTATTTTTAATACAGCGTTAATACTAATCAGATTTGTGACCGGTTTGCAGAAGTAATTCAAAACAATGTTTGTTGGTTGGTTTGTTGTTTAACGCTACACTCAGCAATATTCCAGCTATATGACGGCGGTCTGTAAATAATCCAGTCTGGACAAGACAATCCAGTGATTGATATCATGAGCATCGATCCACGCAATTGGGATCTGATGACATGCATCAACCAAGTCAGCGAGCCTGACCACCCGATCCTGTTAGTCACCTTTTACGACAAGCATAGTCGCCTTTTACGGCAAGCATGGGTTGCTGAAGACCTATTCTACCCCGCATCTTCACGGGTCAAACAATGTTTGTAAGCATTAAGATATTTGATATTTGTAGGTGTAGATTACTCTTGTATCCTTGAAGTTTGTGAACTATGGCAAGGGCTGCAAACACAGACTTTGAAAAAATCTGCCAGTTGCTGCCTACTGCATTACCAGCAGGCCGTCAGACATTATGTCTTGTCTGATGTCTCACCCCAGGTATTTCGCTGGCTACCATTTCCGATCTGCGGACGAGATACTGACAGAAGTCTCTGGCAGCGTTGGCTTGTGCATCCTTCTTGCTGGTGGAGTTCCCCACACCGACATAGTCGTAGCCTTCAACACGAATCTAGAGAACAGCCAGAAAATTATGCAATTTCAGGGTGCCAAATTCATCGTAGTAGTAGTAGTTGGTTTTGGTTTGTTGTTTTACGCCACACTGAGCAATATTCCAGCTACATGACTGCGGTCTGTAAATAAATGAGTCTGGACCAGACAATCCAGTGATTGATATAGTCGCCTTTTACGGCAAGTACAATCGCCTTTTACGGCAAGCATGGGTTGCTGAAGACCTATTCGACCTCCCGGATCTTCACGGATCAGTAGTAGTAGTAGTAGTAGTAGTAGTAGTGATATATCGACTCAAAAGTATCATGATATTTATTATCCAAAAGTTATCTCTATAGGAGATATCATGAGATCAAGCGATCTATCCTTGGAGATATCGGTTCAAGGAACAAACAATGAAATTGCATCACATGCTTTGCAGACCAAAGTGACGTCATCAGTTACCAATAATTTCTCTCCTAACAAAGCTGGTTAGAAGTGTTTTCACACTCTGTATTTCTGCTATAGGAAGTGCTAAAGGTTATAGTGCAAAACAGAAGCTTTGAGATCTGGTTCCAAATTATATCTCTTAGGGGTGAAACGATACAGCAAGGTCATAGTACTATATGTATCGCGAAACATCTTTACAATAAATATTTCAGAGCAGGTTCAAAAGCAAAACCTAGCGGCATACACATGTTCATAAGGGTTATTGTTAGTAGTGAACTTGAAATGTTAATTACATCACATTTTGCTGCATCTGACAGACAAAAAACACCAGGGGTCATTAAACGAGTAGTACATATTTTTTTTCAGTAAATGTAAATTTTGTTACAAAGAAACAATGCATCGTGTATTGTATCATCTTGGGCTGGGACGAGTCAAAATTTAATAACTGGGTACCCACACCCCTATTACCCGACCCTATCTGGGTACCCGCTGTTGGTGTCAAGAGATAGGTACAAAATGTTCAATTTGGAATAGTTTGACAGTAGCCCTGGCAGAATGTATTTAGATACATGTGTAAAATGATGTGGTAATGCATACATATACCCACCCAACCCGAGTACCTGAGTTACAGGTCCCAGCCCAAGTATCATAACACGAAAACTCATGATGCATCGGTGCACCAATGTATCGTGTCACCCCTAATATCTCTCATTTGTCACCAGTCAGTGAGGACCCACCATTACAATTGAATTGTTACTTGTCAAGCATGTCAAGAGCACAAGCAAGTTGTGTCAGGCTAGCAGATTAGTTTGCATTTCTAAGGCAGAGATAGTGCTGATATTACCAGGATATTTTGGTTGGTTGTAGAACATACCTCACACTTGAACCTCATGCGATGTTTGGGTCCCCCAGTACTGAAGTCATAGTCTGGGGTCACCTTCTTCTTCCCCAGCCAGGCATACAGGAACTGCTTGATATCACCCATACTGTCTCGCCCACTCCTGAAACCAAGGAACAAGCAGTGACATCTATTGGTAATTTCAATATATATCGACTCAAAAGTATAATAATACATCGATTTATAATAAAATAAATTGAGAAGAGCTGCTATTAATCCATTATAAGTTTAAAAGTGAATTTTCTGCCACTTCCTTGCCCGTCTGTACTACAAACTTTTCTAACTTTGGTAAAAATGGCAGACATCATGGAGAAAACTTCAACCTTTTCAACATTTTTGCCGTAATGCTTATCTTGGCATTTGAGTATTCACTAAGTGCACAGTTCTAAAGAATACCAAGATGATTATCAGGATGGATATAACTGCAGATGGCGGTACAATGTGCCAAGCTAAGTAAAATACCTTAATCAAAGCGGGCCTATATTTTTAGATAGTTTTTATCAAATTTCGAGTTTCACACACACAAACATTACCCCCCAAAATATGGGTAAACAATTAGGTGCTGATCAGTGGTTAAACGAGCAATGATTGTTTGTCATAGCACCCATGGTAGGCTAAGTAGATTATTAACTCATAAACTGAGCTGAACTTCAAGTTGGCAACATGAGTTTGATCCTCTGTGCGGAACTAGCCTAACTGAAAATCAAAATGTGTGCCCAGTTCAGCGCAGTACTCCCTATGATACATGCAACAATCCAACAACCAATTTCTTCAAGAAAATCCTGAAAATACAACTAAAGCCCCCTACGAACATGACTAATGGGTCTGAACATATAGGCCTATTACAGAGACAACTGATGATATTGAGAATATCAAAATCTACTTTGACAATATGTCGTTTGGGTTATCATAATTCAATTGACTGTGTTTACTCTCGACCTAATTATAACCTGAAGTATAAATAGATAGGTATTGACATTTTCAGGTACTTTTTACCGTTCCAGTTTTGAGATAAATATTGAAATCACCTAACGTTTCTGTTACTGCTACTTATTTTCAATTTGTTCGGTTTGTAAACATAAGTAAACACATTGGAACAGGCATTCCCGTTGATGCAAGACAGGCGTTGCATAACACAGGTACATGAAACACATTGAGTACAAACATTGCCGAACAGCACAAAAGATTACTGATCGAAAACAGGACAAAGCGTGTTTTCAAACTATGCAAAGGCGTGCATGCAATATTCTACTTTCTTCCGAACGCATAAAGTCTAGTTTTGATATAAAAGAGACATGCTTAAAATAGACATCACAAAAGAAGTGAATATAATAAAAGAGATATCAAGTGTATCCATATAACACGACTGTCTACCTCTTCAAAAGAAGGAAGCCACACGCGATAAAGGGAGATAATTTCCGGAAGCAGCTTTGGCTGGGACTATGCCAAACTGGATGCGGAAAAGATTTGACAGATTTGACCAAACAGCATACCGCTGAAACTGTAAAATGAACATTTCGTAATTTACAACAATTAAATGGGACTAAAACGTGATCTTATTACGGAGATAAACATAGATCTACAGTGTTTTCAAATGCCTTACACCGTTGTCTAGCTCATGCTCATCATTCTGGATGGTTGCCATGGGAGGATTAGCACACTCTTCAGTAAAATCATTGCCGAGTTCCTGTAGAGTTTCCGGAAGGACAGGGCATCGTGAGAGGACATCTGCAGCTCGTTCCACATGTGTTCGATAGGGTTGAAGTCTGGTGACAGGCCTGACCACTCCATGTGGACAGTGGTCTCCTGTTGTAAGTAGGCATCAACGACCCTGGCACGATGGGGTCGTGCGTTATCGTCCATGAGCCGGTCCGGTCCGACTGCACCAGCATACGGCTTCACGTACACGTCCAGAATGCCATTCCTGTAGCGCACACCTGTCATCGTATCCCGCTGTAGGACACTGAGATCGGTTCTTCCAGTAGTGGACAGAGCGTCTGCCCGGAGAGCGGATCATCGGGGGTTCGATCCCCGGCCGCGTCATACCAAAAGAAGTGCTACATCTAAGTGGTTCAATGTTTTTCAGTTCGAGAAAACGAGACGTCTCCTTGATAGAGAAATACATGCTCTCAGTTCAATACACATGTTTCTCTATCATGCTATAACCCTTTGGGAATAAACATTTTAACTCAGTGAGTGAGTGCCTTAAAATTTAAAGTCACATCGGCAATATTTCAGCCATGCCGTGATTTTCAAAGGTTATATATAATAAATACATGTAAACTATAACAACCTGTCAACACCGGACAGTAAAATATCTAGACTTATCACAGATTATGATTTAAAACTAGCATGGAACCATAAAGATACATCACTAAACAGAACAATACATTATAAAAAAGAGCTATAGATCGCCAGCAACTGAAGGTAGATCACATTTTAACTGACTTACCCATAAACAATAGATGAGGGAGGGTGCCAACCCCCCTCTGATACACCGGATGCCGAGTCCGTTATATTCAGGATGCAGAACACTGGGTCTTATGAAATGTTTGTCTGGTACACGGCTGTCAATATTTCAATGTGAACACACTCATGGGAGTACCCAGCTATTTGTGAGACCGCCTACTTCCCATACACCCTACACCTGTTTGATATATATTTAATTTATGTTGGCGATACTTTTGGACCAGTCCAGTGAAGATCCGGACTAGAACTGGTCTTCAGCAGCCATGCTTGTCGTAAGAGGCGACTATGCTTGTCGTTAGAGGCGACTGACGAGATCGGTTGGCCAGGCTCGCTGCCTTGATTGATGCACGACATCGTATCCTAATTGCGTAACTCGATGCTCATGACGTCAGTCACTGGATTGTCTGGATATTTACAGACCGCCGTCATATAGCTGGAAAATTGTGCGGCGTTAAACAACAAACAAAACTTTTGGTCCACAGGACTATGGGAAATTGAGTGAATAATACACGTATTGTCATTTTTTTCAGTGTGCTGCTTTCTCTTTTTATTTAACATGAAATGCATATGGGGTCTATTCATGATAAATATCAAGTATATTTACAAAGACGCGCTGAATTGCAGCATTTTTAAAGATATTTCGCTAGAATATAGAGAGTGAGACATTTTTGCCTTACAGAATACTCCTGACTGTAGTTTAAGTATGCTTCAGTGACTATTGGTACAGTGAGTGTGGCTTAACGCGGCTTGTACCCACAGAAAGTGTACTATTAACGACAAAGTTACCATAAATCCTCTAATAATCTTTTGACTTGTATTTATTTCGGACATACCGTTGTCCCGGCGTCTATTCGAGGCAGGCGTTCTTTTAGATAAAAACATTTTCCCATGTTGTTTCACATGTCTCTTTTCCAGGTATCTTGTTGCGTCGGCTGAGTCGGGGTTTATTCTAAAATAAGAAGGGTTCCCTTCGGCACATGTTAAAAAACCATTAAAGATTTAAAAAGTGACCTTCGCTTGTCAGGAGTCTTCAGCGGACACACGTCAATTAGATTGGAAATTAGATTCCATTGAGGAGAATAATAAACTGTTAATATGTATTGTGAGTGCTTAACTTCCCTCTCACGCTATAATGTGTTTAATTTTGAATTTCCAACGTGAGTAGGGTTAATTGCCGGTGTTAAGTTAATAAGCTATGCAATGTGAAACTAAATATTCGACGAGTGCTGAGCTCATGCCTTTTGCTCTTCGTGATATTTTAATTCGAAGATTTTTCATTTCAAATCGGACTTTGTTCAAATGTAGGTAGGGCACTCCCGAAATGCTAGCTTTTGCTATTCCGGTTGGTTGGTTGGTTTGTTGTTTAAAGGGGAAGTGTACACGCAAAAATCACTTTCTTTCTTTTTCTAAACAAAACGCAATTTTAGAATTAGTTAGTATCTGTGTTTGAAAATATACACTCATTTTTTTCACAGTGAAAGTAGGAAGCTCACAATAGTGTGAAAGTGATATGCCGTTATGAGGCCTTCGTTTTACGAGCGAAATAGGCCTGAGTTATCCCCCTTAGATTATGACGTAATTGGTGCCAATTCAACTGGGTCCCTGTCTATTCTCAACGCAAAAGATATCAAGGACCAGTTTGCGGTAAAACAACATGGTCTACGACACACTCCGGCGCAGGGTGACTCAGCATAACACAATTCTGGCTGGCATCTGAGATGCTAGAATCACAAAACTGTACCTACACCACGTGAAGCGGCTCTAACAAAGCATGATGACGTCATAATGTTTATCAATTGGCACCAATGACGTCATATTGCAAGGGGCATAAGCCATGGTGTTTTTGTTATGGAAAAAGAACACTTGGTAAATGTGAAAAATATTAATCGTTTTAGTGCAAAAAATATGTTAATTAATATGATGTTTTTATATTTTTGTCTATGACACTTCTATGTTAACACTTTTAATGTGGAAAAAGTACAAGAAAAAATGGTTCATTTCCGTGTGAACTTGCCCTTTAACGCCGCACTCAGCAATATTACAGCTATATGACGGCGGTCTGTAAATAATCGAGTCTGGACCAGACACTCCAGTGATTGATATCATGAGCATCGATCCACGCAATTGGGATCGATGACATTATCAACCAAGTCAGCGAGCCTGACCACCCGATCCCGTTAGTCGCCTTTTACGACAAGCATAGTCACCTTTTATGGCAAGCATGGGTTTCTGAAGACCTACTCTACCCCTGAATCTTCACGGGTCTTTTGCTATTTCGGAACTAGGCTGGACACACACACGATGTTTGCGTCACTTTAACATTTTCCATAGATTTTCAAACTACCTACGTGCACATTTTGGAAAGAATCCAAAAATATTAGGCGTGTACAGTAAACTACGTTTATAACGAACATGCTCATAACGAATTGACGGATGTAACGAAAAGTGTTTGATCCCCGTGCATTTGCTGAATATTTGCTGTAGAAATGCTTATAACGAACTACGTTCATAGCGAACTAAAATTAGTGATCCCTTTGAGTTCGTTATAACCGTACTTTACTGTACTTTCTTTTGTACTTCATTTTATGAC
This sequence comes from Haliotis cracherodii, assembly GCF_022045235.1. Classification (NCBI taxonomy): domain Eukaryota; kingdom Metazoa; phylum Mollusca; class Gastropoda; order Lepetellida; family Haliotidae; genus Haliotis; species Haliotis cracherodii. The sequence continues at coordinate 36,191,802 of NW_027266268.1, read as the reverse complement.
GGTCGAGTCTTTCTTGCCAACTGCAGAGTACAGACTAGTCCAAAAAGAAGAGACCATTTTGAAAATTTTGCCGTGTTCCAAACATTAGAATAGAAATGCCAGTTTGATTCTGTGCTCAGTATCATATACTTGTTGAAACAGGCGGTGTGACTCACCCCGAGTGATAGGCCGCGGAATTCTTGTTATGTAAAGGCTGTCGCCTGGAATAACATAGGTTATTGTGAACGGTTAATGTCTTTTTATCTTACACATGTTAACCGAATTATTTAGATAGGACAATATGTGTTAGCTATGAAAGCTTTTCAGGGTTAAAACCATAAGCAAAGATTTTCGGATGTTTGCTCGAATTTGAGTTCCGCTGCCGCCGCACTTACGACATATGCTGGAGACTTCCTATCTGATACACTTCATATTTTTATTCCTGGGGGTGTTTCCTACATATTGTTACATGATAAGGAAGGTCTTGAAAGGCTTGTGTAAACGAGAACTTGTGTATTTATTTATGAATACATTGTCGGTATGTTATGTAACACAGACTAATCCTTGAAGGTCAAGATCACACATTGTGAGACGAGTTTTAAAAAGTTTGTGTACAAGAAAACAACTTGACTATCTATTGCTTTCACTTGACGAAACTGTCAGGCGGGTCTAGATCCATCAACTTTGTGGGTGACCTCCATATAAGAGCAAGGTCACAAGAGGTCAATCGAATCCGGAATCCCACAGTTCATGAAATATTGTTGAGGGTTTGGAGACTTCATATCTGTAACACCACCCACATGAGTTTCCGCAGGTTAATTCCCGTACACCCCCAAGTTTAGCATTACAAGTTCGCAATGCCCGTGAAGATCCAGGGTAGAATAGGTCTTCAGCAACCCATTCTTGCCGTAAAAGGTGACTATGTTTGTCGTAAGAGACGACTAACGGGATCGGATGGTCAGCCTCGCTGACTTGGTTGATACATGACATCGTATCCTAATTGCATGGATCGATGCTTATTATGTCAATCACTGGAGGGTCTGGTCCAGACTCGATTATTTACAAACCACCGTCATATAGCTGGAATATTGCTGAGTGCGGCGTAAAACAACAACTTATTTCCTAAATAGGTAAAGATAGTTTTTACAACCTTTACTGAACATGCAAGGGAAATACTCCCAGAAAATGAAGGTTCGATTTTCTGTGCTTAGATAAGTTTTCTCTTTTATTGAAAAAAAGATCTCTAATGGTTTGCCATAGCGTGTAATTTAATCAACTGAAATTAAGATATAATGTTAAATTTACTGTAATTTTGTTATTATTACAAAACAGAAGTTGGAGATGACAGCGCCGGTGGCCACCCAGGTTGTGCCGGGGGCGGGTCCCAACTAGAGGCTCTCGTTCTAGTCACAATTCACTTCTAACTGATAACAGGCTCGCTCACTTGGTTGATGCATGTCATCGATCCCAATTGCGTGGATCGATGCTCATGATGTCAATCACTGGATTGCCTGGTCCAGACTCGATTATTTACAGACCGCCGTCAAATAGCTGGAATATTGCTGAGTGTGGCGTTAAACAACAAACAAACAAGGTCACAAGATGCCCAAACGTCTCAGCTGAAACATGTTTGTGAGACGTTTCCTCTCTTTATCATTGTTCAGAATTCAAAGATCCTATTGACCAGTCGTAGTCTTATAAACAACCATCGTCAGCAGTAGAAGGGTTAACTTTGTAATTGGTCACCTATATATATAAGGGATATAAAAATTACCCACCATCTGCGCGGTACACCTACTGTGTTTTCAATTTAAAGGTTTCGGACATTCATTTTCTTTTTCTGTTGCTGCCATTTCTTTTTGACACTTTTTTAACACTATTCCCACAGACGGATTCTGTGCCTAGGGCATCGCATATTCTTAACGGGCCTGTGAACACCACGTTCCTCCATCATCCGTAAATCCATACGTCCGCTTTGCGATGTAGCTTGTGAATCAGGCTACCCTTGGTTCCAGCGACAGGAAGTCTGCGAGTGCCTAGACAAATGAACTCTCAGATCATCTCGACAATAGTTCTCGTACAACGTGTGCCATAGCCTTTGGTCTCGACTCTACACATTGCTTCATTGTCAGGCAACGGTTAAGTTCGCACAAAGTTCGTGCAGTGATAAGAGCTCTTTTGGCTTACAGAGAGTTATGCACGGCCTCATTTCATTAGCTGAAAAGGTACTGCCGAAAAGAATGAGATGAGATGTGAGTAAGTTTATCCAGCGGATTGAGTGCTTTCTGTCACTCCACATTGCCTTCTTACCAAGATGGGAAGGTATTCTGCACAAGATGGGACTGCGACTATGTTTGTTTACAGTCCCAGTGCTGCTCATCCTCGTGCGTGATGATGTGGAGAGTAGTTCCGACTCACCGAAAACAAGACCAACTACATTTGATAGAGATTTGAGTATGTCAGAGCTGGTATAAAAATAAGAGGTCTGCGCCAAGAAATAAGTGAACCTTTCTCAAACTTGACAAACAGTACATTTTGAAAGACATTTAACAACACTGGTGGATACTAAGGAATAGAAGCCCAGTTGTGAAAAATAAAATTGCAACTGTGGACTGGACTATGTATTTCAACAATTTCTTTTAGGGTTGCATATCTGTCTAGATGATCGAGTCTTCCATGATTATTTATCATCCAAAACTGGCTCCCACAGGAGATATCGCTTGGGTGAGATCCAGCGATACATACAGTGTAGATATCGCTTCAATGAAATTGCATCACTATGCTTTGCGGACCATTGTGACATCATTGGTTACCATGACGTCACAATCAAATGACATCACTAATGGCTCTGCAGCTGAAACTGTTGGCAGTACTTTTTACACTTAAGACACTGCTTATTACTGTCTACAAACTAAAAAAGCTGAAAGAATTATGTTGGAGGATAGATAAAATCTCCTCATATCTTTTGATATCAAATATATCATCACTCGTTGATAAAAGCCACTTTTATCAACTCGTGTTGATATACTTCATATTAAAAGACACTCGGGTGAGATTCTCTATTTATCATTCAATACTGGCTCCCACAGGAGGTATCGGTGGGTGAGATCAATGAAATTGCATGAAAATGCTTTGCATGGTTACCATGACGTCACAATCAAAAGACATCACTAATGGCTCTGCTACTGAAGCTGTCAGCAGTAATTTTTACACTTAGGACACTGCTTACTACTGTCTACATACTGAAAAAGTTGGGAGAATGATGTCAGATGATAAATAAAATATCACCCTCGTGTCTTTTGATATCAAATATATCAACACTCATTGATAAAAGTGGAAGCCTCGGAGTTTTCCACGTTTATCAACTTGTGTTGATATATTTGATATCAAAAGACACGAGGGTGAGATTCTCTATGTAACAAACTTTGTAAAGTCTTTTACGGGTGCTTTCATAGGTTCTACTAGAAAGCCTATTACATATCAAGAAATTAGCTCTGCAATCTCACAAATCTCCTGTCGTCAAGCACCTGGGTTCAGTGGTGTTCCTATTGAGTTTTCCAGATTGCACCTCAGAGGTGTTTTGATTATTTAATCGTTTTATTTAATGCTCTCCTGTCGACAGGTGTATTCCCAGAACCGCTGATTAGAGGTATTATCTTGGATGGAGCTTGTGAAATATGTTCTTAGGTGATATGTAATAGGTTATATAACTGTGAAGAAGTTTACTTAAGGATTGACTGTGTATTTTTTCTTCTTTTTTTAACTGAACGAACCTGAACAAATATGTCTGAGAGAAGGCGGCTGTTTCAAATGACATGGTCAGTTACCGCCAGGTTCAAATATTAGTTCCCTGAGAACGTGAAGACACACAAGGAAAATGTCAATTAGAAATAAAACCCGAGGAACCGAGGAGAACAGGAAAAATAACACGTTTGTTGTTTCATTCCTTCTCGGCATGCGGTCTCAAAGGGGTGTTTGGACAATGAATATGCACGAATTTCGCTAAATGCCCCGCTAAATGACGATGCACGTGAGCAGACTCAACTGTAATATTGGGCTTTCCCGACATTCCGTAGTAATAAACGTAGTCCCCCTCGGTGGGCGTGGCGTAATTTTTTACATTCATTGGGAAATGAATGCAAATCACGTGACCAATTCAGCTAATCAGATTGCAGGAATTTCAATGAACACAACGGAAATTCTATTATAAAGTCTTGGTACCTGAGCAAGATAGCTCTAGAAAGGGTTTTCAGACAGTTACTGTAGACACTATTTTTGTGTTATACACAGTTATTACTAATTTTTTTTTATCATCATATGAGGGAAGGGTGTCTTGTTCCATTACAGACTTGAAGTCTGCATTTGATTCGGGGTACAGAAAAGGGTTGTTATTTCAACTTTGGACTGTTATCGTTGAAGAAAAAAACATTTTGGTTAATAAAAAAATGTATTTTAATCTAAATTATGTGCAGTTATACACACTTTTTTTTATTGTCTCTTTGGTGTTAGACAAGGGTGTCAGTTATCATCACTTTTGTTTTCACTTTATGTAAACGATATTGTGGATATTGTGCATTTATCCATCCTCCGACGTTACACGTATTTATGACAAGTTTTGTAAATATTACCGTCATTTTGGAAGCACTACCCCAAGATTTAGGGGTGAACTAGGTCGGTGCTCTCTTCGAATATTAATATGAAAATGATATTGTATTAGACTATTACACCAGGAAGACAATGTTATTCTGCGGGAAGTATATTCTTATCAATGCAGTTTAGCAGATTGAGGTTACGATTGCTGGGCCATGGGCGTTAAAACTCTATCATCTAAATTTGGCTTCGGCTATGTGTGGGTTAACATATAACTTGTATAGATTAATTAAATTTGAATATTGTTTTGAAGTGTAATTATCTGCAGTGACTCTACCTAAGTGCAGAATAGCATTAGCAACATTCCGATATTCTAACCGTATTTTTATAATCAATAAGGTCAGAGTGAGTGAGTGAGTATGGTTTTACGCCGCCTTTAGCAATATTCCAGCAATATCACGGCGGGGGACACCAGAAATGGGCTTCACACAATGTACCCATGTCAGGAATCGGCGTGACGAGCGAACGCTTTAACCACTAGGCTACCCGACCGCCCCCCAATAAGGTCAGAAAGCTTGGTATACTAAGAAATGAGCGTCTTTGTCCACTATGTGTAACAATACCAGTCAATTGAAGTTGGGTATTTTGTCTCGTATGTCCATTTTATCATTTGTGACATGACTTGACTTCTGTAAGTTTCCTACGCTTATTTAAATTTCAACAGTTGCTGGCGTCGCGCAGTTTGTTTGTTATAAAATATTGGTAATAAAAAGCGTTGTACATATATTCTTGTTTCAAGGTGCATCTGTATAACTGTACGGCGCTCCACATCTTGAAGCTGATTATATTAGTGTACTGTTTAATGGGCCGGAGGCCTCTTCACTGAAATAAACTAACTCACTCCAGTTTCATCTAGAAAAGTGTGCAATCCCGTGGCGCCCGTGGAGATCTATAAGATCTTCAGGAACCCATGTTTGTCGTAAGAGGCGACTAACGGGATCGGGTTGACAGGCTCGCTGATTTGGTTGATGCCTGTCATCGTATCCCAATTCCGTAGATCGATGCTCATGATATCAGTCACTGGAATGTCGGGTCGATTAGTTACAGACCGCCGTCATAGAGCTGGAATATTGCTGAGTGCGGCGTTAAACAACAAACAAACAAAACGACACCCGTGCGGGTCCCTGTTCAAGGGATATAATTCTATGGATATGCAACTTCTTTATCACAATGTATGCGACGTTTCGGTGTAGATACTAACACCATTATCAAACAAGTGAAGCATTGTCCACACTCGGATTACTCACTTGCTTGATAACAGCGTCAGCAGTCAATGCAATAAAGACGTTGTATATTCATAGAACTAACGGGGGCACGGGTGGCCCAGTCGTCTAAGGCGCCGCGATTCGCTGTGCAGTTGCGTCCCTTGGGCACGCCAGAAACCTATGATTGTGGGTTCGAATCCCGGTTCGCCCCGATTATGTTTCTAGGTTTGTCAGCACCATACCCGTGCTCGTGGGTTTCACCGAAGTGGTAAACGTCTGAGACCTGCATCACTTCGGGCTTTCACTTCGGGCTGACACGCCGCGATATAACTGGAATACTGTTAAAAGCGGCGTTAAACCCAACTCACTCACTCACTCATAGAACTATCTGCCTTGTTCATCGTGCCAACTTCTAAATGCCATTTAAAGCAGTTGTCAATCACTGGATTGTCTGGTCCAGACTTGACTATTTACAGGTCGCCGTCATGTAACTCGAATATTGCTGAGTGCAGCTTTAAACAACAAACAAATACTCGAACAGTGACTGAGCCTGACTAACCATTCCACATCTCGATCGGCTCGTTCCATCACGACACATATGAGGTACTGGGAAGCTACTCGGGCCTGTCAACTCATAGGATAGATCAATAAGAACTAATACATTTTTTGGTAGAAAAGATCATGTTTTGTTTGTTTGTTTGTTGTTTAACGCCGCACCCAGCAATATTCCAGCTGTATGACAGGGTAACAACAAGTACCATCTTTTAACGTCATTTGGTATGACGCGGCCGAGGATCGGACACCGGACCTTCCGCTCTCCGGGTTGACGCTCTGGACCACGGAGGCGGTCTGTAGAAAAGGGCAAGTGGAATTCCAAGTAACGAAGAAGGTGTTGGATCTTGTAAGAACGAGTAGGAGATCAACAATGTTTACTAAGTACTTAATAGTACTAACGACGCAATAAAAGACAATAGAACTGTTTTGTGAAATTGAAATGAACATGAAGACGTTTCTTGAAGCAGGGCAACATCCAAAAATTTAAGTTTGAAACTGTTTGTACCGCCTTTTGTCCTGCGTTTGTCGTTTTTTAAAGAGTATATTAACTAGCCCCCTCTGTGGTACGACATTCAAAGAAGAACTCAGCAAATAATTTGTTTTTAAAAAATGTACAGGCTCATTTTGTGACCACAAGTAAATATACAAGTACTCAATGCATGCAAATAATTTGCGAAGCAGTATTAAACTTTGAGATGAAGTGAGGTGAGGTGACATGATGTTCAAGATTTTGCATTTATACTGCAAAGTGTGTGCGTGTGCATGTGTGTGCGTGTGTCCCTGGTGTCTTAAGGACTCTGCACAAGAAATTGTAATGCTTAATTTGGAAGCTGGGCGACCAGTACCCTTTACCTATAGTGATAACGTTATAAGAAAGGTACCAGCAAAATCGACAAGAACATAAATGGATTTTAATGCGAACACTTACAAAACCGTCACGTCATGTAGCACAACATGGCTACGTCGGTGTATCTGTGAACGTTGTATTGTGCGCTGACGTCGTAGTTGGTGAACAGCGTCCTCTCCACCCTGGACCCGTCTGAGGTGAGTGTACGACAGTATGATTATTAACTGTGAGTTAATTGCAATGGCATAGCCTCATATAATAGAGCTACAAACAAAAATAAAATAGGCCTGATAAACAAACATATGATTAAACAATATACTCTCAACAGAACAAATATATAGACAATATACCCTCTTTAGAAAACTTATGGTGTAAGTATACTATTTAAGTAATCATGCTCTTTGACAGAATCATATTCCTTTGTACCTACATATTCTACATTCACGTGATCCTATTCAGGACATCTGCTACATGGTTCACGGATCCCTTTAAACACCTGACTGTAAATTACAAGTCTGTGTACCCAAAGCCAAAAACATTACCCTTGCATTCTGTAATCTTACTTTTGACAAGAATGCCTGTCTGTTTCAACAATAATGACTGGCCATATAAATTATTTCTAAAATTATTGACTGACCAAACAAGAGCCAATCACCCCTGTTCTGTGACTGCATAGCTTCTCCCACGTGTCTACAATGTCCTACTAGCATATGCACCTGGAAACAGCTGATCTCGCGTTCCTGGGGGAGCAGAGAACCGATTCCTACATCATAGGCATCAGTAAGTACTTAGAACGTCTTTGAAAAGTCTGGAAGCCTCGGAATTGGCTCTCTGGAAAGCTTTCTCTTTGCGGTGTCAAGATATATACATTTTGTTGTGGTGCTTCCCATCGCAGATGGTTGGAACGCTTCTCTTTTTGTAAGATCAATCAAAGGTACAGTAAATGCAGCTGAAGTTCCTTATTTGTTTTTGGTTCTTGTGCCAACCTAATTGTTTGGAATATATGAATAACTTTGTAAACTCCCCATCACAAGTTAAATATATCATAAATCACACACACACACACACACACACACACACACCCGCACGCACGCACGCACGCACGCACACACGCACGCACGCACGCACACACACACATTCTATTTGTTCAAGTAAAGAATAGAATCTGTCAAAGGCAAGCAAACGATGATGCAACAGTGACGAGAACATTAACGTATCATGAGACGAACACTTACAGAAACGTAACATTATGCATAGCACGGCGATGTCGGTGTATCTTTGAGCGTTGACTGCCACATCTCGACGTGACGACGTTGTACTGTGCGGGCTACATTGTCGTAGTTGAGGAACAGCGTCCTCTCCACCCTGAACCTGTCTGAGGCGAGCCCCAGGGGTAGCGCTCCCCGGTGTATCCTTACAGATGTGTAGTAGGCAGGGGACATATCTCTGGAAAACATCCAAGAAACATCAATATAAAATATATACTCAGCCAACGCATATGTGGTTTTCAAGAGATTCTGTGAATTCTACAAGGCTATAAGCTGGGACATGTGCGTGTGTTTGAAACTTACAAAGTGAAATAGAGGTCATCAAACGTTAACGTCTGAAGAATAACACTGCTTACAGCTGGGACAACCTGAGAACGTAAGATTTCTTCAAGATAACACACATCTATTAAGTTACCCTGGGTATGAATAAGATATGTTTTTAGGGCGTAAGTTCTAGCACCCAAAATCATGTTAGTTATCTGTCGCATGTTAGGTATAACGTTCATTCCGATCTGAACCCAATAGAGTTAATATGGGGTGTCATCGGAGGTGACGTTGGACGACTGACCACGACGTTTAATTTGCGGGATGATTGAAAGCTGGTAAATGAATCCCTTGGTCGGGTAACGGCGGAGACATGGCAGCGTTGTGTTACCAAAGTCGACAACGTGATAGTGTCAGGATACAGGCCACGTTGTGGACTTCAGATTTCAGACTTCAGCAAGCAACAGTCCCAACTATGGTTGTGACTGTCAGCAGTGACACAAGCGATTCCGACAACGAGGGTTGTCAGATTGATTTGCTATATAAATGCAAATTATCATGAGACAACTCCTCTTATGCTGTCATTCCCTGTACCGTTTTGCAGCACGTGCAATAAGTGTTTGCGCTGTTCCTTACACCGTTGTGCCAACCTCCCATTCCTGATCACCTCGTCCCATTCCGGGACAAGCTGAATGTAGACTCGTGCCCCTCCATTTGTGCGTATGAACACGAGAACTACTTCAAACAAGAACGATAACTCTTATTCTATCCGCGTCTTGTAGTAAAATTGATGTAGGCAGCGCTCGCATATTCCTGATGTAGAAGTATTGAACCTCTGTGATATAAAAACTAGTATATTCTTTTGTACAAAAAGTATATTTGGCAAGCCATTGAACTCATTCGTTCTCAGCTGTTCATCTTTTATTTGCAAATTATTAATTTTTACATAAGATTTTGAATAAGATGAAGAAAACTGACAAGAAGGTGTTTTTCAGATTTAAGTTATTTCAACGATGAATTTCGCAGACATATTCAGTTAAAGCGTGGCACATTTGACATTGTCTTTTAATACTTTTCATTTTTTTCATGACTGAATCTGTCCTTTCATGGATAGCGTTGGCAAATAGTACACACATTTTAGACGAAGTAATTACAATTATGAAGGAATGCCATATCCACCATGTCTGAAAGGTGTATAGACGTATGTCTAAACATATACCAGGAACATAGTGAGACCATGTTAATATTCAAACTCCTTGGGGATTCCCATGTATCCTTGGCCTGTCGTTCGAGGCGACTTAATGAATGGGGTGGTCAGACTCGGTAACTTCGTTAACTGGTGCCATCGTCCCTCAACCGCGTGGACCGTTGCTTAAAATATCTATTACTGGTTTTCCTGTCTCGATTAAGTACGAGAAGCCGTCAAATGGGTGGAATATTGTTCAGTGCGGCGTTAAACAACAAATAGCATTTAATATTCAAAACTCGTTCAAATTTAAGGTGTTCAGAAAAAAAGGAAGAATTATTACAGTCTTATCAAATAAAGATAGCTGAGTAGAAACTATGCGCTAGATATAACATGAATAGCTTAAACTGATTAAATTGTGTGGAAAAAGCAAACTGGTCTTTTACAGATTACATAACCCAGATTATATGTACGTCGTCCATTTAGGCAGTTTTAAACCAATAACATTTATTGCATTAAGTATTCATAATATAATATAATATAATATAATATAATATAATATAATATAATATAATATAATATAATATAATATAATATAATATAATATAATATAATATAATATAATATAATATGCACAAAAGTTAAGCGCCATATTCATAGTCTCTTGATTTATGATGAAATATGATGATGACAGAATTAGGCTTCCATAGTTTCATGAACCCCAATTTGTCCAGATACCACAGGGAAAGCATGCTTTACGTGTTGCTGCAGTTCCCCTACCCTATAAATAGTGAAATTCAAGTTTCAGACACGTGGCATTTTGCTCCTGTGTGAAACTCCCCTTCCAAGAGAGGTTGAAAATCAGTCATAGTGAGGAGAAAGTTAACGAAGGCTGAAAGATGGCAAGTGATAGGCATGGAAAATGCCGGCATGTCATGCAGGGCCATTGCAAGACAAATGGGTCGTCATCACAGTGTTATCACTCGTTTGATGGTCAAACATGATCAAACCAATGATGTCAATGACAGGCATAGGTCTGGTAGGCCAAGAAAGACCTCTAACAGAGAGGAAAGACGTCTTTTCAGGATAGTCAGACGAAATCCATTTGCCACTTCAACAGATTTAAGACTGCAGTGGATTACCCATCAGAGACTCTCGACGATGACCGTAAGGCGTCGCCTCAGAGCGGCTGGTTATAACACCAGAAGACCAGTAAAACGTCCTCAACTGACTGAGAGGCACATGCAGAATCGTCTGATATGGTGTCGTGCCCGTAGTCGATGGACCTTGGCCAACTGGAGAAGGATCCATTGGTCTGACGAGTGTCGAATGCTGCTACGAACTGTTGATGGTCCAATACGTGTTTGGAGGCAACGTAACACTCGTTTTGCACCAAGGAACATCCAGAAGACCTTAGCATGTGGCGGGGGGTCTGTCATGATATGGGGTTGTGTTTCATTCGGCTGCAAACTTCCGCTGGTGACAATTCGTGGAAACCTGAATGGCCAACAATACCACGATGCCGTTCTTCGTCCAGTGGTAGTCCCTCATTTTGACAACCATCCTCTTCAGACAAGACCTGTTTACATGGACAACAATGCTAGACCACACAGATCTCGGGCAGTTTTTGCTTATTTGCGTCAAGAAGCTATTGTTACTCTTCCTTGGCCGGCCTGTAGTCCGGAACTTAATCCGATTGAGCATCTCTGGGATATTCTTGGCCGGAAAATCAGACATCGTGATCCCCCAGTTCAAAATCTCGCTGGACTTGAAGCCGCACTTCATGAAGAATGGATCCGTTTGCCCAGAGAAGCATTCAACGACTTGTAATGAGTATGAGGCGTAGGGTTGAAGCTGTGGTCAATGTCCGTGGATCATACACAGGTTACTGACGTTTCTGTCTTGCAATAGACTCTGCACTCCCTAGGGTGTCTATGTGACACCTGATATGGTCTGCTGATATCATGACAGTTACATGACTAAAAGACGTTTTTCAATGTTTTCCAATCCTTCAATTTCTGGTCTTCGGTAAAATTCCTTTCTGCTCATATTCTTTTGGAACACAAGATAACCTTGCTTTGGGACCACTTTTGCATCACATGAGGTTTACATATACGGCTTATAACAATCGTACATCTCGTTATAATATTCATCATTAAGTGCCAAAAGTAACAGCTCACAAATATGGTGGGTGGCGCTTAACTTTTGTGCATGTGTATATATCAGGGCGTTTATGTGTTGAAAAGGTCAAGCGAATAATCATTTGTTGAAGCACTAGTTATGGAAGTGGATTGTCTCTCTATATGTCACTGCTAGCTGGTGTACATTAAATTTATATCCCAGAGCAATGTCCGACAAAGTCATATTTATGAATAGTATGATAGTCATTTGATACACAAACCATACTCAGCTGAGCGGACGTAGACCTACACCGTGTACTTTTGACATTGGCCAGGAATACCATGAAAATGTGAATCTCCATAGATACATGTTCAGTTTACTTATTCTAATATCGCAGTACAATATATTTAATTTTTTGAAAAATAGGAAACGCCGGGATATAAAGTGTCTGAAAGAGATATACATTTAATCGAGGAAATACGGTATATTTGCAAAACGTAAACACTGAGCCGCACCACTTCCGGCATATGCAGACCAGAAAATCCCTGCAAACTCAATAAGGAGGTCTGTGAACTATATGGCAAATAGACACGCACACAAGCACGCACGCACACAAACACGCACACAGACACACACACGCACACATACAGACAGACACACACACACACACACACACACACACACACACACACACACACACACACACACACACACACACACACACACACACACACACACACACACACACAAACACACACACACACACACACAATATTCTGCCCTCGTAGTCTGGACCATCCTCTATGTATCCAAGGCTCGCACTTCGGTAAAGCTACACTGAACCCAATTACCCGCAGTTGATTTCAGTAACATTTTACCCACCAATCAAACGTCGACATAGGAACAGGGAAATGGGTAAAGGAGGTGGACACATCCTTGCCATCAAAAATACCTTTGAGGAGTTTTTTGCGTGTCAGTCAGGTTTTCAATGTTGAATTTCTCGCAAGCGTTATCGTAACCAATGGGACTGGCCGTCGTGTTGTTAATATTGCCAACCCAACATTAGGGCTGGTTTGTAACTCGCGTTAAGTTTGGTGCGTTAGATTGAGTAAAGGAACAAATCAAATTGGCTAAAGAAAATCAAGGGCGGTCGATTTGGTGTAGGTCTATCGAAATAGAGGATGACACTGGACCTGATGGGAGTTCCGACAAATAATGTTTTGGGTAAAGATGTTTGCTCTCGGAGAGAAAATATATGTCATGAAAAAAATCTTCTGCCTGAAAGAAACAAGACAGATGGCGTTCGATAAGACATGACAGTGTCATGTCTGTGTCATTCTACCGATAAGGGCTAAATTGTGTCACTGAACAAAAACAAATTTTCTGGTATTGTGTTCATGTAAACAATTCTGACGTGTGTTTCAACACATTCAATGGTATATATTCAAACATAACATTGCATTGTGTACAAGTGCATATCTGACAGTTTATGTTAAAATATGCATGAGTGTATCAATGTTTTCCTGCCATCATGTGATGTTTTTTAATGCTGACACCACTTTTTCTAGTTAAAAATATCTAGTCGATCCAGTCAAAGTCTTATATTTGTGAAGACAAAATCATGTTAAGAAAGTATCATAAACAGACTACTTTGTTACATATACTCACAAGACATTCGACCCGTGAACATCCGGGCTAGAATAGGTCTCCAGCAACCCATGCTTGCCGTAAAAGGCGACTATGCTTCTTGTAAAAGGCGACAACGGGATCGGGTGGTCGGGCTCGCTGACTTGGTTGATACATGTCATCGATCCGTCATATAGCTGGAATATTGCTGAGTGCGGCGTTGAACAACAAACAAACAAACAAACAAGACATTCATTCTTGTTAAAAGAATATCTGGCGCTCGACATTATGTTTCATGGCAGTGGTAATTTATTGTTAACAACTATTGCAACTGTATTACATTGTTTCTGTTGCGATCCAATAGGGTGAGTGAATGAGTATGTTTTACGCCGCTTTTTAGCAATATTCCAGCAATATCACGGCGGGGGACACCAGAAATGGGCTTCACACATTGTACCCATGTCGGGAATCGAACCTGGGTCTTCGGCGTGACGAGCGAACGCTTTAACCACTAGGCTACCGCCCCGAGATCCCATAGAAGCTCATTGCATTGTATTTCGACAATGTAAATAATGCCATATGGCCAGACCGTTTCAGAAATGGAATTTATGTAAGAGATGTGTCACAATTCACCCGAAACCATGGAAACAAGAAAACATCATGATGAGAATTTTGTTTGTTCATATAGTAATGAATATTAACCATAAAAAGAGTCCTATAAAGCCTTAGGAAGAGATAGGCACAAGGGTCGCTTAAAGTCATTAGGAAAAATGATTAAATGTGAAAATACTGCACACAAATCCCCATTATGAAACCAATTCCCGAACTCTTGATAGCTTCATAAACTTCAGCAGTTTCTGAAAAAACTGGTCCCTATTGCAGACTCTATGCACTTTGTAAAATAACATGATGGATCAAGGGCACAACCGTGTATGCTCAAAATAAATAAAAAAGAATATAGCAAGGGAAGTAACTCTGTAAGAAAATAGTGTTCAGGACCAATGTGCGAACACAGTCTTGACAAATATCCTATTGATAAGCTTACAAAGTTTCATTTATGTTACGTGAATAGTTTCTGAGAAAACCTGTCCCAAAGGCAGTCACTATGCATTTAGTTGAAAAGCACGAAGCAAGGGCCATAACTCTGTAAAAAACATAATTTACGGGATCAACTTTCGAAATGTCGAAAGTATCTCTTATGTAAAGGATGCAAACTTTCATTCATGTTTTCAGAGGTATCTGAGAAAAAAAGGGCCATATCTCTTCATGACCTGTAATAACAATGTGTAAAATTTCATTTCTCTAACTTAAATAGTTTTGAAGAAAATGTGTCCCCTTTGAGAAGCGGACGGACGGAAAGACAGAAGGACGGGCGGACGAACTCCGTTCCTATATCCCCTGCCCCACTTCGTGGTACCTATAGTCAGAATATGGCAACCATATGTACAGTAAATTATAATAGGACATGTTTGAGTTTTGCATCCAGTGTTAATATTTGTTTGTTGGTTGTTTGATGCCGCAATATTCCAGCTATTTAACGGGCGGTCTGTAAATAATCGAGTCTGGACCAGACAGTCATGTCACTGACACCATGAGCATCGATCTACGCAATAGGGATACGATGACATACATCAACCAAGTCAGCAAGTCTGACCACCTTAATCCGTCGCCTCTTACGACAAGCAATGGTTGCTGAAGGCCAATTCGAACCCGGATCTTCACAGGTTCCAGTAATAATGAACTGACCATGCATTGCTCGCTAAATCTCAGTTGTGTGTACATGGTGCCTTCTGCTACTATAATACGATCAGAAAAACTCACCTGGTACATGTATACGTTTACCCTGATCAAAATAAAATTACCATAAAAGATGTGGCTTGAAAAACTGAGCCAGAATAAGGCGTAAGCAGATTGGAAAGCAGTCGAGTACCTTATTGCATTGTCGTGAATCTTAAGTTGATTCCATTTCTGTACTGCCCGGGGGTGCCGGCACACCACAAGGTCTCCCCAGTTACCACCAGGGACTCTCTCTGCACTGCAGTAAGCCATGATGTCCTCCTGGTTGCATAACTCGGCTGTAAGCACAGCATCCATCTGCCAGACCTCTTGTTCCACGCTGTCGTCCACAGTGTCTTGCTTCTGACCAATGAATCCTACAAAGTACAGAAAGCTGTCCCCGGTCTTTGCCCTCTCTCTATATTCCTCCAGCAAACCCATCCCATGAGGAAACACTACTCTTGCCTGATTGCCATTGTCCATGTGTTTAAAGTACTGCAGCATTGTCTTGTCATCGTGCTTGGCCAGTAGTTCCAAGTCCATCTCTTTGTTGATGAAGTCGAGGCATGTTTTAAGAAACGTAAAGTCGTCTTCATAACACGAGAGATTCTTCACATCGCTCATTTTGTGTTGTTCAGAGATCACTGGAACACATTGGTGTGGTGACAGATCGTGGAACATATATAGCACATTTCTTATCTTGTTAAAAAAGATAAACCCAACTAGTTCTCGGTAAAACAGCAGGCTTAAAGTCATTCAGTTTGTTTTGTTTGTTTGTTGCTAAACGCCGCACTCGGCTGTCGTGTCTGGAACAGTGAGTGAGTGAGTATTGTTTTACGCCGCTTTTAGCAATATTCCAGCAATATCAAGGCGGGGGACACCAGAAATGGGCTTCACACATTGTACCCATGTCGGGAATCGAACCTGGGTCTTCGGCGTGACTAGAGAACGCTTTAACCACTAGGCTACCCGACCGCCCCTGGTGTCTGGAACAGGCAATCCATGATTCATGTGCATCGCTCCATCGTCTAGCCAACACTGAATAATAGACAGTGAAGCTCGGTGTCTCTTTAATACGTTGGTCCTGACACACACAATATAGATAATAACAGACCTTGTACTCAGACCAACCTGTATTTTCGTTTGCCGAAATGTTCCCAGCGAAACTATGCCTACATCGAATTTTCTTTCAATAGCAACCATATGCTGGTCAGGCATCTGGTTCATTAGCCGCGATGTCTGAATACCAATGATTAAATCACCATGGTAACATGATTATACTCTAGACAGCTGCAGTAATACACTGAATGGAACACGTTAATGTCAGGTTAACTTGTATGTTAAAATGTAGTATGTAGGATCGCTATGTACTATGCTTCAAAGAAGATTATCCCTTTTTACTGTAGATCTGGACCGCCTCCGTGGCCTAGTGGATCTAGCGTCTACCCGGAAGGCGGAAGGTCCGGGGTTTGATACCCGACCACGATTTTTCCAAAAGATGTTAGAGGATGGTACTTGTTGTTACCCTGCCTGGAGCTTGGCAATACGGGGCTAACGCAAGGACTGGTCGGCTTGGAGTCAGCGTACTGTGTCTGAGTGGGGTACTCATGTTAAACATGAATCTCATGGTGTCTCTGTGGGCTAGCACTATAAAATCAGTCCGGACTAGTAAACGCAGACCCACACGTACGCACGCACACACGTGCATGCACGTCGCTATATAAGTACATAGTCTTAAACGTGACCCAACCTCACGCTTTCGTTGTTTTTGTATGTTTTTAGTTTTGTTTGTTGTTTAACCCCGCACTCAGCAATATTCCAGCTATATGACGGCGGTCTGTAAATAATCGAGTCTGGACCAGACAATCCAGTGATTAATGTCATGAGCATCGATCCACGCAATTGGGATCGATGACATGCATCAACCAAGTCAGCGAGCCTGACCACCCGATCCCTTTAGTCGCCTTTTACGTATATGTCTATGGTATCCATCGACTGTTAGATAGTTCAAAACATTCTATTGAGCAAGTTCTGATTGACTTTAATAAAATTTGATGACTTAAACTTTCTTAACCTGGCCGTCAGCTGGTTTTGTATACAGTGCCACAATATCATGACGTCGCAGTTTCAAAAACGTATAAAATGTATCGAAAGTGTTACAACGTTCTTATTTCAGACAGACAGATTATTTAGTAATTTAGGCATCAAGGCCCATAGTACAATGCAGATTGCATCTTAACATTGGTCGCGTGGTGTACACGATTAGATTATAAATTGTATTTGCACCTCGGTACACATATACATATAAAGACATACGCCATAGTTTATTTTAAGTACCGTTTCTCATTTCATCCCATTCTACAAAAGGAAAAATTTGAAAAGATAATGATCATAGATAAATGAAACTAATGGAATTATTTGTCCTAAAAGGGAAAGCGGAAATGAAATTGGATTACGAAAGTAAAACTAGGAAAAAACGTTAATATATACGTTTTTCAGTAATTATATCTTTCCTTTTTTTCTTTTTCTAGCTACATCATGGAGGAACATGTCATTTAAACTTGTTAAATAAACACAAGTATACATTCATATTGCTCCTTGACAAACTCTTTTTTACAAATGTTATCAATGACACAAAATAAACAAGAACACAGTATTATCACTATTCCCAACCGTAGGGCACATAAGGAGTTTGTTTGTTCGTATAGTAGTGACCAATAATTGAGTGAGTGAGTTAACGCCGCTTTTAACAGTATTCCAGTTATATCGCGGCGTCCCAGCTTAATGTGGGAGGAAAGCCCGAAGTGATGCAGGTCTCGGACGTTTACCACTTCGGTGAAACCCACGAGCACGGGTATGGTGTTGACAAACCTAGAAACATTATCGGGAAAAACCGGGATTCGAACCCACATTAATAGGTTTCTATTGACCAATAAGGATGCTCAATGAAATCTGAAATTGATCCACACAAAAGGCCCCTTCTTTGGGAAAAATGATTTATGATACCAATTTTCGAACTCTTGGCAAATATTCTTAGAGAGGCATGAAAACTTTCATTCATGTAACTTCAGTAGTGTCTGAGGATATTGTCCCATTTCACGCAGTATGCACTCAGTTGCAAAGCATAGAGCAAGGCCCGGAAGTCTGTAAAAAAACTACTAAAAAACTAGGAAACCAATTTTTGAACTCATTGAGATCGTGACCAGTATGATCAGTGTGTAAAATGTCATTTCTCTAACTCAAATAGTTTTTGAGAAAATTGGTCAACATTGATCCTCAATTTCCATATCCTCCGCCTCACTTCGTGGCGGGGTATAACTAAATATAAATAAAAACGTATGTAACTTAAATCGCATTGATCGAATTTGTTGATAATTTATATAATGCAGGTTAAAAAAGAATACGATGAAAACTATTTAAAACATCAAAACAACATCACATTTACAATGAAAATATTCTGTCTTTCAGAAATCGATTATCTATTAATTTGATGCAATTTCTATAACTCATGTTGTTATTGATTCAACCATTAGAGATTCTAGTGTATAAATGACTACAAAATTAAAGAGGCTGTTTAATCTTTGATCCATTTTGACAGCTTCTCACTGTAAAACATTCCATTCCCTTACTCAACTATATGTGCCCATTATTGTTTTGTACAAAAAACTAAGCGTTTATCCATTGCTGACACTACAGATGACGTGTCAAATAAACAGACTTGCGATAGATTATCATACGATAATCGAGAGTACAACCCATATAAATAATTTGTAGATCTAAATTTATATTGATCCTATATCCATTGCAGAATGTTTGAAATACGAACCCTGTCGTTTTACGATAATATATTCCATTTTCTGAGAAGATTTACAATGTGTATTTGATATCTTCATACATAATTGGTCATAAGTCATGTTCCACAATCACAGCATGTTACACATGAATTAGACACACCGCAAGTAATATCTCAGCAAAGCAATCACAGCGCCATTATCACAGTTTCAATAAAAAGAAAACAAACCTGAATTTTACAGCACATCGTTTCCGTAAGCAGTAAACTCAGATGCAAAAGGGTATTGCTGTGATAATTCAGAAGTACTGTTAATGTTTTCAGTAATTGTATTATGTTTGTATCGTGTGTACCATCGAGGGAGTTTCAGACAGTCCTTCCAAGGCTCTCGAACAATATATAGTACAGGCTACGTTAGCGTAAGGTTGTTTCGTCGAAAAGTGTGTCAACCTTAACAATGGTCTAAGGTTAAAATCGTGCGATTTAAGATAGCACTGAGGTTGTTTTATTTAACAGTGTGTCAACCTTAACAATGGTCTAAGGTTAAAATCGTGCGATTTAAGATAGCACTGAGGTTGTTTTGTTGAACAGTGTGTCAACCTTAACAATGGTCTAAGGTTAAAATCGTGCGATTTAAGACAGCACTGAGGTTGTTTTGTGGAACGTGGACCACGATACGAATACTGCTGGAATTCGTAAGGAAAATTCAACCGCAGTATGGTTCCCTGTTCAACTGAAACTGATAAACAATCTATACGTGAATGTTGACATTGTGAGATAATTCTACGTCATCGCACGAAATATCAGGAATACACAATGTTTTACAAATAATGTTAGGCTGGCTGACAATTCATTGTCCACGTGGTAGTACATGTACGTAAACGTGTAACATAACAGACTGAGGAGACAACACAGATGTCACCTTCTCTAGCGGCAAGTCTATCAAGACCCATCTACAAGCCAATGGCAGAGGCACAAGCAGCGCAAGTCCCAACCCCCGAGGATGTATATACCAGATACCCTTCAACTGTGGCCACCAGTACATTGGAGAAACCCTTAGACCCCTCAACACCAGACTCAGTGAACATCGATCCCTGTTAACAAACTCGACCAGAAATCCGCTACTTCCGAACACATCGTGAAGAACGAAAATCATAACATCGTGTGTGAAGCCACCAATGTCCTGTCTACCAGGACACCATTCTATGCTATGTCCATTCTTACACCTATCAGTGATAATTACCACCACCCCCCCCCCCCCCCCCCCACCACCACCATTTGCCAAGTGTCCATTACCAGTTACTTAGCTATTATAACTTAAGTGTTGGCTTCCATTGTCTATTGCTAATCACCTATCAGTGCCAATCATCTGTTGGCTTTCTTTGTTAGCTTGTACCCTTTGTTATCTTCCACCCTTTGTTATCTTATTAATTTTGTTGTCCTTACATGTACATATATATGCTCTCTGCCTCATGGCATTCATTCATGGCAGTATCCTCAGCCCCACCCTCTTCAATATAATGATAAACGATCTATTCGAGGGCCTATGCCCTAAAGTAAACACATCAAAATTCGTGGATGATGGAGCCCTCTGGATCCGCACTAAAAGCATTAAAATGGCCCAAAATTTACTCCAAAAATCTCTAAATAAAATACAACAATGGGCTGACAAATGGGGCTTCTCCCTTAACTCAGAAAAAACAACAGGAATAGTATTCAAACATAAAAACATGAAACCCGCCTCCCCAATCCTCCAGCTTAACAACCAAACAATCAAATTTCAAAAAACAAACTTAAAATTCTTAGGACTTATTTTCGATGAACATCTCACCTGGGATGCTCACATCCAAAACCTAACAACTAAATGCAGTAAAGACCTAAACACCCTAAGATGCCTAACTGGCTCTAACTGGGGAGCCTCCAAAGATAACCTCTTCTCTGTCTACATATCAATAATTAGATCAAAACTAGACTACGGCTGCGCCATGTACAACACCCTAAACAACTCTCTATCTAAAAAACTTGACTCAATACAATATCAGGCTCTCAAGCTAATTACACGCACCCAACATGGCACCTCCTACACTTTACTTCAGGCCTTAACAGGAGAAATGCCACTAAGTCTACGCAGGGAACAGCTAAGCTTAAATTTCTGGGCCGCGTCCCAATCAAACCCTCTCATCCAAAACTTAATAAACCAAAATGTCAGCCCCCCAAACCAAGCTCTAGCTCGTAAACACCCCTTACTTACCCCAATATCCCAAAGAATAACAAACTACCTAAATGAACACCAAATTAAAAATCTTAAACAAAACTGCAAACAATCAAATATATTCACCCCTAAACTAAAAAAAACCCAAAATAGACACAACGCTAGCTAGCCAAATAAATAAACAAACCGACCCAAACATAGATAAAACCACCACACTAGCATACATACACGAAAATTGGCCAAATTGGGGTCACATTTACACGGACGGATCTTCAGATCCGACCTCCAAGCACACAGTCTTCGGAGTCCATACCACACAACCAACTAAAACCACACGATCCTTCCGACTCCCAAACAACCAATCAATATTCACGGCAGAACTAATGGGCATGGCCTCAGCCCTCCATAATCAAGAATCCAAAAAACACAAAAAAAGCCTAATACTTACCGACTCCCTAAGTGGACTGCAAGCCCTCCAAAACAAAAATACCAAAAACCGACCTAAATTAATAAATACTTAAAAGCTCCAACGACCTAACTAAGGCAGGCAAACAAATAACCTTCTTGTGGATGCCCGCCCACGTAGGAATATACGGTAATGAAAACGCCGATAAGGCAGCCAAACTATCCCTCAAAATCCCAGAAATAAGCTTAAACTTACCCATCTCAAAATCAGAAATTAAAAGCGTAAACAAGCAAAAAATCACAAAAAATTGGCATAACCTATATCTAAACTCAAATAGCCAAATCAAAAAAGTACTCAGCAAACCACTAACCAAACCAAAAATTCTCCATCCATCAAAAAAAATCGACAGAGTAATCACTAAACTCCAAACAGGACACACCAACCTAAATAACCACCTAAATTTTAAAAAAAAAACACACTACAGGTAACTGCCCACACTGCAAACAACTAGAAACCCCAGAACACGCACTCATCCACTGCACACATTACCTAACACATCGAACCGCATTACAAACCACCCTCAATCTAAACAAGGCTCTCACTCTAGAAGCAATACTAAACCCACAAAATAAACTAGAAAACATCAAGGCCTTAGGCGTATTCTTAATCAAAACGGAACTAATACCAAATCAAAATCACATAAACAAACAAACATCCACCATACCCGGCTCCCTTAGTTCTACTCCCCAACCCCATCGGCATCTATTCCAAATCTCAAAATTCCCAAATTCTATATAAGCAGCCTTTCGTCCCTTTCGGAAACACATTGAATGGCCTGGCCGGGCCCGTGTGCGAAATACGCATCAGTCGGAAAGCGCACGTTAAATCTCCAAAGTAAGTAAGTAAGGCATTCATTCACCTCATGAAGGAGGAAACATATACTCCGAAACGATGTGTTCCTCATAATAAAAGAAGTTGAGATCCATATATTCTCTCCCTTAGACCGAGGAGTTTGTTTGAAAATGTAATCAGGAATAGCATAGTGTAGGTTTTTCATTGAAAAAAAATTGTATACATGATTCATTTACATAGATACATAAATGTATCATCAACTACACACCTACATCATATGACATTTAATTTCTGATGGAAAGAATTGGTCGAACGGTTGGAATCAATCACTGAATACCCTCCTAATCTCCTAATTTAGTTACACCCAAACAAGGTAATTTGGCCAAGAAGTTTAACTTGAGCGTCAGGTATATCAATGATCTGACAACGTTCAATAACAATCAAATAGCCAATTCCCTTCCACTGATTTACCCAGCTGAATTAGACATAAAGGAGAGCTGTGAGGCCGCCCTGTCTGTCTCATATTTAGATCTATGCATAAAGATTCAGAGTGACAAAACACTCTCCACAAGACTGTATGACAAGAGGGATGACTTCAACTTTCCAATAGTCGACTTTGCCTTCATGTTGAGCAATATTCCAGGAGCTCCAGCCTTTGGTTTTTATATTTCGCAACCTTTCAGATACGATCGAGCATGCTCTTTCAACCAAAATTTCAAAGAGCGTCATACCACTTTTGCTTAGACGTTGTTTGATCAAGGTTACAACATTCAAGGCCTCAGTAGAGCTTTTAAAAACTTTCATGGTAGACACGTGGAGGACATTAACAAATTAGACGCATCAGTGACAAAAATGATGTCCGATGCAATTCCCTGTTTTGACTTGTTCCATATGTTCCCATGTTTTGTCAGGTGAACAACTGACTTGCATGTGTTTGTGACGGGTGTCACCGGTGGGTCAGGATACGCTCACCTTTTCGCGAACACATGGTATCCTTACTATTTGATAGTGATTCATTAACACATGTTCAAGATATAGTCGGAATTGAACAATCGACTTTGCCTAATGCAGAGATTTCTTTTGGATATGGAAAGGGTTTTCTCACTTTATAACAAACAAATGTGTGTGCTAAATGTATCCCCATGTTCATGTCATTACGAAAAACCCCATAACCAGCCTCTTGCAAAATTGTTAAATTTGAGTTTGATTTCCAGTCAAATGCCATTCTTGTTGTCCGAAAAGTAGTCTCTGAAGGAATCAAAACAACATGGCACCCACCTGTGGTCTCTCCCGCCCATAGAGGATTGTGTCAACACATCGTCCCAACAAACAGTAGCTCCGATAAGTATTTGAAATGCAGACCCATAAGCATTGACATTGTCATCACTTGCACTTCAAACTGCAGCCATGAGTTTGTTCAGGATTGTGTCGATGGATGATGTGAAGAAAGTAGGATAGAGGTATCTTGCCGGTCTACACTGTTGGAAAGTGTGGACGATCTATAGATGACCTGCGATACCTGAACATCCTCAGTTTCTGTTAAACGCACGCTCTTCATGCATGCACACAAGGGCTGGTTTCTTCCATTCCCTGCGACTTCATCTGCAGGTTCACACAGGCATCATCTCGAAACGTTACATGACAAGGAAAGGTTTGAGTTCACAAACACTCATGGCCATTTACTCCCAGTGATCATTGATAGAGATCCTGCTTCCCCAGTCCGGCTTAAGGAGGTCAGATGTTCATGCAAGAGCTCCACAAGGCTATGTACTTCTTGCAGATGTTTCAGGATGAGAATTCCGTGTTACAGCCACTGCAAATGTGAACGTGTGTGTGAAAACGGAATGCCGCTTGATGACAGTCGGTTATCGATTAATAGTTCCATCTGTTACAACAGCATATACAATTACAGACTGAAATAAACTGTTTGAAGAGCTATCAACTTCTTGTCAATGGTGGATACAAGTTGATTTTACTCTTCGAAACTGATCAGAAAACATGAGGCTCTATAAGGATGTGTACCTGACTGTGGGTGTGTCCCATTGACATAATTGTACGGACCTTTTACTACTCAAAGTATCTTCTATAATCATAAAGTAACTGCAAATATTCAAGTTGCAACGAAGACCAAACTTTCGATAGTTCGTGCAAGTCTGACCTTGCCACAACTGGCCTTGACCTAACTGTCATAGAAAATAAACGCAATTCCATTTTCAATCATGATAATCTGTATTTGTT
Organism: Haliotis cracherodii; assembly: GCF_022045235.1. Taxonomy (NCBI): domain Eukaryota; kingdom Metazoa; phylum Mollusca; class Gastropoda; order Lepetellida; family Haliotidae; genus Haliotis; species Haliotis cracherodii. The sequence continues at coordinate 36,166,827 of NW_027266268.1, read as the reverse complement.
TACCAAATCTGGTAAATAATCACCATTATTTGTTGAACATCATGGTTTAGCCCTTCGTGAAGAAATCATTTTCTCTCTTTTCTACAACCTTTGTCTCAATAAGTAAGATGAGGAGAAATATAATTGCCTGGGGCTGATTTTGGTTTGGTTTCGTGTGATGTGGCGTGAAGTAATATGCATACCATTCATTTTAACATAAAATGTGTTTGTTATAAAAATGTCCAGGTTTTTCAATATTTCCGCTGGCCTACAACGTCGGGTGCATTGGTTCACAGTCACCCAAGTCACCAAGTCTGGCCACTCAGTCCGTTTGGTCCCTCTTGCTGCCAGGATATGGGGACCAATTCTAACCCGGATAACCCACGGTGGTAATTTTGGAGGATATCGGATAGAAATATAAACTGACTCTATATATCGCTTCTTTGTGCTCTTGAAAATCTCACATATTGTAAAATTGAGCTACGTTTAAGCTAACCGTTGCTATGAATTGTAGATCCAATACCAACCGAAACCTGGTCTACACGCTCCTGGTGTAAGATATGTCACACATCATTGACGGTTCTCCGACAACCATGAAATTCATAATGTTGTAAAGACTGAAACATCACATACTAACATAACTGTTGGCGCCCTCTATGAACATACAATCCTGTCCCGACTCTGACACAAAATTACAGCAGGAGCAGCCGAGTGTAGAGTAGTCGTGATGGCAAATTCAATTAAGTTCATAGTAACACGTGTTGTATTATTGATATAATGAAGGCAAATTCAATTAAGTTCATAGTAACACGTGTGCGCCAAATAGTTCACTGACTTCCATTTTGACTTGGCAGGGATTTTCTGGTCTGCATATACAGGAAGTGGTGCGGCTCAGTGTTTACGTTTTGCAAATACACCGTATTTCCTCGATTAAACGTTTATCTCTTTCAGACACTTTATATCCCGGCGTTTAATCGAGGCCCGGCTTTAATAATTTAAAACTTTCGGTTATGATTCGGTCAGAACCATCTTCGGTACCGAATTGGTTTCTGGATTCGCGTACGCCGTGCAGTTGTTCGTCAATAACAGCAGGCCAACGATTTTTATGGACGGGAAAGTCCTGTACGCTTCTTTGGAACGAGAAAAAGAATCTGTTAACTCTAGACATTGCATTTCCATGTGGTTCTGTCAAGAGGTTCCGGTTAAGGGATCGATCGTTACGCAAAGATAATAATGGGGAGAAATCCGTGAATAAAAACTACTCTGCGTTTAATCGAGACCTGGCGTTTATTGTATTATGATACCCCGGACCCCGACGTTTAATCGAGGTCCAACGTTTATTCGAAACCCAACATTTAATCGAGGAAATAGGTAGCATCGATACACGTATTTCTCTCATCTCACACATGGCGTAACGTTTGGGACAGGTAAAAAAAAATGAAATGGGAAGCTCGTTCCTTATCCTGTGACGATGTCCATGAACAAATCATCGATTGGTCCCTTGTCCTGAGAGGCGACTAAATGGATCGGGTGGTCAGGTTCGGTGACTTTGTTTATGACATAGGCACACGTACCCCGACAGCGTGTGGATCGTTGCTCACAGTATCAATAACTGGATTTCCTGATTCACACGCGTTTATTTACTTGCCGCCGTCATATAGCTGGACTGCACAGTTATTTTTATATTCATTTAAGCAAAGATTGAAGGATATATTTTGTCAACAGTGGCACCAAAGTATTTCTGAATCACTTTATCTCAGCAATTACAGCAAAGTAAAATCATTGTTACAAACTGAAAGATATTTAACTTGTTTAAATGATAAAAGTTTAATCAGAGCTCATTGTAAACTTAGAATCTCATTGCATAGTTATAATGTAAATATATGTCGCAGGTCCAAAGACGGTGATAAGTAGAGGATGAATACCATGTCTTACTTATATGTGAAACGTATTTCCATTAACGTTATAAATTTCTCCCCATGTTGCAAGGTCGTTTTAAAGACCGTCAGTTAATGATAAATCTGCTAAACTCTGAAAATCCTGATATGATCCATGTTGTTTCTGTATTCTTAAAACATGTCTTTACAATGAGGAATGTGTAACTTGATTTAAAATCTAATCATGTACATCACGTGACAAATGTTAATATCCAATCTGCATTGTATTATGGGCTTTGATACTGAATAAACTCTCTGGACTGCTGCTGAGTGTGTTTGGTCGCCAACTGAACAGCTTGACCATGAACGGTGGATGGATATAGTGCCTTTTATATACACAATATTATTCACTGAATGAGAGATTTGCGACAGAGGAGAGTGTCACGCTTGAATTGTTTAAACTTTGAGCATCACATAAAATCACATTGAATACGAAGTTTACCTGGCCCTGGAATAGGATCATACACCACACCTGTTTGCAGATATAGAGTTACTATTAACCAACGGGCTACGAGGAATTGTGTGTCCCGGGTGAACTGAGCATTTACGGTCTCGAGCCTTGGGAACCGCGTTCAGAGTGACTTATTTATGGCATTACCTAACTTCATCCTTTGTCTGTGTTCGTCAACTGTAAGGTTGTTGTTGTTGCATTTGGTGTTTAAGAGGTCGCCTTCTGCCTAAGCAATTTCGGCTGACCTGTCCCTCTTTGGGACTCCTGTGTGTGAGAAGGGTTCACATATCTATTGTGAGTTCGGTGTTCACATAATTTCTATTTTTGCATTCATATAATTTCTATTTTCTTATATTGATATGACTTCATTTTTATCCTTGGCTGCTCTGTTTATATACGTTCGAGCAGCTGTCCATCTCTCAGAAATAGAGTTAGTTTGGCCTTCGCTACAGCATCTCTTGTATCTCTGTAAGGGAGACGGTCCTTCTTTATCACAAGTGTCTATCCGCGTATAAAACGTCATTTCTAATGCCTCAACGAGGCCGATTGATTATAAGTCCTCCAAATGTTTCAATTGTAAATAAACAAAACACAGAACTGTTAGTTTGGACCGTTCAATAGCCAAACACTCGAGGATGATAAACAACAAATCAATCATCTTTTCTGTTATTGTACCAGTGAAACTACACATGACTGCTACCTAAACAAAGGCCGTTTGACATGGATTTTGGACAGGTTGCAGGGGCTGTGCATCATATTCATTTGATGAGCCTGGCCCCTTAAAGCTGATCACTGACAGCCAACATGTTTGCAGAGGGATATTAGAAATTAAGTTTCTGGAAATGTAGTTCAAAGATCGCGTTTGATTCTGGATTATGTGAAGCAAGGCTGTTTTGACTATTTTATCATTACACAGAAGTGTCATGGAAGGGTTAAATAGGAAAAAATAGGAAAAAACTGTAAGTAGAATTGTGGTTCTTTGCAAGATGTCCCAAAATGCCCCATTGTCATCACCATGCTGTAGATGTTATATAAGACAGAAGAGACATCATGCAAAACATTACAAATCACATTATTCTCATGGAACACGCCTTGTTATTTGCCACTGATAATACTCCATGCTTGTCGTAAAAGGCGACTAACGGGAGCGGGTGGTCAGGCTCGCTGACTTGGTTGATGCATGTCATCGATCCCAATTTTGTGGATCGATGCTCATGGTATTAATCACTCGATTGTCTGATCCAGACTCCATTATTTTACAGACCGCCGTCATATAGCTGGAATATTGCTGAGTGCAGCGTTAAACAACAAACCAACCAACTAAACAACCAGGACTGATACAATGCTGAAGATGTATATTTACCTTGCAGAAACTTGCACGTCGAATGAAAATTGTCCTGGTGTCACAATGTCAGGCAACAGCAACACATCGCCGGACGCTCGTCCAAACCTGTTTGAAAGGAAATTGAGACACTCACTGTTACTTTACAGAACAACATGCCAGCTGCTAAATGTAACGCTCTGTTTGTCGCATACGTGTAAATAGCCCGTATTACTACAGCTGTGACGAATTTATTTGAGTGTGACGTTATGAAAACTGCAAACGCTAGTTTACACACACTGAATGTTTCATATTTCACACTTTTAAAGTCTAAAACTTCCCTAACTGGATATATATATATTTAAAACCAATAAGTTGATGATAGGTAACTAATAATACCTTGGCAAAAAATATTGGATATGCGCATTTGTCGAAAACGTCAATGGCAGCTATTTAGGTCAACGTGCGTATTTGGTTATAAGTGAGTGTCTGTGTGAATTGGGGTCAACGCCGATTTGAACAGGATTCCAGTTATATTGAGTGAGTATATTGTTATGCAGCTGTTAGCAATATTCCAGCAAAATCATGGCGGAGTTCCCCAGAAATGGACTTCACACATTGTACCCATGAGGGGAATCGAATTCGGGCCTTCAGCAGGACGAACGAACACTTTAACCACTGGCCTACCCCGCAACCCTACCAGTTATATCACGGTGTGCCAGCTTAATTGGTGAGGAAAGTCCGACATGATATTAGTGGGCTCGACAGGCTGTAAATAAGGGGAGAGCGATGTTGACAGCCCGGACCAAGTCGGACCGAACACAGACCAAACACTTCTGATGGAGACTATGTTGAGAATGTAGATTGTAAATGGCTCCACTTTGAGTACGGTGTATGCTCTAAATACCGCGTTTATAGATGTAAACACATTTGGTGATACATCTGTGAGGTTTAAGTTGATTTTGACAGCCATGTAGGACCGAACACAGACCAAACACTTCTGTTGAGAATGTAGAGGGAAAAAGGCTTCACCTTGAGCACCGTGTTTTCTTTAACTCCTGTGATATAAGATACTATAAAGCGTAGATAGATATAATACTAGTCAATAGATGTAAAATATTTTTAGTAACTTTAGAAGTGCTTTAACAGTTATTAACATGTGTCGTGTCAGCCCTTTGACATTCGCGAATATCCACTCCCAGAAAACATCCTGTGTTGGTTTAACATAAATGAGTGAAGGTTAATTAGGGAGGCCTAACACGTTAATTAATGAAAGAAAGGTCGTCAATACACTGTCATTTCCTGCCAAGGACATCACGCCCATTAGGTCGATGAGGAACTTTCTCATCAAAGATTTTAGGCAATCCGGATGGGAACGTGCCCTGTCGATCACTTCGGGCCTGGCCATTCAATGTTTTCGTGTTGATCATTAACTTCCTGCCCATTATTATACATTATACCACCTAAATATTAACGATCACATCTTTCTTTCCATATAATAGATTTGAATAATTTCTGTCAATCAGCATCATGAACAGAACCTGCAATGTCGTTTCCTTAAAAGCGCCCTGCTAAATCGCCATGACACTACAGTCAATAGAAATATGCAATAGTTGAACAAAAAACAGTGAGTTAAGTGTGTGAGTTAAGATTTATAGTCACATCGGCAATATTTCAGCCATATCGTGACCTAATCAAGTTGTACAGTAATTACACATAAATATAAACTATAAAATCTGTCGACAAAGGACAGTAAAAGAAGTAGTAGAGTATCACAGCCATAAATACAAAACAAGCAAAGTAACCATAACTATTGACTATTCAGAACAATACAATAATTATAAAAATGGTCTAGTGATCACCAGCAACCAAAGTTAGGCCACCATACCAGGGACTATGGAGACTTCCGGTAGATCTGCTTCCTGCATGGTACCCCAGCAGCATTTACATCATCCCTCTGGTCACTGGTGATTGTCAGGAGGCTTAAGTATTCTGCGATTAAAATCATGGAAAATGAAAAATACTTTGAATGAAATGGGACTTACGTACCCTCTCAGAGGAACAATTATTTTACGTTACTTCAACCCCCTTTGAAGGTACAGCCACTAACAATCACAGTTATATAATCATTCTACTAAATTAAAATCACACACTTTTTACATTACATGTCATCAAAAAATTCTTTTAACTCAATTTCTTTTAAAAATCCAAGAATTAAACGAGAACTTAAGAAAATCCTTTATGGATGAAACCTGCAAATAATTATACCTTGTGATGGAAAAATTAATACAGCCAAGCAGTCTTATACACAATGTTTTACAAATAATGTAAGGTTGGCTGACAATGTATTATCCACGTGGTACGACGTAAACAATTAACATATCAGACTGTGAGGAGTTTGTAAATGTAATCAAGAATGGACACGGCATAGTGTAGGTTTGTCATTGAAACAAAATTGTACACTTGATGCATTTACATAAATACATAAATGTATCATCAACTGAACAGCTACATCATATGACATTTAATGTCTGATGGAAAGAATTGGTCGAACGGTTGGAATCGATCAGGTCTTAACTACAATCAATAGATACAACATAATTGACTATAAGCATAGACTTTTTCATTACTTGCACTTCAAACTACAGGATTTTGTCATTGGATGAGTGAGTAAGTATGGCTTTACGCCGCTTTTAGAGGCGGGGGACACCAGAAATGGGCTTCACATATTGTTCTCATGTCGGGAGTCGAACCCGGTCTTCGACGTGACGAGCGAACACTTTAACCAGTAGACTACCCGACCGAGCCTTTTCATTGGTTGATGTGAAGAAAGTAGGATAGAGGTATCTTGCTGGTCTACCTTGTTGGAAAGTGTGGACGATCTATAGATGACCTGCGATACCTGAACATCCTCGGTTTCTGTTGAACGCATTCCCCAAACAAGGGCTGGCTTCTTCCGTTCCCTGCAGGTTCACACAGGCGTCATCTCGAAACGTTACATGACAAGGAAAGGTTTGGGTTCACAAACACTCATGGAAATATACTCCCAGTGATCACTGATAAAGACCCTGCTCCCCCAGACCTGCTCATGCAAAATTTTGCCATCGATCCCAATTGCGCGGATCGATGCTCATGATATTAATCACTGGATTGTCTGGTCCAGAATCGATTATTTACAGACCGCCGTCATATTGCTGGAATATTGCTGAGTGCGGCGTTAAACAAAAAACAAATAAAACAAACAAACATGCAAGAGCTCCCCAAGACTATGCACTTCTTGCAGTTGCTTTAAGATGAGAATTCCGTGTTGCACCCATTGCAAATATAAACGTGTGTGTGAAAACGGAATGCCGCTTGATAACAGCCTGTTATCGATTAATAGTTCCATCTGTATAACAGCATATACAAGTACAGACTGAAATAAACTGTTTGAAGAGCAATCAACTTCTTATTTATGGTGGATAAAGTTTGTTGCTCTTTGAAACTGATCAGGAAACTTGACTATTTTAGGATTATGGAGGCATGTGTACCAGACTGTGGATGTGTCTCCTTGACCTAATTGAATGGACCTTTTGCTGCTCCCAAGTATCAATCACAAAGTAGCTGCAAACATTAGATATGAAGAAGGCCAAAATTTTGACAGTGCATGCAAATATGTTTAAAGGGGGACACCTCAAGTCTGATCTTGACATAATTTCCTTAAAAAATAATCCCAATTCCATTTTCATTCATAATCTGTATTTGTTTACCACATCTTGTAAATAATCACCATTATTTGCTTAAAGACATCATGATTAAAGTCTTTGTGAAGAAATCATTTGCCCCCTTTTCTACCACCTTTCTCCCCATAAATAAGATGAGGAAGTATATATTTGCCTAGGGTTGATTGTGGTGTGGTGTGGTGTGGTGTGGTGTAGTGTGTGATAGAATATGTACCATTCACGGTAACATTAAATCTATTTGTTAACGGAGCCTGACCAATCAGCCCGTCTTGCGACCAGGATATGGGGACCAATTCTAATCCACGGTGGTAATTTTGGAGGATCTCGGATAGAAATAACCTGACGGCAAAAAGAAACGTTACCAACGATATTTCTAGGATAAACTATGACCAACACAATTTGAAGCAGCAATAACAATTCTATTGTAGAGTGAGTGAGTGTGTGAGTTGGGTTTGACGCCGCTTTTAACAGTATTCCAGTTATATCGCTGCGTGTCAGCTTAATGTGGGAGGAAAGCCCGAAGTGATGCAGGTTTCAGACGTTTACCACTTCGGTGAAACCCACGAGCACGGGTATGGCGCTGACAAACCTAGAAATATAACCGGGATTCGAACTGTATTGTAGAAATTGATCATTCAGAACAGTAAAATGCGAATTTACTAATTCAACAACAACGTCCTTGACCTCAAACAGGGACATTTCTTGACAAGGGGTCATTCGTCCCGTATTCGATCAACAACATTGGTTACAACTTTAAGGTGACGACGGCCCAGACCGTTCAATACGGGATATGACCTCCATGAGCTGCAATGCATCTTCGAATGCAGCGTCGAACTGAGTAGACAAGCGTCCTAACATCGACTGCAGGTATCCGATTCCATTCCTCACGGAGGGCAATGATCAACGCTTGTCTCGTGAAGGGAGGATGTTGACGTTTCCGAAGACGACGCCCAAGCTGGTCCCAGAGATGTTCTATGGGTGACGGATCTGGTGATCGAGCTGGCCACGGCAGGACAGTCACGTTGTTGGCGTTGAGGAAGTCTCTAGTAAATCGGGCTTTATGGGTTGTGGCGTTATCTTGTTGGAACACCGTCCGTTGTTGACGCTGGATGAAACGAAAAACCACTGGCCGTAAGATATTGTCAATGTAGCGTTGTGCTGTCAAATTTCCTTCGGTGATGACAAGTTCCGTCTTCTCGTCCCCGCAAATGCCGCCCCAGACCATCACACTTCCGCCCCCCGTAAGGTTCCACCTCCTGGACACAACAAGGAGCCGTACGTTCACCACGTCGTCGATAAACTCGCGTCCGCCCATCAGGTTTGAAGAGTTGGAACCTGCTCTCGTCACTAAACAGCACTCGCCGCCATTCCCTTTGTTGCCATCGCTGAGTTTGCCTGCACCACGTCAATCTGGCACGTCGATGTTGACGGGTCAAGGTCATGCCCTTGAAAGGGCAATAAGCCCGGAGACCATAATGTCGTAGTCGTCTGGTCACTGTTTGTCTGCTGACCGGATGTCCTAAACTGTTGGCAGCTGATGACGTCACAGTAAGAAATCTGTTCCTCAGATGAAGTACCCGTAAAAAGCGGTCATCCTGCGGGGTGGTGACCTTTGGTCTGCCACTCCGTGGTCTGTCTGCGGTTCTGCCAGTCTGTCGGAGACGTGCGACCAGTCTGGTAATGGTCATCTTAGCAGTTCATGTTAATGGCAACCGCTCTCTGTGTCGCTCCCATCTGCAGCATATTTATGGCTCTCTCCCTCTGGACAGCGGTCAGTCTTGGCATGTTCGTTGGTGTTAATCATCGCAACCAATGATAGGGAACAGATCCGTGCGTAATTTATACCCGGAAATTGCACGATAATTTGGGAAAAAATGTTTGAAGAAATTGTTGACAAACACCAATATCTCCCAAAATCCGCAAAGCACGTGCAAAGAACGACAGAGAACATGAAGGCTGTATTCGTGAGATGTGTCCTTTACTGTTTTTGAACATGTTGGCATCTTTGTTTCAAAGTGGCAAATCAGTTAATGTTGGTAACGTTTCTTTTGGCCCTCAGTATATAACCCGATTCTATAGAGCACTTGTTTTCTGCCCTTGAAAATCCAACATATTTGTAAAAACGAGCTTCGTTTAAGCTAAGTTACCGTTACTGATAGAATTGTAGATCCAACTCCACTCAGTAATATGGCTGACCATGCAAGAAACCTGGTCAGCTCAGTGGGCTTACTTACTCAACACTGGATTCTCAAACCACACGCTCCTGGTTTTAAGCCTGTCTCACATCATTGACGGATCTCCGACAGCAACGAAACTCGTTATGTAGTAAAGACTAAAGTCATCGATAATTATACTCGGCACACAATCCTGCCGTGAATCGTACTCACCATTGCAGTAGAAGCAGCCAAGCGGAATGAAGTCACAATGGCAAATAAATAAGATCAGTAATGTCAAAGTAACACCTGTTGTATAACTGATTTACGCTATGCATATATATATATTTTTTAAAAAAATCACCGACCTCTATATTGAGCTCACAGGAGTTTCTGGTATACATATCCCGGAAGTGGTGCGGCTCAATGTTCACATTTTGAAAATATACCGTATTTCCTCGATTAAAGTCCTGAGCGTATATTTCTTTCAGACACTGTTTATCCTCGGCTTTTCAGTTGAGCCCTGGCTTTAATACTTCACAATCTTTTACTTATGATTCGGTCTGAACCATTTTTGGCACCGAATTGGTTTCTGGATTCTGGTAGGCTGCATAATTGTTCATCAATAACAGGAGGCCAAAGATCTTTATAGACGTGAAAGTCCCGTACGCTTCTTTTGCACGAGAAAAAAAATACGTCAACTCCAGACATTGAATTTCCACATGGTTCTGTCAAGAAGTTCCAGTTTAGGGATCGATCGTTACGCAAAGATAATAATAGGGACAAATCCCATTCGTGACCACTGGCCCCTTTCGGTAACCTGCACGAAGACTCGTCTCCTAATCGATGAATTTTATGTGCGAAAATACGAAAAACCAATCATGACTTAAGTACTTTTGATTTTACTTGCATTGTAAAATATACCCCAGACACAGTTAAATGTGTTTAATCGTACTGTTTAATAATGTAAGCCCCGATGTGTTTTCAATAGCATCTGCATTTGCGCTTAGACGGAATTCAGTGGGAAAAATGGCCACGAGAGGGGCATGACTCCCGACATATATTCGGGTTGTCCCGGAATAACACGAGTTGGTCACGAATGGAACATCCCTGCATAAAAAAATACTCGGCGTTTAATCAAGACCCGGCGTTTATTGTTATCAGATCCTGGCGTTTAATCGAGGTCCAACGTTCATTCGAAACCCAGCATTTAATCGAGGAAATACGGTAGCATCCATACATATTTTTCCCTCATGTTACACATGGCGTAAGGTTTGGGACATGTAATAACTATTCCACTTGTTTCCTATCCTGTAAGTATATCCCAGTACACAATCACCATTACCCGTTGGGAGTCCGGGATAGAAGACGGATAGTCCTAAGAGGCGACTAAATGGATCGGGTGGTCAAGCCGACGACGTGTGGATCGTTGTTCGCAATATCAATCGTAGGATATTTCTGGTTCACAATCGATTATTTACAGGCCGCCGTCATATAGCTGGACTATTGCTGAGTGTGTTAGGTCGCTAGCTGAACAGCTTGACCATGAACGGTGTGATGAGTCTCGAGAGTAATGAAAAAGACTACAGGATTCGAAGCCACGACCATGCAAAACCAGGCTGCTACGGGACACAACTTTGTCCAACGAGTTTCGAATCTTTATCAGACCCCTAGATCGCCAATGTTCTGCACCATTGAATAATACAATAAAAAGCACACAGCAGAACAAACAGGACTGAAAACCGAGTTTAATACGCACACTATGATACAGATACAATTACAAAACTTGACATAATTAAGCATAACAAGGCGACGTCGGTGTATCTTTGAGCGTTGACTGCCACATCTCGACGTGACGACGTTGAACTGTGCGGGCTACGTTGTCGTAGTTGAGGAACAGCGTCCTCTCGACCCTGAACCTGTCTGAGGCGAGCCCCAGGGGTAACGCTCCCCGGTGTATCCTTATAGATGTGTAGATTTGTGGGGAGATGTCTCTGAAACATTGGGAAAAAGTCCTGAACCAGGCTTTAGTTGCTTGTTTGTTTGGTGTTTAAAACCAGTGATGGATAATCTGAGCAACGCCACAAGCTGTTGTGATGATTTTACATGGTATATGTACGCCATGTCAGTAACCTGTGATTTTCCTGCTATTTGATAAATTGTTGAATGACCTTATGACATATTTATCAGTTGGATGATGTTGGTTATGTTCATACTTCTACAGGGACGGTGGGGTAACCTAGTGGACAAAGCGTTTGCTCGTCACGCCGAAGACCCGGGTTCGATTCCCCACATGGGTACAATGCGTGAAGCATTTTATTTGGTACACCCACACCCACACCCACACGGGTCACACCCACAGGGGCCACACTCACGACCACAGGGGCCACATCCACACCCACACTCACACAGGCCACACCACACCCAAACGGGTCACACCCACAGGAGCCACACCCAACCTGGTCACACATGCTTCTTGGAAATGGAATGACAGACAGTTGACTACATTTCTTGGAATTTGTAACGTGAGGTAGAAACAATTTCCGACTATTGAAGCTTCGTTAGGCCTAACTTTGATGAAATATATTTTTTGACACTGCCGAGGCTCACAGGCTCTTGATCGCGAAAACTTTGTTGACACAAAACAGTCGAACTACAACAAATGTGACTTTTAACGAGTGAGTCAGAGCATGGCATTTATGATATATGTCTCTATTTATTGTCAACTAAAGTTCATTTCAAGGCGTCAATAGCGATAACCTGACCGTGGTTGCTGTAAATGACGGCAAGATGTGCGATCTTCCGATCCCTTTACGCACGATTTCGCCTAAATTAATCTAAACTATATTGAATGAACTTTTGCATAAAATAAATAATAAATGCTGCAAACATATGTCAAGGTATACGACGAATATATTTTTATAACCAGATAGTGTAATAACAGGATTAAATTGCGGACTTCATTGCGGATTTGTTGATTGGTATTTCAGGCGTTTTTTGGCGATGGGGACACTGCAATTACATCGTGTCAGTGACTTGAGTTTACTAAAAGTGTATATAAATTTTGGGAGCCATGTGTTATCGCACACGCAAACTGAGCTAGCGCTATATTGAAAAGCGTAATAGCGAGGGATCACTGTACGTGAGCCTGCAGTCTTTGTTTCAAGTGAGTAAGCTAGTGAAGGATAGAGTAGCCTCCCTTTGCCTCATAAGCACTCACAGGGGTATCTTCAATAACAATTTTCATTGCCAGTACCGCACGTCAGGTTATGTTACAGCGGCCTATTTTACGTTTCTTCGGCGGTAGGGACAAACCTATTAGGAAGGCGGAGAGGAATTCTGAAAATTCAAATGAATCTATATCGGCCGAGAATAAGAAGTATGACGAATATAAACGAAAACGAACATTCACCGCTGGGTGGAAAGACCATTCCCTTGGGTTGCGTATAATGACAGGGCCGAAGTCACGAAGTGCACCAACTGTTCCAAGTACCCAAACATACAAGCTTGCAATCGAAAGAGAACTTTTATTGATGGATGTTCAAATTTCAGAATTGAGTATTTGAAAAGTCACAATACATCAGATGTACATTTGCAAGCTCCTCACAGCGATAGTACGTTCGCGGAGCTCTCTATACTATCGCTGCTACCAGTCAAAACTCACCACTGTGATAGGTGGCCCCAACCATGCTTGGAGTTGAACTCGCAACTGAATGACCGTTATGTTTACTAACAAGCCGAATACAATTACCGCTTATAAATTACTTACTTTGTAAGTCAATTTGAATTTCTATTTCATTAAAAGTATCATCTTTAATTGTTATAGTAAGAATGTAAGGGAGAAATTGGTTGATTTTCCCTTTGTCTGCAATCTCGAACCAATCTGATTATTTAAACAATAAAGTAAATTCATCCGGAAAACATGGTCAGTCGTAAACCTTTTCAAAATGAAATATGATGGCATTTCCAAAGACGTGAACAAAAGTATAAACGTTACTAGATATGGGGTCAGGGGGCAAATTTTAAGATTCTTGTAATGGCCGCGCCCACACTGGTAGTCGCGATGTTACCGAGAGTGTAACGAAGGAGTCACACGCTGGGAAGGAGCTTGGTACATTTGGCGTGTATGTCATATGAGAGAGACAGACAATGCAGAAGTTAAAAAAAATATTCATTACTGCATTCCATGTTGTAATTTTGAGTATAATTTACACCTACTTGACTGTTGGTGTCGACATTGGAAACAAAATATATAGGAACATTTCACGTGCACGCGAGTGTATCAAAGCCATCGCATTTTCTCCCCAGAAGGTATGTATTCCCGAACTGAAGAAAGACAGATTTGTGATGGAAGCACAGACAGTGTCATCTTGGAACAAGAAACTGTCTTTATAAGATATGTAAGCCATGGTCAACCAATATCCTTCCATGCAGGAACAGTACCTCTTGAACATGCTGATGGTGTGCTAGATGGAAGTAAAGCTGTTGAATTGAATCAGTTGGAATATGTTTTGCTGATCTGTTGAATACTACAGAAGCAAGTGGCCCTACTTTAATGTCCATGAATTATGATTGTGCTTCCGTAATGCTTGGCAGCAAAGATGGTGTAGCAGCAAAAATATGCAAATATGCAAGACATGTTGTACCAGTGTATTGCGTAGCACATAAGCTTGAACTGGCCTTATTGGATGCTGTCCAACATTTTCCTAGTCTGTCAAATTTTGAAGATGTTTTGAAACAAGTTTTTAAGTTTTACCATTTTAGTCCTAACATGAGAAGGGAACTCAAGTCAGTGTCCAAAACATTCAATACTGATCTTGCCATTCTTTCTGATGATGGCTTGCGAGCACAATCCGAGCTGTTAGAGCACTGAAGATAAGCTTTCATTCAGTACTCAATCACTTTGAAAGTGTGGCCACTGGTAGATCAGATCAAAGTGCCAAGTGTCAGGGAGGGATGGCTGAGGAAAATGAAGACAGTTTCATTTGTGAATACAATGTGCATCCTTCTTGATATCCTCCCCATCCTCACAGAGGTGTCTCTTGTCTTCCAGAAGGAAGACCTTCTCATTATTGAACTCCCTTCAGAAATTGAAGGTCTTATCATGAAGCATCTTCACTGTAGAATTGGACCCATGAAGATTCCGGGGTAGAATAGGTCTTCAGCAACCCATGCTTGCCGTAAAAGGTGACTATGCTTGTCGTAAAAGGCGACTAACGGGATCGGGTGGTCAGGCTCGCTGACTTGGTTGATACATGTCATCGATCCCAATTGCGTGGATCGATGCTCATGATGTTAATCACTGGATTGTCTGGTCCAGACTCGATTATTTACAGACCGCTGTCATATAGCTGTAATATTGCTGAGTGCGGCGTTAAACAACCAACCAACCAACCAACCAACAACCACTGTAGAATTGATCCTGTTGGAGCAGGGGGGGGGGGGGGGGGGGGGGGATATGGAATACTATTAAAAAAATGTACGGGGGGGGGGGGATATGGAATACTATTAAAAAAATGTACAACCATGAGAAATCCTCTTTTGATGGTGTGAAGCTAAATGGTGTGTGCCCCACTGTCATCTTTAAAGAGGATACACTCCTCATATCAGTTGTTGATGGCATCATCCCCATTCCCGACCTCTCAGAGTTGATGGAACATATCGCTGCACTTTTCTCAGAAGAAGAAAGAAAACAAATGTCCAAAGAATTTATTGACCTAATAGGGCACCTAAAA
The DNA here is from genome assembly GCF_022045235.1 of Haliotis cracherodii. Taxonomy (NCBI): domain Eukaryota; kingdom Metazoa; phylum Mollusca; class Gastropoda; order Lepetellida; family Haliotidae; genus Haliotis; species Haliotis cracherodii. The sequence goes on along the minus strand of NW_027266268.1, from coordinate 36,151,529 downwards.
GGATGCACCAGACCAGTTCTTGACACATACCAGCGACTGCTCAAAAATACACCTCACAAGGTCTCACAACTCATGCTTGTGGTTTGTCCAGGAACGTCTATTTGTCACTTTGTCATACACTGACAATTATATCACATGGTTCAAAGAAACTTTCAGATTTTGATCCAAGACCTGCCATTATGGAATGGCTTCACAACACACCAGGATCAAGGTATATCTTGTCTTTAGTGAAAGGGGCTAAACCTGAGTCTGTGTATCATGCATCAGCAAATGTGTTGATTAGACTGTCACTCACTGTGTACATGAGATGTAGAGTAAACATGGTAAATAAATGCGACTAAAGGGTCAGATTTAATCTTTTTTTACAGAAATCCATAGGAGACAGGTGTATCTGTTTTTCCAGTTCAACAACAGTCACATTGTACTTATTAGCTTGATTGTGGGCAAGTACATATAAAATAGGGCAAGTAAGAATGTTGGTCATACTTGCCCTTGGTCAAGTAACATTTGTCATAGATTGTCCACTCCAGATTTGTCAAAGAGTGGTGTTGATTTTTATGCCTGTTTGTGAGACAAATCCCACTTGATAGTATATACTTGTAAAATAGGCCAAGCCGCATCATTGTGAGATTCCATTAAATAAAACACACACACACACCCTCCTCATGGTTTATTCTCCCTGCAGTGTTTTATTGTACGACAAACAACTCCCACTCGTCGTTTATTTCTTAAATACTATTATTGGTTTGTAGAGGAGGGTTGATACTTTAAACATTATATACTTCTGGGTTGCCATCTGTCATGGAACCTTAACAGAATGATAAAAGAAAAAAAAACTCTCTGAAGCAAGGACACTCAACGATCAAGTTTATGGAGGGACAAACATGAAAAACCTCCAGTTATTATAATTATTAACGAATTCTATTTACAGCCGGAATGTAAAACACTGAACATTAGATATAAATAATACATTTCCAATTATTTCTATGAATTGTTTTGCTGACGGGCAGGACGTGCTTACCGTTTTTTCGAAAACCTGTTGTCGTCATTGATATTTCATTGCTCCATTCATGTAACTGAATCCGTTTCGGCAGATAATCGAGAATGATTACATTATTATTATATTTATTTGAACTATTATATACCTACTTAATTGTTACCTGGACTTGTAAAGGACAAGGTATGATAAGGCCCTTTTTTGGTCAACAGGTTCTTGAAAACATCAAAAACAAGGATCAATAAAAAAAATACTGGGAATGAACAGGGTGACAAAATCAATGCAGTGTTTTGAAAAAGGCAATGTTGTGTGTCCCAATGCAGAAATGCTTGTGGAAATAGTCGGATGAAAAACTTTTGCAATCAAGTGACCTTTATGCCGTTTACGAGACGCCTAGTATGACATAATTTAGTGTCACGTAACTACGCAAGCCGGGTAATATATGGTACCGCCGGCTACTGGCGCCGATCTACGAATCAAGGCCTTTCCCTGTTAGTTTGACAACACTGACGTTGCGGTTGACGATGGTGTTGATTCAATAAATTATCATCAGATCCCGTTAGACCAGAAACTAGAGGTGGTGACTAGAGACACATTGCATTCCCTGGCTACAGCCGACTTCTGCTTTAAATCGTTCGACGATGTTGTTCAGTCATAATTCAGTTACTCACTGCATAACGACTTAGTTGATGTGCATACATTTCGGCAGTTGAGAATGTCATCACTTCTATGAGCCTATACATGATTTACACGTGTTTATTCAATGAAGCCAGAATACATTGTTGTTTGGAAGCGCTGACTCATAAATATACTTACTCAAACTAAAAAAACCACTACATGTGAACACCAAGCGAACTTCGACCGCCCTATCAAAATGAAGGATGCAATTGTAAACCGATTCCCGACTCAGAACATATATTTCCGGATAGTACAGTGTCACCCTTTGGGTGTAGTGAGTGAGTTTATAGCCACATCGGCAATATTTATGCTATATCGTGACTAAATCAAGTTATATAGTTATGATACACAAAACTGAACTATAAAACCGAAGGACAGTAAAATAACTAGATTATCACAGACGTGGATTTAAGTTAAAACTAGCATGCACCATATAAATTGAACTATTCATAATATAACAAAATAAAAATGCGCTAGACATCACCAGAAACCAAAGGTAACGCTCAGGGCTCAAAGTTCACGCAATAGTCTACGGAGAGCAATGTCAGGATTCTTTGATAGCCCCGATTATGATCCGCAGTGTGTCACCAGGATAACTTTGATACCCGTCATCATAGAGGTAAATATCTTTTTATTTAATTTTTTCATCCAATGGAAGATGTAGATGGGCGTTGTAAATCCCATAGCGCACTGACGAGTCGATATATAGCCATTAGTGAGGTGAGGTGGGGTTAAACGTCGCGTCTAAGATTATTGCACTTATGTAGCGACGTGCACGCACGTGTGTGTGTGTGTGTGTGTGTGTGTGTGTGTGTGTCTGCATGTACTAGCCGATTTATAGTGCCAGCCCACTGAGATACCATGCCGCAGTTTAACACAAATACCCCACTCAGACACAGTATACTGACTCCGAGCTGACCAGTCCTTGTTTAAGCCCCTTAATGCCGAGCGCCAGGCATGGTACGAAAAGGTTCCATCTTTTAACGTGTTTTGGTATAACGCGGCCGGGGATAGAACCCCGGACCGACCTTCCGCTCTCCAGGCGGACGCTCTACCTCAATACCACGGATGCGGTCTATAGCCACTACTAGTGACAGAAAAGTTGATGTAGCCTGGTGGCTGCAGCGTTCGCTTGTTTCACCAAAGGCCCGGGTTCGATTCCGACATGGGTACAATGTGGGAAGCCAATTTCTGGTTTCCACGCCGTGATTTGCTGACTATTGCAGAAAGCGGCGTAAAACACACCTCACTAAGAAGCAAACTGATATTAAATGATGATGAGATGTGGTAACCACAGCTTAATATTCACATAATGCCTACCTGACTGCCTTGTCGTGAAACTTGGCATTGCGCCATTTCTCCACCGCCTTGGTGTCGCGGAATATGACCAGGTTCCCCCAGTTTCCCCCGGGCGTCCTCTCGCCACTGATCACCGCCATGATGTCCTCGTGGTCTCTAAGTTGAGACAACAAGCAATCGTCCATCTCCCACAGATCTTTCAACCCACTCTCATCAACGCCATTCCACTGGTTCCCGATGAAGCCCACAAAATACAGGACGCTCCCCGAAGCCTGACCTCCTTCCCGCAGCTGTTGCACAATCCGTGCTCCATGGGGCAGGATCAGCTTCGACTTACAGCCGTTCTGCAGGTGCGAGAAGTACCCCAGCGTGCACCTGTTGTCATAGTCGTTCAAGTCGCCAATGTTGTCTAGTTCCTGGTTGAGGAAGTCAAGGCACAGCTTGAGAAAGCTGAAATCATCTCCGTACGTTTGAATGCTTCTTGCCTCAGTCATGGTGTCTCTCAATGGTTCGTTTATCATCTTCGTGTGCTTATATACCCCACGTGAATAGGCGCAGCTTGTTGTTATCTGATATTTATTGTAAGTAGGCTAACTTCCGTAGGCTAGTGCCAAAACGTATAATTTAACTCTCTGGGTCTGGCAGTATATTAGTATAAGGTTATTGAAACCGTATTTATAAACCTAGTCATTGGGATCGCTATTAAGAAAGAGACTTCTTTCTACAGGCATTAATACCTATTGTGAGGTTTTACTTTCCAGTCGGGTTAAATCTCATAAACACGGACGTTGTAATGTCCCTCGGAGTTTATATAATATCCAAGGGGTTTTACATAATGTCCTGGGTATTTTATTAATATAACTTCCGTTCTGATTGTAACGTACTGAAATGTAAAATCAAATGACAAATGTTTTCTTTATATTCCCGAGGATGGAACTCTCAACATTCATATCTGTAGCCCAGTGAGTGTACCCCGAGGCTACAGAGGTGTTGATAATCTTCACTGGTTTTTAGAATGTCCTTTTCAAGATCCGTACGCCAGCAACAAATATTTTAGGCGCGTTTCCTAAGGTTCATGGAAAGTATGTTCGAAACATAAAAATGTTGATAAATGTTGTTTTAAATTTCTTTTTTCGGTTTATAAGCATTGAAAAACACTTTCCCTCGGTTTTGGTAGACAGAGCATGCCCTTGGGGTTGGGAATAACCGCGGGGGCTTCGCCCCCTTGTTTTTTCCCTCTCCCCAGGGCATGCTCTGTCTACCAAAACCTCGTGAGCGTGTTTTCTCAAATACATAGACACTGAATATCAGACCGTGAAATAATAAATGCTATACAGCATTTGAAAACTGGCAAATCACCGGGACCTGTCCTCTGTTATTACTCTTCTATAAGCTTCTTTTTAACCATATTGTGGGACTTATTGTCCCATGACATAAATCCGACTCGAAGGATAACCTTTAAATATATTTAATTCTCATGAAATGAGTGAGTGAGTGAGTATGGTTTTACGCCGCTTTTGGCAATATTCCAGCAATATCACGGCGGGGGACACCAGAAATGGGCTTCACACATTGTACCCATGTCGGGAATCGAACCTGGGTCTTCGGCGTGACGAGCGAACACTTTAACCACTAGGCTACCCGATCGCCCCAATTCTCATGAAAAGGATGGGGCACGAGTTATCACAACTCAGAACGCCGTCTCCCATAGATTTACATGTATGCTTATTTACAGTTAATAAATCAAATGACAGAAAGGAAAGAATGAATTGCCATGTTAGACATTATAAGTAAAATATTCATATCAATGATTGAATCTCGAATAAACTTTTGGATCTCCACACAACAGATACTGTCAGAATGCCGAGCAGGGTTTCGCGAAGATTACTCAACGATTGATCACATATTTACTTTATTTTCACTGACACATATACTGAGTCAAATTAAAAACTTCACATTTTAAAAAGTAATCCCATATATGATATATATATATATATATATATATATATGATATACAATGGACAAATGTATCAGTGACGGTCATTTTTAATAATTGATGTCCAAAGAAGGATTTTAATTAACGGTGGTAACCATAATTTGTTCCAAGCACCTACGGTATTCGGTAATAACATCAACAGTTTAAATCATAAGTCCCAAGCACGAGAATCTGATGGCACACAAGTTAAGTAGCGTGTATGGCCACCATGTGCGTTGACAACTGCCACACAACGCCTCTGCGTGGACCTTGTGATGCTTGTGAACACATGATTTGGAAGACGACGCCATTGTTACTGCAAAAAGATGCCAAGATCTTGCAAATTCTGTGGTTGGTTCTGGAGAGTGCGCAGACTTCTGCCAAGAGCATCCCAGACGTGTTCGATGGGATTGAGGTCGGGAGACATTGACGGCCAGTCCATGACGTTGACTCCCGAATTCTGAAGGAGATTCCTTGTCGAAATTGCTGTGTGGGGTCTGGCAATGTCGTGTTGGAAGATCAAACCGGGTCCATGTGCTGCCATAAAAGGCAGAAGACCTGGTGCCAGTACCTGGTCGCGGTAAGCAGCAGCGTTGAGGTTGCCACGGATGACAAGAAGCCTGAAACGTGCATTGCCAAAGAAAGCACCCCATACCATGACACTTCCGCCTCGAAATCTGTCAACTTCCTATACACAACACTGGGCGTAACGTTCATGACGGCGCCTCCCCACCCTCGCCCTAACATCAGCAAATCGAAGATTAAATCGGGATTCATCACTGAAGACGACTTGATTCCAATTCCTCTGAGTCCATCGTAAGTGTCGCTGTGCCCACAATTGACGTTGACGTCTGTGTAATTGAGTCAGAATCGGCCCGAAGTATGGCCCTCAGTCTACCCCTAAACAGTTCATTACTGGTTGATGCAGCCGTCAAATATCGGTTACGGAGGTGACGTAAGACAATCTGACGATCCTCTGCATGTGACGTCACACGTAGTCGACCTGGCCGAGGGCGATCAGCAGTGGTACCCGTTTGCTGTAGACGCGTAGACGCGTAAATCATAAACAGTCCGTCGACTACAACCCATCGTCCTTGTGACTTCAGCTACGGACGTTCCCGTCTGCAACATGCCGATGGCACGTTCACGTTGCACATTTGAAAGGCGTGGAATGACAAATGGCCGTAAAGACTTTTGTATTCTTGTGTTTTTCTTTTTTTTGTTAATGACTGCTAACAAGTATGGCTGAAAACACGTGCGGTAACCAGTTGCACGTGAAAAAACACTTTTGCCACTATAGTGCTGTGCACATGATTTTGATCGATTCACCTGCACAAAAACGGGTGTTATCTGAAGACAATACGTGGCCATTACTGTTTAAATACACAATAAGGGCCCACAATGATAACTGGTCAAAATGTTAAAACTTTAGGATTGTGAATATTTTAATTTGGTTCAGTATACATGTATGTAGAAGATGTATACCATGTTTTATGGTTATGTCCAGTATATGAAGATATAAGAATCAAATACCTGCCCTACTATTATTACACGTAGCCATTACAAAGAAAATTTGTACAGTTAGTGAACAGCAAAAATAGCCACATTCTTCTCTACTTGCAGTTTTTGTTTATAAGATATTTGAAAGAAGGATGATACATTGAATATTAATAAAACTGTGTACACCATATTTAGCTACAATCTAATCAGTATACAAGTGGTGCTCCACGACGAATTTTCCTACAACAAAATCTTTGTTTAGCCGTAGCGAGAACTGAGGTCTGATTTTAATGAGATTGGACGGAATGCTGTTATCGTGGGATAGAATCTCGAAATTCGCCTTGTATTTGTTTCTATGTTCACATTCCTTGGCTAAACGTCGAAGATGCATCACTCAAACATCTCCTCAAACATCAAGCTGACACGCTGTGAATTAACTGACATATTGTTCATCGAGAGGTGAATCTAGTTTGGTATAGACAACTTGACCAGATATGTTAGTTTTTTTCTCTTCTATGGACATTTGAATCAAATAAACTGCCTTCAAAACTAAATGATGGAATCGAAATAGTAGTCAATCATTGTTCTTTTCCGTGATGCTTTAAATAGATAGGAGTACGTGTATATAGTCAGGACCTCGTGGTAAGTCTTGCATCATCATGTGGAAAGTGACAGTTTAAGGAGCAAAGGAGGTCAGTGCTTTTGAGGTCGACTTTCATCATCCTATCTTGAGATGATGAAATAAGCCGAGTTCTAGAGCCGGTGGTTCCCATGTACTGGTGTGTCGTGACTCTGTGTCGTTTACAATACATGCCCAGAATCTTTTATAGATTATGTGTACAAGATTTATATGGTTAAACCTTTTTAACTCGAATCTCGACAACCTATACCTGTCCGAGGAGACGTCTATACTGATGGGGTGGTTAGGCTTGGTGACTTGGTTGATATGCTGTTATCGTATCCAAATTGACTCAGTTCACATGTGCCTCGGTTCAACCAGCAGGGAATGGGTACCCGATATATGAGTTGGATGTAAAAACCTGCAAGCGCCCCTAGGCTGCTTGGATTGTATACTCCCCAGGGAGTTGAGAATGATAACTGGACCCACTGGTCGGGGAACAAATAAAACCGCATTTGAGCAGATATTATTATCATTAATAACAATAACATTAACAACAACAACAACAAACGTAATAATAAGAATCGGAACGATGCTCATGATGTCTAACACTGGATTATTCGGTCCAGATTTGCCATGATATTGCTAAGTGCGGCGTTGAACTACAATAAACATGAATGTGGACATATGCTCAGTTTATTTTAGAGTGCCCTGCCCTTAGAGTGATGCTGTATCTTGTGCAGGAAGGGTTGAATAGCCAAGCGGTTAAAGCGTTCGCTGGTCACGCCGAGGCCCCGGGTTCAATACCCCCATGGGTACAATACATACTTTCAATTTGATAGGTCTCTCGACGTTATGATGCTGGAATAGCAAAATCGGCGTAAAACAATACTCACTCACTCGATCTAGGGCAAGCTATACATGGGAAGAACGTGTCAAGGTGCTCGTGTAGTGTTTCGTCATCAACGGAGGAACTGCGACAGGCGAGTTTACACGCCAAAGTCGCGTGTAATATTCTACTGACCCACTTTCCTTGATAAGACTTGGTTCAGTCTCACTTATATAAATAGTTCAGTACAGTTAGATATAGTCACATGTTACATAACACTAGTATGATCTGAATACTGACTGACTTTGAATACTGAACTGTACGTTGTGTTGCGGGGCTATTTGAGATGCTCAAAGTTAAATTATAGTTTATTTTGAATCGAAACCAGATATCATTTTTGAGCTGTGTATGGTGAGTGAGATAAAGTTTACGTCGCATCGGCAATATTTCAGCCATATCGTGACGAGACAAAAAAGACATTCATAATATATATTTAAACTATATTAAAGTTTGTCATCGGACAGTATAATAACTAGAATATCACACATTTACGTAAAACTAGTTTGAAAGCATGGAAAAATAAATTACGATTCAACAACACAGCATAAAAACGGACTATAGATCACCACCAACTGAAGGTTGATCACCACGCTAGAGACCAAGGGGACTTACAGTACTTGTGCTACCTGCATGGATCCAAGCAGGATTTACATCAACCATTCAGTTGTTAAAACACCACATATGCTACGATTAAAAAGGAGGCAGAAATAATATACTTTGAAAGATGTTGTCTTACATACCCTCTCAGTGGAATACGGATGATCGTTTATGAGCAACCTTATTGTGTAATATCCGTGTACGGTGCCGGTTAACTACATTAACTAATTCGTCACCACTCGCCCCTTTCCGTAACCTGCAAGAAAACTCGTCCCCCTATCGATGAATGTTATGTGCGAAAATACGACAAACCAATCAGAATGCGCGTATGACTTCAAGTACTTCGATCCTTCAGGAATGTTTTTTGATTTTACACATGTCTTGCGTTTAAAAATATATTGTATAAGAGTGTAAGTTCCGATGTTTTTTCAATGGCATCTGGAATGTATACTATACTGGACCACACAGTCCAGTGATTGACATCATAAGCATCGATCCACGCAATTGGGATATGATGCCATGCATCAACCAAGTCAGCGAGCCTGACCATCCGATCCATATAGTCACCTCTTACGACATGCATAGACGCCTTCTACGGCAAGCGTGGGTTGCTGAAGACCTATTCCACCCCGGATCTTCACGGGTCGTTTGGTGTTGTAAATACTATGTTTACTTATTTAAGAAATAAGTTGTTGTTCAGCGCCGCACTCAGCCATATTCCATATATGTAAATAATCGATTCTGGACCAGACAATCCAGTGATTGACGTCATGAGCATCGATCCTCGTAATTGGGATACGATGACATGCATCAACCAAGCCAGCGAGCCTGACCACCCGACCCCGATGGGTTGCTGAATACCTATTCTACCCTGAATCTTCACATGTCCCTTGTGTTGGAGTAATTTCAAACTTTTAGTTTTCATCTGGTGTTTGCTGATTGATAGTCAGTTGTCGGGGATTTTCCTGGGCAATGGCTGACAACAGAATGGACTGTGAGGACGTCTTCAAAGCGGTAGCGATAGGTGACCAGCCTCAGTGGCCACAAGCATCAGCCTCCAGCTGGCATTTGCGTCCACGTTTATCTGGAGTTACCTCCCCAGGTGTGGTAAGTACAACTGAAATTATTAACGAATCATCTAAACTCCAGGAATTCATTCTTTCTGATTTACAGCTCACTTTAACAGCTATGTCAGTGCATCGTCCGTCCACTATCAACAACTTTAAGGACAGCACAGATCTGTTCGTCATGTTTGTTTATTTATGTGATTGAATATTTCTGAATTTAACAAAATAATGTTTCTTTCTTAGGTGTGGTAACAGGCTACCTTCTCCAACACCTGCCAGTTACACCGCTTCATGTGCAGGAATGGACACAGTCTTATATACTCTATATCCATGTATCTTATCGCTAAACTATACAAAGCCTTTTATCAATCGTCACAATCAGCATGATCCAAAGACGCCAACTTAACACGTTGGGGTTATCAGGATATGTTTTGCATGTTTAAAACTTGGCACAATGTCTTGCTTTTGACACGATCGTCCACTTACAAGTCCCTGATGGTGTCCACGTGTACGTCCCGATGACTTTGCAGCTCTGAGGTGTTGAGGGGGTTTCATGTTTCATGGCTCACATTCCTTACTGAAACACCTGCTTACACTTTCTAGTTGAATGATGACTCGGTTGTATTCACAAGCATCTTCTCGGGTAATTGTGTTTGGTGAACGTCTTTAGTAAGGGGGTCGCTGTGACAGATTTTTACATAGTAAGATTGGACTCGAATTGCAATGAGCGTGTCAGATCTCACCGGTATGTCTGACAACGTATCAAATTACAATTTACATTTGTATCAAATTACAATTTATTGAAACCTATTTGGGAGTCCCACTTCTTTTGCATTAGATCTCGGATGTTACATTAGACCACAAGTTTATTATCCCTGTATGGAATTTAAAGCCTGCAGCCTGTAGCAAGGTTATTACGTAATTCAATGATGTCGAGTAAAGCTGGATGCTGACACGAAATATATTTCAATAGCCTGAAGATAGGACAGAGACTCTGAAAAAGAAATGAATTGCTGGTGTTTAGACTGTTTAATATAATCTAGAGCTGTTAAAATGACCTTTGATTCGGCTGTAAACATGGAAGGGTTACCTGGTAATCTAGTTGATAGAGTTTTGGATCCATCGACTGGCGCTGACAACAGCGCCACCATCCTTGGATTCATTTGTGTATATTGATTTATAAGTATTGCATGTATTTCTTAACTGATTAGGGGCGGTCGGGTAGTCTTGTGGTTAAAGCGTTTGCTCGTCACGCCGAAGACCCGGGTTCGATTCCCGACATGGGTACAATGTGTGAAGCCCATTTCTGGTGTCCCCCGCCGTGATATTGCTGGAATATTACTACAAGCGGCGTAAAACCATACTCACTCACTCACTCTTAACTGATTATGTTTTTGTTGGTACTGTAATTGTTTCTGATTCCTTTAGTTCGTCAATGAGAGGTCTACTTGTGGTTTACCAATTGCAAGGGTGAGAAGACAGCAACTGGAAAGGAGATAGAGTTGCAAGTTCACTGTGAGCAGCAGAAATAAAAGGTTTAATTCTTTTACCAGGAGCCGGAATAAGAGATGACGTTTTACTATACAAATCACCATAAAAGGATTAAACACACAGCTGTATGCAGGTTTGGACTCACTGGATTGTAACTTTGTGATATACTGTAAAGATAGATTAAGTGATATCTCATCGGCCTCAACGTACAGGCTGTCAATGGGAGAAGTTCTGAAAGATCCAAGACAAAGTTTTAGACCTTGATGATGTAAAGGATCGTGTATCGTAAAAAATCAGACAAGATGGATCATATAAAAATCCAGACTTGAAATTATTGACCAAAATCGAGATGGCCGTTAGCCCAAACGGAGCTCCATACCAACAAAGAGAGATTACTCTTGTCTTGGTGAGTACACACAGAATAACATAATAAAGTATATACCTATCCAGTTGTATATATAATGTTTATATAACATATATTTAACTTCAAAATAAACATAGTTACATTACTTTTGCAGATTGTCCTAGTTTGACCCTATTTTTGCCTTAGATTGCCTGGACTAAAACGCTCTCACAATCCTATTTCATGAAAATCTTTTGAAATTCCATGTTTCCAGGTCGTATCGTACGCTATTTCTATATCGAAAAATATTGATACCGCATGTTGTTTAATAAAGATAGCATTTTTCACAAATGTCTCCAGTCAAACCAAGTGGCCAACGGTACTTCTATTTTTTCTAAAGTCATTTTTAATATTTGTTAAACGATTATTGGTTTCTAAATACCATATAAGTCTGTTATTTACCATTCTTTCCATGGTCTTGCAAACACAGCTGGTAAGTGATAATGGTCAATATTTAGAAGGATCAATATGATCACGGCCAGGTTTTGGTATTGGAATTATGACAGCATTTCGACACGATGAAGGGAAATTCCCCGTTGTCTAGATAATATCAAACATAGTTAACAATGTCTCTAAACAGGAATCTGGTAAATGTTTAAATAATAGATAACGGATATTATCAGCACCTGAAGCAGTATCATGACCTTGACCTAGGACGGTATGCATCTCATGAAGATTTCATTATAATCCTCGCCATTATCAGAATTAAAATTAATTTTCTTTCTTTCTACTTGTTTTTTAACTTTCGGAAATTTTGAGGTATTATTTGATAGGGATGAATGTTTAGCTACAGTTTCTCCCGATTTAATTGCTATATCAGATTTAGCAGTTAATAATGTGTCACAATCCTTAAGATGGATTTAGAACCTTTACCTTTAACCCTTTGCACCAATGGGGCACGGGTGGCCCAGTCGTCTAATGCGCCGCAATTCGCTGTGCAGAGTTGCGTCCCCTGGGCACGCCAGAAACCTTTGATTGTGGGTTCGAATCCCGGTTCGTCCCGATTATGTTTCTAGGTTTGTCAGCACCATACCCGTGCTCGTGGGTTTCACCGGAGTGGTAAACGTCTGAAACCTGCATCACATCGGGCTTTCCTCCCACATTAAGCTGACACGCCGTGATATAACTGGAATACTGTTAAAAGCGGCTTTAAACCCAACTCACTTACTCACTCCTTTGCACCATATTCCAAACCTTAGACATTGCTGATCTGGTATATATTTTCGAAACATAGTTTCGCCAAGATTGGTTCTGATTAATTATTATTTAACAATTTATTTAAGTTATGCACGATTGTGCGGCGGAGGATTTGTAAAGGACTTTGGAATACATTAATTGGCAGTGTCATTTATAACGTCAGAAAAAAGCTGAATAGGATCAGCAATATCGCTGAAACGATCAGGATTTATTTTGTGTGTGCTTAAGGTTTGAAATAAAGGCCAGTTTGCCTTTGTAAAATTCCATCTCGTTGAATATCAGCGGGATTTATTGTTTAATGATAGTTTTACGACCAGCAATGGGGTGCTGGGGACACATTCTATACAATCCAGGGTCCCCACGGGGGAATTATACATGCATATATAGATTACTGAATATACTGTCTGTGCTATATATTGTAGCTATGGCGAGCTGTGAATAATCGAGTCTTGACAGTCCAGTGATTGACCTCATGAACATTGATCTACGCCAATGGGATAGGAGTCTGGTCCAGATCGCCGCCATATAGCTGGATATTGTTGCGTGTGGCGTAAAACAACAAACAAACAAAACATACCATAAAACTGCGCAGTCAAAACGTTGAAATAATATACTGATAACAGTTTTGATGAAATATGTTCGCTCAGTATGTGTTTGTTTGACAATCTCAGTAAACAATTGTCATGGTAACCATGATGTGTTTTGTATTTTTATTAAAATATTTTGCATACTTTGCTACCTTGATAAACATCCCCATGAACAGTACCTTATTTGTTTGTTTGTTGTACTGTTGTCCTGTTGTTATTGGGCGTTAAGGGTTTCATTAGACAGTTATTGATCGGGACAAATATCAGTCCTCAGTACGTCCCTGGTCCTATAGGAAATAATCATGAAATTCTTTTTGTCAGACTGCGTTATAATCAGATTGAATGACACCGCTTAGAACAGTATAACAGTTATATCACGTCATGTCAACTTAGTGTGTGAGGAAAGCCCGAAGTGATGCAGGTCCTAAGACGTTTACCACTTTGGCGGAACCCACGAGCACGGATATGGTGCTGACAAACCTAGAAACATCATCGGGGGGTCCAAACTCATAGGAATCTGGCATATCCAAGGGACGTAACTCTGCAAGGGAATTGCAGCGCCTTAAACGAATGGGCCACCCGTTCCCCCGCTTAAAACCAGAACATAAATACACAACATTTTTTAGACAAGGTTTACTCTAAATAGTGTAGGTCTCATACTGGAACATGAACAGAATAACGTCTTGGTTGAAACATACTACTCCACTTTTCATAGGGACATTTTTATCTTTCCATGATACGCAAGACTAAAATGTTGCAGCCTCTGCTGGTCCTCTGCAGGACCATGGTGAGGGATGGGTGAGACATCTGTTTATTTACACTATGTGGTGATGTAACTATCGCAAGACACTCCTGTGGGTGACACAAGCCTTTGGTCCTGGGGCTGCCAATGCAACTAGTGTGCATGCTGTAAACCCTTGGAATTGATCTCTACTGTGGAGCAATGCAGTGATTGTGACAAATGGTGACAGGTGTTAAGTAGGCTGATGACAGATATTCATCGGGTGTGAACATCCAGGTTAAAATAGGTCTACACACGTCCCGTGATTTTGGGTTAGAATTGGATTTCAGCAACGCATGCGTGTGGTAAAAGGCGACTGACGGGATAGGGTGGTCAGGCACACTGACTTGCTTGATGCATGCCATCGTATCCCAATTGCATAGATCGATGCTCATGATGTCAATCACTGGATTGTCTGGTCCACACTCGGATATTTACAGTCCACCGTCATATAGCTGGAACATTGCTAAGTGCGGCGTTAAACAACAAACAAACAAACAAAAAAACATTCGGCAGAGGAACTTGTTATTGGTCAGTTTGTGTGAAATACAACCCCGGGACAGTGTAAGTAAAGTGACGTGTCTAATACAGTACCGGGACCGTATGTAACTCTAACTAATAACGAGTACATGTGCACTCAGCATACGTTATCTCCATGTGCCGTAATGAGTGTCAGTGAAAAGATGACCTACAATGACAAATGGGCAAGTATGCCTCCATCGTCCCTGTGCCCTTCTGTAAAAGCTGAATCTGACCCTGTAGCGTGAAAGCTTGTTTGTTGTCCTGTAAGCCACCTTTTGATACTGATCCAGATATCTGTTGTTCTCACGTACTGTAATTCGGAGACTCTACCGCTTTCAATAGATGGACGGAAGTTAGTAAGAACATGCGTTACTATAAAGGTGTGCGGTGGTATTCTCTGACAATGTTATTATTACTTGTGTGTGTATAATAAGTATGTATTCTTCATGCTATACCTTGTAACTCACCTATGTAGCCATATAAGTATATATAAATATGAAAACCTGCACCACCTGTCCAAGAAAAGCTGTATCTGCCTCTGTGAAGATACAAATGAGTTGATCAGAATATGGGGAGGTCGGTTTATGCAGTGTCCGTTGTGTAGTATAATTATACAACAGGAGTTCAAACAGGATAATCTGGTAGCAGAGGACGGGTTAGGCAGGGTCCACTTTGTATAGGGTGTACAACGAGGTAATGCTTGGGACATTCGAATACTAAGAGGCCAGTTTAGTCGGAGTTCGGTAAGTAGAGACTTTGTATTGCCATAAGATTTTAAAACTAGGGAAGACCATGTTACTGAGACGTAGTGTCATCAAGGGATGTATACTTGTGACCCACCAGGAGAATAAGGACCACATGGGTAGGATACAATTGTGCTGTGACGTCATAAAGACGTTTGACGTCAACTTACTTCAGTAAAAATCGTCATGTGTACAAACATATCTTATTTCTCTCTCGTTAGTTCGTAATTGTAATAAAAAATATTTCAAAACCTATAATACATGTCTACTTTCAATTAATTATATCTAAAAACTGCAATTATTTCATAAACAATTTTAGTCGGGAAATGAGTCTAAATGTTTGATGCCATATACCTTTGTAATAAATAAGAATTGAAGCTTGTGAATTGTATTTCGGGTTCCACAGATACTGTAGGTTTAAAATATAATGAGAAGTCAAAATGTCATTTTTTACCCATAAGGTCCCTTACCTCATGGTTGGTCACATTTGTCGAAAAAACACTGAGAAGAAACAGTTTCTATTTCATACTTGTGTGTTTATTGCACTATATTAGGCCACACTGACCACGTGATACATACCACATGATATGCTATATACATGATATATACAACTGTTCATAATACACATTATTACACGAGACTGGCTATGTACAAGCTATATACACGACAACATACAACATATACCATGTACACATCACGTTGCCAATAACAACTTATCATTAACAAACAGACACCCATCACGATATCAACAATAATCGTCACATCGATGGTTCATGACCGGACATTGAAATATAATCAATAAAATATGGCAAAGACTTAAATATATTATGATTCAAATGACTAGACGGATAAATTGCACTTCAGAACGTGTTTGTCACGTGACTTATGTCCATTTCAACATGGCTGCCTTGATCTACATTTCGCCGCCATGACATGAACCTTGACTCGTTTCCAACAACGCATGCGCAGTCAAACTCAACAATATTGTCTGCACTATTTTCCACAACCAGAATGTCAAGATGGTTTTCATCAAGATGGTTTTCATCAAGATGGTTTTCATCAAGATGGTTTAACTCGACTTGAACATATCACACAACAGTCTCTCGATGGGAATACTGCCGATTGTACGTCGGAAGAATATCTCCTCGATTGTTCTGGAACTAATTGTTCTCAGCGCCGGAAGGAGAAGAAGAAGCTTTCCGAACCTCATCTTGCTCGCGGGATGCTGGGTAAACGTGTACTCGCTGAGCATGAGTGTGGCCTGGTCTTGTAGTGTCTCCACCTGGAGGGAATCTCGCAAACCACGGGTTTCTGAAACAGGGAACACGTGTATTCAAGTTGTTGCAACTAAGAAAATAGATGGCTGGCTGAGTTTTATGTACATTAAATAACCCGGAGTCACTGTTGTAACATCTAGTGGGAATTGTGCTCACAAATATAAACATGAGAGTGAATGATTATGACGGCGGGGTCAGCAGAGTGAGTGAGTGAGTGAGTGAATGAGTGAGTGAGGTTTTACGCCTCTTTTTGGAATACGCCAGCAATACCACGGCGGGTCACCAAAATGGTACACATTCAGTAAGTGAGTGAGTATGGTTTTAGTCTCTTTAACAGTATTCCTGCAATATCACGGCGGGGACACCGGAAGTGGGCTTCACACATTGTACCCATTTCGGGAATCGAACCCGGGCCTTCGGCGTGACCAGCGAACGCTTTAACAACTAGGCTACCCCACCGCTCCAGTACACATTGAACCCATATTGGGAATCGAAACCGGTCTTCGGCTTCAATAGCCAACGCTTTCCCCATCGTCTCATTTATACTGGTGGCAAAATGTTGTTTGGATAACATAATGAAATAGATAAATTATATCATAGGTATAAATATATTATTTCAATGTGTATAACATGTGAGTCTGACTTGTGTACGATAACACTACTCACCACACTTAAAAAGGACGATTGCTTTCAGACAGGCATATTCCGTAGCATCCACTCGGAGGTTGTTGAATCTCGCGATGACGTCCTGCAACAACCGAATCTGCGTGTACACTGTCGATGATTTGTCCGACGTCTGTGTCTCCGTCGTCATACCACCAGCAGACAGAAGAGAAGCTGAAAACAAGATCGAGAAACGTTAAGCTGGTAATTTCCAACATTCTTCAGGCAATAACGATACATTGAATTGGTTCATAAAATTTTACTAAAACTGATATTTTACGAATATTTTCTGAACGAGCGCTTGAAAAATATGAACGCAAACCACGCATAAGTTCGGGCTTGATCTCGGGAATCTTGCACCAATACGGGACCTTCCATAAAAAATAATCAACTTGCAATATTTTCTTTAACTCGGAAAATGCGATAACCCTTTCCGAAATCATTAGAAACAGATGCTAAAAGCTGAGTCCATTGTTTGATTCCGACAATAGCATGAGCATGTGTTTATGGATCACTATTACATAGTGATGATACCGATTGTTAGCGAAAAGGAGAGCGTATCCTATTATACATTAATTTTTTTTACCTGCATCAATGGGCAATGCCCACTGAGCTGCGCTGAGAACGAACAGTTCATTCCATGACTCCTCTAGTAAGATGGCCTGATCCCGGAACGGAAGGTGTAGGAATGATGGGATATTTCGTGCCCACTTCACAGACATGAATAGGAGACGAGCTGCAGTTTCGTACGTATTCTCGGCAGCCGCATTGACGTACGATCCGTGATCAGCGTTTGTTTGGAGGAGATGAAGGTGAGTAGGGAACTGTGGAGGAGGGGGAGGGACGGCGCCACCGGGGGTAGAGGTCTTCATGCTGTAGGGGGCATGGAAAGAGGAGGCTGACGATGTGGATGAGTTTGGTGTTACCATGGATACAGAGGGCATGGAAGTATCAGAGGAACGGTTGGAAGATGGTGAATCTGGAAAAAAGGACAAATCGTTGTATTAAAAACAAATTTGAAAGAAATGTTCAAACATTTAATGCAGCATGATATAAAAAAACATTCTTAAGATATATGGCATTTGGATATCCTGTGTTAAAATAGAACTCTATTACTTTTATCACTTATGTATGCCCTTCCGGCACACCCAAGTGTGGATATATTTTATATTTGCAATAATAATAATAATAATAATAATTATTATTATTATTATTATTATTATTATTATTATTATTATTATTACCTTTCATACTGTCATCGGAACTCGACTTGTTGGGACTCGGTGACCTCCCTTTGCTAATCGCTGGTGATGGTGTATCCTTGACCTTCGAAGACGTTTTCTTCACGTCATCGTCGCTCTCTGTGTGACTGCTGTTGCTGCTACTGATGCTCTCGTTCATAGATGGCATTGGAGGAATATGTGGAGGAATCCCGTTGGCTAGTCCGGTCATGTGTATCATGTTGTTTGGCAAGGTAGGTGGGGTCAGTCCAGCGCCAGCCAATAGACTGTTCCGTCTCTGCTGCTCTGCCAGCTGAAGATGAAGCTGGGAGAATGCTGGGTAACCATACTCAGGTGCCATAGCAACGGGAGAGCTGTATTGGGGGTACTGGGGGTACTCGAATCTGTGAATAGATCAATTCTAAAATCAGTACACATAAAACAATGTTATTTAGAAGCAGTCACATAAACACTCTCCATCATCGAATGAGTTAATATAGGTAAATAAAACATATACGACACGTCATAAATTACGAACTGGCGAGATAGGTCAGATAAGTGATTCGTGTCACTCAGAAGATCAGGTTCGATTTCCAACATGATGTCATGGTGCCCTGACCTGTTCTGCGAAGAAGCAGCAGTGGACTGAAATCATCTTAAAGACAATCTTCCAGATGGGTGAGCTACTTACCTTGTACGGTCCATGAAGTCAGTCAGCGGTGCGTAAGCCTGCTTCTCGTCTAATCTGATATTGTCTGGACTGTCCCTCTTGTACTGATAGCATCGGGGAGCGCGTTCGTGCTGCACAGCTGGAACACAGGGACAATAAGATAACACATCTACAAAACATACACGCACACCAGCTGTCGATACAGCTTCATACATGCTATTGATCCGATACATTTGATTATAATTTACTAAAACAAATACAACGTTTCTTGCGTTTTAACAGAATGTCTTAAGTTACTGTTTTCTCATTTCTTCCATGATGGTTTGGCAGAGGAAAAAAAAATACTGCAAGAATAAAAGCAAAGGCTGGTTCTTATCTGTTTTTCCGAAACTACCTCTGATCAATATCAACCACAGCGTGTTTAACCGATTAATTATTTATACTCTTATAGACTGTCTTGTTGGTTTTGATTGAGTCTAATTGACTTACAAATGAAATGCAAATGTTCAATATATCAGGTAGCCTTGGAGTTAAAGCAAAAGTTGGAGTGGCCTTTATGGCGGCTCTGATTTCATACGTTCTAGGGCTATAGTCAGGAAGCTGGCAAGAGAATCAATAGGTTCTTTACAAAACTTGGATCGGGTAGAGAGCGCGGAGTGAGATGAATTGAAAGCAAACAAGGCACGCTGTCATGTTCCCAGCTCACAACGACAGGAATGGCGGTCATATGAACGCGGCTCCATGCCTCGGTGCAAACATTTCCCTCAGATAAATATCAAACCACCTCTTCATATAATAAACAGGCAAAGGTAATTGACGACGATAATATTCAATAAAATTGAATCATCGTCATTGACGGCCCTTGAAGTTCTCACATAGTTCGTTTCGCTTGCTCCAATCTCTAATTTTCGATATCTGACGGAAGTCACGTGTAGTAAATGCGGTGACAGGAGACCACTCCAAGTATCGTTAGTAAGCGACGCCTTTGAATCGGAGTAACGTTCCGGATTGATCGAGGGCCCGGGAGGGAAAGGGGCGGGGAGGGGAGCACTTGAGTCCTGCGGCATTTGCCTCTTAACGCCGAGTGTTTGTCTCTCAATTATCCACAGTGCCGGTGCACGCGACTCCTTTGAATGTGACCGTCTGCAGGTGCGACACTGAACCTGAATAAGACTACCGTTATAATTTTACCCCTCCGCAGTTTTAGATGCACAAAGGGAGGTAACTTTAGACGCTAAGTGAATCGACTGAGTTTACCTGTGGGTTGAGGAAAAGTGGTCATGATGCATTAATCTGTCCGGTAAATACAAACACGTGTAGATCTCGCAACGGGCGAGAGCAGAACGTGGATGCGCGCGCATGGAAGTGTCATATGATGATGGAGTTAAGCGATGAGTTTTGAGACAGGCATAAGCCCCTGACAGGTGTATTTAAGACAACAAAGGGAATTAGTTGGCTATTCACTTAATCATATTTCCATCATTCTTAAAATCAACCAACAGCCGTCTGGAAATTATTCCCAGGTCATGGATGCGAGGTCAATAGTCTGAAGGTGTTTATTCTGTTTTGAATATAATTATTTGTTTGAATTTCTAATTCATCGACAGACGATAATCTTATAGTGAGAACGAACAGCTATTTGACGTGACTTGGCGGAGATCTCGCGAGAGTGTCAAGTCACGTGCAAGATCGAATGGCTCGTGCAAGAGAAATCGGAAACCGGGACCCCTGAGAATGATCAGGTGATAATATCGCGGAACTTCATCAAAACTGATACAAAATCGAAAACCAGAACTTGCATTCATATCCGGGAAATGAAACCAGATGTTTGCATTCCAATTCGTGGTTTTGACCCCCCAAACATGATTACTGAACTTTGTGACTGAAACCAATCCACTGTGTGTTTGGGAGCTTAGAAGGACGGACGTGACAATTGTTTAATTGGGATAATGGCTCTCTTAGTTAGACGAACAAACAGCGTGGAAGTGATTGTTGAAACAAACCCATCGATATATTGAGCAACGGGCTATTTCTGTGGGATGTTGCTATCTCGAGTATCGCTGAACGTCCCCACCACACGCTCCTCACCAACACATCAGATCACTCGCCGTACCTCGACAATACCTTAACAATACCTCAACAATACCTCGAGAAAGCATTACATTCGAGTTTAGTGATTGATGTGGTGTGTACATGTACTTCACATCTACACACACGCGCGCTATAACTGTCCAGAACCATATATTGTTTTGTTTTTTAGCGCCGCACTCGTCTATATGACTACGGTCTGTACATAATCGAATAAATAATCGGGCCAGACAATTCAGTGATTGACATCATGAGCATGGCTCCGAGTTATTTGGATACGATGACATGCATCAACGACATCAGTGAGCCTGACCACCCGACCCCATAAGTCGCCTCTTACGACAAGCATATTCGCACATAGACCTCGTCTCTACCTACCTACCTACCTACTCACCCACCCATCTACCTACATACCTACATACAGTACTGATGAAAAACATACAGAAATTCTGCAGCATGCACATGCATATGATGCGTGTTTTCGAAATGCACTAAAAACATACACAGGTAATCATTTTACACTTATCGCAGGGAGATATAGATTAAAGCGCTAACATTTGGTTTGACGGGGTTTCAAATTAGAATGATGATAATATTATTCCAAAACTTCGAACCGACATATAATCATTCATACTTTTTGTGCACTATTAACTATCCATGATGATGCAAGCATGTTATATTATTTTCTTAACCAGACGCAATTTCTTTCCCCGTAGTATTTTGAAAGACGATTTGAAAGAAACTTTCTTCGCTAAATCGTCATTGAAACCAGTAAATTCGCTTCTGTATATTCTATTTTTCCCAAAATCCAACTTTACAAAACCCACTAATTTCAAATAATTTCTTTTACTGTTTTACGATGAAAAACGTTTAAATAATGTATAAAACTCAACGTTCAAAGTTACTTACCATCCCTATTCATCTTGACCTCCAAACACTTCTTGAAGCGGCATGCTTGACACTGGTTACGGCGGGCAACGTCGACGATGCAGTTGCCATTTTCTTTGCAGACGTAGTCGAGGTTCCTGCGGATGCTCCGTTTGAAGAAGCCACGGCAGCCGTCGCAGCTCTGTACGCCATAGTGTTTCCCAGAGGCCTTATCGCCACACACGAGACACAGGGCATCAGGTTTCTTCATACTTAAGCTGCTACTGTCAACTGTGTGAAAAATGATTTAATGTCAGTTATAGTATCTTGATTAATAACCATCCTCATATTTGTCTTACATACATCGCTAAATATGCCATGTGATTTCGTTGAAAATGAACGAAAATTCAATTATTAATAATGAAAACGAAACTACTACTACTACTACTACTACTACTACTACTACTACTACTACTACTACTACATGTATAAAGCGCATAACTACTTAAGTATGATAAATTATTCGTCAGTATTTAGAACGAAAAAATTAGACTGACTTCTTTGTTTTACATAATTATGCAGGGTTACTTCACCCCCAACCCCCCTACCCCCACCCCACTAACACACACACCTCTTGTATAATCAATAAATATTGAAATAGTCTCCCCAAAAAAAATCCAGGGTTACTTCACACACACCCCACACACCCCCACACACCTCATGTATAATCAATAAATATTGAAATAGTCTCCCCCTAAAAAACGTTCCAATCGTACTCCGTGGGTGTTTGTCATATAACATATCTAATCCCTATATTGAACACGCACGATTTATGATTTCCGTACCCGAGTCCTGCGCTTGTATCAAAATCATATCATTCAATTTCATATAATATTTTACCAAACCGATCCGAGTACCAGCTCATTCTCACCTGTTGCCCCTCACACTGACCCTAGCGGGTCTCAACCGTCAACCTAGGTTTAGCCTTAATCACCAGGGGTAGCAGAACGTTGAACAATCCCCTTAACTTTCCGTAATCCTACCATCCTTAGCTAACATTGCGTTCTATTGAGGGCTGATGACTTACATTGTTATAATAAACTTCCCCAGTTATTTCGTTTCGCAGTATGGTGTAACTGATTACTACATTACAATACACGGAAGCCCGACTGGGCAGTATTTAGCGTTATCTCATTACGGTTTAGGCTGGACCAGTTGATTTGTATTCATATTTTGTCGATATGTATAGTAATCTTTGACAATGTGATCCTTTAGTTTCTTGAGAATTGGCCTTATATGTAGGTAATGCCAATTAATATATCAATCCTTTAATCTTGACTACCTGGTTTGTAATAATGTCGCATCCTTGTGAAAATTATTATTATTATTATTATTATTATTAAATTTGAATGTGTATATTTTCATACATGCATTAATATATGCCTAACAATTTTGCATGATGGAAATAACTTCTTTGATAGGCATTTTGAAGTTGGAGTACTAATTAAGGATAAGAATTTGCTTGATAACGGTGTTAGAACCAACACCGAAACGTCGCTCTTAATTATAATAAAGAAGTTGTTCATCCATAAATTCTTATCCTTACTTATGATAAAAATAGTAAAGGAAAATAGCCTTATCCGTCGCGATGCGCATGGTTTAACGCTCGTCAACCAAGATATTTGCATCTTTATTAATCTCTTTAAAAAGAGACCTCAGCGCAGTGTATTATGGTAACTAAAGGCAACTTTCTTGGTTCCTAAACCATAATAAATTAAATTAGACAATCGTTTGAATTTTAATTGTTGTAACCGTTGGAAAAATAAGTTTGTAAATTTATTTTACCGGGTCTTTTGTATCATCTACCTTTGATGCGAGTATACTACTCCTGAAATCTTTATAACTTGTACCTAATGCCAAAGGTAGTTATCAACAGATGGTCTACAGCTAATAGTCCATGAAATCTAGTTCACAGTTATTATACAATTAAAATCATATCCTACTCACACGTAATATTTCGTTGAGAAGTTAATTAATATTAAAGTGAATGGACATTTCTTTGTGTAACAATGAACCTCATCATTATCATCAGCATCATAACAATGCAGGGGATTAAACTTATCACGCAAGGTACCATAAGTAGACGAGAGTCACACCTGTAATCACATCATCAAAGAAAACGCCGATGTGTTTTTTACCTGAAAGCAAGGTGCAAGATACCCAACTGAAGTAGGTAGCTGTGTTATATCTACACCCGCGTTAAGCCCCCTCCCTTCTTGGGGATATGATGATCTAATCCTCCGGGGCTTTACTTAAACAAACACATGTTGCATCCAATGGCTGTTTGAACGAAAAGAGTCTCTTTCGTTGCTCGACTGATCGTCAGCTTACATTTCAATTAAGGTTCCCGGGGAACCTTTTGTTTCTCAAGTGCATGTGTGTATTTTCTTAATTCCGTTTGTTAATTCGCCGGGCTTATCAAACTCAATCGGGAAAGGGGCGAGAGTGTTTTATTAACTCAGCGTTTAGAGAAGCGATTAACCCGTTGTTTTAATGATTTTACTTTCAGGTGTGATAGTAAACACAAGTGCGCTGATATTGTTGTAAGAGGCGTTACCTGGTTCTAACAGGTTTATAGACAGTTAATTATATTTCAGGTTTACAGAAGCTGCTCTCAAATCCTGTATAAGTTTTGCACCAAAACTCACCAAAAGAGTTGAATGAAATACAAATATATCGCCCCTATTTATAGATATGAATTTGATATACCTCATTTGATTATCTATGAGTATCAAATTATTCTGAGCGGCAGAAAACTATGCAGATTTTATTAATAAACGAATTTATTAATCAAAGCCAGGGAATAATCAGTCTATACTATTTTCCGAAACAGATTCCATTGAGTAAAAACCAACACAGCAGTAAAAAATTATATGACTGGATCAATGAAACTCAATGACACCAGGTGTTCGCGAAAAGGGTAAGCCAAAGATAATCACAAAACCCTAATGTTATATATTACGTAGTAACATTATTTTTAAAGAGAAACATATCCATAACTGAACGCAAAAAAACAATAACTGTTGAAAATCCATTTTAATACAATTTTCTATTTAAAAAATATATCAAATTAATGCACAGGATCTAAACATCAATCAAATGTACTGATAAAATATAAACGAGAAATAATTGCAAAAATTGGACGTATGTTATTGCGTATGAAACATATTTGAAATACATTTATTTAATAGCATTTTAATAGGCTTGCTCTCATTAAAAAACCTTCCAAAACAATTATTTAAATGTAAAAAATATCACAATTCATTTGTAAACGATTCAAGGTTATTTAAGAGAGATGCCAATTTAAGCGCCGTCGCAAATGTAGAAACTGGTATCATTTGACAATAGTTAAATTGTGACCAAAATGAAATTTTCTCTTTGATGACAGAAAACATTTACCATGTGTCAAAATATATTTAAAATTGACTTCGTATGTATCTAAAAGTAATACATATTAATTTGAAAATTATTAGTTGAAGATAATATCTTTATTGAATTACATAATATGAAACTAAAATATATTGTTGGTTGTAATTTTAAACATTGACAAAAATTATTCCCAAATCCTTTCGTGAACGAAGTTAACTATATATTTTGTAAA
The DNA here is from genome assembly GCF_022045235.1 of Haliotis cracherodii. Lineage (NCBI taxonomy): Eukaryota > Metazoa > Mollusca > Gastropoda > Lepetellida > Haliotidae > Haliotis > Haliotis cracherodii. Next base: position 36,125,738 of record NW_027266268.1, on the reverse strand, counting down.
CCTTAAATTTCATTGATACACATAAACAGAACGTATAAATAAACTTACCTATACTCTCCGTACCAACAATTGCGCTCATTGCTCAACTTCTCAATCGGATGTAAAAAAGCCCGACAATTTCCGAGCGGATTGTATTTCAGTTTGAATGTATCTTTGATCGCACTGGTAATGTCTTGTCAAGTCACTGACGTTCCAGCCTAAGTTAAGAATGACTGATCATCGCTTCAACCCACCCTTATACCACCAACTCCTGGGAATTTGCAGATGGGGACGACAAAGAAATGGAGCGATCTGATTGGTCGACACGCCCCCAGCAAAGCGGTTTCATTCAGGACCAATTTAAGTTCCTCATCCTACCACCGGTGTCCAATTGAGGTTCTGTTGGTTTAATGCGCAATACCCCGTGACCAAACATCTAGAATGCTCACTTCTCAAACAATAGCACCCTGATTGATAAAGCTGGCCTCGCTTGATCGGCAAGCGAACAATACAATCGGGTATTCGCCGCTATTTTGTGGTCATCAACTCCAAAGCGGGCTTTCAGCTTTTACCCTGTTGTACGTTTAACGCTGATCTTTGTACGGGGATAATGCACAGAAAACATTGCTCTACGGGGTGTTCATTACGGGCGGGTAACGCTCACAGGCGTAAAGGGGTAGGCTTACTATACACAAGCGTGAACTAAATTACAGAACTTGGCCAAATATTTTATTTGTCATTATTTTGAATTTAAGGATGTACTATGTAAGGTAATTATCGTAAATATATCTATTTAACGCAATTGCGGATTTATCTAAAATGTTGTTTGAAATTTGGAATTAGATGTGTTTGTCAGATTTATGCGTTACGGAAGGACGTTGTAATAGTGTTTAGAATAAGATACTGTCATATGGGGTATGGAAGACGAATATGATATATATAAGATGATAGTGTTAGAAGAAATGCAGAATGGAATACATACACATAAACAACTGTACATATGTATACAATTGCAATAAAAGGATTAATAAACTTGATAAACTTGATTTAACTGATATTAACCAACATATTTTATTGGTGCCTTTGTAACGAAGACACTTAACGTTCAATGATTGTCAAACAGACAATTCCTTTTCACTGATTCATCCAGCTGAGATAAAAGTAAGAAAAAACGATCAGTGATTATCTGTGGATTAAAATTCACAGGGCGACAAAACTGCCAACAAGACTATATAGAAAATGGAACGATTTCAACTTTCTTATAGTCAACTTTCCTCTTTATGTCGAGCAATATCCCAGCAGCCCCAGCCCTTAGTGTCTACATTTCACAATTTCAGAGGTACAATCGAGCATGCTTTTTCGTCCGAAATATCAAAGAGCGTCATGAGGCTCTAGCGCAAAGGCTGCTTGATCAGGGTGACAACATTTAAGGCCTCGGAAAAAAATTAAAATTTTTTATGGTGGGCACGTGGAGGACATTTTCCAAATTGACGCATCACTGAGCAAAATTATGTCTGATGCAATTCACTATTTTGACTTGTCGCATACGAGCTATTTTTCAGATGAACAATTGACTTGCCTTTGCGTGCGTTTGGGGCGGGTGCCACTTGTGAGACAGGATAGGCTCACCTTTTCACGAACACCTGGTATAATCACTGTTTGAAAGTGATTCATAAACACATGCTCATGATATAGTCGGAATCGCACAACCCACTCAGCTTTCAGCAGGAATTTCTTATTATTGTAAAAAGGGTTTTGTGGCTGGTGAGTATTAACATATCCCCACTTTAATTGAGCGACTGACGTGACATCGTAATTAAAACTATTGTAATGTCTCAATTCTCCAGTATGTTTGCCTTTACTCCGCTTTCAGCAAAATTCCAGCATTATCACGGCGGGGGACACCAAAATGAGCTTCACACATTGTACCCATGTCGGGAATCAAACCCGGGTCTTTAACCTCTAGGTTACCCCACTGCCCTTAGTATGTATACATTAAAAATTAAACCATTTTTATAACCATGGCATTGTGATAGGTAATTTTACAGAAAATATTTGAAAACAATTGTAGATCCAAGAATTTGAATTACCAATTTTCGTGTTGGTGTGTCGTCATCGTTTTTCACTCAGCTATCTCTTCTGCTGGGATGTTTTCGATAAATCGGCCGCGGACATACTGTGTGTTCTAAACATATAGCGGTGTGGGCTCCAAATAAACTTTTCGGGCCCTCCTGTCAGAAAATAGTGTGTATGTCGTGAAGCTATGAATTAAAAAAATCTGTCTCAAATAAAAATCCAATGCCTCTACAATACTATTAAACGGTCGGCGGTCATCTTACACCACACACTGCAGACAGACGCACAGCCTATTGTCGTATTTCCTCCACACTGTATACGCATCGGTAACCCACGATCAATGTTCTGACTTCTCTATCACGATAACTTCTGTGCGCAAGAACAGAACTGACCAGATCATGCTTTCTACCGGGCTGAGATACAAAATACCAACACGCTGACACTGGTCTCGGATTGAGGGTTTGCAGGGAGAACTTATAAAATGCATATCGATAATATAAGATAATTCAAGGGCGGATCCAGCATTTTAAAAGGGAGGGGTAAAACATATCAAAATCCTCTCAGATAAATTGACTCCCTACAACATACTATATTTGCCCCCCCCCCCCCCCCGCCCTCTGGATCCGCCTATATAATTTCCCATCGCGATTTTGCCAACATTTTTAAAGACTAAGTCAAATTTGACTTACATTCACAGAGCGTTTCCATTTTCACACTATAAATCTTGTTTTTTTTTCGTTTTTCATTTCTAATTTACCAGAAATGTCTTATGATTGTGTAAAGGTTTAAGGTTTTGACGTTTTTATTAACATGTATTGTGCTTGAAACATTATTATATCGCCAGCATCTCATGGTTTACACTTTCGAACTGGAATTTGTTGCATGCACGCATTATCGTACACAGAAATTTGGTTATAGAAGAAGTGACGTAAATGGGAAGATGATTACATACTTCCGAACTTACATGAATTAAAGTAAAATCTCCCAGTTTTCTAATAAGTTAATAATGTTCAAAGAAAGAAATATATCCATTGACTGAAATCAATCAGTTGCGATCAAATATCAAGAACAGGTAGAATATCAAGTAATTCATGTTGCGTCACTTGTCTGCCCAATGGCACATGGTCATCCTGGTCGTACTGCGAGTCTTCACATTACAAGTATCCCAGAGCATCCCTTACGGATGTAGTTAGCTGTTCTGTATGTTTGTTTGTTGTTTAACGCCACACTCAGCAACATTCCAGCTATATGTCTGTACGTAATCGAGTCTGGACCAGACAATCCAGTGATTGACATCATGAGCATCGATCAACGCAATTGGGATACGATGACATGCATCAACCAAGTCAGCGAGCCTGACCACCCGATCCCGTTAGTCGCCTCTTACGACAAGCATAGGTTGCTGAAGACATATTCTAATCGTGATCTTCACATGAGTTTTGTGTACAAATATAAGAACGTTTCGAACGGGTTTCAAACATAATTTGAGCCATGTACATAAAAACAATGATACATAATTTAATGACATCTATTTAATTATATTTTATGATTTTAAATTTACTGTTTATTTCATTTTACTGCTTGATATACTTTTATAATGATTATGGATGTATGGATGGTGCTATTAGGCCCAGAACGAGGTATCGATCGTCAACCAACAATAATTACTTTTTTTAAACATGCAGCTGAACTGTATCAATGTTGCATGTAGTTTTACCAATTCGTTGCTGACAACACGCGATTGGTACTGTCGTATACATAGTTCCATCAACATCCTTTTCTTTATGATTTGAAGATTGTCGTTCTCTTCAATTCATATGACTATAAATGTTTTAAAATGCAATAGATCTTTTTTCGTCCTTCCAGCTATTTATTTCTACACATTTACTGCCTCATTTCTACAGCATAACATCAATTAAGAAGACGGGATTCAGACAATTAAGAACAATTAATCCCCTTTCTTGGCGATTCCCCCCGAGAGGGTGTTTTATGACCCCGCAGTGACACCATAACCGCGAAATGTATCATTGTGCCTGCTTTAGCTGAGCGGAAACCCACACATGGCGATTAGCTGAAACAGTAATCTCTCCTTAGGCAGTCTCTTTAAGACTAAATGAATATGTAGCTTCCTCAAAATGGTTGTTGCGATTGCGAAGATGTGGCGCTTTTACGTTCATGTGTTTAAGATATATATGTCATTCCTCCATTGGAAATGAATAGCACTATTTATTTCAATGTCCACTTTATTATATTGTCTTATAAAAAGCACGCTTCCACCAACATCCCATGTTTTTTAAACTGCAAGAACTCTTTAATAGTCAAAAGATATTAGCTTTATTTGTTTGTTTGTTGTTTAAAGCCGCAATCAGCAATATTCCAGCTATATGACGGCGGTCTGTAAATTATCGAGTCTGGACCACACTCAGTGTCTTATTCATATAAAGGTTATTTTTTCTTGCATGTTGAAATATAGATGCAATAGTGGTACATATACACTGGAAATACATTAAGCACCGCTTCAGATATATTTCCAAATGAAATCGTCTTTTTATCAAATAAATCGTACCCTGTATTATTTTCGAACGAAGCACAATTTTTGTATCGCGATTAGCTTTGTTCATTTTTCCGCTATAGATACAAAACCAGACATTGTCTTATTAAAAAAATATGAGCCTGAATCGTTTTTAAGAAAACACTTTGCAACAATGTATTTTTTGTGGAAGGCAACTTCCTTTTTTTTCAACAGTCTGAAGCAAAACATTTTTTCAAGACTTTTCAAGAATCTGAGAAAGCTGTGGATGCTAGGCAGTAGAACACTCTGTTTACTGTAGATAAACATGACTGGGGATAATGTTTACTTGTGTGTTATCAATAGGCCGTTTGTGTACCAACTGTGTTAAAGATGAAATACACTTTCTTGTAACTTGTGATCTTTACTCAGACCTATGTTGCATTTGTTTTCATTCTATTTCTAGCAACGTGGCAACGTACAGTGTGGCAACGTACAGTGTGGCAACGTACAGAAGAGTGATCATGCAATCACGAAGTTACATTTGAATTAATTTATCATGACAAAAACAGAATTGGAATGTTTCACTGTAGGTAGTTCGTATGCCATACAAACCGTTTAATAGCAACTCCCTGCCAAACTGATTTACTGGATCTACTATAAAATAAATAAATATAAACGATAAAACCCTTTCTATAATCTCTGCTAAGCATTACTGTTTTACCCTTCTTATCTTGAATATTTAGCTTGTTCTAAAATAAAAGCAACACAATCCTGTCAATATTCAAAATATATCCCTGCTACAAGTCCAGATTTATTTCAGCCAACAACCCATAATTAACCGACAGAAAGTTAACTTTCTGCATTCATTGAGCTGAATCAATAATATTTATTTCTCAATTCGTAAATTCTATCAAATGTGAGAAAAATACTTGAAGGCATTCGCGATCAAGAGATAAAGTATTTTCCATTCTCCCAATGAAGACAAGCTTATTAGTCGCATCAGCGCTTTTACCCGTTTGAACTCGAGCTGGACTCAGCACATTTAGTTAAACTATTAACTCTTTCAATTGTGATCCACTTGACCTAAGGCCTTCACTGCTTGGGTTCAATTAAAGCGCGCTTTGGGTTTAACTTTATAGCCCCGTCTTCACCTGAGACAATGGGCACACGCGCAACGAGTGTCTTAATCCATCGTATAATATCTTAATCCACCAATCTCCTAGTGAAGATTATTAGCCACTTTAAATTAAAGTTTATTTGAAAGAGGAAAAATAATGTTGAAAATACCGTTTATATTTATTTGATGGTTTTAACCTCTTAAAATTGTTTCCCTGAAGAAAGACACTGAATTTCAGTATTTAACTGCGGAACGCAATTCCTCATTGGGGAAATAGTATTACATTACGGTTTAAGTTAAAACTTCGTATACAATATATACTATGTATAATAAATATCAGAAGCGTGACTGCATGTTATTATACTGCATTCATGAATGTTCCAGCAGCTTGTAAATAACTGAGTCTTATCCATGCAAACCAATGATTGATGGCATTAGCACCAATCCCATCAGGTCACACTGTGGGCCTAGGTATGCAGGGGAGACGGACATCCGGCCTGTCAATCTACAATGGTCGCTCGTTGACTCAATGTGCACATTTCCTATTGTTCAAAATACTGTATTTGATTTTGTTAAATTAACAATACCGCCGTCATATAGCTATATATCATATAAACAATAAACAAAGAGAACATTTACAGCAACCGATTCCCGGATGGATACGCTCCTGACTTGGTTGATGCATGTCATCGTATCCCTATAGATCGAACCCGTGAAGATTCCGGGGTAGAATAGGTCTTAAGCAACCCATGCTTGTCGTGAAAGGCGACTAACGGGATCGGGTGGTCAGGCTCGCTGACTTGGTTGATGCATGTCATCGATCCCAATTGAGTGGATCGATGCTCATGTTATTAATCACTGGATTGTCTGGTTCAGACTCGATTATTTACAGACCGCCGTCATGTAGCGGGAATATTGCTGAGTGCGGCGTTAAACAACAAACCAAACCAAACCCAATAGATCGATGCTCATAATGTCAATTTTTGGATTGTCTGATCCAGACTCGATTGTTTACAGACCGCCGTCATTTAGCTGGAATATTGCTGAGTGCGGTGTTAAACGACAATCAAACAATATCCGACTGAAATTTCAGTCCTCGTTTACGACACGATATTGATATTATTGATAACGCTTACCCCATCCGTTCTTCGATAAAATTATCTGCATGCCACAACTGGGGGTACGGATTGATACGTTACAAACGTCAGCCAGTGTGTTCTTTAGAATTTACAGCCCGCTTTATCTCCTTTTGCAACAAGTCATCTCACATTTTAAGAATCTATTTTCCGATCCGTCCACATAATTTTCACCACTATCTTGCCGTTAATGCCGAATGGGTGAGTGAGAGAGTTAAAGTTAAAGTCGTATCGTTATTATTCCAGCCACTTAGCGACCGATGCCGACTGGAATCTGTTTCAACAGATAATTGATGGTTCTCGAGCGTTTATGTTTTATATCTACTTGAACTGGGTCGATGTTTCTGCTGGGAGACTGCAATGTGCGACTTGCATCATAAGTTCATTGTTGACCCGTGAAGATTCCGGGGTAGAATAGGTCTTAAGCAACCCATGCATGCCGTAAAAGGCGACTAACGGGATAGGGTGGTCAGGCTCGCTGACTTGGTTGATGCATGTCATCGATCCCAATTGCGTGGATCGATGCTCATGATATGAATTACTGGAATGTCTGGTCCAGACACGATTATTTTACAGACCGCCGTCATATAGCTGGAATATTGCTGAGTGCGGCGTTAAACAACAACAAACACAAAACTCTCATTTATTGATTATGCCTAGTCAACTGCCAAAGGACACGTGAATATCCGGTCTATAACAGGTCTTCAGCAACCCATGCTTGCCGTAAGACGCGGCTAACGGGATCGGGTGGTCAGGCTCGCTGACTTGGTTGATGCATGTTATCGTATCACAATTGCGCGGATCGATGCTCATGTGCTCATGGTGTCAATCACTGGATTGTCTGGTCCAGACTCGATTGTTTACAGACCGCCGTCATTTAGCTTGGATAATCCTGAGTGCGGTGTTAAACAACAAACAAACAGAACATTTACAACAACCGATTCCCGGATGGATACGCTCCTGACTTGGTTGATGCATGTCATCGTATCCCAAAAGATCGATGATCATAATGTCAATCTTTTGATTGTCTGGTCCAGACTCGATTGTTTACATACAGACCGCCGTCATTTAGCTGGAATATTGCTGAGTGCGGTGTTAAACGACAAACAAACAATATCCGATTGAAATTTCAGTCCTCGTTTACGACACGATATTGGTATTATTGATAACGCTTACCAATCCGTTCTTCGATAAATTTATCTGTATGCCACAACTGGGGGCACGGATCGATACGTTACAAACGTCAGCCAATGTGCTCTGAAGAATTTACAGCCCGCTTTATTTCCTTTTGCAACAAATCATCTCACATTTTAGAATCTATTTTCCGATCCGTCCACATAATTTTCACCACTATCTTGCCGTTAATGCCGAATGGGTGAGTGAGAGAGTTAAAGTTAGAGTCGTATCGTTATTATTCCAGCCACATAGCGACCGATGCCGACTGGAATCTGTTTCAACAGATAATTGATGGTTCTCGAGCGTTTACGTTTTATATCTACTTGAACTGGGTCGATGTTTCTGCTGGGAGACTGCAATGTGCGACTTGCATCATAAGTTCATTGTTGACCCGTGAAGATTCCGGGGTAGAATAGGTCTTAAGCAACCCATGCATGCCGTAAAAGGCGACTAACGGGATAGGGTGGTCAGGCTCGCTGACTTGGTTGATGCATGTCATCGATCCCAATTGCGTGGATCGATGCTCATGATATGAATTACTGGATTGTCTGGTCCAGACACGATTATTTTACAGACCGCCGTCATATAGCTGGAATATTGCTGAGTGCGGCGTTAAACAACAACAAACACAAAACTCTCATTTATTGATTATGCCTAGTCAACTGCCAAAGGACACGTGAATATCCGGTCTATAACAGGTCTTCAGCAACCCATGCTTGCCGTAAGACGCGGCTAACGGGATCGGGTGGTCAGGCTCGCTGACTTGGTTGATGCATGTTATCGTATCACAATTGCGCGGATCGATGCTCATGTGCTCATGGTGTCAATCACTGGATTGTCTGGTCCAGACTCGATTATTTACAGACCGCCGTCATGTAGCTGGAATATTGCTGAGTGCGGCGTTAAACAACAAACGAAACCAAACCAAACCCAATAGATCGATGCTCATGATGTCAATCACTGAATGGCTTGGTCCAGTCTCGATTGTTTACAGACCGCCGTCATTTAGCTGGGATATTGCTGAGTTCGGTGTTAAACAACAAACAAACCAAACATTTACAACAACCGATTCCCGGATGGATACGCTCCTGACTTGGTTGATGCATGTCATTGTATCACAAAAGATCGATGCTCATAATGTCAATCACTGGATTGTCTGGTCCAGACTCGATTGTTTACAGACCGCCGTCATTTAGCTTGGATAATCCTGAGTGCGGTGTTAAACAACAAACAAACAGAACATTTACAACAACCGATTCCCGGATGGATACGCTCCTGACTTGGTTGATGCATGTCATCGTATGCCAATAGATCGATGCTCACAATGTCAATCTTTTGATTGTCTGGTCCAGACTCGATTGTTTACATACAGACCGCCGTCATTTAGCTGGAATATTGCTGAGTGCGGTGTTAAACGACAAACAAACAATATCCGATTGAAATTTCAGTCCTCGTTTACGACACGATATTGGTATTATTGATAACGCTTACCCAATCCGTTCTTCGATAAATTTATCTGTATGCCACAACTGGGGGCACGGATCAATACGTTACAAACGTCAGCCAATGTGCTCTGAAGAATTTACAGCCCGCTTTATTTCCTTTTGCAACAAATCATCTCACATTTTAGAATCTATTTTCCGATCCGTCCACATAATTTTCACCACTACCGTGCCGTTAATGCCGAATGGGTGAGTGAGAGAGTTAAAGTTAGAGTCGTATCGTTATTATTCCAGCCACATAGCGACCGATGCCGACTGGAATCTGTTTCAACAGATAATTGATGGTTCTCGAGAGTTTACGTTTTATATCTACTTGAACTGGGTCGATGTTTCTGCTGGGAGACTGCAATGTGCGACTTGCATCATAAGTTCATTGTTGACCCGTGAAGATTCCGGGGTAGAATAGGTCTTCAGCAACCCATGCATGCCGTAAAAGGCGACTAACGGGATCGGGTGGTCAGGCTCGCTGACTTGGTTGATGCATGTCATCGATCCCAATTGCGTGGATCGATGCTCATGATATGAATTACTGGATTGTCTGGTCCAGACACGATTATTTTACAGACCGCCGTCATTTAGCTGGAATATTGCTGAGTGCGCCGTTAAACGACAAACAAACAATATCCGACTGAAATTTCAGTCCTCGTTTACGACACGATATTGGTATTATTGATAACGCTTACCCCATCCGTTCTTCGATAAAATTATCTGTATGCCACAACTGGGGGCACGGATCGATACGTTACAAACGTCAGCCAGTGTGTTCTTTAGAATTTACAGCCCGTTTTATCTCCTTTTGCAACAAATCATCTCACATTTTAAGAATCTATTTTCCGATCCGTCCACATAATTTTCACCACTATCTTGCCGTTAATGCCGAATGGGTGAGTGAGAGAGTTAAAGTTAAAGTCGTATCGTTATTATTCCAGCCACATAGCGACCGATGCCGACTGGAATCTGTTTCAACAGATAATTGATGGTTCTCGAGCGTTTATGTTTTATATCTACTTGAACTGGGTCGATGTTTCTGCTGGGAGACTGCAATGTGCGACTTGCATCATAAGTTCATTGTTGACCCGTGAAGATTCCGGGGTAGAATAGGTCTTCAGCAACCCATGCATGCCGTAAAAGGCGACTAACGGGATCGGGTGGTCAGGCTCGCTGACTTGGTTGATGCATGTCATCGATCCCAATTGCGCGGATTGATGCTCATGTGCTCATGGTGGCAATCACTGGATTGTCACACACACAAATATCAACCAGCCTGGACATAAGCCACCGTAATTCTTTACTCGAAATTTTACTTCCATTTTTTTGTTCAAAAATACCATAACCGTATTTCGCGGGTTTCAATAGCGTGCTCAATGTCCGCGACATGCGTCTGGTGTCTGAGGTATATTCCACATTAAAGGTGATATGTATTCGTACAATTTAGGATTTGTGCGAAGCTTTGGGACACGTTACACTCGTAGTAATATCCCATAAACTCTGGATATTGCAAAAATGCTTACAAGGCGTCTATCCTAGGTAAGAAACACATTCTGGAAGAACACTAGTTCTCATTCAGGGCGACTGAGGAGGCAAGCCGATTACTCGCACCGGTGAACTGTATTATAGATCTAAGTCAGAAACATTACGTCGAACAATTAACCTAAACTCAACATACTTTGACTACACTGAACCGGAACAGAAACGTCACCCCACGTAACATTGCATGAAAAGTTGTCATTTAAATATGTAGGTAATTTTTGGCAAAGTTTCTAAAATGTAACGACCCGTGAAGATTCCGGGGTAGAAGGTCTTCAGCAACACATGCTTGCCGTAAAAGGTGACTCTGCTTTTCGTAAAAGGTGACTAACGGGATCAGGTGGTCAGGATCGCTGACTTGTCGATGCATGTCATCGATCCCAATTGCGTGGATCGATGCTCATGATATTAATCACTGAATTGTCTGGTCAAGACTCGATTATTTACAGACCGCCGTCATATAGCTGGAATATTGCTGAGTGCGGCGTTAAACAGCAAATAAACAAACAAACAAACAACAATCTAAAATTTAACACTACCTTGTCAAAGTTTCTTAAATTTAACATGACCTTGTCCGGAAAAATGAAATTTGATGATAAAAAACCCAAAGCAGATTACAATAAAACCGATCGCCCAAACGCATCACGGCAACTGCCAAGGTAACCCGATGTACATGCGTTCCCCTATTTCTTGCCCTATAAATATCCATCCATATCGGATAACATTCATTCGTTATTGAATTGCTACAACATGCCAAGATTGACAAGAAATCAGCGACACTAAGCCCTTGGACGATTGCAAGCTGGACAAATCGCCCGGCAAGTTGCCAGTGCATTTCAAGTCTACGTAAGGACCATATACATGCTCCAGCAACGGTACCAGACCTCCAACACTACAGATGACCGACCAAGGGTCACCACCCGATGTCAGGATCGTCAGATTGTGCGACAGCATCTTCAAGATCGCTTTGTTACTGCTGCGGAAACTGCTCGACAGACCATGGGGACACACCAGCGACACATTAGTGTGGACACCTTGCGTCGACGATTGACGAGCAGACACCTCCACTGTCACAGGCCACACTGAGGACCCATTCTGACACCATGTCATCGCCGGGACCGTCTACAGTGGGCAACACAGCACCAGCATTGGCGCCACAAGCAGTAGAGAAGAGTCTTCTTCTCAGAGAGAGAGAGAGAGAGAGAGAGAGAGAGAGAGAGAGAGAGAGAGAGAGTCTGGCGACGCCGTGTGGAACGTTGTTCGGATGCTTGTGTTGTCGAGAGAGACTCGTTGGGTGGTCCGAGTATCATGGTGTGGGGTGGAATTGGTCTTGCACAGAGGGTCGGCCCTGTTCTCTTCCAGAACATCTGTCCAGGGAGAGGCATTGGTGTCACAGCAGCTCGGTACATTTATCAAGTCTTGCGACCACACGCTATACCTCATTTGGCACGTCGCCGCAATCACGAGTTTCAACATGATAAAGCCCATGCCCACACTGCGAGAGCAACAGGAGGCCTCCTCCAGCAGAATGGAATCAGAACCATGCAGTGGCCTGCCCTCAGTCCCGATTTAAACCCCATTGAGCACCTGTTGAACGAGATTCAAAGACGGCTGAATGACGTCCGATCAAGGCCGACAACTATAGCTGAACTGCGTCAGGCGTTCCTCAGAGTGTGGGCTCAAGTGCCTATGGCCTTCACCAACCGCCTCATCCATCCATGTACTGACGTTGCACGGCAGTCATCAATGCACATGGCGGATACTGACTCGTGATGCCATTTTCTCAGAGACGAGTGTTGAGATTCACTTTAAGAACATTTGACACTTTAATTTCATCCTTGATGATCAGTTTTGCCAAGTTTCATCTTTTTAATGTGGCCACGTCAAGTTTTATGTATTTGTACATACATGTTAGATATATTAGATGTTTCAGTTTAGCTTCAGACTTTACTTACAGTACACTACAAACCGTCAGAGTTATACACGCCCTCAATACAATAAGCCAAGCCTTGCACCCTTCATTTAACAATAGCCACCTTTCTGGGTCAGGCCAGGTTCTGACCCATGCTTTTGCACTCTGCACAAGTTTCGTTTGTCTGTCTGCTTCAGTTTCTTGGACATGCTGTGTCATCGAAAGGAGTCGAAGCAGATCTAGATAAAGTACAACATATCAATGATTGTCCTTGTGCTATAACACCAGAGCAAGTTCGTCAGTTCTTGGGCTTCGCTGGTTATTATCGTAAATTCGTGAAGGACTTTGCCAGAATTGCTCAACCACTCTCAAGCCTCATGCCAGCTCCTAAGGAATGCAAGAGAAGACATACGTTTGTAAGCCATGGTCTTGGGGTAAGAACAAGAGTCGGCTTTTCAAAAAATGAAGGAGGTACTTTCATCACCCCCAGACCAAGGATACCCAGACCACGCGAGAAGTTTTGAGCTGCATACCGATGCCAGTACTCACGGACTTGGCGCAGTTCTATACCGGAAGACATAAACATGCGGACCAGGCCAGGTTCTGACCCATGCGCTTGCACTCTGCACAAGTTTCTTTTGTCTGTCTGCTTCAGTTTCTCTGGTCAGCTTACTATCAATTTTTTATTTAGTTTTAAAGATTTCTGTCCGGCCTATCCTGTTGGCTTTCTTACACATATGTTTGAGGAGGTGACCTTGTTTTGTATTGTTTTCCTTACTATCAGCCCCTTTCTGATTGTACATTTAGAAGATTGTGTACATTCACGGAACTCGGTGATTGTGTATTGAGGAATTCATTATCCCGGTTAGTTTATTTTGTTTGTGTATTTCATATACTGTATATGGTCTTGTACATATTGTATTTCTTAAGAGGTGTTAGATTAATGCATCAGTGTACAATAAGTTAAAGTGAAGTAGGTATTTCAACTATCAGGACAGTTGGTTGTATGTGGAATGTATTTCATTTAAATCTAAAATGTATCGTATTGCATCTATACAATATGTTATCGAGTAAAATACTGCATTACTAGTATACACTTTACTAAACTGAATTATTATTTAAATATTTTCTAAACCTATAACTGTCTGAATGCGGTATGGAATAAGAACGTATGTATTGGACATCTGTTGTTTTTATATCTTATTTTATGTGGCCGTTATTAGTTTTGTCAAGGTTTCATTTCAACTTGTTATAGAATGACGTGACTTTATTAACCAACCTTGAACGTGACTGCGCTCCTAAGAGTTAAGCTCATGGCCACACAGTGGTAAGTGGGGAACATAACTGTATACATGGATCGTTATATATTTTATTGTTTATATTGGTAATATTTCTTTGTGGAGAGAAATATTGAAATGATTCATCAATTTATTCATATCTACTATTTATCTTGGTATTTATGGGTAATCATGGAATTGATTTACTTGTATCTTCTATATATATGGGTCAAAACTAATGGGTCAAACTAATAACTAGTATCTAGTTATTCTTCTAAATCAATGGTTAACCTGCTATTTGTATTTAAGTATTTATTCATGCTGGTGCGTATGTGCCATCTGATAAGATGAAGTCTTGTGAAGTAATTGTGTGTAATCTCCACGGAAGCTTGATTATGGTTTTACCAAAATACGTATGATGTTTCTATTATATTTTCAGGGTTTATTATTATGTGCACTCTCAATAAAGATGGCTGTCATTTGAATTGACAAGTAGCGTCGTGTTGTGTGTGCCCCACCAACATCCACCCAATAGCTGTTACTACATTATATGTCTCGAAGTATGTTTGTTTGGACAAAAAAGGTTTCTCATATATCTATACATGGTGACATTTCTTTTGTGGTTCAGTGTATTAACTCTTCCATTGTTAAATAGTTAACCCCAGGCATTTGCACTTTTTCAACTAAAATGTCTTTATTCTTTATTGCACCAGATTGTTTAAGTGAGTTGTTAGAAGGACATTAATACTCTACTTTATTTTTTACTCGATTTTTGTGTGCCCCGGCTCAAAGAAATGAGAAATATATTTGCATAATTATTATCATTTAAAAATAGCATTTCCCATCTAACGTGAAAAAAACCATTACTCATATGACCACTGTCTAAGTGTGTGTCACGTAGTCAACTAAAAGTTCAGTCATTTGTCTCAAATAGTGTATATTTTTGTGGTACAACTATCAATGTACCATATACCACACACGTAATCGTATCTCAATCGCGTGGATCGATGTTCATGTGACTGTGTAGACTTTGCAATCGCAAGGGATTCACACTATCAAAGTGTAAATCTAAAAGATTTCTTTTCCCGTGTCAGCGGGCATCTCATCATAAATTACTTGAAAGAAATTGGACTGTATATTAAATTTTAAATATGTATGTGAATGATTAAATGCTTGCTTTTAAATTTGGTCTGATGCTATTAGCAAACTGACATTATTAAAGGCTCTGTCCAGGAGTTAAGGTAGCGTAAAAATATTGTCCCCCCTGTGTGACACGTAATCCTATAGTAATCGATGTAAATATCATCAACCAGTGTTTTAAGCCAACTCATTGAGTATTTTTTTAATATTGGCTAGTATTTTGCACAACCACCAGTGGCTAAAGTGATGACGTAAATCCTGCTGGGGTATCGCGCGGGAGCAGAGGTACCGTTAGTCCCCATGATCCCCAGCGAGGTGGCCCAAATTTGGTTACTGGTGGCCTATAGCCCGTGTTTTAAACTCTATTAATGATATTGTTATGCTCAAATATGTTTCATCAATTGTTTTTAAATATTGTATGCTCCAATATGTTTCATAAATAACTAAATTGTGTATATATTAACTTGGTCTCGTCGCTATATGGCTTAAATAATGCCGATGCCACGTTAAATGTTAACTCACACACTCACTCATGATGTCAATCACTGGATTGTCTGATCCAGACTCTATTTTTTAGAGAGAGCCTTCATATAGCTGGAATATTGCTGAGTACAGGGTGAAACAACCCAGCCAATTGTATGTGGTAAATTTGATTGATTGATTGATTGATTTATAGATTAAACATGCGACAAATGAAAATGTAATCTCCGTTTTTAATTACCATTTTTTTAATGTCCGACGTTTGATCAGAATTTAAATATAAATATAGGAACAGCTTCTAAAGCCAGCCATCGGAATGAACGTTAACCCCTTTGAGATTCTCGGATACATTTTCACTCCGTGTCAAGCCTCGTGCTGTTGACAGAAAAATGGTTTATCATTGTGTCACATGTTGTATGTACAGTTTGGCGCGATAAAGATAATTATAAACTATACTACATAAGGTCATTAGCCGAGATTACACGTTGGACAATAAATCCTATTTGATAAAATATATCTAAAAGTAAAAGTTGACAGATCCGTGAAGATCCGGGGAGAATAGGTTTTCGGCAACCCATGCTTGACGTAAAAGGCGACTAACGGGATCTGGTGGTCAGGCTCGCTGTCTTGGTTTTGGTTGACTTATCATCGTATGCCAATTGGGTGGATTGATGCTCATGATGTCAATCAAAGGATTGTCTTGTCCAGACTCGAGTATGTACAGACCGCCGTCATATAGCTGGAATATTGCTGAGTGCGGCGTTAAACAACAAACAAACAAACAAACAAACAAACAAACACATTAAGTTGACATAGTCAGTTATTTCATTGATGCACACGACAAGGGAGGCATGACTGCGGCATCGCCGCTACAGCGGGGTCACAGTCCTCGGCACTGACACGACACCGGTTCAAGGCAATGGATACATCATTGACAGATGACTCTGAAAATCAATTTTGACGCCAGTAAATAAACTATGTGCAATGTCTCATTTTTCGCACCGATGCCTAACAAAAGCGACAAACCCCTTTCCATGTTCATAAGAAATCGCTGCCAAAGCAGAGTCGATTGTACGATTCCGATTGTATCGGGAGGATATGTTTATGAATCACCTTTTTTCATGGCATCGACGTTCAGCTTGTCTCGTGAACAATTAATGTTTATTGGTAAAGAAAACTGAGGATAATTTTTGTTTCAGGCTTTATTTCCAGGTGCAATTTATTATTAAATACAACTGCAAAATGAATGCTTTGGTTTAGATTTGTTGCCATAAGAGTTCGTAGTCATTCAATATCTGCATCATATTTTAATGCCCAAATATGTTTGATAAATTGTTTTTTAATATAACTTTGTTTTCATGAATACATTGTGTGCATATCAACTTAGTCTCGTTGCTATATGGCTGAAATAATGCCGATGAGACGTTACATTTAAGTTTCATTTAAACTCACTCACTCAATATCTGCTTCGATATGGCTATTTTGTATTCTTTTCAAATATGCTTCTGAAACCTCACTGTTTCACTCTGGAACAAATGTGCTGATTGGTCATGTGTGTGCTCGTCGTCTCTGCGTGTTGCACGTGCAGTATCAGTTCCTCGTGCTGCGTGGTGAACTTGGGATCCCGGCAAGAGAAATCCGACCCCGCCTGTGAATAGAAACACAATCAACCGTGTTTTGACACACTGATGAGTGTGGTGTCATGTCGAGAAAATCACCGACCGGCGATCTCGTATTTGATAGGGACCATACAACGTATTTATTTCAAACGCCATAAAATAGCTTCGCTGTAGAATTTCATGCCGCACAATAAGTACAAAAATCCCAGACTATTGGTTTTAGCTAAAATGTTTAAACTGTAGGACGAATCGCATAAAAAATAAATATTTTAACCCCATGTGTCAGCTGATTGGCTAGCATTCAATAATGGCCTCATTGACTACTGTACGTATATGATTTGTTTGTTTGTTTGTTGTTATTTAACATGCATTCAGCTATATGACGGTGGCCTGTAGATAATCGAGTCTGAAACGGCCCAGTGCTTAATATTGTACACCCGTGAAGATCCGGTTTAGACTAGGTCTTCAGCAACACATGCTTGCCGTAAAGGCGACTATGCTTATAAAGGGCGACTAACGGGAGTATTATAGGTCATCGTGGGATCTGGTGGTCAGGCTCGCTGACTTGGTTGATGCGTGTCATCATATCCAAGTTGCGTGGGTCCTCGTGTCAATCACTGGATTGTCTGGTCCGGACTTGAGTATTTACAGACCGCCGTCATAATATTATAGCTGGAATATTACTGAGTGCGGCGTTAATCAACAAAGAAATAAACACAAATATTGTGCGTCACGATCCACGCCGTCAAGTCAAGTCACCGAGCCTGACCACCCGATCCATTTTGCCGCCTCTTAAACCAACATATGTTACTGGGGACCAGTTCTAGCCAATAGGGCACGCCAGAAACCTATGATTGTGGGTTCGAATCCCGGTTCGCCACAATTATGTTTCTAGGATTGTCAGCACCATA
The DNA here is from genome assembly GCF_022045235.1 of Haliotis cracherodii. Lineage (NCBI taxonomy): Eukaryota > Metazoa > Mollusca > Gastropoda > Lepetellida > Haliotidae > Haliotis > Haliotis cracherodii. Next base: position 36,107,374 of record NW_027266268.1, on the reverse strand, counting down.
CTCGTGCTCGTGGGTTTCACCGAAGTGGTAAACGTCTGAGACCTGCATCACTTCGGGCTTTCCTCCCACATTAAGCTGACACGCCGTGAATTAACTGGAATACTGTTAAAAGCGGCGTTAAACCCAACTAACTCACTCACTCTAGCCCATAATCCATACGAGGATTGATGCTGAATAAAGACATACCGAAGCTCGCTTAAAATGTCGATTGCATTTATGATTTTAAAAAATAAATGAATACAGCGAATGTTCATTGTCACATTATTACAAAAAATCACGTAAAAGGCGACTATGCTTGATGTAAAAGGCGACTAACGGGATCGGGTGGTCAGGATCGCTGACTTGGTTGATGCATGTTATCGTATCCCAATTGCGTGGATCGATGCTCATGATGTCGATCAAAGGATTGTCTGGTCCAGACTCGAGTATTTACAGACCGCCCTCATATAGCTGGAATAATGCTGAGTGCGGCGTTACAAAACAAACATACAAAAGAATCGACTTATGATAGTGAGTTTTGTTTAACGGTACTTTGAACTGTATTCCAGTTATATCATAGCGTGTCAGCTTAATGTGGGAGGGAAAACTTTGATGGAACCCACAAGCCGGATATGGTGTTAGTCGGGTATGGTGTTGACCATCTAGAAATAGTCTGGGATTTTATCCTAAAAACAAACAAAATTGCCACGAAAAATCTTTATTTTCTTTAGTTATTCATCAGACTGTTGAAAAAAGAAAAGAAATTGCCTACCACCAAAAAAATACTTGGTAATCTTATTAAACGAAATCAGGCTAATAGTTTTAAATAAATAAAAAAAATAACTGATCTGTTTTTGTAGTTGTAGCTGGAAAAATATCTGTACAAATAGTCTCGATACAAAATCCCAGTTATATCCAGACGTTACACATAGGCACCTAGCTATATGAAATAAGCATTACAATTGTGAAAAACAAAGAAATATATTGTGTAATTAAAATTTCATCCACTATATGTAATTCTTTTTTCACGTGCGCATCGGTGTATTAATGCTGTTGATATTAGTCATTGGAATTAATGTTTCTATCCTTATATTACATACACGCCAAAAGGATCGAAATTGCGTCATAAAGGGGCGGCCGTCAAATTTACATTTGTCATTCATACAAGTTTTTTCTCATTTCATTCATATCACAACAACCCTATATTTCATGAACCCAATTAACGAAAGCTAATACGGGGAGAAGATAGCGCTTGCCATTAAACACGGAAATCATAAAAGTGAAAAAGAACATTTTCTTGTAGCGAGAATTGTATAAAAGTCAGCCCGACAGGAATCTTTATTAATATCGTCGTCAGCACAATCTCCGACAGCAAAATCAAATGTAGGTGACAAATTACAAGCGTGCATATGTTTATTATCATATTCAAAGATCTCACAAAATTAATCCTTGCCAATGTTTTCATATCTAAAGGCATATTGAATTTACAATCTGTATTCCCGTTACCGTTTCCCCTTCACAATTCAAACATAGCTGGGTCAATTTCGGACTGATTTTCCAGGCCCCAGAGCGTGTTAAGACAGCGTTATGAAGTAGCGAGGCATGCGTTTCACCCTCCATTTAAGGAGAGTTTAACAAGGGGGACAACCCTTCTATTCTGCAACCGCTAGTTAACTAGCCATTTACGCAACTTTCCTTTTGTTGACAGAGCGAAGAAATATGGCGAACGTCGGATCATGCAGATACAATTAGTTTAACTGGAATGTTCTTTAATTGGACAATACAACAATCCATCCGCTCGGTGACTTGGGGAAGAAGCCTCCGGTACGTACACTGGAGGATATCGGACGTGGTTTGGCCTGCCTTTGGGGTAATTAATAAAAGCCAACCCTCACCTTAAGTGTTGATTGCGGTTTTAATTGGAAAGAATTGACAAATCGCTTGGCGTGAAATTGTCATTACTGTTTGGAGAAGCTGGAAAAAGGATAATTTGGTCTTTAATAAAGCTCCGAGATGAATACTCCGACTCGCCGTATTAATTGCTTCATATTGAAGCCTATGTGAACGACCACACTTGTCGTCTTTGCTTTAGAAACTACAAACGACTCTTTGCCGCCCCTTGTCCCGGGTCTGCTCGGGGCGCGAGTAAGTACCGGAGGCTGAGCTGTGTTCTGGCGTGCCGTGACGTCAGTGTCCTTGACAACGTCGCTAAACAAGAACATGGGGTGAAAAGACTCGCCGCCGTTTGTCTTTGGCACGCGGCATGAGGTGTTAATCGTTCGTGCGGTTCAGAGAGCTGCGCACCGCTATTGTGAGGCACTTCAGCCGCTCAATCGTGTTACACGCGCGCTCTTTACCAGTCCCACAGAAATTCAACAGATTCACACGCGAGTCTTTTGGCTGTCACTATTTAATTGTTTGTATAGGATGTTAACATGGCGGTATGAGTGTGCCGGCCGCGAGAGATGGGCTCTCACCGCAATGAATAATGACAGAACAGAGACCCAAAACCAGCACAAAGATTGTATATTGATCTTCCAATCAATGGCTGCGTCTATCAGAGAAACACCGTCTTCAAATCCCCAGCTCCCCACCTCACCAGTAAGGGTCAGGTTTTAATTGGAGAGGTTTTTTTTACGACATGTCAGCCAAGAGCCCTTTACACATGAGCGGGAGATTGGATGAACGTTCAAACACGCGGATAGGGGGCGCTGTTTCGTTGAGGAGCAGACGAGAGATGATGAGAGGCAAACGACTTCCCCTTAGCTCCCGCAATGCATTGTGGGAGAGATAATTCATAAGGCGAGTGGTCCACTTGACAATTTGCGAGTGACAGAGGCAAGTTAAGCTCCATTGCTATGTGCACGGCGGCAAATTAACGCCGAGGTAGAGGAAAAGCCAAACGAAGCCAACTATTAGATCAGTTTGACAAGCGGAAGTGTCTCAAAAAGTTTTTTGCATGAAAAATTCATGTCAAGATTTCTAGTCAAGAAACTGTCACCCTAACGTTTTCTGTGATTAGGTAGAATTCTGATTCTTCAAAGACAAGATGTCGCGTTCTCTGTGTATTAAAAACGTATCTGTTTATTTTCTTGTTGCTTGACGTGGAGAATAACGACGTTATTAATACAAGCATGTATGTAGGCTAATAAAAATCACGCGATGATATGAACATACCAAATGTCAGAATTCACCCAATATAAGCATAACTGCGGGTACCTTACCTCCTCATTCGTCCATAGTTTAATATCAGTTTTTCAAACTGCAAGGTAGAACAAAATATACACAAGAAAATTGGATTTGCCCCCAAATTACAAAGGTTATACATACGTAACTGGGCTGAAAACAGTCGCCGAAACACTGAAAACACGACTATGATACCCGAATGAATTGTATTACAATCGAATAACTCGTGAAGATTCCGGGGTGGAATAGGTCTTCAGCAACCCATGCCGTAAAAGGCGACTATGCTTGTCGTAAAAGGCGACTAACGGGATCGGGTGGTCAGGATGGCTGACTTGGTTGATGCATGTCAGCGTATCCCAATTGCGTGGATCGATGCTCATGATGTCAATCACTGGATTGTCTGGTCCACAGCATTCTTACAATCAATTGCCTCTAAACACGTTTACAAAGATAAAAACTCTCCATCTATGGCATAGCAATTTCACTGTCTTTTTAAATGTCCTTATTTTAGCTCTCACAGGTATATACATGAATTTACATAGATAAAACATTACTTTGCCAAGCGTATTTAAATATACACAAGACTTAAAGATATCAAGTAACTCTCTAAATTTATTTCGATTATTCTCGCTACCGTCAACAATAAAATATGTATATAATACAGGTATTTATGTGTCTGTGTTTCATCACGTGTAATTTTGGCCATAATTGTAAATATTCTGCAAAATATGCTCTTGTACCACCATGAGTGGTTTTGAGAATTAAACGGATTTGAAAATCACTCAGTACGTGTTTTGAAACCTTAGTTGACAAATCCGCTGTTTCAATCAGAGATGGTTATCGTGATTTGAGACCTCTGGATTACCAATCAGAATGGAGTATTTGCCTAATGCATATTAGAATAGGTGTCTGAGGCCATTTTATAGTAGCTCGGTCACTTAAATATGTCCCTGTCTGGATTTTGGGTCGAATAGTTCCACCATTTGGTTGCTTGTCCGTTCGGCATCGTACCTCCTACTGCACGAGGCCTTGTTTATAATATTGGTCGCTAGATTGGCTAGGGAATAAAATAACGCTCAACCACTGAACACTGAATCTATAAAAGACCGCTTCAGCGCCCGGGAGAGCGGAAGGTCGGTGGTTCGATCACCGGCCGCGTCATACCAAAACACATTGAAAGATGGCACTCTGGTGCTGCCTAGTTTCATCTCCTTTGCATCGACTCATCTATTGGTCCCCACTGGTCGTGTCATACCAAAGAGGTTAAAAGATGGTACTTTTTGTTACCCTGCCTGGTGCTAGGCTTTAAGATAGAAAACAAGGACAGGTCGGCTCGGAGTCAGTTTACTGTGTCAGAGTAGGGTGTCCTTGTTAAACTGCGGCACTGTATATCAGTAGGCTAGCACTATAAAGATACGCCAATAATCCGGACTCGTACAAGCAGACACACACACACACACACACACACACACACACACACATACACATACACACACACGTGCATGACGTGGCTGTATAAGTGCAATAATCTTGATCTTGACGTAAAGCCCCATTTCACATCCCCTTACCTAATCGAATGTTGGTGTATGGGGATGTCTTAGTGTGTTAGTTATCTTGGAGATAGCTGTTGGAAATGAGGCATGGACAAGCGAGATAACAAATTAACGTTGCATCACCCGTACCATATGTTCCCGTGTTTTTTCAGGTGAACAGTTGAATTGCTTTGCATGTGTTTGTGACGTGTGCCACCGGTGGGCCAGGATACGCTGACCTTTTCGCAAACACAAGGTATCATCACGTTTTGATAGTGATTCATAAACACATGCTCGTGAAGTAATTGGAATCGTAAAGTCGACAATTCCTTATGAATATGGGAAGTGTTTTGTTGCTTTTATTTAAGAAATAAACGACTCGGGGTCGTTGTTTATCGTACAATAAAACACTGCAGGGAGAATAAACCACTGCCTCCCTTATTCTCCTTGCAGTGTTTTATTGTATGATAAACAACGGCCACGAGTCGTGTATTTCTTATATGCGACATCAACATGATGTACAGCTTCTTTAAGGATGTTAATAAAATATACAAGCTTTAATAATATTAACCCCTATATAAATAATGATGACTTCCTGAACAGAATCCGGCTTCGGCAATGTCGGACAAATCCAATGTATGAACAAGGGGGTTAAGTTGGGTATTTCCCGCATATTCTCACAATCCTCAGGTAGATTATCTGTACCTTTTCTCCCAATAGCGATTGTCATATCTCTCATCGCTTTTGGATGCGATGGTTCGACCATCGTGTTTATCTGCGTTGCCCTGCTACACATCTATTGGGAACAACTCACTAGACACTCTCCTCTCAAAAATAACATCATCAAGTTGCGAGCACATGTTCGAATCTCCAGAAATGACGTCATGATAGAACAAAGATTTATCGTGAAATAACCCACGCTTCGTTCTTCATTGTTCCTTGCGATTTATCGCGTAACAATCTTATATAATAAATTATAAGATATGAACTATATAAATAATAAAACACAAAAAATACACTGGTCGGCATTAGGGACTGTCTAGCTGGATACCCGGGACTTTCTCCCGTCTTCAGCAACCCATGCTTGTCGTAAGAGGCAAGTGACGGGATCGATAGGTCAGGCTTGCATGTCATCGTGTCCCAGTTGCGTACATCGATGCTCATGATGTCTATCACTGGATTGTCTAGTCACGACTGTCATATTTACAGGCTGTCGTTCTTTAGCTGGAAAATTGCTGCGGCGTTAAACAACAAACAGACAAAAACCCGGGATTCTTCCTATCTCGAGGTAACCCGAGTAGACGTGCACCTTGTTGGTTCGTACACTGATAGACAAACACGAGTTTGTCCTGTTCCTTATTAGTCGAAACGGGCGGTCGGGTAGCTTAGTGGTTAAAGCGTTCGCTCGTCACGCCGAAGACCCGGGTTCGAATCCCGACATGGGTACAATGTGTGAAGCCCATTTCTGGTGTCCCCCGCCGTGATATTGCTGGAATATTGCTAAAAGCGGCGTCAAACCAAACTCACTCAATCACTCACTATTAGTCGAAACATGAGTGACAATATTTATGCTTTCTCTTATGAAGTGAGATAAGTTTCCAAGTTCTTTGGGGCTGGCGACGGCAAGAAGTAGACAAAGATAAAAGTTGTAAAATACTTTTGTGTTCCTTGTGTGTGAGGAGGGCTTGAGATCTGAGTGGGTGATGGAATTCACCTGCTAGAGATGTAGAATTCTGGGGTGTCTGTGTCCTTCTCTGTATGTCAGTCCCAACGGGGAGATTATGATTGGAAGTTCTAAATGTACATATTGGTTAATATAAATTCTTCGGTAGTAAAAGGTATTTTTTCTATTTTCGGCATCTTTTTAAAGTGTTGATAATATATTTGTGGTCCCTTTGGACTTTTTAGCATATCGTTTCACCTGGTTTGAAGGAACTCCTCCTTTCAAGAATTTGTTCCGCATTGGTGATTATTGGGTTGTTACTAGACACGGGTTACTGTCCAATAATATCTAGATTTCTAACTTAAGGGTTCGTTACCGCGCAGGTAAACTGAGAGGCAAAAGACAATACACCGAGTTTGTATTTTTAAATTGTTAACTGTTATGAAATTGTGGACTGTTGTTAAATTTGATTCTATTTAACCATTACTTATTTCTGCAACAGTTTGTGAAAAGTAATCTGTGGCTGAGTAATTTTGTTTAAAAATAAATTGGCATTAATGAAGACTAGGGTAAGAGTGAGTGAGTGAGTATGGTTTAACGCCGTCTTTAGCAATATTACAGCAATTTCACGTCAAGGGACACCAGAAATGGGCTTCACACATTGTACCCATGTCGGGAATCGAACCCGGGTCTGCGGCGTGACGAGCGGACGCTTTAACCACTAGGCTACCCGACCGCCCCACTAGGGTAAGAAAGGAATTTGCAACCACATGACTTCTACCATGTTTTGAAATGTTGTAAATTTGTGCCGATATTGATTTTTGTCCAAAGATGAGATGTTTAAGATGCCCATCAACTGTAGTTGTTTTTAAAATTTTCTTTGGGGTAAATTTATGTATTATTAAAAATTAGATTTATATAAAAGTATTCTTTGAGTACTGACCTAACGCCAGTTCAGTTCCTAGGTATAGATATAATATCGCAAACTTAAGATATTTTCATTTGAAAATCAGACATAACATAGAATTAACTGAGACGTATAGTTTTGTTTTGCTCCTCAATATATAAACGATTTAGTTACATTTGCACTTCATGTTGCTACGCTACTATACTGTACGTTAGTAAACTTTAATTTTGTACGGTTTTCTTGCTAATTTTCATCGACCATGAAATGGCTGCAATCTTTTGGAATGAAAGAAGTACTTTTTTAGATAAAGCCCACAGTTCTGAAACATATGAAAAGACTGGTAATGCAATAGTGTCCAATGCTCTGACGACGAAGTCCAGTCGGGCCAATGTTATGGGATTTCTATGGTAAACAATACAACTTAAGTTGCAGTTTGAGAGTTTTGAGTCCAGACAAGAGTCTCTATGTATACACTACGTTCCTCCACGGAACGGACGAGGGTCTATTCTTGTCAAATAATAATAAGGTCGTATAACCCACGAAAGTAAAAGTAGTCCATCTCCGTGCATGGGTTTTGTGCGAACCCTGTGGTGGCCTAACCAACGCTGAGTGATTGACCGCAAATTTGTAGCACAGGTTGCACGAGGAAATAATGACAAATATGATAAATAATTAGAAAATGGAAACAACTTCTAAAAAAATAAATATTAATAAAAAAAATTTGAATTTTTTTTTGATAAGAAATACTTATAAAATAAATCTCCTTTTAGTACTAATTCTGAAAAATTAGAAATTATTATAATAAGTTATCATTATTAAGGGACCCTTGAGTGAGTGAGTATGGTTTTACGCCGCTTTTAGCAATATTCCAGCATTATCACGGCGGGGGACATCCAAAGCTTTCCGCAGGTTTAGTATATATGAGATAAGATTGGCACCAATACGTTTGAAATACCCAGAGAAATACAAGCCAAATCAACGAGTTGTGTGTCGTGTTATATCCTTTCATGACCATATGCAGGATTATCACGGCTTGGGACACCAGAAATGGGCTTCACACATTGTACCCATGTCGGGAATCGAACCCGGGTCTTCGGCGTGACGAGCGAACGCTTTAACCACTAGGCTACCCGACCGCCCCTGACACGTGAAGATCCGGTTTAGAATATGTCTTTGGCAACCCATGCTTGTCGTAACAGGTGACTATGCTTGTAAGAGGCGTGGTGGTCAGGGTCACTGACTTGGTAGGTGCATGTCATCGTATCTCAATTGAGTGGATCGATGCTCATGGTATCAGTAACTGGATTTTCTGGTCCATACTCGATTATGTACAGACCGCCGTCATATAACTGGACTATTGCTTTGGGGGTCGAGTCCCATTCGGGATTCGAACCTACACTTTAGAGTGATGCGCCCTTTCGCCAGCACTCACAGCCAGCGATCTAAACCACTGAGCCACCCTACAGCATGGCCATAAGGACTCCGTGAAGTCTTGGCGATGAAGGATCGAATGGCGTATTGATCATGCCTCCATGTTGGCGTGGATAGAGCTTCTACTCGGGGAGCTAAGGTCATTTGTTCATTCCCGACCGCGTCATACCAAAAGACGTAAAAGGTGGTACACTGCCTAGCATTCTGAGTCAGTATATTGTGTCTGGGCGGGATGTCCATGGTAATACTGCGGTATGGCATCTCAGTGAACTGGCACTTTACAACCGACAATATAAAGTCAGGACTAGGACAAGCAGCCACACACACACGTCCGTGCATTTCACTAAGAGTAAAACAATCTTGAAAGCGATTTTAAACCCCATTTCACCTCACCTCAAGCGTCTGTTAATTTCGCGAAAGCCGTTGCCACTGCGTCCATTAGAGACCATGCGCCTATTCAGTTCAATGCTGGCACAGGGGCAACTCACTACCTTATGCCAAATACCAAAGGCCAAATGCTAGTCATTCAATGGGTACATGTGCATGAAACGGTCATTATTAATCACCAACATATTACAGTATTAGAGACCAGGCGTCTAATAGAGGAAATAGGGTGAACATGAACATATGCGTGTAGCGATATTGCAGATAGAAAAGTAATCGGTAATTTTTAAATTACCCCTCGGCATTAAGGGGCTAAAACAAGGACGTCGCAAAAAAGTGTAATGATCTTGAACGCGACGTTAAACCCCAAGTCACCTCATATGCAAAGTGACATGGCAGATAGAAAAGTAACCGGTAATTGCGAAGCACCTTCCTGTTGTGCGTACTCAAATCAAACAATTGGGAAACGAACAACGTCCCGATACAACTGACAACGTCTAATACCTCCTTTTGTTTGTTTTGTTTCGTTGTTATACGACATCATGAGCATCCATCCCCGCAATTGGAATACGATGACATGCATCAACTAAGTCAGCGAGCCTGATCACCCGATCCGGTAGGTCGTCTTTTACGGCAATCATGGGTCGCTGAAGACCTATTCTACCCCGGATCTTAGCTGATCCTTCTTAGTCATTGAGGTGAAATGGGGATTACAGTCGTGTTCAAGATTATTGCACTTACACAGTAGCGTGCATACACACGTGTGTGCGGCTGCTTGCATTAACCCGGACTTCCATGCCGGCTTTATAGTACTAGTCCAGATATACAAGAGCACCAGGCAGAATAACAACAAGTACCATCATTTAACGTATTTTAGTATGACTAGGCCAGAGGATCGAACCAACAACCTACCGCTCTGTCCAGACTCGATTATTTTCATCTCGCCGTCATAGAGCTGGAATATTACTGATATGACAAACACTCAACAAACAGTGGAGCCCTACTGAGAGAAGCGAACGTACAATACCATAGGAGCGGTTTGTTTACTGCGTGAGGTGAGGGGAAATGGGGTTTAACGTCGCGTCCAAGATTATTGCACTTATATAGCGACGTGCATCCACGTGTGTGTGTGTGTGTGTGTGTGTGTGTGTGTGTGTGTGTGTGTGTGTGTGTGGTTGCTTGTACTAGTCCGGACTGATGCCGATTTATAGTGCTAGCTCACTGAGATACCATGCCGCAGTTTAACATGAATACCCCACTCAGACACAGTATACTGACTCCGAGCCGACCAGTCCTTATTTTAGCCCCTTAATGCCGAGCGCCAGACAGGGTAACAACAAGTACCATCTTTTAACGTCTTTTCGTATGACGCGGCCGGGGATCGAACCCCGGACCTTCCCCTCTCACGGCGGACGCTCTACCGTTTACTGCGTGAGAAATTTCACGCACACTCTTCACAGTGAGTTGCACACATCGAATCCATGCATGAAATCTTCACGCAACCGAAAAAGTTGTGAAGCAGCTCACACTGGAGAATCCCGATTTAACGCTCATGTGATCAGGAATAAGTATAACCGATATACCGGTGAAGGTTTGGCCGACCACATGTTCACATACCATATTTGGGGGCACGGGTGGCCCAGTCGTCTAAGGCGCCGCGATTCGCTGTGCATAGTTGCGTCCCTTGGGCACGCCAGAAACCTATGATTGTGGGTTCGGATCCTGGTTCGCCCCGATTATGTTTCTAGGTTTGTCAGCACCATACCAGTGCTCGTGGGTTTCACCGAAGTGGTAAACGTCCGACACCTGCATCACTTCGGGCTTTCCTCCCACATTAAGCTGACACGCCGTGATATAACTGGAATACTGTTAAAAGCGGCGTTAAACCCAACTCATTCACTCACTCACTCACTCACTCACTCACACATACCATATTTCGTCTGGTCCAGACTCAATTATTTACAGACCGCCGTCATATAGCTGGAATATTGCTAAGGACGGCGTTAAACAGAAGATCCCCACACTTGGTGCTGGCTAACCTAGAAACATAAACGGGGCGAACCGGGATCCGAACCAAGGATCATAGGTTTCTGGCGAGAATAAGGGACGCAACTCTGCACAGACAATTGCGGCACCTCAGACGAGTTGTTCAGCCGTGTTTCTTACCCTCCTTTATAATAAGTTTTACAAGTATTGAGGGTTTTGGGTAATACAAAGTAATACAATTGTTGATTAATGTTTATCATTCAATCATGATAATAATTACTGCTAAAGTGTTTTGAATTGACTCGTGGACCATTACCCAGTTGACTTACTGTGGTACAAATATGCGTGACAATTTAGATAACCCAATGATATAGCTCTGCAACACTCTGCGTAATTACCAAATGTATCCTTTTGAACTTAACCTATATTTCTTTACAAATCTTTATTTATTAATCGGATGCAGGCATCACTCCTATATGGACCCTTGTCTACTGCCGGAATAATGCATGAACAAGTCGCTACATCTCGCTTAATGTTTATTATAATGTATATCCCTGATGTGAGTTTGTGGCCATTCTTTTAGAAATATATATATTTAGATCTCCCTAGTTCACCATACACTATAAAAGTCTTGGGTTGAAGATTTTAGGCCGGAGGCAAGCTTTAGGAACTTTTAATAAACTCTCTATAACTTCAGAATACCCAAACCCCATGTTTCAAACCAATACATATGACAAGGTGAAATCGCCAGGTGAAATGCTTTAATCACACAATCGTTCAGGGAGGTTAATGGTTCTAGTTTTTTTCACTAAACGGAATGATTCCATTTTTGTAGCAAATGTTTTAGTTTTTTTATGGAATTTGATGCCAAGATAAACATACGTGTCTACCGCTTGTATTTGACTGTTGCCGTACTCGAAGAATGGTTTATTATTCTTAACATTTCCACTGCCAAAAAACAACTTTCTTGGTCTTAGATATATTAACAGTGGGTTTGCGTGTCGTACAATAATCATAACATACATTTCTGACTTCTGAAGAGAGGGAGTGCTATCTCCAAATAAAACGGTATCACCCGCTTAAGTAAGAACTGTAAAAGCAGCAGTTAACCGTCCTCATTTGAACATTTTACATTACCTCCACTGCATTACTTTTAAAGCGTGAAAGATTCCATATAACTGAGATTAATCGAGAAGAGCAGAGGAGATAAAGTCTCCCCTTGCCTAACGCTAAGCACACATGATTTGACGTTAACGTACATATCTTTGACCAATGTTAATAAAGGCGATACAACCCTTTCCATGTTCACAAAAAAGCAAACGCAGAGACGATTGTACGATGCCGACTATATCAGAAGCATGTGTTTATGAATCACTATCAAATATTAGAGCTAAAATGAATAGAATTATTATTTAACCGCCCGCATGTTATCAAAAATGAGCGGGCCACTGTAACTTGATAATGCCCTCATATTTCTTGACGACGGGCCATTATCACGCCCGTTGTTAGGTGACGTCATAGGATAGGGATAGGTGATGTCACGTTCAATAGTGAGTGAGTGAGTGAATGAGTATGGTTTTACGCCGCTTTTAGCAATATTCCAGCAATATCACGGCGGGGGACATCAAATGCTTTCCGCAGGTTTAGTATATATGAGATAAGATTGGCACCAATACGTTTGAAATACTCAGAGAAATACAAGCTAAATCAACGAGTTGGGTGTCGTGTTATTTCCTTTCATGACCATATGCAGGATTATCACGGCTTGGGACACCAGAAATGGGCTTCACACATTGTACCCATGTCGGGAATCGAACCCGGGTCTTCGGCATGACGAGCGAACGCTTTAACCACTAGGCTACCCGACCGCCCCTGACCCGTGAAGATCCGGTTTAGAATATGTCTTTGGCAACCCATGCTTGTCGTAACAGGTGACTATGCTTGTAAGAGGCGTGGTGGTCAGGGTCACTGACTTGGTAGGTGCATGTCATCGTATTTCAATTGAGTGGATCGATACTCATGGTATCAATAACTGGATTTTCTGGTCCAGAAATGGGCTCAACACATGGTACCAATGTCGGGAATCGAACCCGGGTCTTCTGCGTGACGAGCGAACGACGTTCAATAGTGACGTCACCTGGTTTGTTCTATGACATTTCCATATTTGGAAAAGTGGGTCAGTGACATTCGTGTTGATTGCAGTAAATGTTTCAAAACCGACATTGTGGTTTCTTTTTATTTGATAACAATTCCCATCCACATTAGCGATAATAACGGTAACGCTATTTGTCAGGGCATTACCATTTGCAGAAGCCATCGGTCTTTTCAACTGCCCTCCTTTGTCGGGCGATTAATGGAAGACCTCGGACTTCTGCAAATGATGGTGCCCTGAAAACTAGCGTTAACCTTATATTATAGCTAAAATGGATAGAATAACCATTAAACCGCCCTCATGTTATCAGAAATGAGCGGGCCACTATAACTTGATAATGCCCTCATATTACCACGCCCGTAGTTAGGTGACGTCATAGGATAGGGATAGGTGACGTCACGTTCAATAGTGACGTCATCTGGTTTGTTCTATGACGTTTCCATATTGTAAAAGTGGGTCAATGACATTTGTGTTGATTGCACTAAATGTTTCAAAACCGATATTGTTTATTTTTATTTGATAATAAATTCAATCCATTTTTTTTCTATATTACCGGTAACGCTATTTTTCAGGGCATTTTCTCCCATAACAGGGCTTGATCTCCAATTGCCAGCAGTGGTTTATTCGTAGTGGTTTATTTTTATGTACGCAATCTGATTGACTGGCTGAGGGTGGGGAGCTGCGTCTTCGTGTTTTGATTGGTTGTCTAAAAATAAATGCCGGCACTATTTTCGAATCGGGGATTCCCGAGGTCGTCTGGTGCAGGAAATACTCAGCTGTCAAAACATTAGACCCCACCGTAGTGACGATGTTTCAATCACCGAGAGGTTGCTGATCAAGTGAAAACTTTTGGGGGAGGAAGGGGTGTGATATGCTGAGATGTATCTGAGAATTTCGGCTTCACGATGTACGAGATTAAGTCGCAGAATGGGAAGACGGTGACGGAAGCAAGATACCGCTTCGATATTACGGGACCAGGTGAGCCATTCTGGTAGATTCTTCACTGGGCGTTTTCAATGCTAATATAACAGCTAATGAAACAGTTAATTAATTTATATAAAAATACTGATAAACTACCACAATGCTTTTGGTATTTAAAAAAATTAACAATCAAACACATAAGCAATGTCACGTTATAAACGAAGTGTTGATCTAGAGCCGATCGATCGTTTGTGTAACCCAGCGTACAAAACATATTTCATAGTTATTTGAAAATAATGGAGACTTATACTTCATATTTCAAGAAAATAAAGACTCAAATAATTTGTATCTAACGCAATACTTGATTTTAATGAAGGAAACGATCATACTTTGCCGGACCTTACAGCGCACTACCAGGGTGTACTGCACCCACAACAGTTGTCTCCCCTTACAACAGGTAGAGTTTATCCAGATCAATATTATTATTTTATTTTGGCCTATAATTATTTGGGCTTTTTTTATAACTTGAAGACTTCAAAAATTGAAACATACAATTTCAGGAAAATTATTAAGCTCATTTATTTTATAAAAAACCAACAACATTACCACATTTAAACATGAATGTATTAAGTTATAAGTACCTTGATCTCTGAAAACTCAAGTAAGTAATATATGTATTTATTTATTTTTCTTAACTATTTTGATTTCTTATAGGGAGCAGTGAAAAATTAATTTCATATTATTATTTTAGGTAGAAACTCACGAGCGAAAGAAAGGAATGGGTCAAAGAAAAGGTCAAGAGAGAGTTCTCCATTCAGAGGTAAAATTATGATATAATTATTTCTTTGAAATTCTGAAAAGGAGGTTACTTTGGTTGGGTTTGAAGCTTGCCGAGAACTTAGCCATAGGAACGAGGCTTGCCGAGTCCCTAACCATGACTTACCACAAGTATAAATATATACAATAAAATATACACACATAAATCTAATATACATACACTATTAACAGATTTTGAATCCATTTAGGTTAATCATATTTGATAATCATCATTTTGCAGAAATTAAAGTTACTTTAAAAGTCAGTGGTGTTGAGTATCTACATCGATGAATAACTGTTATTAAATCTAATGTTTATTTGTAGATGTTAGACTAGATGGTTCAGATGATGAGTTTGATGAAGAGTTCAACAACTGGATGTCATCTAGCCAAGAGGAAATACAGCAATTCATCAAGGCACAAGAATATAAGGACGCCGCCAAGAAAACTAATTCAAACATGACAACATTTGCCAAGCGGTTATAGAAAAATAGAGGTGAAACAAGACCCCTTCAATCCATCCCTCCACACAGACTTAACAGTTACCTTTGCAAGTTGTTTATGGATGCCAGGAAAAGTAACAGTGAAAACTATGAACCATCATCCCTTAAAGGTAAAATTACGCACTTTAGAAACATTATTAAAGTAGTATCCAATATTATAAAAACATGGGTCTCAGATTGGCAAGTTTTCACTATTACATTTACAGGTGTTAACAAACATGATAAAGAAATTGAAGTTTAATATTTTGGTAAACATCCACATAATTCACTAACTGTCGTTATGATAGTAATGTATAGTATATATTCCAAAATTAGGAACAATCTGATTCCAGTTAGTTTAATAGATGACACATAATATTTGAACATCTTAAATTTCAAAGTAATTATACAAATCTAAATTCAAATGTATTGTTATGATGATTTTAATTTTGGTTTATTCTACATTAGGATAATGCACTTAATATCACATTATTATTTAGACCAGTCTGCTTATTACTAAAAGTATGAAGCATGCTTATCTTCAAGTTCTTAAAGACATTTTACTTACAGGAATGTTATCATCATTCAACCGACATCTGAGGGAACACAATTAAGCCTACTGTCTCATTAGGAGCGAGGAGTTCTCCCAGCTTAATATGGTCATTGCTTCCAAACAAATGGAACTGAAAAGAAGTTGGAGAGGAAACAGACCTCGTAAAGCGGATTGCCTCACAGAGAATGAAGTCGACAGGCTTTACTCATCAGGTAAATCCATGTTATGATAAATTTATTCAGCTCTTAACATCCAAATACCCTGTGACAATTAGTTCTTTAACCATGAAAAAAAATATGAAAACAGCTAAAACTTTTGTAACGAGCAAAGTGGTGCTCTTCACATGTATTTTATAAAGGTCTGTATGTAATGTATAATTGGCCGGTGTTCTCTCTACTGATATAAAGTCTCCCTCTCTCCCTCAGGTCAACTGGGATCACACACACCGCAGGCGCTCCTGCACACCATATGGTTTAACAATACCATATACTTTGGTATGAGAGGAGTGCAGGATTTGGGGCGATTTGAAACTGAAGCAGGACGGTAATGGTGACGATTATGTCGCCTTCTGTGAGCGATCTACAAAAAACAAGAGGTGGAGCAGATCCAAATAATATCAGGTAAGGAAAATAAATTGGTGATGATTTGTGAGTATGAATATTATATAAATACAACTTAATGCGCAACAAAACCAAAATATTCAATTGTTTAAAATATACTTAAATAAAATAGATGTAATTAATGTAATTTGAAATCAGCTTCTGGTATGTTTTATGGCTGAAAGAAATGTTACTCTTATGAATTATAATGAGTGACCTTACACAAATAATTTTGTAATTAATCAGTTAAATAGATCATCAATGATGTGAAAGATACTAGCACTATTTCTATCTATCATGTATTTGTCTTACAGACAAGTTGAGCCAAAGATGTGGGCTACCAAGGAGAACCCAGAACGTTGTCCTGTAAGGATGTTCAAAAAGTATTCAGAATTGAGGCCAACACACTACATGAAGGAAACTGATCCCTTTTATATAGCAACTTGTACAGACATGAATAAGTCCAAGAAGTGGTTCTGGGGACAGCCATTAGGGATCAACAAGTTGCGTTCCTTCATGAAATCTATGGTGAAAGCAGCAATATATGTTTTCCATCTACATGATCTAAATATCAATATCATAAGAGAAAATGTAAATTGTTCATATCAATACTTGATAATGTTTACACTACAGTGATGATAACTTGATTTAATTACTAAATGCAGATTTAATATAACAAACGTAATATAGTTTTCCAATAAACCATTATGATTCAGGATTGACAGATGGAGGACGAAAAGCCAATAGGTTGACCAACCATAGTGCGAGAAAATATGTTGTCCAAAAGTTGTGTGATGCTGGTGTTCCTAGCAACCAAGTGATGCAGTTTAGGAGCTTCACTAAATGTTAAATCCATGAATATTCAAAGTTAAATAATCAAATTTCATGTTTGAAAACTTGTAAAGATCTGTGCAACTTCTTTATGTCAACATGATACAAAGAAAATACTTATAACTAAATTCTCATAAAAATGTATTATTTATTAAGCTTATTAATTGCAGATATCTGGCCACAAGAATGTGCAAAGCCTAAATGACTATAGTTCACTGAACAGCAACCAACATAGAACCATATCTAAGATTATTGGTGGACAAGCAAAAAGACCCAAAAGCACACAAGGTCCTGTGAGCCCCATACCAGATCCTGTGACCACCATGGTGTCCAGCCAGATGTCCAGGACAAGTTCTGAGCAGAGGGAGAGCCACACAGTCAATGTCTCCAGGGGTGTAGATCCCGTGCAGGGAATGTTCAACAATATATATGGTAGTGCTGGACTGCGTGATATCTTCATTGAGGCAGGAATTTTGGCAGAAGGATCAATTGACAAGGTCCTTCAAGGAGAGCACTGGCAGCGTGGGTTTTATGCTCACACGCTTGTTGCTGAAGCTTGTGAGAGACTTCGTTTTGCAGCGTTTGTCAACCACCTTGATAATGGAAGATGTCTTGAAATCTTGAAGTCTGAAATTGATGGTATTCGTCATGATATGTCACCCCAGACACCTTCAGATTTGTGTTGTCACTCTACAACTCATACATTAAATCTCTTGGACCAAATGGAAAGTTCTGGTCAATGCATCTCGAAATTGTTGGGATACTCTTGTGGCATGTGCGAGCTGCTCGAACAGGTGACTGGAAACTAAGTCTACACTCTGAAATTGAAATGCTCCCCTGGTTTATTGCCTGTCGAAGAAATGTATATGGACGATACAAACCTCTCTACTTGCTCATGATGCTGAACCTTGAAAACACACCCCCAGATTGCCAAGAGCAGCTTCTTAATGCATCCCTCTTCACCATCCAGAAGAGTAAAAATAACCCATTTGGCAGAGTTCCTGCTGACCAAGAAACTGAAATGGGTGTTAACAGAGATTCTAAGGCTCCAGGAGGTGTAGCAGATATCAGCATGAATCCAGCAGCAACACGGAAATGGGAAATCCTGTCAACTCAGAGAACTGAGTTTATGAGACGTTGCACTTCTCTGACTGGGGATGAGAAAGACAAACCCTTCATTGCTGATGATGCAGACCACATACGGGTCAGAGAAGATGAAGAGAAAGTGCAGCACATCATGAACACAATAACAAAATGGAACAATCCATTTGAAGGTGAAGGACCACTTTGTCACATCTCATCTGATAGACAAGCCACTGAAGAAGTAGATAAAGGACAATCTGCGCTTGTGACCTTTGTGAAGGAGAGATTAGAAGAAACCTGTTCTTCAACTTCTTCATCAGATGAGGACGTTCCAACGCTGAGTTCAATTCAGACAGAAACTCCTACAACTCAGGTAAAGAAGAGTTTCTATGATGCATGGCCAAAACTTGGTCTGCAGAACTTTGCCTTAATGACAGAAAAAAGAAAACAACAATAAAAAGTCAAACAACAAGACTCAGAAATACTCGAGACATCTTTTACAAGATGACTGTCATAGCTGTGGAGAGAGGTTTATCAATAGATGAAGTTATGACATTTCCACTCGGGCCTTTGCCATATTCTCTAGCAACTGCTGAAGGAAAATTGGCTAAGACACCAAAGTCTGTACTCATGCACGAATTAGAAAAGATGACTCAACAAGAAGAGACACCCTGCCGAAGGACACACCAAGCCACCATTGTAGATGCTATGGCACAGATTCAGCAATTGAAACTTACTAAGAATGCCACATTTGGTGACCTGGCTGAAGCTGTAATGAAAATGATCCTGAGACATGTTTCAACAAGCAGTACTGCATCTGTGTATTGGGTAGCAGATACATATCCAGAAATGTCAATTAAGAATGCTGAACATGAGTCTCGCTTGCTGTCTGCAGAAGGAAGCTTTGAAACTACAATAAACAGCCGGGATCAGAAGGTAGATACACAGCTTAAAAAAGATCTACGAGATGGTCAATTCAAAGAGTCTTTGACACAGTTTTTAGTTGAAGAATGGAAGAGCCACAAGTATGCATCCATAATTGGCGATCATACTCTGTTTGCGACAAACAGCAAATAAATGTTATGCCTTCAGTGTGTCCTCTGGACGGATGGAATGCCAAGAAATTCCAGAGTTGATATACAGGATGGAAGAAGCTGATCAGAGGCTTATTATTCTTCATGCACACTATGCATCACATTTAACACCGGAACCTGATTTTATCATTCACTCACTGGACACAGATATCATGGTGTTAGCAACAGATCCGTGTGGACTGGAATGGATCAAAACGAAGTGCCTTTCCTTCACTGGTTCTGGATCCAAATCACGTTATCTTGATCTTAAAAGAATTGGAAGGACTCTTGGAGAAGATGCATGTGAAGGTCTTATAGGAGCTCATCCTTTCACTGGTTGCGACAGTACTAGTGCCTTCGAGGGATGAGGAAAATGGGCATACTCTGGCTTCTTCAAAATGACGCATCTTCTGCAATGCAATGGCTTCACTTGGAAAAAGCTCAGAAGTAACTGACAATCTGAATCCGGTTTTGACATACAGTGTAAATACACTGCGGACAATCATGTTTGGATCAGGTACATCAGATCCAGAGAAACTGCCTCCATGCCAGAATGTTCTGAGAAAGAAAGTACAGCGTGCTAATTACCAAGCATTCCTCTCCAGAAATTGTCTGAAACAGGACCAGCAACCACCTTCTCTAAATGGACATGGATGGTCTGTGGCAGATAAAAAGTTGGAAATTGAATGGATGGATGTACAACCAGCACCGTCATCAGTCCTAGTAATGACCTACTGCAGCTGCAAAACTGATTGCCGAACAAAGAGGTGTGGATGTGTGAAGAACAGTCTGAAATGTACAGGACTGTGTTCTTGTGTCTCAGGATGCCAGAACAAGTCAAGAAACACTGGTGCTGTAGTGGACATACTTCCTTCGGAGGATTCTTCAGTTTAAATACCTGATGGAGATATCCATGATTCAGGCATGGAGTCAAACTTATCTTCAGACACAGACAGTGATATCTGAATCAACATTTTTCAAATGAAAATGATGCATCTGAATTCATTAAAGCTCTTCAAACATCATTTACTGAATCAAATACAGTACTAGTTAGTGTGAAACATTTTGACATCATGAAAATGGACTTTGATTTAAAAACAATTTTCCTTTGAGTCTAATCTCAAATATGTAAATATGTTGCATTTTTTCTACAAAATTCATTATTTAACTTTATAAAAGTAGTATTTTTGCAGAATTCTGAATTATTTTGCATTAAAAATGTATATGTGCACCTATAATGCATTTCTGATTTTGAAAAGCTGACTTGTTATTGTTTTGACAGAGTAATGAGTGCATTGAGAAATTTTCCCACTTGGGCGGCCATCTTGGACGCCATTTTGGATTTCAGGGTGACCGCAGTAAATTTTTACGAGCACACCAAGAAATAATGTTAGGTAATGGTTTAAGCAAGCTAAAAAACATGGTGAACTTAGTTTGTAAGATGGGTACAATGGCACCAAAAAACTAAGCATGGTACGGGAATAAGACCTTCGATTATAGTAAGTTTGCAGTGCGTCTCCCCAATGACTTTAAGTGGTGTAATACCATCGGCTTGACGAGCTGACTGAGATGCAGGTTTGATATGCAGGTGTATAGCTCGTGCCAACGAATCTGTGATCATATTTGTTGTGGCGCCCGTGTCAAGTGTAAGCTTAACTGCATGTTGGTGGTAGTGAGCGAAAAGAACGGGAGATTGTATGACGTCTACTTTGTTGACGGAGGGGTGATCGAGAAAAACATCCACATTGTGGACTTGAGTTTCCGGTTCATTATCTGAGTATTGCAGGTCATCTGTGTCTTCACAAACTTCAGTGACAAGGCGTGAAAGACCAAGACTCAGGCGGTCTGTTTCAGGTAGAAATCTGCATGTCTTTATGTTATGGGATGAGTAAGCAGAACGACCAGCGGACTTGTAGAGTATGCAACTGGTCAGGGCCCGATGTTTGGTCTGGTTGCGAGACTGAGACTGAAACCTGTAGCTGTTGCCACTGGAAGAAGAGGAGCGAAGGACTTTTGTGTCTTCATTGGTACGGAGCTCATCTAGTAGTGACGAGAGTGCCTGTGAAATTTGAGGTTTGAGAGATGCTATGGTTTTATTTCGTAGCTCAGAACCATATTTTTGTTTCACTAGCTGAGGTAAGCCCGGATGGATTAGTTGGAGCCATTGAATAACAATAATGTTCTCAAGAGTTGGGGTTAAATCCTCATCGGTTGTAACATGCACACCATGGCGAGTAATACCACCGTCAGATGACAGAAGGTTATCCTCATTGAAGGCTATAAGTCTTTGAAATAAATCCTCAGGCTTTTCTGCAGGTTTGAGAGAAATGCTTGCAAAGTCTGGAAAATGCGCACCTGTGGACTGGAATCCATAATGTTGTCGTATTTTCTGCCAGATATCGGATAGAGACACAGAGTTTTTTATGATTGAGTTGCGGGAAAATATAGAGCAATAATTGGCAACTTGACCAAGCATAAGATCGAGGTGAGCATTCTTCTGAGCTGCAGTTTTACGTCTAGCTTCGGCAATTTCCTCCCCATCGTCAGTGAGGCCTCTGAGAGGCTTATTTGATGTTTTCTTCTGCCATGTGAATCCCTCTGCCAAAAACGGTGCGAAGTTATTGTCAAGGGATAATATATATATGAGGTGCTGCCTCCAATTTTCAAATGAGTTAATCATTTCATTTGTAGTGAGTTGCCATTGCTTTGGAGCTCGCTGTGTAGCCATTTTTACAGTAAGGGTTTTTGCGAGGATCAATATTTGATGCGATGTGCGATGGAAGGGAGGTAACTCTTGACAGACAAACTTACACTGCGTAGCGAAGAAGCGAGCTGTATCATTCAGTTACAGCGTGATTAATGTCTGTTTGTGTGTATATATGAAGGTGAGCAGTGTTAAAGATGCTCGTTGTGTTGAACTCTTCTCTTCTTGTGTGGGTTAGACCGCGCCGCCACCACGCCAATAAAGACAAACACTGCTGCTCCGTTACACTTTGCGGAAGCCCAGACGTTTAATGAGGAAGCAAAAACACGGAATGGTTAATGTGAAACACTAACTTACAACAAACGAAATAAGAGTAATGGCGAAGGAAATATTCGCATAAACACTTCAACAGTGATAAGTGTTTCCAAATCATGTTTACGGAAACACTGATTGCATCATTGTTACTTTTAGCCACAAACACTGTGAGAGAGAACACGCCGGCATCGCCTCACTGCATGTTGCATCATTGCCAATTTTAATCGCAGGGATTGTCAGTTAATAATTTACACTTGAATTCAGAATCATCACACAAATTCAATCGTATATCTCATACTCACAGTCACATAAGTAATTTCGCCGCTGGGGTTTCTTGTCCTGCCTGGTTCGCATTGAACGAACAGACTCAAAGGTGTTTTGATTGATACTGGAACTTTATATAAGCACAAAATGTTACATTGCCTCACATGCCAAAACACCGTACGAGCCCATTAAGGGGTCGCACATTTATCGCACACATATCGCATCGCACATTGATTTATTTCGCAGCTGATCTCGCACAATTAACCATCTCAGAAGGTAGATAACTCCACAATTTGACAATGAACGCATACCACAAAAAAAATATTATTATACTGGTAGTTACAGACTCAATTGTTAACATATTAAACTTGGTCTCGTCGCTATATGGCTGAACTAATGCCGATGCGACGTTAAATTTTAACACAGTCACTCACATAAGCGATCATATAGTTCAAATAATTTAAGTATCTTAACAGACAACTTGCAATTGTGAAAAAAGGTACGGCGATACTAATGGCAAATCTTCCCCGATCCGTTTTGTCCATGTGGAGACCCATTTGAAGATACTAAACTTTTTTTGCTCGAATGTATATTATTACAATTTTTTAAAACTGATACTTACTTTAATCATGATTTTACAATTGGTGACATTCTTTAATGTACATATGACACATTTAGCATTTCCTATGTTAGTTATCTTATATTTATAAACACCAAGAGATTTGTGATTAAATAAGTCTTCATTACATTTAAATTATTTTTGATACTAATATCTAAATTATGTTGATACTAATATAGCAACAAAATCATTCTGGTTTCGATATGAAAAGAATAATACCTTATATTACCATACGATAATACAATAACACGTTGTCAAAGATCCATATTTGACTCCAAGACACGTATTATTGATATATGATGTCCTTTTATTACAGGCTTCGAATTTCCCCCACGCCACTGCTTTGAGGCCATACAAACTAAGAACTACAACTTTGAAAATACCGGTCATGGTTTGTTTCATCCGAGGCTGTAATCTATCCCAGTAAGCAGATGGGCTTGTGATAACATTGTCTCAATTTAAGTAATGAGAAATAAGACAATTTAATTACTGGACAGAGACAAGAGAACTATTTTAAAAATATTTACGTCAAGGGGGCTACTCAATTTTGAGAGGATAAAGGATACAACATTTCATTTTGTTCTGAGGTAGTTTATAAAATGTACAACATTATTGATACATTGTAATATATTTCTGTCAATCTCATGATTGGCAGGTGTCAATCACACAATGATTGACATACATACAATTTTACAGTAACCGTTTAGTGGAACCAGAATGTGTCTACAGACTTTGGAGACAGAGGTGAACGTTCGCGTTTGGGGCCGTGATAATGTTCCTTCAATTTGAATTGACAATGTGAAAACAAAAACTGTTTGAGCATATACACGATTATTGATACCAAGAATGTGGCTGCCTAATTGGCATAAATGACGACATGAACACGACATAAAACACATAACGAGTATCCATGGCCATTGGGACTTTTGAACACCTGTCTGTAATAACCTATTCAGTTTGTCCTATTTATTGATAATGACGAATTTCACATCAACAATATGTTGAATCGTTTTAAAAATCCTTATTATATTATACTGGTACTGTCAGACCCAAATAGTTACAAAACTGAGATTGTGTATTGCACTAATTACTTGAAGCGGAAACATGATAGAAATATCTTTAGAGTAAATGCGCGAATGCATCTTGGTTTTCTAATACCTTAACAGACTAAACCGAAATCTCAGGCACAGAGATGATCTGATCGCAATATCCCTACAATAACTATGATGTGTGGATCAGGGAGCCTCGATATAGGCCTTTCAGACCATATAGGACCGACAATTTCATATTCTCTGTCTCTCTCTCTCTCTCTGTGTGTGTGTGTGTGTGTGTGTGTGTGTGTCTTTTCACATATACTATCAGATTATTTTCATATATACTATCAGATTAGAAGTATCCTTGCAGATATAAGTCAACCATTACCATAGGTTGGAATCCATCAAATAACCAATACAATCATATGAACATATGTGTGGTGAATTTGCTATTTCAACACATATAGATTGGCGTCTCCTTGGAGTTGATCATGGTCTTGGTATCCCATACAGTGGCACACACTCTGTTCAAGAAGTCAGCAATAGTTCATTGAAAGGTGGTTGGCTCCGATAGGACATTGCTCTCTCGAGTAACGAGTGGAGAGATGATCATATGAACTTTGAGGGTGGAGTTGTATTCGCTGTTCAACAGGTTGAGCAACCACAAGATGCTGAAAATGCTTGGAATTCATTTTAAATAAATCACAAGTTATTACTCATTCCGGTATTGAAAGACTTAATGACTCAGTCAGAACTTATGTATGGGTTGTTGTTTGGGCTAAGGCGCAAACACGTACAAAAAATCATTGGTGGATTTGCAGCATTTGTTGAACAAAAGCAGTTTGCTGAAACGTAGAGGATGCTATTTCGTCACCTGTTGATCCAACTTCGGCCAACAACCCATATCAAGATGCTCTACAGTATGCTGGTGGTAAAGTAGACTATGTTTTGGGGACAGGTCTGTATATATGACACCGAGTAACATGGAACTTAAGATTGTTCAAGTGGTAGGTTGTAATAATAAAATTGTAATTACTACTGATAAACAAACACTAGGTATCAATTCAGATATTAACACTGTCTTAAGAACTCACCCAAGCACGGGTGAGACAGGAATAGTCAAACCACAGCCATCTGCTTTAATTCAACCTAACACAGAAGTAACATCTCAACCACGTTTAGTAATTGAACAAACAACACATATTGTTACTCAACATCAACAACATATCGATCAGAAAACAACACTTAGAGTAGGTGGAATTGTGGCAGGTTTATTCATGATTTGAAAATATAGTTTTGACTAAGCTAAGTAGCAGTCTCAGTGAATAAAGTCTAGAGCCAGGATACAATACTTCTTAATATACCATGAAGTGCAGATGCAGCTTTCCCTGCAAGATTTCCTAGAGCTTCTCCTAATGACTTTAAATTCTATTTATCCACTCTTTTACACCATCCTTATCATTATTAAAAACTTACAACACCAGATGAATGATAATTATATGTCCAGAGGAAAGGGAAAAGTGTAAAATCGAGAAATATAGAAATATATTTTCTCATGACATGAAAGAATAGTGTAAATATGTGGCCATGCTGCGTTCAAGACACAATTCTTCTATAAATAATAAACTAATAGTGAACGGTTTAGTAGAACTGTTTGTACTCGTCATAACTATTGTCGGTTTAATAATGCTAACCCGCTGAGGTACCATGCCGACAACAAGTACCATCTGTCAAAGTCTTTTGGTAAGAAGTGTTCCCGTTCTGCTCTCCACACTGACACGATCTGATCCTGTATTATACGAAATTTCAAGGACAGATTTAGCATTGCCAAAAGTGTTTTACACCATTATAACATTTGATTTTATCGCATATTATTATGACAATAGTGATAGTTTTTGTCTTTGTCTTCCTCGTAAATGAAAATGATTTTATTTCATATATTACCCTTACAAGTGTTTGTCTATGGTAAGTTGATAATAGCAGTGAAAGGTACATGTTCCTTGAATCCATACTCTCAGTTATTGCGTTCCACATGTACATGTACACGCATGAACATAATCACAGAAACCACTTGAACATAAGACCCTACAGATTCAAATTAACTTCTTTAAGTATCACTTTCAAATCTATAACATTATAAAACATATCAACTACATCGTATTTTGCTCTGCTGTCTGCTGCAATAATGAAATGTTAAGGGTCGTGTCCAAACGATATTACCACATTAATACACTGTAAAAATATGTTGAGGTATAAAACTGGCGCTTAAGCTTTATGCTAAGGCCCAAAAGGAACAGAGAATTTGATTATTTTAACTAAAAACGTTATGTCATGTATGACTTATGCCGCGATCTCAACATCCTAAAGTCTCCACATGTTTTGAACATAAACATGTTTATGAAAACTGTGTAATATAGTTAATGGTGTCATTCCTTAGTTAAACGGTCTCTTTCGCGAGTCACTCTTCTGCTGTTACAATCGTTATATCAAACTTATGTTTTGGGTCTTGGTGAAATTTAATCACAATGCAATTGAATCAAGCGTATCAGAAGAGAAATGTCTATCGTTGAGTGACACCATTAACGATTGTAAGTGATCAATCACATATACTTACTAGATAATATCGTCCGACACAAACACATTTCGATATTAAATGTACTTGATTAACTTATTCTAGTATCATTTTGCTTTGCTTATTAAATCTGAAACGTTTTCATTCTAAACAATTCCGAAACAAGCTTAGGATACAAACATATTTAGGCATTAAAACCCGTTTAACTTATCGGGCAAGGATATAACACTATTAACAACGTTGTTACCAATTAGACGTCTTCTAGGGAAAGGACGTGCCCACTACTAATATATAGACAGAGATCATTAGATTACTTTATGCTATTTGAGTATTCCGATATCTTCAAAAATCATTTCACAGACATTGAAAAATAATCATCGTTATTCCAATACAAAATATACATGCAATGAAGGATACGAGAAAAACATTTTCTGTTGTGAGCGAAGACTCAACAAGAATGCCAAATTATATGGAACTTTAACTTGAATGATAAAGGAAAACATTACGCATAAAACACTTACATGTATAATAAATTATCATAAATACATTCGCCTACATTCTGTGAAAGAGTATTCTTAGTTGCACAGATCTGAGTTTGAAGGTGAATAAGGTAAGACTGTTGCATGCTAGTAAGTGTGACCTAGAGGATTACATTGAAACAACACTTGTAATATTGTTACTGTGAGGTACGATGTTACAAATTCACTTATAAGGGCATATCCCTCTTTTAAGAATGCATGTAGTTCCCCCGGATAGTACCATACACGTGTGGATTTCAGGTTTGTGCATGTTGTCAGAATGTTTAAAAAGCTGTAATTCTGTACAAACTCCAGAAAAGTCATAGAAAGAAACTTTAGGCTTGGTTTAGTATTCAACTGAATTTATTCTGAATATCTACCATCCTTTAAAAAGCTTGCATATTATTGTATCGTTCACGGCGGTAATTCCAGCAGTTGGTGAAGGACTATGAATTGCCTTTGTAAACCCAGACTAGATCTAAAACAAACTATTTGTCCACCGAAAATGAAAATTCATAACCTCGAATTTACTCAGGAATTGACTTTAAATATTCTGAGGGTAGCGTATGTCGGGGCGAGGATTATTTATATGTTTATGGAAACGTAATTATGTGAATCATTTCCTAAAAACAAACATATCTGTTCATAACACAACAGTATAGTCATTAGATTATATAAAGCTTCAGCACATAACCAGCATGCATTTAAACGTGTGAGGGAGTTAACCCACATGTTTAAGCATGTTTATAGTTTCAGTTAATCGTTAATAGTATCACTTAAAAAATAAAGTATATCATTCCGCTTGGATGGCCAGTCCCTAGTGTGTTGATTGTTTGACATGCCCTTTCTGCTTGAGAAATCAGGACTACCCTTAACTTCTTCAAGGCGTACAGCTACATGTAAGAATCTACGTTTTGACACATTCACATTCACACATTGAGCATGGGAGTTCAAACAAGTGCTTCAGATAAAAGAACGTTTAAGATATATATACAATTATATGTACTTAACAGTTGTTGATGAGCACTCATGTCCTCCATTACTTAATATCATAAGCAGCATGTAGTTGTCATATTATAATAATCCTGACAGACAATATGCACATATGGTAAGGTGAGGTGAGGTGAAATGGGGTTTAACGTCGCGTCCAAGATTATTACACTTAAATAGCGACGTGCATGTACGTGTGTGTGTTTGTGTGGCTGCTTGTACTAGTCCGGACTGATGCCGATTTATAGTGCTAGCTCACTGAGATACCATGCCGCAGTTTAACATGAATATCCCACTCAGTATACTGACTCCGAGCCGACCAGTCCTTGTTTTATCCCCTTAATGCCGAGCGCCAGACAGGGTAACAACAAGTACCATCTTTTAACGTCTTTTGGTACGACGCGGCCGGGGATCGAACCCCGGACCTTCCGCTCTCCGGGCGGACGCTCTACCACTAGACCATATTGTGTACGCAAGCAACTCAAAAGTATTTAACGCAAATACGCAGCTTATCTGGAGAAGAATGAATACATTAACATCTTGTACAGATCCCCCCATTCCCCCTTCCCCTCCCATACCCAATGGATTATAGTAGAATATATCACACGAGCACCTCGCAACATATACAAATATACATGAGCACCTCGCGTATACAAATATAAATGCACGTGCACATGCTCGCACACGCGTCTTAACTAGTAAAACACTATGGTAGCCTTGACACATTCCATAAAATCACGTTCTTATCAAATATCATAAAGACAGGTTGATCAGTTTGCATACATATTTAACAATGTTGGGGGAAGTGAATAGGATTTAGGTGTGTGCCATTTCTCCATTGAAGAGAACAATCTGCAAAATAAAGGGACGGTTTAATGTGAGCCATAATTCTTGGGAACAATCAACGCGAATAGCTAGGCGATTGTGGATGCGGCGTTAAACTACATTCACTCAATCACTCAAAAGAAATAGATATGTTTAATTTTGTAACATCCTAAACAATACAAAGATAAACCATGTCATAATTACTTATAAGCACCGCGCCAGGAAAAGTACCAGACGCCTCAATCGCTTACCCGTCAATATCATTGCAAGGAGAGAAAGGACCCCCGCTAAAAGTGAGGAGTACTAATTAAAAATTCCAATAATGTTACACGCCACTATATCAGTTATATTTGTAACTTGCTGATAATTTTGATCGGCTTTTTGCACATACAAAACAATTATAGAAAAATACTTTACCAACATTTACAAAGCAACACAGTGCTCACCTTAAAACTCTTCATTTTGCACATATACAATAATTATACACGAATACATAACAATTATCTCCCTTTACTGATATATACAAAGAAAACCAATTTTGTATACATCATATATACAAAATTGTATATTTTTGTATAATTATGTCATATATACAAACTTGTATATTTTTGTATATCGCATCATTCCAAACTTGTATATGCTTTGGATATATCATCTTTCCAAAGCATATACAAGCTTGTATATATGGATTTCTTTTGCAGTGGTAGGATATCATATACAGTTCTTATATGCACAGCACAATTGCACAACTTGTTACAAATGGCGGACAGTCAATAATAATAATAACAGTAGCAAGATAAAAGTAGCTGCATCATGCACATTGTAGTCAAGCAGCAGCCAGTTATCAATAGCTCACAACATCTGCAGGCCCCGGAAAATCATTAGTTATATGACACAACTCGATCGTCTCCGGGCTCGCTTTTCAACCTCCTTTTAGCAGTTTGCCCAAATCATCCAGGAATTTTACGGGTGTCGTTTTCCTGGGCTTTGGACTTGAGTACTTCAGTCGAAGAACGTACGTGTGCCGGTAGACTCTTGTACCGCTGGGAATGAAGAGAAATCAGGTGACTATTTAGGCTTTTGTTTGGTATATGTAGAGGATATGCTGAATGCGGTTTCTTCGCTTGTCCTCTTCCTCATGCAGATGTCTAACCACAACGATCAGAATCTTCTCTTTCTCTTGCAATCTTTGCCAAGTTTCCGGTAGTTGGTATTGTGTTTATTTGCATAGTTTGTATAAAGGGATTGCAATTCTATCTATCTTTTATTACTGATTGGAAACACCACTGCTAATGACATATAGCTGTGGCACATATTGTGTAATAATGCGTAACGAACTTGGTTATTGATGACGACGGTCCAAATGCCCGCATAATACACTTTATGATCCTGATGTAGAGTTATATTTACGACATGAAAGACCTCGGCTAAAAATGTTTGTTGCATGTGTCATTTTGGAATTCGGTCTCGTGGGGTGCACGTCTTCTCAACTATAACTATAGTTACTTCAGACCCCGACTGACACATGTGACGAAACAGTTTTTATAATAGTTTCCATTAGAGTTATATGAGAGTAGTATAAGCCATTTCAAGAATGACACGAAAAACCCGAAATAGAGAAACAAATATATTTAAGAATCTTAAGTTTGATAGATCTGGGTGAGTTTGGACAGACAGACAGACCAGTTTAGTTGCGCCTCACTCTCAAATAACATAAAGTACCCTCACAGGATGAACGACAGGATAAAACAACATTCTAACTTTAAGGCTGTATTTCAGTTATATCAAGGCGTGTCAGATTGAAGAAGGGGGTTATGCAGGTCTCAGTTGTTTATTTTTGTGTGAAACCCACGTGCGAATCTGGGATTCGAACTCACGTCTATAGATTTCTAGAACGCTGCAAAAGACACAACACTGAATTTTGCGATGCCCTAAACGTCTGGGCCAACCTGGCCACAGAACAGTTACAGGTGGTGGTCGATATCCTTTTTTGTCTCTATGTACACGAGCTATATAGCATTGTGGGGGGTTCCAGGGCAGGAGTAGTCTTCATAATTCTATGGAATCCCAGAGGTGACATTGTCGCCCTTACAAAAAAAACAACACAAAACAAGTATCACAATTTACGAAAACTCTACAATGCGACAATACCAATTTTGACCAATTGTCGCACTTTGAATAATAGTTTTGGTTTTTAACCAATCAATCAATCATTCATGCCAAAAGGATCACTCACAGTGGAACATAGATTACATAATAGTGTAGTTAACAAGAGGTAACGAGGGCTTATAACATTATAGTTTCTTGTATATATGAAAGTCATGAAGTTGCTCCGGTGTCTCATGACAGCTGGTTTCTTGTTGCGACAGATTTGTTGTAATTTTCGATAATTAGGTTTGACATTGAAATATTTCTTTTCCTTAAATAGCGCTGGCGTTCGATTACAAAATGTATACATTCAAATAATTAATGAAACACATCGACAACAGAGAGTTTACACAACGGGCAGTTCCTAACATAACAAGAGTTTGCCACTATATCTTGATAGACCTGTATGATTGTTCTCATACAGGTTTTGGTATAATTCATGTTTTAATTATATATTGAATGTAGGGACTGTTTGTCATTTGTACTTTCTTAACTTATTGTTGTTCTGTGATATTTTAGATAAACTTTTGCACAAGGAAAGGTGGGGCAACTGTAACACTATCTCAATACAATATTTATGATACATTATACAGGCAGATTTCTTTTAAAATATATCGTAACATTTTTAATAAGCTTAACATTTTTTGTTGCTACTAGTTGATTACATTTTGCTCGTGATGGATACTGGTAATAGTAGCCTAGATGTAGAGCTTTCTGTTTTCCTTATGAAATGGACAAAATGAAAAGATGTGGTATTCATCTTCAGTTATATTATGACTACATTTCTTGCACTTAAGTAAATCAATATTGACTTTGTCATTGTAATGAAAGAGTTGAAACATCTCATTCAACATCGGAATTTAAATAATATGCGGATAAAATCCTTGTTTGGACATAACTCCATAATGAATTTCTCCGGTTCGAGTACAGACTTACATGTATATGTAGAATAATGGTTTAGAGATGACGAAAAAATAATTTTAGCATGCCAATTCTGAATCTCTATGTCTTTACGTCTTTGCTTATAACATTGTATAAAATTTGATATGCAGTCACATTCCTGTGCGATCCAAACATACGTAAATCCGGTTTCTAATAGCAGCAAACGAACATGCGTTACCCAGTTGTGGCTGCCGTTTTCATCCTGTGATTTCAACATGTCATAACATGCTTTTGGGTATCGACAACTATCCATATGCAACAGCCTGCACCAATACTTTATACAACGACTAAAATAATTAACACATAGGTAGGTCCTACCTACTTCGCCTAGTACGGCATTGGTTGATACTTTTTCTTAACACATAAATATCGTTTAAATTAAAAAATATTCAATATTTGCACGAGAAGTGTAACCCCAAATTTCCGAACCATATAACAATATGGAAGCTGTTTTACTGTCAAATATTGTAGATGCTACCTTAAGAGAAATGTTTGGATAATCCTTCAATAAGGTAATAATAGGAAACGAAGCCTTTCTGGCTTGTAGTGCTAATGTTTCACACGCTTTTGACCCAAATAATCTGCATGTGAAGACAATACCTAGATATTTGTAGTGGGATACTACTTTTATATGTTTACCACCATAAGTCCATTTTTCTGTATTTTTTAGGTATCCGCCATCTCTGAAAACAACAATGCATGACTTCTCCATATTAACTTCTGGGCCCCATTTGTTACAATAACCTTTTAACGCATCAAGTTTTCTTTGTAGGCCTATTAGAGTGTCATCAATCAATGTTACATCATCTTCAAATAATATCATCATGATATCGTTTAGTCCACCTCTAAAAAAAACCCCCTCTAAATCCATATTTCTTCATTTCATCTACAAGCTCATTTATAAAAAAATAAAAAATAAAACAGGACTCAACATACATCCCTGGCGTACTCCACATGATGTTGTGAATATTTCAGTCTTCGAACTTCCGATTCTAACACAAGCTAAGACTTTGTCATACATATTTTTTAGAATTTTAAACATTTGCCCATGTACACCTTTCATGAGAAGTACATACAATAGCTTATTTCTGTCAACAAAGTAAAATGCTTTACGAAAGTCTATGAAAGTTGCATAGAATCTGTGTTTTGGTTTTCTCAAATTCTTTTGACATAAAGATTATAGGACAAATATATTATCAATTGTAGAATAGTCATGTCTAAAACCTGCTTGACATTCATGTAATACTTTATGTACCTGTAGCCATATACTTATTCTGGATTCAAGGATAAATGTGAATATTTTACCCATGACATTTAGCAAAGAAATACCACGGGAACTATTTGGATCATAAACATCCCCTTTTTATACAACGGGATAATCATGCCGACATTCCAACTATCGGGAAAAAACCCGATATGCAATATAGCATTGAATAATATTTCTAAATATAGTAGTGAGTGAGTGAGTGAGTTTGGTTTTACGCCGCATTTAGCTTCACACATTGTACCTATGTCGGGAATTGAACCCGGGTCTTCGGCGTGACGAGCGAACGCTTTAACCACTAGGCTACCCGACCGCCCCTCTAAATATAGTAAAATTAGCGTGTTTCAAAACTTCGGGTGGTAAATCATCAATACCCGGGGATTTGCCCATTTTAAGTGACTTGATTAATTTCAATCTCCTCTCTGCTAATACGTTCTGACAGTTTATCCATACTGTTACAATAAGTACATTCATCATCGTGATGTGCCATATCATCATTGACAGTTGCATCAAACCCATCACTGCTGTTACGAGTCGGGTGTAATAAATCTTTAAAATAAATAAACCACTTCTCTGCCGAGATATGTATCTTCTCATTTCGGTTCTGCAGTAGTGCTTTATTTTAAACCAAAACTTCTTACAATCGCCATCTGCAAGTGCTGTACGAATGTCGTCCGCGATCGCATTGTTGAAATGTTGGCACTTCTCTTTACACAAAGGACGGAAGTGTCTCTTAGACTGAATATACCTACTCTAATTATCATTTGTTCGACATCTTCGAAACGTGTTGAGACGACAATATTTGGTTCTTATTGCGAGCTCACATTCACGATCAAACCATTTCGGTTGTACACGTTTTAAACGCCTATCGACTGTTACAGTTAACTTTAAGAT
The DNA here is from genome assembly GCF_022045235.1 of Haliotis cracherodii. Lineage (NCBI taxonomy): Eukaryota > Metazoa > Mollusca > Gastropoda > Lepetellida > Haliotidae > Haliotis > Haliotis cracherodii. Next base: position 36,072,708 of record NW_027266268.1, on the reverse strand, counting down.
GATTCCCTATATGTTGCAAGAGCTCCACTAGCTTCTCAGTGGCAATAGCAGAAGATCATTCACAGTGTTACTCCATATTTCAGATATTTCAGCGTCATTTATTTTTGTACGTCCTAAATGAGCTCATTTATATTTCAACACATCGTCACATATTACGCCGCCATCGTTTGCGACATAAACAGCACTTGAATTTAATTTAACTTATAAAATACAAGATACTGGAAGATGGCCCGAGTCCGTTCTGGAATGAACAACGATATCTATAACAGATTGAAAACAGTTAGTAGTTGCTAGTACATAGTCAACTAGGTTTGATCCATTTCTTGCAATACACGTGAATGAACCAACTTCATCACCTTTTCTCCTACCATTTACAATGTGTATTCCACACAACTTGCATACTTCCAATAGAGCTAACCCATACTTATTCACTACAAGGTCTTGATATCGTTTTAAGAGGCGACAAACGCGATCTGGTGGTCAGGCTTGAGGATTGAGGAGAGGATAATGGTAGATGGAGTTGGAGGAGGGGATAATGGTACATGGAGGAGAGGATAATGGTAGATAGAAAAGAGGATAATGGTAGCTGGAGAAGTGGATAATGGTAGATGGAGGAGGGGATAATGGTAGATGGAGGAGACTATAATGGTAGATGGAGGAGAGGATAATGGTAGATGGAGGAGAGGATAATGGTAGATAGAGGAGAGGAGAATGGTAGATGGAGGAGAGGATAATGATAGATGGAGGAGACTATAATGGTAGATGGAGGAGAGGATAATGGTAGATGGAGGAGGGGATAATGGTAGATGGAGGAGAGTATAATGGTAGATAGAGGAGAGGAGAATGGTAGATGGAGGAGAAGATAATGATAGATGGAGGAGACTATAATGGTAGATGGAGGAGAGGATAATGGTAGATGGAGGAGGGGATAATGGTAGATGGAGGAGAGTATAATGGTAGCTGGAGGAGAGGAGAATGGTAGATGGAGGAGAGGATAATGATAGATGGAGGAGACTATAATGGTAGATGGAGGAGAGGATAATGGTAGATGGAGGAGGGGATAATGGTAGATGGAGGAGAGTATAATGGTAGATAGAGGAGAGGAGAATGGTAGATGGAGGAGAGGATAATGATAGATGGAGGAGACTATAATGGTAGATGGAGGAGAGGATAATGGTAGATGGAGGATGCAGGAGAGGATAATGGTAGATGGAGGTGGGGATAATGGTAGATAGGGAGAGGATAATGGTAGAGTGAGGAAGGAGGAGAGGACAATGTTGGATAGAGGAGAGGATAATGGTAGATGGAGGAGGGGATAATGGTAGATGGAGGATGGAGGAGAGGATAATAGTAGATGGAGGAGGGGATAATGGTAGAATGAGGATGGAGGAGAGGACAATGTTGGATGGAGGAGAGGATAATGGTAGATGGAGGAGGGGATAATGGTAGATGGAGGAAAGGACAATGTTAGATGGAGGATAGGATAATGGTAGAATGAGGACGGATAATGGTAGATGGAGGAGGGGATAATGATCGATGGAGGAGGGGATAATGGTAGATCGAGGAGGTGATAATGGTAGATGGAGGAGAGGATAATGGTAGAATGAGGATGGAGGAGAGGACAATGTTGGATGGAGGAGAGGATAATGGAGGAGAGGATAATGGTAGATGGAGGAGAGGGTAATGGTAGACGGAGGAGAGCATAAGTTTGATCACACATGCTATCCAATTACAGCATAGGTTTGTCGCTAAACAATGTATCCCATTGGGACAGACAGAAGTGATCTTCTCCTTATATTTACTTTGCTATTTTATGTGTTTGTCTCATGATGTTTAGCTCTTAAATCAGTTTCTGTACATTTTCATTTATACATGCATTGTTTTGCAATTGCATATAAGTGGTTTGATAGCACACAGTGCCAAGGGCTACCAAGTATGAACGATGTGCAATCCAAATCGATAACTTTTGTGATGGTGATGTACAATTTCACAAATTGCTGTATTAATGGTTGAACTTTGTTGCAAGTGAAGCAAACGTTTTCTGACATTTCAGTTTATTTTGGCAGAAAAAACATGAACTGTCAACTGCCTATTTTATGTACTTTATTTCTTTGATTGTTGTTTTACGCCGCACTCAGCAATATTCCAGCTATAAGACGGCGGTTTGTAAATAATCGAGTCTGGACCAGAAAATCCAGTGAAAGCCATCATGAGCATCGATCTACGCAATTAGGATACAATGATATGTATCAACCAAGTCAGCGAGCCTGACCACCGATCCCGTTAGTCGTCTCTTACGACAAGCACTGTCACCTCTCACGTAAAGCATGGGTTGTTGAAGACCTTTTCTAAGCCGTATATCCTTATTGCAGTGAACAATAACACTTGATATTTCACTGCACTTTGAAGGAACTATTGTCATACAGGAGTTGCCTCCCCGCAAAATGTCTCCCTTTGTCGTTATGGGGTTAATATCGCTTCTTGCAGTTTGTTATTCTACCCGGATCTTCACGGTCTATTTTGTGCAGAAATTAATTTGCAGTAATAATTCTGTAAAGTAGCCTGTATTCAAATTTACGCGTCAATTGTTGCTTCTTGATCTAATTCAAAGCGTTTCGATATGTAGCTGAGTTTTTCTATTTTCATTTCACGAATATATCCACTTAGCCGTTCAACCTCGGCACGTGCACAGGGTAGTTTAAACGGAAGTCAACCTGTTGAAAAATTTGGACATATCTAACCTAAAATGTGTAAGATTTGTCATCGACCAATATTACACACAACGGGAGCCATCTGTGAGCGCGTTGTCTGCTTATTTCGATAGCTCAGAAGTGGCCGTAAAATGCTCGACATGTCGTCAAAAACATACACTTCTGAATAATTGGAATATTGTTCCAGACTTGCGAAATAGCTGTAAAATTCACCCATGAGTGAAGAATTGAAAATCATCGAACTGTATGATCTTGATTCTCCAAGTGGACACACACAAACACACACACAGATAGACATTGACACACACAAACACACCCAAATACTGCTCAAAGTTAGCTATGGATCACCACTTTAAAAGATAATACATCAAATTGTGTGCATCAGCTGAAATAGACAATTACAATACTACGTGAAGACATGTTTAATGAACAAAAGTCCGTTGTCATGTGCCACACAATGCCAATAAACATGAGACCAATAATCAGTCAGATCACCCGCAAAACTGAGAGTATGTGACCAAAACTGAAAAATTAAAAAAATCACGAAAACAATACATTGTCAAAAAAAATCCAGAAGCCTTTCACTAGAGCGTACGTCATTCACGTGATATGTGATCACAGCCTGGCACCGTCGTCTCACGCTCCCAATAAGTTTCTGGATTGTTGCCAAGGGAAGTTCTTCTACTCTTCAGTAAGAGCAATGGCGAGATCCTGTAGAGTTGCCGGAAGGACAGGCCGTCGTTAGATGGCGATCTGCAGCTCGTTCCAAATGTGGTCGATAGGGTAGACGTCTGGTCACTCCACGCGGACAATGGTCTCCTCCTCTAAGTAGGCATCGACGATCCAGAAACGATGAGGTCAAGTCCGGTCCTATTTCACCAGCATGCGGTATCAGGTACACATCCAGAATATTATCCCCGAAGTGCACACACCTGTCATCGTGCCCCGCTATAGGACATGGAGGTCGGTTCTTCCAGCTCTACTGATCCCACTCCAAATAGTGATTGAGCCTCTCCATAGCAGTCATGTTCAGTTACGTTGGAATCCTGAAATATGTCCCCTTATCTACGCAACACTCGGGCACGGCGATCTGTGAAGTCTGGACATGATCTCAATTCATCAGTGAAAAGTACCGGGGCCCAGTCCTGGTCTGTCCAATTCAAACATGCCTGCCTGTGAAGTCGGGTCAGGCATTCTGTGAACGAAGACCAGCCTCACGGAGACGATAACGCACTGACTTTGTAGAAACGTTAACGCCACTCGCGTTCCGCGTGTCATTTCTGAGTGTGGTGCCAGTCACGAAGTGATTTCGTTTGCAGCAATCGGGAGAAACCTGTCCTCCCGCTGTGTGGTGGAACGCTGTCAACCATCTGCATATCGCTTGATGTATAGCTCATCTCCAAACGTCTGGTATCGATTCCATTCCCTGCTTATCACAGTGACACCAAAAACTGACACAAAAGATGTTTGCAATGTGACGTTGTGTTGACCCAGTTTTAAGCATGCCCATTTCTTCGGTCGTCAAACGACGTCTTTGAAGCTCATTTCCTAATATAACATATAATTTTGAGGAAATTTCCAAATAAACTGAGGGATATCTCAGACATCTTATCTTTATCGGCATGGTGGGGTATATGTATGCAAATTAATTTTTTATTCCACTCTTTACTGAACCAATATATTTATACACAAAATACCCAGCCACAAATTACAATTCATTGCATTGTGTGTGGACAGAAAGCAGTCGTCGGGAAGTTACTCTATTTAGATGCTAGTGTGGTGTATAAACTTCTGGTCCTGTATACCACGGACGGTGATGGTATGTTATAGAAACTTCTAATGTAGTAATGTTCTAGTGCCGATGGACTGGCCACTGCCATCATATTATAATTTGCCATTGTAAATTGTACTACCACTCTCTTGTTTACTGCCATTGTAATTGCTGTGCAGTAATTTGTATTGAGTTGTATTCTAAGTGAATTTTGTAATTCATTTGTTGATTGTATACCACTTGTTGATTTCACACACAATTTTGTTACGTACAGATTCCTAGGTAAACATATTGTTTCAATTTGGGAAACGACACGTAACATTATGTATTCAATTTATATGATAATACTGGCATGCATCTTGTTACCGCGGCGTTAACCAACAAACACTATGTCCATTGCTGTGTTGTCATACTGTGAGCCTGATGTGTAATAGCTGAACGCAACATTGGTTTTCAATGGAACTATATTTATGCATTGAAAGTTTCGATAAATTGTTCGGCCACAAGGGAGTATAATTCCCTAATATTACAAAGTACGATAACGCCTTGAACAACATAATGAACGTGACGTGACGAGCTCGGCACACAAGTGTGTATGTCACTCTACTTGCAAGTGTTTTGTTTTACAGGAACTGCCCTTCCCCAAATGAAATACGTACTGAAGATGGCAAGGTGCATCATCAAGAAACAAAGGCCGTACCTCTACCTGATACTATTGGTGGCATGCTTGTGTTGTCTACTCGGAATATTTCCAATTCAGCCAAACGGATGGGGGTCAGGTGAGTGAGTGAGTGAGTGAGTGAAATCTGGACGACACACATTGACTGAAAACACGATCAACCATCGGGTGACAATGACGTAGTCTTCCAAGTCTCGTAGGACGAGCAATAAGTTCCTGGCTCCCGACGGGGACCTCGATAAATTACTTATAGATCTAACACTCAATGTGTCTTACGTTCACTCTGCAGATACGATAGTCCATGAGCCATACAAAATGAAAGCCTGCCCAACGATTCACGACATGGAGCCAAATGTCACGCATACACAAAGTGGCCACCCAATTCTCATTAACCGTCTCCTACGACAAGCATGGGGTAGTTGGATCCCTCCTGCCCAGGAGAACGCTCCAGGGGATTCTGGAGTCCAGTAGGTGAACTTCACACCTTGCACATAGGTCTTACAAAAATTGTACTTCTTGTTACCCTGCCAGGCGCTCGGCATTAATGCGATAAAACAGGGACTGGTCGTCTTGGTATGCTGTGTTCGAGTGGGGTTAAACTGCAATATGGTATCTAAGTCCAAGCGGAGTGAGAGGGGGGATTGAGTGTGTGGACCAAACACATAGGGTGTAGCATTTGCGACCACTGCACTGTATACGAAGATAGTGTTTTGTGTTCGTTTTTATTGTAACAGAATAGTATTAAACGGAGTTGTTGTCTTCATGTGATATAAGCTAATAACTGCAATCTCATTCTCAAAACAGTTTCAGTGCTTTACCGTATGCCAGGGGCAGCCATAAACTGCATGCCTTTAAGCGTGCGGGGTGGTCAAGTCACCTCGTGTTTAAGGCGAGAGCTCATCATGCTAATGGACCGAGCTCGATTCCTAATCGGTAAAATATGTAAATTTATGACCTGACCTGAGTCATTTATGTTGTCCCCCAGTCGTCTGAAAGCGGCGTCAAACCATACACATTCACTCACTTATAACGTGCGTAATAGAATGGCCAGAAGCAAAACAGCAGTGTTAAATGACAAAGGAACCTGACTGAAATATATTTCTATTTTAGAATTGTTCGACAACGGACATTTGGGGTTGTCCAGATACGTTGAAAATCCAGTGAGTATAATTATTTTGTCTAAGAATTGTAATGAATATAATAGTATAACCAGACGACTATAGTAAGAAAATACACGTTGACATAGCTGGAGGGCAATAAGTAACACGCTTTTATATACAATGCTCTTCAGAACATAACCGTGGCAACGTACTACCGAGGTACATTTGTATTAATGATACTTTTCATAGTTACAAATATCCCTAATTAGCGCAGAACAGTGTTAATAAAGTTCTATAAAGTTTTAGGGCCCTTATATGTAGATATTTATTGCTTTTTTAAGTTAATGGGATCACTATCTGTCTTTAAAATTCCGATATCTAGTCTTGACTTGTCTTTGCATGTGTTTATGACAGGTGCCGCCGGTTGAGCAGGATACGCTGACCTTTTCGCGAACACCTGGTATCATCGCTATTTGATAGTGATTCATGCTCATGACATCGTCGGAATTGTACAAAAGCATCTGCTTTTAGCGGAGATTTCTCATGGCTATGGAAAGGGCTTTGTCGCTTTAATTTAATTATAAGGCAGTACATTATTTGTGACTCGATATATCTCGTAAACCTGTGGTTTATGACACTTTTTCAGGCCTCGGAGATCTCCTATTGGAATGAACCCATCCATTTTGCTGGGAAAACAAGATCTTCACAAGGTAACACACTTGTAAATACACAAAGCAGCACTCATGCAGACATTCCACGTAATATACCTGGACCTCGTTAAAGTCAGAAATTCGATTTTTTGATTATATTAATTACAGTTTATTGGCTTTTCAAAGATCTGACACCGGGAATGGAATGTGATCCCAACAATGTTTACACCATTCTTCTAACGTTTCATATATGAATGAAAGAAAATATAATTGCCAATTATACGGTGATATGGTCTCAGTATGTATTTGTCTCTGCAACCACCACCACAATGAACCCATTCCTTGCCTCGCAGATAGCTATATTGCAAGTACGCTTTACTCTGTATATTTTTGTCATGCCCAAGAATCCATGACGTGATGACGTCACTAACTTATTAAGTCTGAACTTCAAATATTGGTCAACTTGTTTCCATTCATATAAACTGCAGAGACTTCATCAGGATTAACACTTCTCCAAATAATCTAGCACTTCACATTTGTAATTGAATTGTGAAAAACAGCTTTGCAATCCTGCCTAAATTAATATATATCTTAACATAAATCAAGTACAAATCAATATACATACATGTATGTATAGATATAAACTTAGGTACACTGTGTCAGTCCTACGCTAATACAGCACTGGTGACTTTCAGTATGTTGTTACAAGTTTGTGTGGCGAAATAGAACATTATGATAATATTTTGAATCATATCTACAACTTGTAGACCTACTTAGGAATGACCCCTCGAGGCTAATATCTTTCAGGAAATGACCCCATTAAAAGAGTGTATATGAATGAACATGATAGCACACACACACACACACACACACACACACACACACACACACACACACACACACATGCACGTCACTACATAAGTACAATAATCTTTGACGCGACGTTGGGGTTTGAGGTTGTGACTACTGCAGGCTTGAAGTGATTTACAACGCCATTTCGGTTTAAAAGAATTGGAAGATGGTGTACATCGAAAGAAAAAAATGCAAGTTGGGGTTTGTTTTAACTAAAAATATAATTGTAAAAATCTGGTATTATAGCTGTAAACAATATCTGTTCCTCGACACAAAATCCCAGTCCCCTCCCCACCCACACCAACCAGAATATCAAACGGTTCGTCCCTAAGTGGCTGAACACAGATCACTCGGGTGGTAAATAAATCTTTATCATACAACCGTGAGAATAAATGTCCCTGACATAAGATTGGCACAAAGCCTGGACAATATTACAGTCCCCTGCGCAACACCCTGTTAACTAGCTGTCGTTATTCTGACGGTGACCTTGCCCTTCATTCGAAGCCGTCCCTGGCATAATTTCAAACGAAACGCAATTGTATTGTATTTCACTTCTTCAGTTAATGGCAGAACATTAATCACAGCGGTGTGTCTTTTCCCAAACGGTGGGAACATGATATAAATGCATGCCTTCAAATAAAGCACGAATGAGTAATGTGGTGTTTTAATGTCTTGACACAAACTTGTACTGCAAGTTGTACGGAGTAGAGCAAATCCTTAAAATTTAAAACTCGATTATCCGACGAATCAGATTACATTGGGCGCGTAAAAGGCAAAACAGACGTGAAAATAATGTGAATGGATCACTGAAAATCAGTGCTGACATCATATGTTCACGAAAAGGGTAAACATGGAGCACCCGTCACTCAATGTGCATAAAAAATAAGTGTTTGTTGCATGATGCCGCTTGATGGCGCATGTATAGACACCAGACAATCAAGATATGGGCAAGTAAAGAGAGATAATTAACGAAAACGTTTGCGAAAATTATGATCGTTTTGCAACAATGATTAATACACATATGATTGTGTTCACAACAGGTTTCTTGACCATTGGGCTGCCAACTACCAGACGACCAATCGCAACATATATCTACGACACACTCAAGTCTCTTGTTCTAAACTCAACAGAGAACGACAAAAATGACACGACAATAGTTATATTTCTTGCCGATAGAAACGCTACCTACGCAGCCGAATTGGTGCGAAATGTAAGCATGTGGTTTCCTAAATATTTGGAAAACGGCTTTATTCAAGTTATTCGCGCACCTGATGCCTACTATCCGTCAATAAGAGCACTGAAGAGGACTTACGGAGACAGTATTGAACGCGTAAAGTGGCGATCCAAACAGAATCTGGATTACGCGTTTCTCATGCATTATTCACAGCCTCTTTCTGAATACTATATGCAACTAGAGGATGACGTCATCGCAGCTCGCGATTATCTCGGTCGGATAAAGTCCTATTTACGACAACTGAACGGAAGATATGCAACATGGACTTTGGCTGAATTCTCTCGATTTGGCTTCATTGGTAAACTCTATCACAGTACTGATATAGGTAAACTGGCTTATTTGCTGCGGGTTTTCTTTAACGAACAACCTTGCGATTATCTGCTGAGATTTTTTCAGAAACTAATGATGCAGAAGATGGTCTTAAGACATCTCCCAGATTTATTTATGCACATTGGGTATTGGTCAACCCTACCAGAACAGACCAGGCCATCATCGCGTAAAGACGACCACAATCCTCCGGCCACTTTGTCCACGACCATGACTATTCACGAGCGTTTCACGTTGCGCCGCGTATACTCAGGTCAGGGGACACTGTGGGCAAAAGATGTCCGAATCGGGGATACAGCGACTATAGCTTTCGGAAAACCTCGCACCTTGAAACTCATCATCATAGTGACGGGATACAGGACACTGAAGAGAGATATCGCTGAAAGCGCCATCTTGGAATACAGCAGGACCACTAACTGCACAATATACACACAGCTTGCTACGTTTGATAAATTAGGTCGACTGAATTATGCCACCAATGGCCTTGAACATGTTCGATGTCTGAGGATGAAAATGACCAAATCTCAAAACAGCTGGCTTATGATCAATCGAATACATATAAGGTAGCGTAATAAAACTTATCTCGCTTTTCTCTTGTTTAACTTAACTAGACTTGTTTTAACTTGGCACGTGAGGTTGAATATTGATATAAATAGATATAATAATTTGCCAAATGTAATCGTCAGATGCGTCTGTTTTACGCGTCTTTTCGACACCTGCTCTAAAATCACGTGGTCTGTCATAAACACAGTGATCCCTGCAAAAGTTACAAATTGCTCACAGATGTCTCATCCATATAATCACTGCAAACATATAATATGCATCAACTCGTTCTTAGTTAACTTGTGCTCTCTACGTATACACTCTGACACTACAGTTCATGGTTATAACAAAAACATATTAGTATATTAAGTACTTCCGGCTATATACTATATTTCTCGACTTTATATTACTATATATGATCATATAGGATAACGAATGTTTGTATTTGTACAATCCTAACTACAGTCAAACGACATGGCAGCCTATATTAATTTCCAATATCCTGTTATAATTAGTGGTATATGTTAGAAAAACGCATTCTCAAAAGTTATCTAGAGTCTCCGACAAAACTCTCTCCTACTAGTTCTTACAAAAAACAAACGAAAAGTGGAAACTGCAGTCACGCCATTTTCGTCCTGAGGCACTCATTGTCACCGAAACATGGGTATATTTTAAGTTTGGTTATTTATTTATCAAGTTTCCAGTTATTATGGATCTGCATCCCGTTAAGATGCAAAAAAGTTCATAAACAATAGCCATGGTGAGTTGCCTAAAATTACAGACAAATGCATTTACCTTATTGTGATAGTATATCTCACAAATGTTTTCTACTTTATTGTTTACCACCACACTTATAACATATTCAAAGTTATTTACATTGAATTTGATCAATAGGAAAACTAAATGCTTCACTAAACTTCAGTGGTTTATGATTGTGTACCTCCCAAGATCATGATAATAATTTTTTTTATATATTTTATTTCAAATGACATAGAAATGATATTTTGTAATTTGGCATTGGTCTCGGAATGTTTGGCTTCCTTCTTTGTATTTCAATATTTCCTTGCGGTCTCCCATTTTCCATGATATGGAGACGTTTGTTTGTTGCCAGCAAATATCGATGTCAGGATGGTCATAATATAGTTACTTTTGTACATAAATCCTGGGAGCTTATTTTGTTTTAGAACTCAGAAAGGTTGCAACACACAACATGTATCAACAAAGAGCTGAGAATCAAATACTGAGAATAAAAGTGACCATTTTCGTCCTTTTTATAGCAATAAATGTACTAATAAAATACATATTTTTAAGTAGTTATAAAAGTATATCTTTTTTCGTTCGATTCCTTAGAAGTGATAGTGCTTGGAACATATTTGTTTCGGATTGCCTTGATTTCCTTCCACAATCTTTCGCTGTCACTTTTAATGTCATCACATTTAGCTCTTGCGGTATCTTGGAAGTCACTTTTCTTACAATTACATAACTTTTGAAATATCTTCTATGTCGATTATAACGTTTAACGTTATGTTCATCGCATCTAAGTGTGTCAACTGTTTAATATTTCTCACTATATGTATTGCAATCTCACGCTCCATGCATTTGAGTAGTAATTTGTCCAGATCCACGGCGGTCGATGCTGACTCGATCACCGATAAATAAGGGCGACACCATGTTTGCCTACCATGAAAGTAGAAGGCCTACATGGTCTGCTTAGCTATGCATATTTATCCGTAACTCACCCCAGCGAATACTGTTTTTGTCAGTTGGCTTCATCCTTCCAAGAAACCTGACCATTATTGGCTAAATAGAAAATCTTACCTATATTTATTTTGAATGTTATATGTTTCCTTAATGGTAGCATTGGCAAATGGTCCAACCATTTCCAAAACGCATTCCGACGCTGTTTATTGCATCAGAACAACACAATATTCCTTATTCTCTTTGATCTAGAATCGTGTCTACATTTGTCCAGGAATGCATTATCTTGTTTACAAGTCATTTATCCTACTGAAGCTGCGTACAACATCTCCCTTGCCACATATATGTTAACATTTTTGTTTGTTTGTTTGTTGTTTAACGCCGCACTAGGCAATATTCCAGCTTTATGACGGCGATCTGTACATAATCGAATCTGGACCAGACAATTCAGTGACTGGCATCGTGAACCTCGATCCAGGCAATTGGGATACGATGACATGCAGCAACCAAGTCAGCAAGCCTGACCTCCCGATCCCGTAAGTCGCCTCTTACGACAAGCATAGACGCCTTTTGTGGCAAGCACGGGTTGCTGAAGACCTATTCTATCCCGGGTCTTCACGGGTCCTACATGTTAACAGAGCGAATCGATCGTTCTTTATCCTTATTTATTATGCTTAGGTAGAGAGACAGTTCAATAACGTGTCATGTCCGATTGCGTATTGATGTTCTTCCTTGTGGATTCCACCTCATTAAAACCGTCCGGACGTGTGTGGCTCCTTGTATCAGTACGGACTAATGCCAGTTTTTCTTATAGTGCTGGACCACCGAGGTACTATGCCGCAGTTTTAACACGTAGAATTGAATAATATTAATCAAATAAATATCACAACTTAGCAACTGTGAGAGTGTTATTCATCTTCCTTTCCACAATTTCATAATTTCTTTTATAGCACGTGTTCCGTCATCCGTTCTTCCGTCATTATCGCGTTTACATCTTCGACACTCATATCTGAGCTAGTTCACATAATTCACATCCAATACGGCAATCATGATATATTAAAACACGCTCTACACTGTTAAAATGTATTTAGATCCCAAACACAAACCTTAACACGTTGTCATGTTTAGGCCTGAACATGTTTAGGATTGTGTTTAAACTTTGAACGGGTTCAGGGTTTAAATGTGTGAAAGACCCGTATGCACCCATCCCCACCCCCACTGAAAGAATCGCAGTAATCAGATATATACTCATCGCCAGAAGAAACGCAAATACAATATATGTCCCAACTGTATATCACAGGGCATATCCTATCCCATCCATGTAACATCACAGATATATCCTATCCCTATCACAGATATATACTCACCGACAATAGAAACGCGAATACCATGATACATATTGGTTACTATATGATGAATTACTCATATTCAAGAGATATTGGATTGGTTTGATGGACAAACGAACATACTGGTATGTTGTGTGAAGCGACGCCCATGAACGCTTTACATATGACGTCATAGATCCATGACTCGAATTGTACCATTGTCTCGTGCAAGATTAGCGTCTAAAATTTGGAAACCACGTGCAGCATTTCGCGATGATAAAGTCACTCTGTCCTAACACTTAACGGATTGTTACTTTTGTCTTTAAATGATACACGTTTGAAACATCTCTTTTTAACGTACATACTTCTCTATAAGTTACTATGGTTCTCGGCCCGAGAAGATCCGGTTTAGAATAGGTCTCAAGCAACCCATGCTTGTCGTAAAAGGCGACTATGCTTGTCGTAAGAGGCGACTAACGTGGTCGGGTGGTCGCACTCACTGATTTGGTTGATGCATGTCATCGTATCCCAACTGCGTGGATCGTTGCTCGTGGTGTCAATCACCGAATTGTCTGGTCCAGACTAGATTACTAAGAGACTGCCGTCATATAGATGAAATATTGCTGAGTGCGGCGTTAAACAACAAATAAACAAACAAAAACAAACTTTGGTTCGCGTTTCTTTTGGCGGTGAGAATACTTCCATTGTAAGCTTCATGTACGAGAGAAATACCATTAGTCATACAGCAACAACAAATTTAAGAACACTTAGAAATTCATCCTAGTCTTATCTATTTTGTCTATTTTTTTTCTATACAGGTTGCCTAACGTTCATGGTGCACAACGTGTAGACCGTATAAGATGAATTTGATCCAGCTAGACGTACATTTTTTCCCCTACCTACATTACCCGGCGTATATCGGGTTGACACAACCCGTCTCTATTGCGGTATGGTCGTACTTTCCTCACACACCCTGCATTCATCAAACCAGGTCGCACGCTCTAGCGAGCGCGGGTTAAACGACGAGGCCACGTCAGTTGTCAAGCGCGCTCAATTCAAACTGGGCTGACGGGTACGGTCTGTCTATTCAGGGCAGCACGCTATACATTTAGCTCTATTCGTAACCCTTTACTTTTGTTTTCTTATGAATTCTATTCTGCCTTATAAACACACACCTTTCATTCCCCTTCACCTGTGACGCGCTGTTGATGCATGAGTCATCCTATCCGATCACGTGACTTGGATCAACCAATCACCTTCCCTATTTTCACTCAACCACCCTCAACCAAAAAAGGTTCCTGCGGACCCGTTCTATACTACTATGGTGGTATATGCGAAATGCAAATACCTGTGAATCTGATCTGCACAAGTAACATCTAATAAATAAATATATATTATACATGTTATCCATATGTTACGTATTGCCAAATGAATTACACTTTATTGAAACAGATTTAGATTCTAACCAGTCCTTATTTGATCCCCTGAATGCCGAACGCCGGGCTTGGTAACAAGTACCATATTTTAACGTATTTTGGTTTGACGCGGCCGGGGTTCGAACACCTTACCTTACGCTCTCCGGGCAGACGCTCTATCACTAGAGGACAGTTTCATCAATATCCTGTAATTGACAACCGAATATAGTATATGTACATGCTCAGCGGTGCTTCACTTTGCGCGAAAGCCCTTCTAATCTTCAGCCAGCATTAGAGTCAAGCCAGGGGGTATAACGGGAATTCAATACATACAATATACTGAACAGCATTGAAAACGCACCACCATGAAAATGGATGTAATTTTATCCGGGCTTAAGTCATATGAAAATATATAAGTGAATGAGTAATATACGACGTTCTGGACGAAGCATGAAGAAGAACAGCTCGTCAAAACACATTCCTAATTTTGTTGTGAGCGAAATCTGCGTGCACATCATGGAAAACGTGTCATGGTGTGGGGCGGCATCAGTCGTAACCATCGAACAGAGCTCCATGTTTGTCGTGGAAGAGTTAATGCCCTTTACTACAGGAATAACATATTGGCAAATCACGTCATCCCATTCTTTCATCAGCACCAGGATTTGCACACCTTCCAGCAAGATAATGCAAGAGCGCACACAGCACGTGTTTCAACACAGTACCTAGCGAACAGTAATGTGCCTCTGCTTCCATGGCCAGCCCCGTCACCCGATCTATCGCCAATTGAACATCTATGGGATTACCTGGGTCAACGCCTCTCACATCGTCCGCAAGTACAGAACCTAAGAGAACTTGAAGATACACTACGTCAAGTGTGGAATGCCCCAGAACACTATTCGCAGACTTATTCGATCAATGAGAAGACGTTGCATGGCCTGTGTTGCTGTCAATGGTGGACACACCAGATATTGACTCTTCATTTTAACCCTATGTGTCTTCCTTACACTGATGACGTAAATGTAATTACTGTGTGGTATTCCTGTTTCCTTTGTCGTCTTTCTTAATAATCCGTCTATGTCTGTTCTAATTAAAATCGGTCATTGCTCAAGTTGTTTTTTTAATATTTCAAGATTTATTGCTGGTGTGTTTTCAATGCTGTTCAGTATATAATTTACATGGAATACATGGAATGATAAACCACGATAACTCAAAGGATCCCTTAGATAAGTATCGGGCTTTCTGACAGACAATTGTTTGGTACGAAGCTTTATAAAACTACCACACCCAGGCTCATGACAGATTAATGGGAATCGCGTCAGTGAACAAGGAATAGAGGAAGAAAAGTAACATGTTAGTTGCATTCAGAAGTAGACAGAACGGCATGACGCACAAGGCCGATGCAGAGTGTCTCGCCCGAACGACCGGACGTGTATGTATTTACTAGAACATTGAGATTTGCTTCAAGGACGAGGCGACGAATCTTCTCAGTGCCATTAAAAATAGAAATGACTGTTTCTTACGTAAGAGTACCATTTATCGACTTTGTCTCCCAATGGAACAATAAACTCCTGAAACATGCAAACGTGAATACAGGTGTAAACTCACCAGGGGCTATTTTAATAATAATAATAAATATAGACTATATAATACAAAAATGTTGACGCGACGTTAAACCCCATTTAATCTCACCCACAAAAGTCCAAATAGTTTAGGGTAAGACATGGATAACGCCAGGGATGGGTGAGTGAGTGAGGGGATACTGTTTTAAGCCGCTTTATAAATGTCCAAGCACAATCACGGCCGGGGACACCAGGCATGGGCTTCACACATTGCACCCACGAAGGGAATCGAACTCGCGAGTCGCCCGATGAGCAAACATGTTGACCACAAGACTACCCAACCGGCTCTTGAAATGAATGTATTCTAAACATGACTGTCCGGCCTGGTTCCCAACTCCTGTGTAGGATGTGAAGCACGGAGTCACTGCGTGAAATAGTAGAAAGTGTACGATTCAATGTGTGCTCTCGTGTTTAGAATAAGGTTTGTAACTGATTCTAGGCCTATGGCCGACGTCATCCCATGAACAATGCTTTTGTGCAACTATGTCTTTATATGCCAGATGTGAAGAATATATGTTCATAAAATGAATTATTTCCAAATATTCCACACGGCCGATAATCTAGACTGCTTATTCTCTTGAATGGACAAATGATATTTACATATAAACAACTTCAAGGTTTTAAAATGAAATAATTTCAGTCAAAGATAGTATGGTCTGAGACTTGATGTCCTGTTTAAGATACTTTCTGTTCAGAGCTGAATATGTGCACTCGCATATTAGCAATAATGGAGTTAATCTTCAATAAAAGATCTGCCGTTTTCGATACAATATTAACATAATCGTACAGTATATGGGGCATTTGTATATCTCCTCAAATTTAACATTTGAAACCTTACGCAGCCTGTTCGGTTCCAAATTCAATTCAGCTCGGTTAAAGCCTAGAGGTAACCTTGCTCTACATTGAAAACAGAATATGTTTATCTCCTTAATGAGTGAGTGAGTGAGTATGGTTTTACGCCGCTTTTAGCAATATTCCAGCAATATCACGGCGGGGGACACCAGAAATGGGCTTCACACACTGTCGGGAATCGAGCCCGGGTCTTCTGCGTGACGAGCGAACGCTGTAACCACTAGGCTACCCGACCGCCCCTCTCCTAAATGAACCCTTTGTATACTGTGCGAAATCAAATAGCTAACATAAGGTTTCATTTGCACCGGCTATCGTGAATCTTTCGAATGGTATTAGAATGTTAAAAGTCGTCTACATGCTACATTTCAAAGAGTGATCATTCCCAGACACGTTTATATGCTCTCCTTTGATAACATCAATAATGTTGTTGTCATCCCAAAAGCGTGAGACGAAATCAGCTCTGAAAATCATCTGCGTTTCAAAAGGTAGCGTTTGAATGATTAAAATACATGGGCAACAATACAATTTACCGGGTGCAGCCCGAGCTCTACCATCAGCTCAATTACCGCGCTATAGTGCCAACGCTATCTCGTTATACCGTTTTTCGGTCTTATGGAAACTTACACGTTTTTACGATCCAACACCCGTTTTCGGTCTTAGGGAAACTTACACGTCTATACGATCCAAAACCCCTTTTCGGTCATTAGGGTTAGCTTGCTTTGGGCAAGGGTTAGCCATAAATTCTTACCTTTTCAAGCGTTAATCCGGTTAATCCCATTTGTCGGTCATGTTGACCTGTTGACAATACCTGTATTGCCGCTGGGATACATAATGCAGTAATCTACTGTGGGTGCTTCCAGTCGTTTTCTCCATTATTGTATCTTTCACTGGACGTACACGTATGGTGGTTTACTGAACACGGAGGCCTGAATGGAGGCTATAGCACAAGCAAAAGGTTCTAGGAGTATATATGAGTTTCTCATTAAAGTAAGCCCTTAAATGTTAGTGTTTACTTGTATTTAATGCACAGTGTTTCCGGCGTAATATATCCTAGTGAAATGATCCAAAGTGATAATGTTACAAACAACCTTAGGCTTTATCTTCCCAGGGGCGGTCGGGTAGCCTAGTGGTTAAAGCGTTTGCTCATCACACCGAAGGCCCGGGTCCGATTCCCGGCATGGGTACAATGTGTGAAGCCCATTTCTGGTGTCCCCCGCCGTGATACTGCTTGCGTGTTGCTAAAAGCGCCGTCAAACCCAACTGACTCAATCATTCACTTTATCCTTCCCATGGCCACTTGCAATAAATGTCTCTCGCTATTGTACTGAGCATCATTTGTCCAACTTAGCGAGCTCTGACTTTGTTGACAGACTCTGCAGGGATACCGAGCTCATACAGAGGTGAAAATAGCTATATGTCCTTGTATAGACAAAGATTTCATGAGGTTTGCCTGAATCTTGAGGCCTGCATATGGTCATGAAAGGAAATAACACGACACACAACTCGTTGATTTGGCTTGTATTTCTCTGGGTATTTCAAACGTATTGGTGCCAATCTTATCTCATATATGCCAAACCTGTGGGAAACATTTGAAATTGTACAATTACCTCTTAATTTCTGGACCTGAAAATTATGGAAAATGATTCATTTCTGACGTTTGAACTAAGATTTTAAATCGTAAAATGGTATGTCGCACACATGCAAATGTCATCCTTGTGGTATTACGTCACTGTTCCTGGCAAACAAGACATAACACACCTGCCAGAACAATGGACACTGATGTATATGTGTGCATTTCTACAATATGTCCATGCGCTCCCACACGAAGCATACATGTGAATATAAGCAAATGATTTGGAAGGCCTGGAAATATTTGTGTTACACCCAATCTGTGCAACTGACCATTGCGTGCATTGGGCAGGCCGTTTTCCCAATGCGTGCATTGGGCAATACAGCTTGCCTAATGTACGCAATGTGCAAACAATTATCTGCTCATTACATGCAAAGGGCAATAGTTCTGAATAAAAAAAAATTCTCCAAATATTTCACAATATGGGCAACAAGTTTGCTGATTTTACGCAATGGGCTGTGAGTTGTATCACCATATATGGATGGTGATGCAAAGAGCTGCTTAAAACCTTCTCACTCTAAATGCTTAGCAAACAGGTATAACGTGGTAGCGGGAGAACAGTACCCTCACCTACTGTAAGTGAAATGCAATAAGTAAACTCTATCTGTTTATCTTGTACTGGCGTGATTAATTACAAGACTCCACAGGCCGTGGTGTAGCTGGAATATTGGTGCGTAAACGAACGAAGAAAGAAAAGAAACAAATTGGTTTGGAAATGGTCATTAATATACAATATTAGAATCTAGGCCTGGCCCAATAAATCTTTCCAAGTACTGGGCGACTGCTGAATATGTACAGGCCGCGCTCATTCAACTAGAGTGTGGCTTTGGACAAACAAACACACAAACAAACTGTCCAGATAGACTAACTTCTTTGAGTGGCATTTTAGAAGTTGGTGTGATGAAGTAAGACGAGTTCTATGGATGAACAACTTCTTTATTACAATTAGTGCGACGTTTCGGTGTAGATCCTAACACCTTTATCAAGCAAGTGATGGATAGGGCTAAACAACATAGGTATATATACACTTATTGACATCTAAGTTTATACAGTGACTAGTTCCTCTGTTCCACGCCACAACAGCTAAAAACTGAACTCAACCACCTCTGCCATGTATTCACTAACTTCAACAATTACCCTGCCAGCCTAGTTGAACAAACAATCAACAGCATCCTCAGCCTAGGATCTACACCGAAACGTCGCACTAACTATAACAAAGAAGTTGTTCATCCATAGAACTCGTCTTACCAGATAGACTAGTACGACAACAATATAAAAAAATTCATCACCAATAAATATGAACTACCATCTTTTCATAAATTCTATCAATATCCACTCAGGTTGGATTAAAGGTCCCAAGCAACCGATGCTTGCAAGGGGCGTCTAAATGGATTCGGGGGTCAGGCATGGTCACTTTATCCCAATTGTGTAGACCACTCCTCATGAAGGAACGGTGGGGTAGGCTTGTGGTTAAAGCGTTTGCTCGTCACACCGAAGGCCCAGGTTCGATTCCCCACATGGGTACAATGTGTGAAGCCCATTTCTGGTGTTCCCCGCCGTGGCATTGCTGGAATATTGCTAAAAGCGGCGTAAACCCATGCTCACTCTCTCACTCAATCCGCATGATGTCAATCAACTCACTGGATTGTCTGGTTCAAATCGATAATTTACAGACAGCCGTCACAAAGCTGAAATTGTGCGGCGCTAAACAACAGCCAAAACTGTAACCAACACGCTCTGGTATTGTTGACAACTGACGCCGCTCATACATGTTTATTGCGGTTACACATTCCATAGAATCTCATTCATCCATAACATGTATCAATTTCTCCCCGTTTTAGGTCAACGTAACCCTTCCTGTTATAGCTGAGGAATGCAGGGTCTCTCAGTGTCGACGCTATGCACCTAACTATGTTATAATTATGTTGGCGGTAATCTGGCTCGAATATTATCAGTAAAATACAGATCACATCATTCTTCCAGCAACGCAACATAATAACATAATTCCGGAAAATTAGTTAATTGTTGCGCTGTACTGGGATTGGGGGCGTTATTTTATGCCGCAGTCGACAACACATTCATTGGCCTGTAATTGGTCGCCTATTGGCCAGAAAAGAAGCTGTTGGTTAAACACATACATGACCTAAGCGGATTGCATATAGTAAGTGAGTGAGTATGGTTTTATGCCGCTTTTAGCAATATTCCAGCAAAAATTATTTGCTGCAATATTCCCCCGGCGGGGGACACCACAAATTGGTTTCACACATTGTACCAATGTCGGGCGTAGCGAGCGAACGCTTTAATCACTAGGTTACCCGACAGCCTTGGATTGCATATAAAGTAGACCCGTGTAGAGTATGTCTTCAGCAACCCATTCCTGCTGTAAAATGCATGGTTGATGCATGTCATCGTATCCCAATAGCGTGGATCGATGCTCATGATGTCAATCACTGGATTGTCTTGTCCAGTCTCGATTATGTACAGACCTCCATCATATAGCTTTAATATTGCTGAATGCGGCGTTAAACAACAAACAAACAAACCAAAAGTTTATCGATCATGTATCAGTACTGAATAGATGGTTCCATGTTTCTTGACTCTTAAAACTTTCCAGATCAGTCTGATAAACAAAATAAAGACTCTATTAAAAGGCAAAAATTATTCATTACCTAGATATGTTTGGGGAACGGAGTCTCAGGAAGTTATGTCCCTTATTTGCTAGGATCCGATGGTCTCTTCGTGGATTTCAAGTGGTTAATGCTACGACATGCGCTTTTGCGCAATAATTTATTGAAAGAAAACTGATCCGTTAAAGTCAAACACTTTTACTGTATTTTCTTAAGAAAATCTTGACCTGGGCTGTCATAATCAACTTTAAACACACCGATGTATCATCAAATGTGTTTACATCTGTAGATTAGTATTAAACCTAACTACCTACCACTTTCTAATGTCTCAGGTCGCGGTATTTAAAGAAAACAAGGTGCTCAAAGTGAAGTCCTTTTCCCTCTCCATTCTCAACATAGTCTCCATCAACAGTGTTTGGCTTGTGTTGGGTCAGACTTGGTCCGGGCTCTCAAAATCAACTTTAAACACACAGATGTATCATCAAATGTATTTAAATCTATAGATTAGTATTATATCTGCCTTTATACTACTTTATAATGTCACAGATAGCGGTATTTAAAGAGAGTAAGGAGCTCAAAGTGAAGCCCTTTTCCCTCTACATTCTGAACATAGACTCTATCAGAAGTGTTTGGCTCAATTCTCATATTGTTGCCACATCATTATAATACACTTGTTTGAAAATAAACTTGTTATAATGTGCCTTCTCTGTATGTTGAATGTACTTATGTGCATATATTTTGTAGTTTGTGATAGTGTAATATTGCCACTGTTTCTTCATGGAATGTTACGCAATACATATCTCATCTTCAACATCTTTGTTGTATGATAGTGTGTTACAGTTGTGTACGGGGGCACGGTTGGCCAAAGTTGGGCTTATGCGCTGCAATTCGCTATGCAGAGTGGTGTACCTTGGGCACACCAGAAACCTATGACAGTGTGTTCGAATCCCGGTTCGCCCCGATTATGTTGTCAGCACTATATCCGTGCACATGGGTCTCACCAAAGTGGTGAACGTTTAATACCTGCATAACTTCGGGCTTTCCTTCCACATCAAGCTGACACGCCGTGATATAACTGGAATTATACTATTCAAAGCGGCGTTAAACCCAACTCCCTCACTCACTGCTCTTGTGTACGGTTCCGTTTGGTTAACTGGGTTTGTGTTGTGATTACGTCCGGCTTAAATTTGAAGTATGTTTAGAAGAATGTTACTATGTTCAAGCCAAACATCGTGAATATATCATGCAACCGAATTATTTTTCAGGAGAATAATTGCAAACTAAGGGCCAACATATTGATTTCCCATGTATCCAGAAGCAAAGAACTTATACGGGTGTATTATCTCTGCAGGAAGTTAAAATAGCTGTCAATACAATAAACCATGCAGAACCATAAACCGCCGTATGAAACGGTATGAATCATGTTTTACATAAAGGGAACTACTTGAAACTGTGCTCAAATCTGCATAGCAAGCACTATACATGTGATTGTGAAGACAACTTATTACAAATCTCTTATATCAAACCCCTTGTTTTACATGTGTTGTTTATTGAACAAAGTCATGCTTCATAGAAGCCTTGTATTTAATCGCGTTGAACAATAATTTGCAATAGCAGTGTGAAGGGAGAACGACTGAGTGCGCGTCACATGCTTGACCTTAATTCCTCCCTGGAACCATTCTCGCTGGCTGCATGAATAACATACGATACATTGTAAAGGTTAGTGCGCAAAAGAGCTATGCGGGTTAGGGAGATAATCACTCACTCTCAGTGATACAGCTTGAATAAGATACGATTTACAGCAATGCAAGGTCACGCGTGATGAAGCTCTATACTATGCACACAGCTAAAGGAGATAATCGCTCAATGCGTAATAGGTAGATTTGTTAGTAAATTTATTGAACCTAATAAAGTCGATATATTTAATTTAATATCATACATACAAAAATGAAATTTTGGATTTTGATAGTCACATGTTGTCGTTGTACAAAGGCATTGAAAACTGTTCATTGTCACGTCACATAAGGCCACAAGGGTGCGCTGAACTCAGTATATCGTGTGGCCGTCCTTGGCAGCAATCACGGCTCAATCACCAGCAGAATAATACATCAAGATGACAGTTTCCATGTAAAGATTAAGTATTTCTTAGCAAATTAAAGATACATATATCTAGATATTGAACGTATCTTTAAGTTGCTAAGAAATACTTAATCGTTACATGGAAACTGCCATCATGATGTATTATAATGTATTGTACATTGACAGCTTGTGATTAATTGTTACAAGATGGCTCCAGCTGGGGTAGCAGACGAGTAGGCTGGTTATCATTAAGCAGACGACTCACCAGTCTAAGATGTATTGAAAAACCACACAATTAATTCTCGACTTTATCTAATGTTAATTCAACAATTTATCATATACTTAGCATTGGGATATTCTGTTAATAATCTCTCATAATTCTGTCGAATGGTTCTGTACATTCTATCAATGTTTATTTATACAAAGCTGTTTTATGTATGTACAGGAGTGAAACATTAATAAATTATTGTCTGTATGTCTACAATGTACATGTATACTGTACAATTAAACAGATTACACACAGGAGCTTCACTTTGAGCTCCTTGTTTTCTTTAAATACCGCGATCTGAGACACTATAAAGTGGTATAAAGGTAGATAAAATACTAAACTACGTGTGCGAAATACGCTTCTGTCGGAAAGCGCACATTAAATCTTCTATATCAGTCAGTCAGTAAACTACAGATGTAAACACATTTGATGATACATCTGTGGGTTTAAAGTTGATTTTGACAGCCCGGGCCAAGTCGGACCGAACACTTCTGACAGAGATTTTATTAAGAAAATACAAAGCCCATTTCTGGTGTCCCCCGTCGTGATATTGCTGGAATATTGCTAAAGGCGGCGTACTCAATCACTCACTCACTAATTTTCCTAGTGATTGTACGGTATACATGCACTGTGTTTTCTTTAACTACCGCCATATGAGACAATAAAGTGATATGTAATTAGATCTAATGCTAGTCTTTAGATATAAAGAATGTTAGGAACTTTATAAGTGCTAGGACAGTTATTAACACGTGTCGTGTCAGCCCTATGACATTCGCGAATATCCACATCCCGAAAACATCCTGTGTTGGTTTAACATGAATTAGTAAAGGTTAATTAGGGATGCGTTAACACGTTAATCAACGAAAGAAGAGTAGTCAAAACACTGTCGTTTCCTGCCCTGGACACCACATCCCTACATGCTAAGGTCGGTGAGAAACTTTCTCATCAAAGAAAACACACAGTCAAGACACTGACTTTTCTTCGAGGACTCACGGTATGTATTCATAATTATCAGTTTATTACATTGTTGAAGATGCATTTTAAATTAAATGAGCAAAACAATACGTTTGTGGACATTTGCGATCTGCCTAGATATGCACGTTTCGTTTTGTTATTCTGCAAACCATTTTTAGTGTTACCCGCTGGCCCGGTCCGATCCGACTTTTCTTGGCCCGACTTTTAGGCAATCCCCATTCGTTTTATCCTGGAGGCTTTGACGAGACAGACGGGAGTATCTTGCCTCTGTGTTCATGTTGCGTTTTATCTCCGCCGGTCACATCCTTTTCATCTCTGCCGAGGCAGTTGGAGTCGATGGAAGACGGTGTTATTATCAATCTTCAGCTGATTAACGGTTCAAGTCGTGACTGATAACCTGAAATTCCCGTTACTGACGGAAGAATGTGCTCGCAACTCCCAACAAAACCAGTTCTTAATTACAATACGCGTAAAGAGCGACAGAGTTGGACGAACCACCTGCAGTATTAAAGATATATGTTGGGGCGTGACACTTTAGGCCTCTCGGCTTTATTGGTTTTCGGATTATTTTCTGTATAAATCTCGGTGGTCGAAAAAAGTCTAACCTTCAAGTGTGATGGAAGGCAGGAATCAAGTGCTTGTAGGATAAATGAAAAACAATGACATTATAAATTCACTCTTTTCCTTTGACATTGATTTGGTTTATGAGAGAGAGAGAGAGAGAGAGAGAGAGAGAGAGAGAGAGAGAGAGAGAGAGAGAGAGAGAGAGAGGCATGCGGGCTATAGCACAGAACGCGATCAGTATAAACCCACAATCCGCATCGATTTAGCTTCCTCTCTTGTGGACCTAACGTTGCAACGGTCGGGTACGTTGTCACAATAACCGATCCTTCAGACGTTAAGTGAGGATATATTGAGTATATATCAAGCGTTGTAATTAATTGCTGCTCAATCCAATTCCTTTTAATGTCCTCGTTAATCAATCTTCGTTTCCGCGTTCGGCAGATGTGTTGAGATATATTCATTTCCTTCTGTCGATTGATAACGTAGGTATAACAGTAAAATATACAGGCCTAGCAGACAAAGTAAACAGATGAGTGAAGTTGACCTAAAGGTCGATGTCGATGCTTAATTAAAGCGCTTCGTCTCTTAGCGAGGCACACATTATAATTTTCTATGTAGCTAACGAATTCTGATGCTGATGTCGTGTGGAATAGGGCTTGTTGTTTTATAATCTAGACGACACTGTTAAAAAGTGTTTAGGATCTAAACACAGACAAGCGTTGTTTAGATCTAAACATGATTAGAAATGAGTTTTAAACCTAAACAGAATCAACATTTTTGGGTTCTATCTAAACACATTTAGGTCTAAACACATGAAATGAGGTAACATCTTACAGCCTAAATACCACCTAAACACAACATCCCCTTAATCTAAACAAGTTCAGAATGTAAACACGTTACAACTTGATTAGATTTGTAACTTGTGTTAAGTTTGAACATGTTTCGAATTTGAACACGCATAAACATGTTTCGTATTTAAACACGCTTAGACTACAAACCCGGCAATAAGT
The DNA here is from genome assembly GCF_022045235.1 of Haliotis cracherodii. Taxonomy (NCBI): domain Eukaryota; kingdom Metazoa; phylum Mollusca; class Gastropoda; order Lepetellida; family Haliotidae; genus Haliotis; species Haliotis cracherodii. Next base: position 36,046,779 of record NW_027266268.1, on the reverse strand, counting down.
CCAATATGGATAAGATGTATATATTGAAAGTAGATACACAAAAATCAGATTCACAGGCACTTGCATAACACATATACCAGCAGGACTTACAACGAACTTGGTACAATATTTACAAAATAATGTACAACTCGGTAAATGGTGACTAGGAAAATTAGTGAGTGAGTGATTGAGTACGCCGCCTTTAGCAATATTCTAGCAATATCACGACGGGGGACACCAGAAATGGGCTTTGACTAATCTAATGGTGTTTCTCTCATACAAGAAGCTTACAATGAAAGTTTATCTGATTACTACGATAGACACTTACCCCCCCCCCCCCCCCCCCCCCCCCCCCTTCGTGTTCAGGGGTCGGTCGGGTAGCCTAGTGGGTAAAGCGTTAGCTCGTCACGCCGCCGAAGACCCGGGTTCATTTCCCGACATGGGTACAACGTGTGAAGCCCATTTCTGTTGTCCCTCGCCGTGACATTGCTGGAATATTGCTAAAAGCGGCGTAAAACCATTCTCATTCTCTTACTCACTCTTCATGTTCAGATGTGTAATCTTGACTTGCCAACTTCTATAGACTTGCAGGGGCTGAATGTGTATATATTTGTTTCAGGGTATACATGACAGACTAGGTATGTTGCTTAGAGGCAAATTATTGAATATTGGTAGGAAAACTGGCAAACAAACTGTCCCTAAGCCGACCCCAGGGCGCCTTATTTAGGACGCAACTTTGTTGAGACGTCTCCCATCTTCTGAGCTACCCATTTCACTGCACGGGAGCCTTGTCCTGTGTTGAAAACATGTTAAAACATTCAAAAATAGGCCACGTACCATAGGGTCGGTATCCCACCAGGATAGCTTGTTTCGTTATAAAGTATTAATTTGCGTATTATACTCTCTGGAAATAGATGTTATTTGAACAGTAAATCACAAACAGTCATTTAAAATTATCCTTGTTCCCACCCTTGCTTTGTCACGTACCACTCCTTGACTGCTACACTGCAATAAAATCCCGTAAATTACAAAGAAAATACATAAAAAGAAGTTTCCTGACAGCTTACAGCAGGAATACACATTATGTCGAATACGCCCCACAGCAGATCTCCAAGTGATACAACAGCGATCAAAATAACTCGCCTTTCCAGTTCGCCCTCTCCGACTGATCGTGTCGGGAAGTCTTGCGAAACTTGATCTTTCTACTTTGTCGATAATAATCACACACGGGAGTTGAAAGGTACATCTCGTGTTTTCCCCAGCAGATGATACCCTAAACACATGATCATAGGTAAGTAAAGTATCTCTCTGCTTTAGACAATGCCATTGTGTTTTGGGGACCAAGCGGGATGTTATTGGCAACTGGATGTTGCTGAGCTTTGTTCAACTTCCTTGAATATGATCTGTGCTGACGATGCAGCCAGCCAGCTAGTGGCAGACATTTTGGCTGGTTATCATGTAATTGAAAACATTTAGATAATCACCCCCTAACTAATTAAGACATTTAGGTCGTGGATATATGGGCAGGGGTTTTGAAGGCATCTGGACCAAGAATACAGGTTATTGCCAGAGGTTCCAAGGAAGAGGGGAGTGTGTGTGTGTGTGTGTGTGAGAGAGAGAGAGAGAGAGAGAGAGAGAGAGAGAGAGAGAGAGAGAGAGAGAGAGAGAGAGTGTGTGTGTGTGTGTGTGTGTGTGTGCCTCTTCTACCCTCCCGAAATGTCCCGAGAAAGAAACAATATGCTGCGTTTTTCACTATGTAAGGAGATAGCATACCATGTCACTCTTAATACTACGGAACAAATTTAGAAATTGGAAACACATTGTGTTGCCCATTAGTAAGAAGATCTATTACTGGAATATTGCTGGAAACTTCATCAAGAAAAACTTACCAAATACTCAGTCATTGTCGACATCAGTTTCCCGATCATGTATTGAATACATGGCTCCGTGTTTCTTGACTCTTAAAACTTCCTTGATCAGTCTGAAAAACTGAAATATAGACTCGGTTAAAAAGGCAAAAAATAATCATTTTCTGGATATGTTTGGGGAATAGCATCTAAGGTAGTTGTGTCCCTTAGTTGCCAGGATCCGATGGTCTCGTGCTCGTTGGTTTCAAGTGTTTAACGCTACGAAATGCGTCACTTGCTCAATAAGATGACACGCCGTGGTAAGACTGAAATGACCACCACAGCGGCTTTAAAGCCTTATGCTTTTGTGTTGTTGTGTGTGTTGTTTAACGCCTCACTCGGCAATATTTCAATTATATGACAGAGGTCTGTAATCCAGTGATTGATATTATGAACAACGATATACGCACCTAACCAGGTTACGGAGCCTAAACTCTCCACCCAGTAGGTCACTGGGATGATCCCACACTAGGTCACTGGGATAATCCCCCAAACCAGCCAGTCATTATTACTTCTTGTCCGGTGATGGCAATTCAAGTAATAGTTTATAGGTTAAACAGATGCTTTGTCAGAACGCTAGGTGGTTATGACATTAAACGAAATTAAGTCTACTGTTTATCGATGTTCGAAATTCCCTGTATCAGGGTGCGGGTGACATTCTTAACATCGGATTGGCGTAGTTAAAACAACTTCACCTTGCCTGAAGCGCACACTTAGAAATTTTATTTTAAAAATTCCTTGGGTCTAATGTATATTATTTGAAGCCAACAATAAATGTAGAAACAGATGAACAGATGGACACAGTGTGACTTGGAGATATACATACGGTGTTTTGAAACCCCTGAAGATCCGGGGTAGAATAGGTCTACCCATGTTTGCTGTAAAAGGCGACTATGCTTGTCGTAAAAGGCGAATAACGGGATCGGGTGGTCAGATTCGCTGACTTGATTGATGAATGTCATCGGATCCCAATTGCGTGGATCAATGCTCATGATGTCAATCACTGGATTGTCTGGTGTCTAGACTTTACTATTTAAATCCGTAATATAGCTGGACTATTGCTGAGCGTGGCGTTAAACAACAAACAAACAAACAAACTAGCAAATCATGCAATTTGTAAATACAGCTGTCCCCAGAAACAACTATTTTGACAGCCATTAGCAGTGAGGAGTAATTGGTGTGGGTCATGTTTAGTCATGGCGAATTTAGGGGTGGAGATATGGTCATTCTGAATATGTACTGTTACTGAGTAATTATTTCAAAACAGCTGGTACATAAGTACAACTCGTAATTACTAAGACAGAGATTTGTGAGAAATAGATTAGTACCGCGGGTTTTGTCAGTAGTTCCCCAACTATTGAAATGCTTGTACACGAGCCATTTCTTGGAAATCAAAATGACCTGCGCCCAAGCAGTGCCAATATGCATCAGGTTCCAATGAAATTAAATGTATATTTATGGATGATTATTTCATCAATCAGATTTGCCAAAAAATATGCATTTTGTAACCATTCTGTTAAACAAGTCGAGAATATAAGTATTTGATTTTGAACTTGTGTAATATATGTTTGTGCTTGTCTCTGCATGTGATCACTCTTCGGTACGTTCACCTTTTCGCGAACACCTGGTATCATCATTGTTTGATAGTGATTAATGAACACATGTTCATGATACAACCCGAATTGTACAAGGGACGTTTGTCGCTTTTAATATTATGATCTTCATCCGACTGTTACGTCAAATCTTTTGAGAAATATTCGGCAAGGTGATGTCAAACACCTCCCACGCCGCGAGATTAACCCTAACATACACAAACCACTGTATCTGTGCCGCAGCTGCAACAAGGTTGTCCGAGGCGGGCGTTGGTGCCCAAGGAATATCATGTCTGTCTGTGGACACAGGAATCAGCAATCCTTGACTAATTCATAATCACATGTACGCCTATTGCTCAGCGTAGGGCATTAAGCAACAAACTGCAATCCAAAACACGACCACTGTTGCTCTTTCTCACCTCAGACCCGTGGAGATCCTGGTTAATCTAGATCTTCAGCAACCCGTAAAAGGCAACTATGCTTGTCGTAAGGGGCGACAAACCCATCGGGTTATCACTCTCGCTGACTTGGTTGATGCATGTCATTGATCCCATTGCATGGATCAATGTTCATGATATCAATCACTTGATTGTCTGGTCCAGACACGATAATTTACAGACCACGTCGGTTTCGGTATCGTGTTGTACAAACAGCTGGGTAAGGACTGAGTAAGGAACCCGTGAAGATCCGGGGTAGAAAAGGTCTTCAGCAACCCATGCTTCCCGTAACAGGCGACTATGCAATATTCCAGCTATATATTACGGCGGTCTGTAAATAATCGTGTCTGGACCAGACAATCCAGTGATTAATATCACGAGCATTGATCCACGCAATTGGGATCGATGACATGCATCAACCAAGTCAGCGAGCCTGACCACCCGATCCCGTTAGTCGCCTCTTACGACAAGCATAGTCGCCTTATATGGCAAGCATGGGTTGCTGAAGACCTATTCTACCCCGGATCTTCACGGGTCAAATTTGATTTGAAACCCACCTCAAAAAAAGACACAAGCCTCGTCTTAAATTCGGCATCATTCTTGTTCGCTGGAGACAGATTTGTTAACTTTGTTCAACACTTTCAATACTTGCCAGGTATATGACTACAGTATATTGGTGTAAATAACCAATGTCTAATAAATAACCAATGTGTAATATAAATAACCAATGGCTTACTTAAATGACCAATGTCTTACTTAAATAACCAATATCTTACTCTTGTTTAAAGGAAGTTACTGGCGTATCCTTAATCCAGATCGACAACACACTTAACATATGTCGCTTTTCTCAATTACCTCTCTATCACGTAAGAGATCGCGTTAAGATGTCATACTACTGGTAACCTCTTCACACTTCGTGAGTTATGACAGTGCATGCATCTATCCACTCACCAGGGCTACTCTCAAGTGACACCATAGAGGAAAGCATTTCAAACTCAACAATGTAGGCTTTACAGATCATATAAAAAACGCCCATATTATATAACGACTTGTTTCCTGTTACCAGTGTCAACTTTACGCCTTATGCCAATGCTATTCAACATCATAGCTGGTTTTCAACACCCCTGGTATGCAGTACACGTCATTGTGGAGGGCACGTCCCTTAGGCACTCCACAAACCTGAGTATGATTGTGGGTTCCGAATCCCGGTCTGTCCCTTATGTTTCTAGGTTTGTCAGCACCATAACCGTGCTCATGGGTTTCATCAAAGTGGTAAACGTCTGAGACCTGCAAGACGCGTAAAATGTTATTTTTGACATCTACACATACACATGGTATCAATCATCTCGCCTACCACCCAACCCTAAACTTATTCAACAGCCAGTGATGGAGCAAAAACGTATTATCGGGTTAGCTAAACATCAAAAGGAATGTTATTGGTTCCGGGCATGTGAGGCAAGAAAGGCTGCATGTAATCCTGAGGTATGTCTCGAACACGTCGATGCGCCTTCCACTTCTTGCTCAGCCACTTGGGGACGAACCGTTTGATATTCTGGATGGTGGGGGGCGGTATGGGTACTGGGATATTGCTGATATTGCTGATATTGTATCGAGCAACAGATATTGTTTCAGCTACGATACCAGATTTTTACAATTATATTTTTAGTTAAAACAAACCCCAACTTGCATTTTTTTCTTTCGATGAACACCACCATCGAATTCTTTTTAACGTAAATAGCGTTGTAGATCACTACAAGCCTGCAGTAGTCACAACCTCAACCCCCAACGTCGCGTCCAAGATTATTGTACTTATGTAGTGACGTGCATGTGTGTGTGTGTGTGTGTGTGTGTGTGTGTGTGGCTGCTTGTACTAGTCCGGACCGATACCGATTTATGGTGCTAGCTCACTGCGATACCATGCCGCAGCTTAACATGAATACCCCACTCAGAGAGTATACTGACTCCGAGCCGACACGTCCTTGTTTGGTCCTTAATGCCGAACGCCAAGTACCATCTTTTAACGTCTCCGGGCGGACTGTCTACCACAAGACCACGGAGACGGTCGAAGGTGGCGTTATCTAGAAGGATTATACAAGATGTAAATCAGTCTCCTTTTACGTTTTGAATAAAAAACGGATTAAACCAGACGTTGTAAAATGGGAAAGTGCTGGTGTTCAAGTCGCTTCGTTCAACGCTTTAACCACGAGGCTACCCGACCGCCCACTTTAACAATACGATTCGTCGAGGGAGATGTACAGGTGTCTTGACTACATTAATTCACTCATGCATGAATTCAATCTTAGCTTTCATCTAATTGGGGTAAAAATGGTCATTAAAGTTTGTGTGTGGATGGTTGCCCAAACCTCTCCGTCACAGCTGTACACAAGCAGGTAGACAACGCTAAAACATGCATTTCGTCAGCTGTTTCACTAAAGTGCGCTGTCACAGCATGCTTTTAGGTCTGTACTGCACAATATATTTAATTAATTAATCGGTCGATCCTTCATAAATCCTACTGTTGCCATTCATTTCACATGTTTGAGAACAGGCAATTGTCCGTATATAAGCGAGTTTCGACTGTATAACGCGTAATACATGACACAGCAGATGTGGTAGGACCTGCTTCACACTTGGTTATGGGGTACAACGAACCATGATCATAATGCCGTTGTTACTTCTATATGTCTATCCATGTCACACACTAAGAACAAGTACACCTATTTGAATATCAGTAATATTACATGGATGTTACTGAGCAGTTTCTGAGAGTTTATATCGTTACGATTAATCAGCAATATTGAACGTACTCCAAGGGTGTGTGTTTGACTGAAATCTGCTTTGTTATTTTGATTTCAAATGAAAGAATTCACCTGATAGGAGTTTATATTTGTATTTCTCTTTAATTTTGTTTCTTTTCATAAATACGAATAACTACATGACGAGGAATTGTGGGTTTTCAAATAGCATGTCGCAGAAATAACGCCTTTATCAGTTCGTTTTCAGATTATTTTCTTTCAAAATCTCGGTGACCTTAAAGAGTCTAAACTTGTACTCTTCAAGTTTGGTTTTAAAGGTACGAATCAAGTGCTTGTAGGATAAGTGAAAAACAATGACATTTTAAATTCACCCCTTTCCTTTGAAATTGATTTTGTGTGTTTGTTTTTTAACGTCGCAGTCAGCAATATTCCAGAATATGATGACGATCTGAACCAAACAATACAATCCTGTGATTGGCATCATGAGCACCGAGAGTGACATGTTTTATATATGAGTGATAGTGTGAATATTGTTTTATGCCGTATCATACACTCCGTTTGTAAATCACCATTATCTATTTGAGTTGCTTGCGTACACTTAAACATGAAGAAATTAGCTAACCCAATATTATAACAACTACTCAAAGGGGTTTTAGTAAGGGAAATCTAGAATATAGAAAGAAATCTAGAAAGAGAAGGAATAGAATGCTAGGACGAGTGGAAAAAGAGTGCTGATAAGAGTAGAAATAGAGTTCTTGTAAGAGTAGAAATAAAATGCTAGTAAAAAGAGAACAAATAGAATGCTAGTTACAGGGGAAATAGATTATTTGTAAGAGTATAAATAGGATGCTGGTAAGAGTAAAAATAGAATTCTAGTAAGCTTAGAAATGGAATGCTAGTAAGAGGAGAAATAGAATGCTGTTAAGAGGAGAAATAGAATGCTAGTAAGAGAAGAAATAGAATGCTAGTAAGGGGAGAAGTAGAATGCTAGTAGGAGGAGAAATAGAATGCCAGTAAGAGGAGAAATAGAATGCTAGTAAGAGGAGAAATAGAATGCTAGTAAGAGGAGAAATAGAATGTCAGTAAGAGGAGAAATAGAATGGCAGTAAGAGGAGAAATAGAATGCCAGTAAGAGGAGAAATAGAATGCTAGTAAGAGGAGAAATAGAATGTTAGTAAGAAAAGACAAAACATGCCCGTAAACGTAGACACAACACCCTGTTAAGAGTAGAAAAGGCATACATTTAATGAACTTCCTTTTTGTTGTATTTCTTCAATCTTTGTTGCATGTTTGTCCATCAGAAATATCAATCTCTGTACATGAACTTACTTTATATTAACCTGCCCTACAAGAAATATGATATCATATTTCAATATGTAAGTTATGTTTAAATGTAGTTGTACGTTTCCTTGCTGCAATACCAAACTATATATATATATATATATATATATATATATATATATATATATCATACATATCAGGTTTGTTTGTTTGTTGTTTAACGCCGCACTCAGCAATATTCCAGCTATATGAGGGCGGTCTGTAAATAATCGAGTCTGGACCAGACAATCCAGTGATTGACAACATGAGCATCGATCCACGCAATTGGGATCGATGACATGCATCAACCAAGTCAGCAAGGCGTACCACTCGATCCCGTTAGTCGCCTCTTACGACAAGCATAGTCGCCTTTTATGGCAAGAATGGGGTGCTGAAGACCTATTCTACCCCGGATCTTCACGGGCGACATATCATGAATACGATTTAACTACTCACAATGGATAAAATAAAGATTACATCATTAAATTACAGAGGTTTAAATGATAAGGTAAAGCGAAAGTAAATGTACAGATTCTTAAAGAGAAAACGTTCCTCAATATATTTTCTTCAAGATAAAATGTTATTATAGTTCAATAGAAATAATTCCAGAGGGGTAACCATTTTATGTTCCAAGTACTTAGACTACAACCTTGATGATGTGAAAAGTGATGGAATAGAAATAGAGAATCTCACCCGAGTGTCTTTTGATATCAAATATATCAACATGGATTGATCCTCGGCGAGCCTCGGCGTTTTTCCACTTTTATCAACGAGTGTTGATATATTTTATATCAAAAGACACTCGGGTGAGATTCTCTTTAACATCCAACATCATTCTTCCAACCTTTACAGTTTGTAGACAGTAATACGCTGTGTCTAAAGTGTAAAAAGTACTGCTAACAGCTTCAGTAGCAGAGCCATTAGCGATGTCATTTGATTGTGACGTCATGGTAACCAATGGTCTGCAAAGCCTTGTGATCTAATTTCATTGCAGCAATATCTACAATGTACATATCCCTTGATCTCCCCCAAGCGATATATCCCGTGGGAGCCAGTTTTAGATGATAATTTACGATAGATACATATAATTCGAGATACAATACGAAAAAACAAATGATAACACAAATGAATTCAGTATCGACGACCAGCTGTTTTTTCGAAACACCATTGTTAATGATTAGTGGAGAAACCATAAAATATTCATCCCATAAAAAACGAGAAAGAGAAAAAGAAAATTCTACGTTAACTAGAAATATGGATGAAATGGACGAAATGCTTTAAGCGAAAAACTTGAAGAAATCAATAAGAGGCCGCATGATGAGAGCCAAAGCTATGTGGACTGAAAAGAGATTGTTGCAAAAGAATACAGGTTGACGATTTGAATGAGTTGGAAGACATTATTCCTTGTATGTAACGCGTGTCATCACTTAAATCGATAATTTGTTTTTATGTCTCTTGTGCGTGCCGGGAACTTAAGTTCGCGGGTTAAAGGCCTAATGTTGCCCTGAATATGTTTCTTCCTTCTTCAGCACCATACTCGTGTTCGTTGAGTCTAATAACAGCTTCATTTCGACTGAAATACTGTTCAAAGCGACTCTCATCACTCACTCACTCACTCACTCACTCACTCACTCACATCCGCCCCGGGATGGGATACTCTGATTCCGTGTTGAGGATTGGTCAATATTATACACCTGGCTTCTATTCGCGCTGATAATGCAGTACTCTTTGGTGAGACTGGAAATGTAAGGTAAGACGGAGAAGGAAAATGGATTTTCGCTTACAAATAATATTAGTCGATAAAACACTAATGAAAGGTGAACGGCGAAGGCCGTGAAGGAATATGGAAAATATGTCCTTGATAGTGTTCATATGAGTAGAATATCCGTCTTGGTTTTCGCACTTCACATGTTCACTGAACGAATGGGCTCCAAGAAACAGTTCGGGTCTCGACACATTCTCCTAATGTTAAGAGACATTTGCATTGGGTGAGGGAAGATGAAATATTATTATTCATAATGTAGTGCTTTGATCATGCTTTAGGGTGTGGATTTGGCACCTTATAACTATGTTCATTATCATCATCATTATTTGAAAGAACTTCAGTTGCATTCAGGTTTTCAGCGAGTGTGCAGATTTCAGGTTTCATGGGATTGGTCCGAACGACTGTCAAGGTTGCTTGGCCCATGTGTCATTGTTGTGGCTAATTCCAGTCCTCCCTGTCTTTGGTAGCCTGAAACATCCATTTACATTGTCCCATACCAGCAATCATCCATTATACATTGTCCCATACTAACAAGCATCCATTATGCAATGTCCCATACCAGCAAGCATCCACTATGCAATGTCCCATACCAACAATCATCCATTATGCAATGCCCCATACCAACAAGCATCCATGATACATTATCCAATACCAACAAGCATCCATTATGCAATGTCCCATACCAACAAGCATCCATTATGCAATGTCCCATACCAACAAGCATCCATTATGCATTGTCCCATACCTTGTACAAGCATCCATTATACATTGTCCCATACCAACAATCATCCATTATGCAATGTCCCATACCAACAATCATTCATGTACATTGTCTCATACCAACAAGCATCCATTATGCATCGCCCCATACCAACAAGCATCCATTATGCAATGTCCCATACCAACAAGCATCCATTATACATTGTCCCATACCAACAATCACCCATTATGCAATGTCCCATACCAACAATCATCCATTATGCAATGTCCCATACCTTGTACAAGCATCCATTATACATTGTCCCATACCAACAAGCATCCATTGTACATTTCCCCATACCTATAAGCATACATTCAACCTTGTACCAGACCGACGGACATCCATTATGCAATGTCCCATGCCAATAATCACCCATTATACATTGCCCCATACCTTCTACAAGCATCCATTATACATTGTCCCATACCAACAAGCATCCATTATGCAATATCCCATACCAACAATCACCCATCATACATTGTCCCATACCTACAAGCATCCATTATACATTGTCCCATACCAACAATCATCCATTATGCATTGTCCCATACCTATAAGCATCCATTAAGCAATGTCCCATACCAACAATCAGCCATTGCACATTGTCCCATACCAACAATCATGCATTGTACATTGTCCCATACCAACAATCATCCATTGTACATTGTCCCGTACCTATAAGCATACATTCAACCTTGTGCCATGCCGAGGGGCAGCCATTATGCAATATGCCATGTGATACCCCGTCTAATGCCAGTATTGAAAAAAACAAAACAAGCCCTGTAAAGAAATGGGTCAATGTGGTTCAGTCACCTGGTTTGAGGTATTGAAGCATGAGATGTCTCTACACAAAAAAACTTGTAAATGTGCTGACAAAATGAAGCAAAGTCGGTAAACGAGTCAAATATTTGGAAATAATATTACACCATGAGCTATGCAAATAATGTTGCATCGTTAAAGATATGCCGAGACGAACGGGAATGCAACTGCCAACGTCCATATTCCAGTACATTGTGTTGAGGAATAATCAATTCTGAGACCATATGTCAGTACTCAAACCATTATGACGTCACGCTATTGTTGTTGCTGTTTATTCTTAGCCAGGAACTCTATGGCCGCCCTGAGTGTGCGTTGTAACAAGTGAAACTGACGCAGCTACAGATCACAATCCAAACTATAGAGGAATCGTATGTCAACCGTCACATCAGGAAGAGAATATATGGATGTCAACTTCTTTATTATGAGTGAGTGAGTGTAATGGTTTTACGCCGCTTTTAGCAATATTCCAGCAATATCACGGCGGGGGACACCAGAAATGGGCTTCACACATTGTACCCATGTCGGGAATCGAACCCGGGTCTTCGGCGTGATGAGCTAACGCTTTACCCACTAGGCTACCCGACCGCCCCTCTTTATTATTAGGAACACAACGTTTCGGAGTATATGCTTACTCCTTCATCCACCTGATGAAGGAGTAAGCATATACTCCGAAATGTTGTGTTCCTCATAAAGAAGTTGACATCCATATTTATTCTTCCTTATGTGAATCACATCTAAATTGCCTTTCAATGAACCGTCACATCGTTTTACTCGGGAAGTTACCCGAATCGGGGTTCGTTGCTTTTACGACCGGGATCAACAGCTTCTCATGATTGATCCATTACATACTCTCTCCGATCGATGCTTGACAAGTGACATGCTATGACAGGTGTCAGTGTGAGTGTAAGGGGAAACGGTACATGGAAACAGAGAGACTTGGGAGATTTCCCTGTCACAGAGCCAATTCCCTTCCACTGATTTACCCACCTGAACAAGAAATAGAAAAGGCCGGTGAAACTGTTTCATATTTAGACATATTCGTTAAGATTCAGAGAGACAATGAAGTATCCGTAAGATAGAACGTGAACGTTTAAATAATTGAGTATCCCTTTCAGCAATATTCCCGCAGCTCCAATTTTTTAGGTACAATCGATCATGCTCTTCCACCGAAGATTTCAAAGAGCGTTATTTGACTCAAAATTTGTTTAATCAATGTTACAACATTCAAGTCCTTAATGTTTGACGTACAGTGATTAAAATGATGTCAAATGCAATTCCCTATTTTGGCTTGTACCATGTTCCTGTGTTCAGAGGAAACCTTGACTTGTCTTTGCATGTGTTTGAGACCCATTGCAGGATACGCAACCCCGGCATCATCAGTAACTGATAATGATTAATGAACACATGCTTACCATACAGTGGGAATCGCACAATGGAGATTCATTACGATTATGTAATCTTTTGTTTGTTTTGACTGATGTGAAACCCGTGGAGATCCGGGGTAGAATAGCTCTTCAGCAACCCATGCTTGCTGTAATAGGCGACTATGCTTGTCGTAAGAGGCGACTAACCCGAGTCCGTTAGTCGCCTCTTACGACAAGCATAGTCGCCTTTTACGGTAAGCATGAGTTTCATGAATTATAGAAATGGATCACTTAAAATCAGTGATGACACCAGGTGTTCGCGAAAAGGGTAAGGGTGTCTCGCCATACCGGTAGCACCCACCAATATAAAAAGTTATATATGCCATTTCATCCCTGACAGACAAACAAAAGCAATCGTTGAAGGGGAAAAGATGAAGGAAAAGACATATTCGTGTCTACAAAGTCAGGCAGCGATCAATCACTTTCATACGATTGTGTACCAGTTCTGGGAATGACTGGTCTCATCATCGCGCCGCTTACAAGCACAGGACTTGGGAGACTTGTCTTGTCCTCATCCGGTCCTTCCGGAACCCAGTAAAGTCCACGTGTTGTCCTCATCCGGTCCTTTCGGGACCAAGTCAGGGGCATATGTTGTCCTCATCCGGTCCTGACCGGACCCAGTCAGGGGCAGGTGTTGTCCTCATCCGTTCCTTCTGGGACCTGGTCAGGTATGTGTTGTCCTCATCTGATCCCTCCGTGACCCGGCCAGGGGTATGTGTTGTCCTCATCCGGTCCTTCCGGGACCTGGTCAGGGCCACGCGTTGTCCTCATCCGGTCCCTCGGTAACCCGGCCAGGGGTATGTGTTGTCCTCATCCGGTCCTTCCGGGACCTGGTCAGGGGTATGTGTTGTCCTCATCTGGTCCTAACGGGACTCAGGCAGGGCCACGTTTTGTCCTCATCCGGTCTTTTGGGGACCCAGTCAGGGGCGTGTGTTGTCCTCATCCGGCCCCTCCATGACCCGGCCAGGGGTATGTGTTGTCCTCATCCGGTCCTTCCGGGACTCATTCAGGGGTATGTGTTGTCCTCATCCGGTCCCTCCGTAACCCGGACAGGGGTATGTGTTGTCCTCATCCGGTCCTTCCGGGACTCAGTCAGGGGTATGTGTTGTCCTCATCCGGTCCTGACGTGACTCAGTCAGGGGTATGTGTTGTCCTCATCCGGTCCTGACGGGACTCAGTCAGGGCCACGTTTTGTCCTCATCCGGTCCTTGGGGGACTCAGTCAGGGGTATGTGTTGTCCTCATCCGGTCCTGACGGGACTCAGTCAGGGGCACGTGTTGTCCTCATCCGGTCCTGACGGGACTCAGTCAAGGGTATGTGTTGTCCTCATCCGGTCCTGACGGGACTCAGTCAGGGCCACGTTTTGTCCTCATCCGGTCCTGACGGGACCCAGTCAAGGGTATGTGTTGTCCTCATCCGGTCCTGACCGGACTCAGTCAGGGATATGGGTTGTCCTCATCCGGTCCTTTGGGGAGCCAGTCAGGGGTATGTGTTGTCCTCATCCGGTCCTGACGGGACTCAGACAGGGGTATGTGTTGTCCTCATCCGGTCCTGACGGGACTCAGTCAGGGGTATGTGTTGTCCTCATCCGGTCCTGACGGGACTCAGTCAGGGCCACGTTTTGTCCTCATCCGGTCCTTGGGGGACTCAGTCAGGGGTATGTGTTGTCCTCATCCGGTCCTGACGGGACTCAGTCAGGGCCACGTTTTGTCCTCATCCGGTCCTTGGGGGACCCAGTCAAGGGTATGTGTTGTCCTCATCCGGTCCTGACCGGACTCAGTCAGGGATATGGGTTGTCCTCATCCGGTCCTTTGGGGAGCCAGTCAGGGGTATGTGTTGTCCTCATCCGGTCCTGACGGGACTCAGACAGGGGTATGTGTTGTCCTCATCCGGTCCTTGGGGGACCCAGTCAGGGGTATGTGTTGTCCTCATCCGGTCCTGACGGGACTCAGTCAGGGGTATGTGTTGTCCTCATCCGGTCCTTTGGGGACCCAGTCAGGGGTATGTGTTGTCCTCATCCGGTCCTGACGGGACTCAGTCAGGGCCACGTTTTGTCCTCATCCGGTCCTTTGGGGACTCAGTCAGGGGTATGTGTTATCCTCATCCGGTCCTTGGGGGACTCAGTCAGGGGTATGTGTTGTCCTCATCCGGTCCTGACGGGACTCAGTCAGGGGTATGTGTTGTCCTCATCTGGTCCTGACGGGACTCAGTCAGGGGTATGTGTTGTCCTCATCCGGTCCTGACGTGACTCAGTCAGGGGTATGTGTTGTCCTCATCCGGTCCTGACGGGACTCAGTCAGGGCCACGTTTTGTCCTCATCCGGTCCTGACGGGACCCAGTCAGGGGTATGTGTTGTCCTCATCCGGTCCTGACGGGACTCAGTCAGGGGCACGTGTTGTCCTCATCCGGTCCTTAGGGCACCCAGTCAGGGGTATGTGTTGTCCTCATCCGGTCCTGACGGGACCCGGCCAGGCGTATGTGTTGTCCTCATCCGGTCCTGACGGGACTCAGTCAGGGGTATGTGTTGTCCTCATCCGGTCCTGACGGGACTCAGTCAGGGGTATGTGTTGTCCTCATCCGGTCCTGACGGGACTCAGTCAGGGCCACGTTTTGTCCTCATCCGGTCCTTGGGGGACCCAGTCAGGGGTATGTGTTGTCCTCATCCGGTCCTGACGGGACTCAGTCAGGGGTATGTGTTGTCCTCATCCGGTCCTTGGGGGACCCAGTCAGGGGTATGTGTTGTCCTCATCCGGTCCTGACGGGACTCAGTCAGGGGTATGTGTTGTCCTCATCCGGTCCTGACGGGACTCAGTCAGGGCCACGTGTTGTCCTCATCCGGTCCTGACTGGACCCGGCCAGGCGTATGCGTTGTCCTCATCCGGTCCTGACGGGACTCAGTCAGGGGCACGTGTTGTCCTCATCTGGTCCTGACGGGACTCAGTCAGGGCCACGTGTTGTCCTCATCCGGTCCTGACGGGACCCGGCCAGGCGTATGTGTTGTCCTCATCCGTTCCTTGGGGGACCCGGCCAGGCGTATGTGTTGTCCTCATCTGGTCCTCCCGGGACCCAGTCACGGCCACGTGTTGTCCTCATACGGTCCCTTCGTGACCCAGTCAGGGGCATGTGTTGTCCTCTCCAGAATGTCAGCAGCGAAGATATATAAAATATATTGTATTACACATTACAAAGTTAAAATAGAACATCATAATAGTTATTTCAAAACCAATATTAGTAATCAAAACAAAGCGTTTTCTCAGTTGTTGTCGAGTTGACATTGTATATGGAGGTATATGTTTCCAATACATCACGTTACACTGTCTTGTCCTACTAACATTGCATGTTGATATGAGTCTATGGAAAATACAGTTTTTTCTTCTGTTTTGCCATTTGATAGCCACCATAAGAGACAATATCGATACTAATTACTGGATGGTGGCTCCTGATACTGAGTCATGAATTTATCAATATGTGAAGAAACCAAACACCCAGCAACGGCTAACATTGTCCGCGTTACTGTGTGGGTAAAGTCTGTAGAGTGTGTACAATTGTATGAGCGAATGTATGCAACATGCCCAGTTAAACATTGTGACTCCACCGTGGGGTATTCGAGGATTGTTTGTTTGTTGTTTAACTCCGCACTCAACAATATTCAAGCCATTTTACGGCGGTCTGTAAAAAATCGAGTCTGGACCAGACAATCCGGTGACTGACATCATGATCATCGATCCACGCAATTGGAATACGATGACATGCAACAACCAAGTCAGCGAGCCAGCCCATTGGATCCCGTTAGTCGCCTCTTACGACAAACGGGGGCACGGGTGGCCCTGTCGTCTAAGGCGCACCGACTCGTCGAGTTGAGTTCCTTGGGCACGACAGAAACCTATGATTGTGGGTTCGAATCACGGTTCGCCGCGATTATGTTTCTAGGTTTGTCAGCACCATACCCTGTTCGTGGGTTTCACCGAAGTGGTAAACGTCTGAGACCTTCATCACTTCGGGCTTTCCACCCACAATACGCTGACGCACCGTGATATAGCTGGAATACTGTTAAAAGCAGCGTTAAACCCAACTCACTCACTCACTGACGACAATTATCACCGCCTTTTACGGCAAGCATGGGTTGCTGAAGATTGAATTGATTCCAAAGAATCTATGCCTGTCGTGGTGAGATAATTTGTCGATTCGTCATGCTTTGGAGGTTGCACATGTTTTTATACATTCTTCAAGAAAGTATACTTAGGGGATCATGAAAAATTAATGTTGATACCAAGTTTCAGAACAAAGGTGAGTGTTGCCGACAAACATCCTATACAAGAACGTAAAAACATATTGCCACTTTGGGTCGACTAATGTCTGTGGACCATTATGCCTGTCAATCTTATTAATTCTGTTTATCATGCAGTTGTGGTTTCCTTCATTGTTTGTGTATGACCTGGCGCGCGGAGCGTCTACGGGCTATTGACATGCTGGAAAGGTGGAGAAGCCCGCGTGCAGTGGCCAATACGTTAAGTGTTTCGTGGTCTGTGATTAGCAGACAGTAAACCAAGACCTTTCTACCATTGAACACATCTGGGACATGATAAGGAGACGTGTTTCCCAACGTCATAGGCCGCTGACCACGTTGACTGAACTTGGTCAGGCGCTGCAAGAGGATTGGAACAGACACCCTCAAATCGTCATTGGGAGACTCATACAAAGCATGGCTTGTCGAGTGACTGTTTGGCAAATTGTGTCGGTATTTCGCATTGCTGATCCAAAAACGTCAACTTTGAAATTTTATATCTTCGTGCTTCAAGAACGTTGGCGGTCATATCATCTATTATCATTCTTCACTACCGGTTGTAATATGTTTCCCCTTCGTTCATTATTATCATTCAACTATTACAAGAAACTACTATCTCTCACAATTTTGGAATTTTTAAGTTGTTTCCGAGTATCCCTTACCATCTTTCAAGAGTATATTTTAAGCGAATCAATAAAAATAAGCGCGGGTGTGTGAGTCTTTCCAGGAACTCGAATATAACATGGGTGGGGTGAGGTTAAATGGGGTTAAACGTCGCGTCCAAGATTATTGCACTTATATATGTGGGCGGCTGCTTGTACTAGTCCAGACTGATGCCGATTTATAGTGCTAGCCCACTGAGAAATGCCGCAGTTTATTATGAATACCCCACTCAGACATGAATACTGACCCCGAGCCGACCAGTCTTTGTTTTAGCCCCTTAATGCCGAGCGCCAGACAGGGTAACAACAATTACCATCTTTTAACGTCTTTTGGTATGACGCGGCCGGGGATCGAATCCTTCCACTCTGCAGGCGGATGCCCTACCACTACACCACAGAGGCGGTCGAATATGAAATGGATACACTTTTAAAGGACCAATGCTCCATGCTTTTGGACAATTGCAGATTTTAGTATTTGAATATGGATCGCCTCGGTGCCGTCATACCAAAAGACGTTAAAAGATGGTACTTAAAAGATGGACGTTAAAAGATGGTACCCTCTCGGCATTAAGGGGCTAAAACAAGGACTGGTTGGCTCGGATTCACTATACCTTGTCTGAGTGGTATATTCATGTTAAACTGCTGCATGGCTTCTCAGAGGGCTTCCACTATAAATCGGCATCAGTCCGGACTAGTTCCGGGAAGCACCCCCCCCCCCCCCTCCACGCCCCCCCCCCTCCACCCCCCCCCCCCCCCACACACACACATGTGCATGCACGTTGTTGCGTAAGTGCAAAACCATATTTCACCATTCACTATATAAATATCTATATGGACGGTGGAGGATGGGGTGTGGGGTGTGGGGTGAGGGTGAATTAGTGGGTGGGTGTGTTCAGTGTGTCCCGTCGAAATTGGACGTTGCTCGTATGTCTTCAACCCCGTCGAAATGGGACGTTGCTCGTATGTCTTCACCCCCTTCGAAATGGGACGTTGCTTGTATGTCTTCACCCCCGTCGAAATGGGACGTTGCTCGTATGTCTTCACCCCCGACGACGTTGGACGTTACTCGTAATATCAACAACTGGCCTCCAGACTCGAGTATTTACAGGCGTCCGACATGCAACTGGCATATTACTGAGTGCAGCGTTACACAACAAACGACAAGTATACGTTCGCTGATCACTGTTGTAAACTATTACAGAATGCCATACTGTCACGCCATGTCCCTCACGCTTGGATTATGAAGCTCATGGCCAATTACTCAATCCATTTGGGGGCTTTGGATACATTGCCTCGCGATGGATTGGCTCGTCACGCCTCAGATCCAAGTTTGATTAACACATGAGTGGAATGTGCCAAAATCCTATGAATAGAATGAGTGTAAGTTTTTGCCCTATTAGGATATTACTGTAGTATTGCTATTATAACCTTCTACATATTGGGACCGCCTCTGTGGTCTTGCCGTAGAGCCTCTGCCCGGGGAGCGGAAGGTCCGGGGTTCGATCCCCGATCGCGTCATACCAAAAGACCTTAAACGATGGTACTTGTTGTTACCCTGTCTGGCGCTCGGCATTCAGGGGCTAAAACAAGGACTGGTCGGCTCGGAGTCAGTATACTGAGTGGGATATTCATGTTAAACTGCGGCATGGTATCTCAGTGAGCTAGCACTATAAATCGGCATCAGTCCGGACTAGTACAAGCAGCCACATAAAGAGACACACGTGCATGCACGTCGCTATATAAGTGCAATAATCTTGGACGCGACGTTAAACCCCATTTCACCTCACCTTGTACATAGTGGACATTCTGTATTTTCGATGTTGTATAGACGAACAATATACGTTAGGCTTTCACTGTTAGCAAGGTAAGAGTTTGTGTTCAATATTAAACAGATCGATGATGCACTGAGTTTTGTGCAGGTGTCACGATCGCCACAGCAAAACAAAACCCATATATCACGTGGGCGTTATCTGAACGGTTAAGGCCCCTTCACGGTGACCTGTGATTTGTTTAGAATAGACAAGCCTTCACCAATACAATCAAGTCGCTTGCTACACACAGCGTTCACAGTATCGACATACACACTAAACACACGAGGAAAACGCAACAGCTGTTGAAAGCCATTGTCATTGTCTGTCGCAAGTCCAGATTAGACGTCACGTATTGTCATTTAACTCGTACCTACCGCAGTGAAAGGTAAGAGATCCAAGCATATATTCTCATAATATCTTGAAGTCAATTGTATATATCCATGTCGGACATGCATGGTCATTGTCTGGGATCTAAGTGTATGTATTACCTGGCGACTTTTTGTAATGCGTAATATCGAGGTTTTCTTCCATTCCGATATCTCCTCGCTATAAGAAACGTGCTTCTATGGTTTAAGTCAATCCCGTAGATAATGCTATACTGAAGATATTTAATAGTATGACATGAGTCATTTTAATGGACACTTGCTGTATCTCATAATGAAGCGTTTTGAGGGTTTTCCGGGTCAGAGTGGTATTGTTGAATTTTCCTTGTCATGGCGTACACATTGTTGAATTTTCCTTGTCATGGCGTACACATTGTTGAATTTTCCTTTTCATGGCGTACATATTGTTGAATTGTCTTTTACATGACGTACACATTGTTGAATTGTCCTTGTGGTGGCGTACACATTGTTGAATTGTCCTTGTCATGGCGTACACATTGTTGAATTGTTCTTGTCATGGCGGACACATTGTTAAATTGTCCTTTTCATGGCGTACATATTGTTGAATTGTCTTTTACATGACGTACACATTGTTGAATTGTCCTTGTGGTGGCGTACACATTGTTGAATTGTCCTTGTCATGGCGTACACATTGCTGAATTGTCCTTGTGGTGGCGTACACATTGTTGAATTGTCCTTGTCATGGCGTACACATTGTTGAATTGTCCTTGTCATGGCGTACACATTGTTGAATTGTCCTTGTCATGGCGTACACATTGTTGAATTGTCCTTGTCATGGCGTACACATTGTTGAATTGTCCTTGTCATGGCGTACACATTGTTGAATTGTCCTTGTCATGGCGTACACATTGTTGAATTGGAGTAGCGGGTTTTCAGCCCTGACTGGGAATGCTTGAGACTCCGGCATTGGTATACCACTCATACACACTGACAATCCGTTATTCCCCATACCGTGTTGGCTATGGGATGATATATTTACCAGTGCCCTCTTTATGGTGGCATACTGCAATCAGTTCAAAAATAAAGTACGATTTCAGAGCAAGCTGTGTACCCCTGGACCGCTCAATCTCTTTTATTAATACATCGGTCGATCCCTTAATCAATCCTACTTTTGCGATTCATTTACATATTTGACAAAACAGATGTGTTAGGACCTGCTTCACACTTGCTTGATGGGGTACAAATGAACCCTGATCATAATACATATATTGCTTCTATATGTATCCACGCCACACACTAAGAACAAGTACACTTATTTGAATATCTATGATATTACAAGAATGCTACTTAGCAGTTTATATGGTTACGCCTAATCAGCAATATTAAACCTGTTTACGTATATTACAACTTGGTAAGTTAACGAGAGAGAGAGAGAGAGAGAGAGAAAGAGAGAGAGAGAGAGAGAGAGAGAGAGAGAGTACTGTCTTCGAGCTGACAAGTGAGAGGAGAGGAGGGGGAGGGAGAGGGAGAGGGAATATGAATGATTTGCGATATTCTGTTGAATTGTGTGAGAGACTGGGAACGTTTATTACACTCTAACAAGTATGCATTATGCAGTATTCTGTTTATTTTCGTCTCATTTTACAACAAAGAACAGTTCGCCGGTGCATCAGTTGTAAGTGATTAAAAAGATTAGCATGGTTAGACACAATTCTTCTTTTATTCCAGTCACCGTGCGAAACAGAAAGTTTGTCATTTGTGTTCAGAAAGAAATCAATCACCCAATCCGGTTCATACCGCCGTATCCAGGTAACCACCGAGGGTGTCATTTATCACTCAGGAGTGAGACGATAGCTTGATTGATTGGCCTATCTCGTCCACAAAACATACAAGAGCTTGTATTAGTCGCAAAAGATACATTTCAGTCAGCTGTATGTATACCACAGTAAAATGTTCGTCGGTTCGTCAATGAAATGCGTATATAATAGATACTGGCTTCGACACTTGGCTTTACTGTTATATCGCCCTCACACTTCCAATGTGAACTGCAGCGATGCTGATAAAATGTGATCAAATGTGCACTCTCGGGATGTTCAATATTAGATCATTTACAAACCCGAGAAGATCTGGGATAGCATGGGTTTTTTAGCAACCCATGATAACTGTAAAAGGCGACTGTGCTTGTCGTAAGAGGCGACTAACGGGATCGGTTTGTTAGGCTCGCTGACTTGGTTGATGCATGTCATCGTATTCCAATTGCGTGGATCGATGCTCATGATGTCAATAACTGGGTTGTCTGGTCCAGACTCGATTATTTACCGACCGCCGTCATATAACTGGAGTATTGCTGAGTGCGGCGTTAAACAACAATCAAAGAAACAAAACATCATTTACAAGTTACACGTTTCTGTTTTAGCTGAGCCAACAGACCCAGGGTCTACATCGTCAAGCAACCCTGTCCCAAGCATCTTACAGCAGCCATAAACATCATCAAGCATCCACAGAATCCTCAGGAGACCCCCGCTGAAGCGGGATCAATCAACCCCAAGCATCCTCGAGCCTCCTCAAGCAACTCCAAGCATTCTCAAGCAACCCCAAGCAACCTCAAGCAACCTCAAACAACCCCAGGCATCCTTCCCAAGCATGCTCAAGCAACTCCTGACCAAGCACCATCTAGCAAACCTAAGCGTTATCATGCAACCCCAGCTGAGCTAGATGGATCATCGTGGCCCACAGAATATCTGCTTGATGTCTCTCTGTTTCTGCTAGTGTTTTCTGTGGCCTTCGGGGTTAACGATATCCGTCAGAATCCACTTTGGTGATAGAGGTCCGAGTATCCACCATGCTGGTTCGACGTTGGCCACGATGCAACGTCAGACACTGGTTGTTGATGACGCTGATGACGTTGACGTTAACGTGGTTACTGTGGAATTCGTCGCTTAGAACGACCGCGTGCTCTGTCGGAAGTGGTAAGCATTGCTTTTATGTTATATTTGAGCAGGGCACCCTTTCGCGCATACCTGGTATAATGTAATTTGGGGGCACGGGTGGCGTAGTCGTCTAAAGCGCCGCGATTCGCTGTGCAGAGTTGCGTCCCTTGGACACGCCAGAAACCTATGATTGTGGGTTCGAATCCCGGTTCGCCCCAATTATGTTTCTAGGCTTGTCAGCTCCATACCCGTGCTCGTGGTTTTCACCGAAGTGGTAAACGTCTGAGACGTGCATCACGTCGGGCTTTCCTCCCACATTAAGCTGACACGCCGTGATATAACTGGAATACTGTTAAAAGCGGTATTAAACCAAACTCACTCACTCACTTATGTAATTCATAGCGATTCATATGTGTGCCGTGTATGCTATGTGTGCTAGCAGCTGTGCAAGCACACACGCACATCAGTTGTCATTCGTTCTACCCACTGCGCTATTATCTATACCTTGATTAATGTGCGAATACTTGATAACTGACTGCACTCCATGGTCTACTGGTAGAGCGTTCGCCCGGAGATCCCCCACCGCGTCATACCAAAAGACGTTGTCGTTGTTTCCCTGTCTGGCGCTCGGCATTAAGGGACTAAAACAAGGAGATGTCGGGTGCTTATGTTGCGTGTTGAGAAATTCATGTGCAAGCGACGTTCTAAATACCTTAATAAATAATATACGTGTAACCACGGGCAATTAGGAGCGTTTCCGATAGGTTTCATTGGGTCAGTTGAATTATTCACCGCAGAAAGCAAAGAAACACGTTATTGTATCAGATCTTCCTAAGGCCGTTCGCCACCGTTGGTCGGTGAGTTCTTGCTACCGCTAAATTATTCACCGCAGAAAGCAAAGAAACACGTTATTGTATCAGATCTTCCTAAGGCTGTTCGCCACCGTTGGTCGGTGAGT
Organism: Haliotis cracherodii; assembly: GCF_022045235.1. Taxonomy (NCBI): domain Eukaryota; kingdom Metazoa; phylum Mollusca; class Gastropoda; order Lepetellida; family Haliotidae; genus Haliotis; species Haliotis cracherodii. The sequence goes on along the minus strand of NW_027266268.1, from coordinate 36,023,030 downwards.
GCTTGCTACCGCTAAACAGAGATCTCCGGACTTCTCGCTGCAGGTCACGTCAGAACGACCTTCCGGTAACTTTGACCGACCAATGAAATGATTACCAGGAAGTCGACACTGGCCAGTCCGAAAGTCATTCCAGTCATTCCAGACTACTATTTGAAAAATATATTGACAAAGTTCTCGATTCAAATTTGAAAACTGAACAAAAGAAAATTCTGGAATGTCTTATACATGGCCGAAATTGTATGGCAGAGCTATGGAGCCCTATAAAGCCTATTTCTGGTGTCCCCCGCAGTGGTATTGCTCGAATATTGCTAACAGCGGTATCAAACGTCTCTCACTCACTTCCCCTTGTGAACAACGAGCGGCTGTGACACCGTGAGGCCTTGTGATAAAACAGGTATCCAGGTGTCATCTGTTGATGAACAGGCGATGAACAGGCGATGAACCCTGACAGGCTCTGCGACTTGGTGACCGCCTCCGTGGTCTAGTGGTAGAGCGTCCGCTCGGACAGCGGAAAGTTCGGGGTGCAATTCCCGGCCGCGTCATCCCAAAAACGTTAAAAGATGGAACTTATTGTTACCCTCGGCATTGAGGGGCTAAAACAAGGACTGGTCGGCTCGGAGTCAGTATATATTTAGTCTGAGTGGGGTATTCGTGTCAATTTGCTAGAGCAATAAGAACGTCATATTTTGTTTAAAGGCTGTTGTCGATGAGTTAGTAAATTCAGATCGACAACCCACTCAAACCCTGGACTCATTTAAAAAAAGTGAGTTCGCGTTTTGCTTAGTCATGGTAGGCTGGAGATAAACATTCTGTGTTATCAATGTAGAGCAAGGTTGCCTGTAGATTTAACTTCGCTAAATGTATCATTTGAAACCTCATGCTGAGCGTTCGGTTCCAAAATTCAGATCAACGCGGATAAGTCGACGGGCAACCTAGCTCTACATTGAAAACAGAGAATGTTAATCTGCTAATTCAGCCTGTCACTCGAATCGGGAGGACGGGTGGACCAATCATCTAACACGCTGCAATTCGATGTGAAGAGTTGCGTCCCGTTGTCGTGTCGTGATCCTATCTATGATTGTGGTTTCGAACTCAAGATTCACCCTGATTAAAGATGATTTGTTTGTCACTGCCATATCAGTGATCGTTGGTTTCACCAATGTGGTAAACGTCTAAAGACCTGCATCCCCTCAGGCGTTCCTCCCACACCAAGCTGACACGTCGTCATAATCAAAACTGAAATACTGTTCAAATAGGCTTCAATCCTAACTCAATCCGAATCCTTAAACTAAGATAAGCTGTAATAACATGGACTAGCCCAGCGTGGAGCAAGATATGACCTGTATGTTCATAACAGTATCATTATGTACATAGCGACATTGTTATTTGTAACCCATTGACCAGACAGTACCTTGAACATTTTATGATTTTTTTAGGCACAATAATGATCGACAACAACGTAGAGAGGCGCTATACGGTAAGTGTCTGTGTATATTGCGGCTTGGTCGGAAATTTGAAAGCTTGCTGAAGGTGAAGTTATTTGGATCAATATATACGAGTCTATTAAGATAGTGCAAAGCGAGCAACCTTTATTCCTCCTTCGGAAGAGATTTGAATGGGTAGCTTATGTAGTCACGAGCAGTTTATCGCCATATTCTTGTCATTGTAGTCGGACTTTTAGATGTCTTTCTCATAGATGACGTTAAAGCTAATTCATTAAAGTCTATTAAGGATAGTTTATTAAGTCATGTTCATCCTACAAGAGTGTCGGGTGAGATGTACGGAAAGTCAATTAAGTCGCATTTGAAGTCGACTTTGTTAATCCTGCTTCAGTTTAGGTGTTTATTGATGGTGATATACCCCGTATTTTATGTGTCCCATATCCAATATGTGCATCGCGATGACGTAGTAACTTTAAGGTTAGATATTTAAACAGGCTAGATTATTTACAGACCGCTGTCGTATGGCTGGAATATTCCTGAGTGCGGCAGTAAACAGCAACCAACAAACAAAGATTTTGACAGAACTGATCTTGTTCATGTTAATTTCAGCAGGCACGAGCAGACATGTGGGGCGAAGCCATTCTTCTTGTTGGAAAACCCAGGTTACAGAAAGGTAACACTTATGAAAGGACGTACTGTCAGAACACTTAGGGTGCACGGGTGGCCCAATAGGTCAAGTTGTGTTTACAATTAGTTGTGCAGACTTGCATCCTTCAGGCATGCCAGAAACAAATGGTCGTTGGTTCGAATTCCAGATTCCCCCTGATTGTTTCTAGTTTGGTCAGAACAAAAGTGTTAAACGTCTAGGGTCAACTTTACTTCAAGCTTTCTTCCCACATCAGGCTGACACGCGTGAAATACTGTGGCGTGAAACCAAACTCACTTAATAATCGAGTTTGGACCAGGACATCCCATGTTTGATATTATGCACAACCATTCGTACCGTTGGTGTACGATGTCCAATTAGCCCATTCCACCATGTTGTGATGTGTCACTTAACAGTTAATATGATTTGTTCAGACAGAAGCTGCACAATGTGCGTAAATGAGGCAGATGATGACAGAGTACACGTCACAACATGCCACAACTGACAGGGGCCAACACCTCCATTGTGAGGTGTCACAAAACAGTTTGTTTGTTGTTTAACGCCGTACTCAGCAATACACCAGCTATATGACGGCGGTCCAGACATCCCTGTGATTGACATCATTCTGACCCGAATCTCCACGGGTATGTTAAAGAATAGAGTGCATAGGTTTGATGTAGTGTTACAGTGTGATGTTGCATATGTCCTACGTATGTAAGTACAAAAGAACAAATGAATCGTTTTAAAAAAAAACTACTTATAGGTAGCATGCGCTTACAAAAACACAACGTGTAAAATTGCTTCCTCTTTCAGGCTTTCTAACCATTGGAATTCCAACAGTTTGCAGAGAAAATGGAACATATCTATTGTCAACGTTGAGGTCACTGATCGACCACAGCACTGCAACAGATCGCCAAAATGTTACAGTTGTTATTTCTGTGAACGACCAAAACGCCACCTACATTTCGGAATTGAAACATGCTCTCACTGATGAGTTCTCCGCGCATGTCCTCAACGGATTTATTCATATGATGACAGCACCAGACAGTTACTACCCGTCTTTGGACGCTCTGAGGACAACGTTCGGGGATGCGGAATATAGAGTCAAATGGCGGTCGAAACAAAATCTTGACTATGCATTTTTGATGAACTATGCCAAAGACCTGTCCGAGTATTATATGCAGCTGGAGGATGACGTCACAGCCGCGGAAGGATACGTACAAAAAATAAGGTCCTACATTCAGCAGCGGAAGCACACGTGGACGATGCTGGACTTTTCGGTTATGGGATACATTGGAAAGCTTTACAAGAGTTTTGATATTCCCAAACTTGCGAACCTCTTGCGATCGTTCTACAACGAGCAACCATGTGACTTTTTGTTGTTGCATTTTCTGAATCTTATGCTGCAAAGGAAACGATTTGTCAGAATTCCGACTCTGTTTAATCACGTGGGCTACCATTCTTCACTGAGTAATACTACCCGTAATATGGTGGATGTGTACTTTGAAGGTCGTGTTAAGAAACACAAGGGAGATAATCCACCAGCAAAGCTGTACACCACTATAAGCACATTTGAAGACAATCATATTGGCTTAGCTTATAACAAATCAATTACGGGAAGCTTTTTCTGGGGTAGAAACCCCAACTCTGGAGACAGTATTACCGTTATATTTGATGAACCCCAGAATATAAGTAGTGTTGCCATAGAAACAGGTCATTTTGCTGACCCGGAAAGAGACCGGGCACATGGCGCCATTTTGGAATATGGCAGGCGGTATACAGAATTAGTTCAACCGCCATCTTGTATTCCTATCGCTCCGTTGGGATCATTTGCGGAAGGTCGTTTGGATTATCACAACGGAACCATTTCAAAAGTAAAATGTTTAAGGGTGACACTTACTGAGAAACACAAACAATGGTTGATAGTGAAAGAAATCGCTGTGTTCTTGTGAAAGTTGTAAGTGTAAAATCTGTCATCTTTATCGACCATTTCATGATCTTGTCTTCCAGGTCTCATGCGACCACGCTGCCAATGGATGTTTATTCATCTGTTTTGTTTTCAATTCTGTACATTGAGTTTTGATGTGTCATGGATATGAACTAACGTGTCCCCAGCTTCAACAGGGTCATTGTTCTGGAACGATTGTGAAAAGTGGAATGTGTTTCGAAGGAAAAACATTCAACCCCAGTCTGGAAAAAAAATACTTTGCTTCTTTATGTTGGATGTTGGATCTCGGAAATCTATAATATTGTCTGGATTCTAAGTGAATGAACACTCACACGTGTTTTCACACATATGTTGATTAAAATGAGAATCGCGATCAGGAAAATTTTACTTCGTTTGATTTATATATCCTCCTTATCTAGAAATATGGGACAATTACAGTTGAAGTGATCAGCATCTTGTCGTGTCATGTCAATTTTTGAGTTAGTTCAACCTAGATGTGTGTCATTGTGTGTACATGCGCCGCTGAGGAGCGCACTGCATTTTCCTGTAATGGACATGCGGTTAAATTATACGGGAATTGATGACAGTAGTAAGTGTCTGACACAGTCACGTCATTATATCATGAGTGGTATGTTTTAATATTGTCTTTGATATTGTAGAGCATCTGCCCCAGGAAAACAGCAATCATCCCTGTCCATTGAATTATCTACAGTAGATTCAGGGGCACTTATAGAACAACGTAAATACATACTCATGTTGACAGTCACGGGTTTGCAAAGCTTAAAGTTGTCAACTTCCAGTGTAAAAACTATGTAGAAGTACACTTAAATGGTAGCCATGTATGACGCCCTCCGGTGTAGACGTCATTTGAATGAAACAATAGACAGGCTGGAACTGTTGTCATTTCCTCAATGTTATTGTGGAAGGTAGATTAACTTATGAGAATCTGCTGCCATGATTGTTCGTGTCTGACATTTTTTATCCATATAGTGACTTCAGATTGGAAGTTTGGTTCGATAACCCCCATGGATACCCGTCAAATACCCTATATCCACATCCGTCAACACCTTATATCTACACACCCGTCAACACCCTATATCCACCCCCCCGTCAACACCCTTTATCCACACCCGTCAACACCCTATATCCACACACCCGTCAACACCCTATATCCACACCCGTCAACACCCATTATCCACACCCATCAACACCCTATATCCACACCCGTCAACACCCCATATCCACACCCGTCAACACCCTATGCCCTCACCCGTCAACACCTTATATCCACACACCCGTCAACACCCCATATCCACACCCGTCAACACCCTATATCCACACACCCGTCAACACCCTATATCCACACACCCGTCAAATACCCTTTATCCACACCCGTCAACACCCCATATCAACACCCGTCAACACCCTTTATCCACACATCCGTCAACACCCTATATCCACACATCCGTCAACACCTTATATCCACACCCGTCAACACCCTATATGCACACCCGTCAACACCCTATGCCCCCACCCGTCAACACCCTATATTCACACCCGTCACACCCTATATCCACACCCGTCAACACCCTATGTCCACACCCGTCAACACCCTATATCCACACCCGTCAACACCCCATATCCACACCCGTCAACACCCTTTATCCACACCCGTCAACAGCCTATATCCACACCCGTCACACCCTATATCAACATCCGTCAACACCCTATATCCACACCCGTCAACACCCTATGCCCCCACCCGTCAACACCCTATATTCACACCCGTCACACCCTATATCCACACCCGTCAACACCCCATATCCACACCCGTCAACACCCTTTATCCACACCCGTCAACAGCCTATATCCACACCCGTCACACCCTATATCAACATCCGTCAACACCCTATATCCACACCCGTCAACACCCTATGTCCACACCCGTCAACACCCTATATCCACACCCGTCAACACCCTATGTCCACACCCGTCAACACCCTATATCCACACCCGTCAACACCCTATGTCCACACCCGTCAACACCCTATATCCACACCCGTCAACACCCTATGTCCACACCCGTCAACACCCTATATCCACACCCGTCAACACCCCATATCCACACCCGTCAACACCCTTTATCCACACCCGTCAACAGCCTATATCCACACCCGTCACACCCTATATCAACATCCGTCAACACCCTATATCCACACCCGTCAACACCCTATGTCCACACCCGTCAACACCCTATGCCCACACCCGTCAACACCCTATATGCAAACCCGTCAACACCCTATATCCACACCCGTCACACCCTATATCCACACCCGTCAACACCCTATATCCACACCCGTCAACACCTTATATCCACACCCGTCAACACCCTATATCCACACCCGTCACACCCTATTTCCACACCCGTCAACACCCTATATCCACACCCGTCAACACCCTATATCCACACCCTTCAACACCCTATGTCCACACCCGTCAACACCCTATATCCACACCTGTCAACACCCTATATCCACACCCGTCAACACCCTATGCCCACACCCGTCAACACCCTATATCCACACCCGTCAACACCCTATGCCCACACCAGTCAACACCATGTGACAGTATAGGCAATAACGTCCATGGATCGAATACACAATCAATTCCGCCGTCCACCACGTGGTCTTGTGAAGGGGATGCTGGAGACATGGATCGATCGACTCCAGGACCCAACTGGCAAAAACAATAAATTCCCATCGTAGGCCGATATATCCTATTTTATGTATGGCTCTGTGATATGGTGCCAAGTTGATGTGTCTTATCCAGTGTATATCAGAAATGTGCGGCACAAAGTTGATGTGTCCTATCGAGTGTATGTCATGGTCAAAATAAATGTATTTCTGAATATTTCATAATTTCGTAACTCAACACATTTCTTTGATAGACAGTTTGTGTGCCAGTGCGTAGATAACAATCACGCATATTGCTCTATCCAAATTGGACCGTCAAAACGATGTCGCCCGAGAATTTGTGAAGTTTGTTATATTCACCGCCCAGTATCAGTGAGTGAGTGTGTATGGTTTAACGCCGCTTTTAGCAATAGTGCCACAATATCACGACGGGGGACACAAGAAATGGGCTTTACACATTGTCGGGAATCGAACCCGTGTCTTCAGCGTGACGAGTGAACGCTTTTACCACTACCCGACCGCCTACCTTCCAGTATTAGTGAAGACAGACTTGGCTAATTATGGATATAGAATAAAAGAAGTTGAAATGTATAAGTCAATCCTGTCTTTATACATACGACAATCTCTAAATGCCACAAGCAGGTGTTGGTATTAGAGTAGTGTTGAACACAGGAGAAACTGTTACTTCGTCTGACACCATTGAAAGTAGACGTACTGTAAAGGCATTAGACCGGAGATTAATTACAATAGAAAAGTACTGTGATTGCGCGTCAGTCTCATAATCAGTCATACATCCAATGTCAGAGCAATCTGAAGGTCGTAAGTTCGATCCTCACCCGGGGAATTTCTTTTTTTTCTTCATTTATCATCACACATTAGTTCAAAACGTTTACCACGAAATACTTTACCTCTGTGTCGGCCTCTTTGAAAAATATCCTACTCTGGAAATATGTGACAAATGCAGGCATTGGATATCTAAAGAGCCATACCACATGGTGTGCTCACAACTGGGTGGCATGAAAAATGGGATGTAACTTACTTCTTCCAGGACACTAGTTATCATCTCTATCAAGAACAGGATATTAATTGTGTTTACGGGCACGCACATTATAGCTTGCATTAGGGTTCTACCACAACCTAGGCGAGTCCAACATATGGCACTTAAAAAAGCACAGTTTCCACCATGGACCCGTTTGTTGACGCATACTGGTGAGTTTTAAAAAACATAAAGCCCGATACCCGCCGTCCACACCAGGCCTCGGTAGCGCAGTAGGTAGCGCGTCAGTCTCATAATCAGTCATACGTCCAATGTCAGAGCAATCTGAAGGTCGTGAGTTCGATCCTCACCCGCGGCATTTCTTTTTTCTTCTTCATTTATCATCACACATTAGTTCAAAACGTTTACCACGAAATACTTTACCTCTGTGTCGGCCTCTTTGAAAAATATCCTACTCTGGAAATATGTGACAAATGCAGGCATCGGATATCTGAAGAGCCATACCACATGGTGTGCTCACAACCGGGTGGCATGAAAAATGGGATGTAACTTACTTCTTCCAGGACACTAGTTATCATCTCTATCAAGAACAGGATATTAATTGTGTTTACGGGCACGCACATTATAGCTTGCATTAGGGTTCTACCACAACCTAGGCGAGTCCAACATATGGCACTTAAAAAAGCACAGTTTCCACCATGGACCCGTTTGTTGATGCATACTGGTGAGTTCTAAAAAATATAAAGCCCGATACCCGCCGTCCACACCATGGCCTCGGTAGCGCAGTAGGTAGCGCGTCAGTCTTGGGGTTGCCTCCCTTGGTTTGAAAGAGGGTGGACGGTTTGACATCAGCTCCCGCGATTGTTCGTAATTTGGGATAGATATCGCCTGAAGGAGTGAGCAAGGATATGTAAAATATCATCTACACCCTCAATAATCCACGCCGATCAGAAGTAGCAACGTGTGCACGCCTTGACCTGTATAATGCTGGGACAAAGCACGGACAAGGCTCATGATGAAGAGAGACAACATGGCGGACTGTCCTCGATTGACTTTCGGAAACATGAGTACAAAAAAGAAGCGACATTAAGAGTGGATACTGGATTTGATAGAGTGAAAGCATCAGACATCATTAATGCAATAGAAGATGACTTTGGTGATGATAGTGTTTTTGCCTGTGTGCCACGAGGCGGGTGTTATGAAGTTACACTGTGTGATGAGGAAACAGCAAAAGTTGTGGCTGGGGGTATTTCTATCAAAGGAAAATCGTACAACTGTAGAATTGTTACGGATCGATTGTGTCATTTCTACATCTAACCCCATACATTGAAGACAGTCAAATCATTGACATGTTACATGCATTTGGAGTTGAGGTTATCTCCAACATCAAAAGGCATTTTATAAAAGATGCAAAGAGAAAGATCACAGATGGAACAAGGTATGTAAGAGTGAAATTTCCAGGGCAACTGAAATCACTACCTTACAGTGTACGATTTAACACTTGCGACGGCCCACAACCCTTTCGGGTCATACACAATGGACAAGTCAAAACATGTAATTTATGCTTTGAAACAGATCATGTTATGGCTGAATGTCCATCTGTGGAGTGCCGTGTGTGCCATGGACAGGGACATATAGCAAGGGCTTGTCCTCAAAAACAACGTTGTGACGTATGCAAAAACAAAATGAGTCACTGTATGTGTAATAATGACAGGAACGACAAAACAGTCACAGAACTCAGTAGAGATACTTCAGTATCGGAAGAAGAAATAGTTAATGACGATGTCACTGTTGACCCTTTCAGTGTGAATATGGAAACGATTGACAGTGAGGCAGCCAATCATGAGAATGACTGGTCGTTGTCGGCCCCCACTGATAAAATGCCGGCTGCTACATCTGTGAGAGAGCACATTATGGCTGACGATAATGTACAAGAAGGAATGAATGTAGAAAGTGAGAATGAGAGAAGAGATGATAAAAGCGAGATCGCAGATGAACGAAAGGGAGAGAAAGGGGTTAGTTCAGAGAAAATAGATGATAACACTGATGTTAAGCAGGGTACTAAGTTTAGAAAGATTCAGGGCATGAATGAAGAAAGGGTTGTGAACTTGTCAGAAGAAAGAAAGAGGAAAAAAGCAGCTAATGGAGAGAATGGCATGAGTATGAAACAGATGAGAAAGGCCAAGGCGAGAGCCAAAGCTGAGGCCAGAGCCAAAGTGGAGGCAAGAAATGATAGTGTGAATGAAAGTGAATGGGAACAGGAAGATTAATCATGTATCTCTCTTGTCAAACGTTCATTCTCATGGTGTTAATCATGTCATGGAATGTAAATGGTCTTCGTGATTTATCAAAAGTGGATCATGTTTTCACAACCGTGAAAAATTCACATGCAGACATTTGTTTTCTGCAGGAAACTTTCTGGGATGATGATTTCATCAAACAATATAAACATCTTTGGCAAGGACAAATATTTTTCAACAATTGTCCCAATGAAAAAAGAAAAGGAGTTGCAATACTTTTCTCATCACGTTTTCCCAACAAGGTAAATTTTCACAGCTGTGACAACAATGGTAGACTCTTAAAAGTTACTTTTGAAAATGACAATATTTTGTATTCATGTGTCAATCTATATGCCCCAAATAATACGACAGACAGAATTGTGTTTTTTGACACGTTAGCAACATATCTATCATGTGATAACGTGATAGCAGCGGGAGATTATAATGAGATATTAGATATATTTATGGATAGAGCATCAAATATGAAAACATTCAATATGAGAAGCAGTGATAAATTACAGGGTATTATTCATTCCAAAAATTTATGTGACATTTGGAGGTACAGAAATCCAGATAAAAGAGAATTCACAAGACAGCAAATTGCCGAAGGCGAAATGAAACAGTCTCGCATTGATTTCTTTCTGATTTCTAGATCATTAATTCCTTATGCAATAAACACATATATCAAATATTCAACTAAAAGTGATCACAATATCACCTGTCTTAATTTAGATTTCTCTCGTGTAGAGAGAGGTGCTGGATTATGGGTTTTTAATAATCAGTCATAAGTATCATCAATGAAAATTTATTGTGTTCACTCTATGAAGATGAAACATTAATATGGTGGGACAATCTCAAATATCAAGTTAAAAAATGTGCAATATATTTTAGTTGCAAAAAAAGTAAACAAGAAAAATATGAATATTATAAATTGCAAAATAATCTAAGACGTGAGTATGACAAATTATCTAAATCTCCTAATCATGATATTGCATACATCCAAAGTCTTCAAAAAGAATTGGAGATTTATGAGGAAAATAAATGTGAAGGGGCTATTCTCCGCTCAAAAGTTCAGTGGGCAATGGAATGTGATAAAAATACGTCTTTTTTCTTACATTTGGAGAAATGTAAGCAGGAATCCAACTGCATTAAAGAAATAATGACGGAAAATGGTTTAACTCGTCGAACCAAAGATATTCTTGATCATGCATATACATTCTATTCTAAATTGTATTCATCCGGAGAAACTGATTTAAATAAACAAGATAAAATTCTGAACCTAATAACTGATGTTCTTCCAGAGGAAGATCGAGATAGTCTTGATGAAGCTATTTCAATAGAAGATCTCACTAAAGCTTTAAAAGGTATGAAACGTCATAAATCGCCTGGTAATGACGGTCTCACAGTCGAATTTTATGCTGAATTTTGGGATATACTAAAACCCATATTTGCACGGGTTGTGAAATGTATTTTTGAAGAAAAAAGCATGTCAAGATCCATGAAAAAGTGTGTCGTTAGCCTCTTCTACAAAAATAAGGGTGATAAAACTGACATCAGAAATTTTAGACCAATTTCATTACTCAATGTTGATTCTAAACTTATCTCTCGTTCGCTTGCACTTAAATTAAAAACAGTTATGGCAAAAATAATTTCACCGGAACAATCATGTTGTGTTCCAGGACGAGATATTTCGGACAACATCCTATCTGTGAGAGATGTAATTGACCTCGTAGAAGACGCTAATGAAAATGCATATTTAATCACCATAGATCAAGAAAAAGCATTCGATCGTGTTTCGCATCCATTCATCTTCAGGATTTTGGAAAAACTAAACTTTGGTAAAGCTTTCATTTCATGGATTAAAACTTTATACACTGATTTAAAAAGCAGTGTCAAAATTAATGGTCACCTCACACCATATTTTCCAATTGGCCAATCTGTCAGACAAGGTGATCCGCTCAGCAGTTTAATATTTGTTATTGTTAGTCAACCTTTAAATCTGTTAATTAAGGCTGATTCATCTATTCATGGGGTAAAAATCAATAGTCATTGCTCGTCTTTAATATATCAGCATGCAGACGACACTACAGTTACAGTGTCTGATGCTCTCTCTGTATATAATACCTTTAACACTGTCAGTGAGTATTGTGATGCTACAGGGGCAAAAGTCAATTTAACAAAATCTCAAGTTTTGTGTTTAGGTACAGCCCGCACAAACAGTATGAATTTTAACTTACCAATTATTGTTAAAAATGACTGTGTCAAATTATTAGGAATTTTCCTTGGTCCAGATAAAGCTCTTTGTGAAAGTAAAAACTGGAAAATCAAAATATCGAAACTTAAATCCCTGTCGGGATTTTGGTCACAAAGAAAGTTAAGCCTGCAAGGGAAGTCTATTGTTATAAATACATTCATCATGTCAAGGTTGTGGTATACTGTGCATGTAGTGCCTGTCCCGGAGTGGGCAAGGAAAGAGATTGATTCAATCATTTCACATTTTATCTGGTGCGGTAAAACACCTCTTATCAAACATTCAACATGTTTGGGTCATTTTTTACAAGGAGGATTATCAATTCCAAGTTTAAAATACAAAATATATGCATTCAGATTAGAACTGATTAGAAAATTCTTGGATCGCAATTTTTATGCTGTATGGAAACAAACGTGTTCCATATTTATATCCCAATACATGAATATGTGTTTAACTAAAAATATTTTTAGCATTGTTTACAGTCGTCCTGGTTTGAGCCGTATCAACCCGTTCTATGCTGAGGTTCTGAAAGCATGGGACGAAATCACGTGCAGCAGGCGACTAATTGTCACGGAGCATATATTTGCCATCATAATCCACATATTTGCCATCAAGGAAAAACGCTACTGTTTACATTTTTGATTGATTCAGGTATTGTTACTGTTGCAGATATTTGTTATGAGTTTATCCCTGGCTTCCTACCACTTTCGGCAATAATAGAGATAGTAAACGACAACCGACATGATATCTCTGTGTCAACGATACAAACTGCATATTATATTATTATTCAATCTCTACCAAATGAATGGTTGCCCATTTTGTACAATAAAACGATAAATGATAACAATGGACACTATGCAGATGCTTTTATTTGCACAGATGATAGAAATATTGCTTCTAAAGAACTTACAGTCAAATTTAGTTATTCCTTATTTGTAAAAGAATTATTTTGTGAACCAACAGCCATTTCCTTCTGGGATAAATTTGCTGTTAATATCAATTGGAATAAAGAATGGAAAAATGTATTCTTCAATGACAAATCATCTGAGCAAATAGATTTGGATTTCAGATTAAGCCACAATATTATCTTCACTTATGAAAAATTGTTCAAATATGGCAAAACAGACACAAACCTTTGTCCGGTTTGTAAAAATGAAGTCGAAGATTTGTTTCACATGTTTGTATTCTGTGATGAATTATATGACACAATTTCTGTTTTTAAATCTCTGTTCACAGACTTGTTCCTAGACACTGGATTTTCATTTAATCAGCTGGTTTCCTGGCTTCTCTTTGGTTTTCAACCCGACAAATCAGTCTCTTTTCAAGATAGTATAAACATATTGCTGTCAGTATATAGAATTTCTGTTTTTAAGAAAAGAGCAATCCTATCTTTACAGCAATGCAACCTCAATCTGGAAAAACTGTTTAATTCTTATGTAAAACGTCACTTCAATCTTTTGTGGACACATTACCAATTTAAAAAACGTGCTGATATTTTTATACAGCGTTATATTATGCCAGTTAACTTCATGAAATTAGATGGAAATAAGCTGATATTTAAGCCACCCTTTCATGAATGAAATGTTTCAATAGAATATGACATAATATCAACATCTGTGATACCTTTTAAACATTTATCTGTAACATATAAATGCTTCATGTAACATATTTCCTGTAATAAAATGTTATTAAAGAAAAAAAAAAAAAAGTAGGTAGCGCGTCAGTCTCATAATCAGTCATACGTCCAATGTCAGAGCAATCTGAAGGTCGTGAGTTCGATCCTCACCCGGGGCATTTCTTTTTTTTCTTCATTTATCATCACACATTAGTTCAAAACGTTTACCACGAAATACTTTACCTCTGTATCGGCCTCTTTGAAAAATATCCTACTCTGGAAATATGTGACAAATGCAGGCATCGGATATCTGAAGGACCATACCACATGGTGTGCTCACAACTGGGTGGCATGAAAAATGGGATGAAACTTACTTCTTCCAGGACACTAGTTATCATCTCTATCAAGAACAGGATAATAATTGCGTTTACGGGCACGCACATTATAGCTTGCATTAGGGTTCTACCACAACCTTGACGATTCCAACATATGACACTAAAGAAAGCACAGTTTCCACCATGGACCCGTTTGTTGACGCATACTGGTGAGTTCTAAAAAATATAAAGCCCGATACCCGTCGTCAACACCAGGCCTCGGTAGCGCAGTAGGTAGCGCGTCAGTCTCATAATCAGTCATACGTCCAATGTCAGAGCAATCTGAAGGTCGTGAGTTCGATCCTCACCCGGGGCATTTCTTTTTTTTCTTCATTTATCATCACACATTAGTTCAAAACGTTTACCACGAAATACTTTACCTCTGTGTCGGCCTCTTTGAAAAATATCCTACTCTGGAAATATGTGACAAATGCAGGCATCGGATGTCTGAAGAACCATACCACATGGTGTGCTCACAACTGGGTGGCATGAAAAATGGGATGAAACTTACTTCTTCCAGGACACTAGTTATCATCTCTATCAAGAACAGGATAATAATTGCGTTTACGGGCACGCACATTATAGCTTGCATTAGGGTTCTACCACAACCTTGACGATTCCAACATATGACACTAAAGAAAGCACAGTTTCCACCATGGACCCGTTTGTTGACGCATACTGGTGAGTTCTAAAATATATAAAGCCCGATCCCCGCCGTCCACACCAGGCCTCGGTAGCGCAGTAGGTAGCGCGTCAGTCTCATAATCAGTCATACGTCCAATGTCAGAGCAATCTGAAGGTCGTGAGTTCGATCCTCACCCGGGGCATTTCTTTTTTTTCTTCATTTATCATCACACATTAGTTCAAAACGTTTACCACGAAATACTTTACCTCTGTGTCGGCCTCTTTGAAAAATATCCTACTCTGGAAATATGTGACAAATGCAGGCATCGGATATCTGAAGAACCATACCACATGGTGTGCTCACAACTGGGTGGCATGAAAAATGGGATGAAACTTACTTCTTCCAGGACACTAGTTATCATCTCTATCAAGAACAGGATAATAATTGCGTTTACGGGCACGCACATTATAGCTTGCATTAGGGTTCTACCACAACCTTGACGATTCCAACATATGACACTAAAGAAAGCACAGTTTCCACCATGGACCCGTTTGTTGACGCATACTGGTGAGTTCTAAAAAATATAAAGCCCGATCCCCGCAGTCCACACCAGGCCTCGGTAGCGCAGTAGGTAGCGCGTCAGTCTCATAATCAGTCATACGTCCAATGTCAGAGCAATCTGAAGGTCGTGAGTTCGATCCTCACCCGGGGCATTTCTTTTTTTTCTTCATTTATCATCACACATTAGTTCAAAACGTTTACCACGAAATACTTTACCTCTGTGTCGGCCTCTTTGAAAAATATCCTACTCTGGAAATATGTGACAAATGCAGGCATCGGATATCTGAAGAACCATACCACATGGTGTGCTCACAACTGGGTGGCATGAAAAATGGGATGAAACTTACTTCTTCCAGGACACTAGTTATCATCTCTATCAAGAACAGGATAATAATTGCGTTTACGGGCATGCACATTATAGCTTGCATTAGGGTTCTACCACAACCTTGACGATTCCAATATATGACACTTAAGAAAGCACAGTTTCCACCATGGACCCGTTTGTTGACGCATACTGGTGAGTTCTAAAAAATATAAAGCCCGATCCCCGCCGTCCACACCAGGCCTCGGTAGCGCAGTAGGTAGCGCGTCAGTCTCATAATCAGTCATACGTCCAATGTCAGAGCAATCTGAAGGTCGTGAGTTCGATCCTCACCCGGGGCATTTCTTTTTTTTCTTCATTTATCATCACACATTAGTTCAAAACGTTTACCACGAAATACTTTACCTCTGTGTCGGCCTCTTTGAAAAATATCCTACTCTGGAAATATGTGACAAATGCAGGCATCGGATATCTGAAGAATCATACCACATGGTGTGCTCACAACTGGGTGGCATGAAAAATGGGATGAAACTTACTTCTTCCAGGACACTAGTTATCATCTCTATCAAGAACAGGATAATAATTGCGTTTACGGGCATGCACATTATAGCTTGCATTAGGGTTCTACCACAACCTTGACGATTCCAATATATGACACTAAAGAAAGCGCAGTTTCCACCATGGACCCGTTTGTTGACGCATACTGGTGAGTTCTAAAAAATATAAAGCCCGATCCCCGCCGTCCACACCAGGCCTCGGTAGCGCAGTAGGTAGCGCGTCAGTCTCATAATCAGTCATACATCCAATGTCAGAGCAATCTGAAGGTCGTGAGTTCGATCCTCACCCGGGGCATTTCTTTTTTTTCTTCATTTATCATCACACATTAGTTCAAAACGTTTACCACGAAATACTTTACCTCTGTGTCGGCCTCTTTGAAAAATATCCTACTCTGGAAATATGTGACAAATGCAGGCATCGGATATCTGAAGAACCATACCACATGGTGTGCTCACAACTGGGTGGCATGAAAAATGGGATGGAACTTACTTCTTCCAGGACACTAGTTATCATCTCTAACAAGAACAGGATAATAATTGCGTTTATGGGCATGCACATTATAGCTTGCAAGGGTTCTACCACAACCTTGACGATTCCAATATATGACACTAAAGAAAGCACAGTTTCCACCATGGACCCGTTTGTTGACGCATACTGGTGAGTTCTAAAAAAATTAAAGCCCGATCCCCGCCGTCCACACCAGGCCTCGGTAGCGCAGTAGGTAGCGCGTCAGTCTCATAATCAGTCATACGTCCAATGTCAGAGCAACCTGAAGGTCGTGAGTTCGATCCTCACCCGGGGCATTTCTTTTTTTTCTTCATTTATCATCACACATTAGTTCAAAACGTTTACCACGAAATACTTTACCTCTGTGTCTGCCTCTTTGAAAAATATCCTACTCTGGAAATATGTGACAAATGCAGGCATTGGATATCTGAAGAACCATACCACATGGTGTGCTCACAACTGGGTGTCATGAAAAATGGGATGAAACTTACTTCTTCCAGGACACTAGTTATCATCTCTATCAAGAACAGGATAATAATTGCGTTTACGGGCACGCACATTATAGCTTGCATTAGGGTTCTACCACAACCTTGACGATTCCAACATATGACACTAAAGAAAGCACAGTTTCCACCATGGACCCGTTTGTTGACGCATACTGGTGAGTTCTAAAAAATATAAAGCCCGATCCCCGCCGTCCACACCAGGCCTCGGTAGCGCAGTAGGTAGCGCGTCAGTCTCATAATCAGTCATACGTCCAATGTCAGAGCAATCTGAAGGTCGTGAGTTCGATCCTCACCCGGGGCATTTCTTTTTTTTCTTCATTTATCATCACACATTAGTTCAAAACGTTTACCACGAAATACTTTACCTCTGTGTCGGCCTCTTTGAAAAATATCCTACTCTGGAAATATGTGACAAATGCAGGCATCGGATATCTGAAGAATCATACCACATGGTGTGCTCACAACTGGGTGGCATGAAAAATGGGATGAAACTTACTTCTTCCAGGACACTAGTTATCATCTCTATCAAGAACAGGATAATAATTGCGTTTACGGGCATGCACATTATAGCTTGCATTAGGGTTCTACCACAACCTTGACGATTCCAATATATGACACTAAAGAAAGCGCAGTTTCCACCATGGACCCGTTTGTTGACGCATACTGGTGAGTTCTAAAAAATATAAAGCCCGATCCCCGCCGTCCACACCAGGCCTCGGTAGCGCAGTAGGTAGCGCGTCAGTCTCATAATCAGTCATACATCCAATGTCAGAGCAATCTGAAGGTCGTGAGTTCGATCCTCACCCGGGGCATTTCTTTTTTTTCTTCATTTATCATCACACATTAGTTCAAAACGTTTACCACGAAATACTTTACCTCTGTGTCGGCCTCTTTGAAAAATATCCTACTCTGGAAATATGTGACAAATGCAGGCATCGGATATCTGAAGAACCATACCACATGGTGTGCTCACAACTGGGTGGCATGAAAAATGGGATGGAACTTACTTCTTCCAGGACACTAGTTATCATCTCTAACAAGAACAGGATAATAATTGCGTTTATGGGCATGCACATTATAGCTTGCAAGGGTTCTACCACAACCTTGACGATTCCAATATATGACACTAAAGAAAGCACAGTTTCCACCATGGACCCGTTTGTTGACGCATACTGGTGAGTTCTAAAAAAATTAAAGCCCGATCCCCGCCGTCCACACCAGGCCTCGGTAGCGCAGTAGGTAGCGCGTCAGTCTCATAATCAGTCATACGTCCAATGTCAGAGCAACCTGAAGGTCGTGAGTTCGATCCTCACCCGGGGCATTTCTTTTTTTTCTTCATTTATCATCACACATTAGTTCAAAACGTTTACCACGAAATACTTTACCTCTGTGTCTGCCTCTTTGAAAAATATCCTACTCTGGAAATATGTGACAAATGCAGGCATTGGATATCTGAAGAACCATACCACATGGTGTGCTCACAACTGGGTGTCATGAAAAATGGGATGAAACTTACTTCTTCCAGGACACTAGTTATCATCTCTATCAAGAACAGGATAATAATTGCGTTTACGGGCACGCACATTATAGCTTGCATTAGGGTTCTACCACAACCTTGACGATTCCAACATATGACACTAAAGAAAGCACAGTTTCCACCATGGACCCGTTTGTTGACGCATACTGGTGAGTTCTAAAAAATATAAAGCCCGATCCCCGCCGTCCACACCAGGCCTCGGTAGCGCAGTAGGTAGCGCGTTAGTCTCATAATCAGTCATATGTCCAATGTCAGAGCAATCTGAAGGTCGTGAGTTCGATCCTCACCCGGGGCATTTCTTTTTTGTCTTCATTTATCATCACACATTAGTTCAAAACGTTTACCACGAAATACTTTACCTCTGTGTCGGCCTCTTTGAAAAATATCCTACTCTGGAAATATGTGACAAATGCAGGCATTGGATATTTGAAGAACCATACCACATGGTGTGATCACAACTGGGTGGCATGAAAAATGGGATGAAACTTACTTCTTCCAGGACACTAGTTATCATCTCTTATCAAGAACAGGATATTAGTTGCGTTTACGGGCACGCACATTATAGCTTGCATTAGGGTTCTACCACAACCTAGGTGAGTCCAACATATGACACTTAAAAAAAGCACAGTTTCCACCATGGACCCGTTTGTTGACGCATACTGGTGAGTTCTAAAAAATATAAAGCCCGATCCCCGCCGTCCACACCAGGCCTCGGTAGCGCAGTAGGTAGCGCGTCAGTCTCATAATCAGTCATACGTCCAATGTCAGAGCAATCTGAAGGTCGTGAGTTCGATCCTCACCCGGGGCATTTCTTTTTTTCTTCATTTATCATCACACATTAGTTCAAAACGTTTACCACGAAATACTTTACCTCTGTGTCGGCCTCTTTGAAAAATATCCTACTCTGGAAATATGTGACAAATGCAGGCATCGGATATCTGAAGAACCATACCACATGGTGTGCTCACAACTGGGTGGCATGAAAAATGGGATGAAACTTACTTCTTCCAGGACACTAGTTATCATCTCTATCAAGAACAGGATAATAATTGCGTTTACGGGCACGCACATTATAGCTTGCATTAGGGTTCTACCACAACCTTGACGATTCCAACATATGACACTAAAGAAAGCACAGTTTCCACCATGGACCCGTTTGTTGACGCATACTGGTGAGTTCTAAAAAATATAAAGCCCGATCCCCGCAGTCCACACCAGGCCTCGGTAGCGCAGTAGGTAGCGCGTCAGTCTCATAATCAGTCATACGTCCAATGTCAGAGCAATCTGAAGGTCGTGAGTTCGATCCTCACCCGGGGCATTTCTTTTTTTTCTTCATTTATCATCACACATTAGTTCAAAACGTTTACCACGAAATACTTTACCTCTGTGTCGGCCTCTTTGAAAAATATCCTACTCTGGAAATATGTGACAAATGCAGGCATCGGATATCTGAAGAACCATACCACATGGTGTGCTCACAACTGGGTGGCATGAAAAATGGGATGAAACTTACTTCTTCCAGGACACTAGTTATCATCTCTAACAAGAACAGGATAATAATTGCGTTTACGGGCACGCACATTATAGCTTGCATTAGGGTTCTACCACAACCTTGACGATTCCAACATATGACACTAAAGAAAGCACAGTTTCCACCATGGACCCGTTTGTTGACGCATACTGGTGAGTTCTAAAAAATATAAAGCCCGATCCCCGCCGTCCACACCAGGCCTCGGTAGCGCAGTAGGTAGCGCGTCAGTCTCATAATCAGTCATACGTCCAATGTCAGAGCAATCTGAAGGTCGTGAGTTCGATCCTCACCCGGGGCATTTCTTTTTTTTCTTCATTTATCATCACACATTAGTTCAAAACGTTTACCACGAAATACTTTACCTCTGTGTCGGCCTCTTTGAAAAATATCCTACTCTGGAAATATGTGACAAATGCAGGCATCGGATATCTGAAGAACCATACCACATGGTGTGCTCACAACTGGGTGGCATGAAAAATGGGATGAAACTTACTTCTTCCAGGACACTAGTTATCATCTCTATCAAGAACAGGATAATAATTGCGTTTACGGGCACGTACATTATAGCTTGCATTAGGGTTCTACCACAACCTTGACGATTCCAAAATATGACACTAAAGAAAGCACAGTTTCCACCATGGACCCGTTTGTTGACGCATACTGGTGAGTTCTAAAAAATATAAAGCCCGATCCCCGCAGTCCACACCAGGCCTCGGTAGCGCAGTAGGTAGCGCGTCAGTCTCATAATCAGTCATACGTCCAATGTCAGAGCAATCTGAAGGTCGTGAGTTCGATTCTCACCCGGGGCATTTTTTTTTTTTCTTCATTTATCATCACACATTAGTTCAAAACGTTTACCACGAAATACTTTACCTCTGTGTCGGCCTCTTTGAAAAATATCCAGGACACTAGTTATCATCTCTATCAAGAACAGGATAATAATTGCGTTTACGGGCATGCACATTATAGCTTGCATTAGGGTTCTACCACAACCTTGACGATTCCAACATATGACACTAAAGAAAGCACAGTTTCCACCATGGACCCGTTTGTTGATGCATATTGGTGAGTTCTAAAAAATTTAAAGCCCGATCCCCGCCGTCCACACCAGGCCTCGGTAGCGCAGTAGGTAGCGCGTCAGTCTCATAATCAGTCATACGTCCAATGTCAGAGCAATCTGAAGGTCGTGAGTTCGATCCTCACCCGGGGCATTTCTTTTTTTTCTTCATTTATCATCACACATTAGTTCAAAACGTTTACCACGAAATACTTTACCTCTGTGTCGGCCTCTTTGAAAAATATCCTACTCTGGAAATATGTGACAAATGCAGGCATCGGATATCTGAAGAACCATACCACATGGTGTGCTCACAACTGGGTGGCATGAAAAATGGGATGAAACTTACTTCTTCCAGGACACTAGTTATCATCTCTATCAAGAACAGGATAATAATTGCGTTTACGGGCACGCACATTATAGCTTGCATTAGGGTTCTACCACAACCTTGACGATTCCAACATATGACACTAAAGAAAGCACAGTTTCCACCATTGACCCGTTTGTTGACGCATACTGGTGAGTTCTAAAAAATATAAAGCCCGATCACGAAATACTTTACCTCTGTGTCGGCGTCTTTGAAAAATATCCTACTCTGGAAATATGTGACAAATGCAGGCATCGGATATCTGAAGAACCATACCACATGGTGTGCTCACAACTGGGTGGCATGAAAAATGGGATGAAACTTACTTCTTCCAGGACACTAGTTATCATCTCTATCAAGAACAGGATAATAATTGCGTTTACGGGCATGCACATTATAGCTTGCATTAGGGTTCTACCACAACCTTGACGATTCCAATATATGACACTAAAGAAAGCACAGTTTCCACCATGGACCCGTTTGTTGACGCATATTGGTGAGTTCTAAAAAATATAAAGCCCGATCCCCGCCGTCCACACCAGGCCTCGGTAGCGCAGTAGGTAGCGCGTCAGTCTCATAATCAGTCATACGTCCAATGTCAGAGCAATCTGAAGGTCGTGAGTTCGATCCTCACCCGGGGCATTTCTTTTTTGTCTTCATTTATCATCACACATTAGTTCAAAACGTTTACCACGAAATACTTTACCTCTGTGTCGGCCTCTTTGAAAAATATCCTACTCTGGAAATATGTGACAAATGCAGGCATCGGATATCTGAAGAACCATACCACATGGTGTGCTCACAACTGGGTGGCATGAAAAATGGGATGAAACTTACTTCTTCCAGGACACTAGTTATCATCTCTATCAAGAACAGGATAATAATTGCGTTTACGGGCACGCACATTATAGCTTGCATAAGGGTTCTACCACAACCTTGACGATTCCAATATATGACACTAAAGAAAGCACAGTTTCCACCATGGACCCGTTTGTTGACGCATACTGGTGAGTTCTAAAAAATTTAAAGCCCGATCCCCACCGTCCACACCAGGCCTCGGTAGCGCAGTAGGTAGCGCGTCAGTCTCATAATCAGTCATACGTCCAATGTCAGAGCAATCTGAAGGTCGTGAGTTCGATCCTCACCCGGGGCATTTCTTTTTTTTCTTCATTTATCATCACACATTAGTTCAAAACGTTTACCACGAAATACTTTACCTCTGTGTCGGCCTCTTTGAAAAATATCCTACTCTGGAAATATGTGACAAATGCAGGCATCGGATATCTGAAGAACCATACCACATGGTGTGCTCACAACTGGGTGGCATGAAAAATGGGATGAAACTTACTTCTTCCAGGACACTAGTTATCATCTCTATCAAGAACAGGATAATAATTGCGTTTACGGGCACGCACATTATAGCTTGCATTAGGGTTCTACCACAACCTTGACGATTCCAATATATGACACTAAAGAAAGCACAGTTTCCACCATGGACCCGTTTGTTGACGCATACTGGTGAGTTCTAAAAAATTTAAAGCCCGATCCCCGCCGTCCACACCAGGCCTCGGTAGCGCAGTAGGTAGCGCGTCAGTCTCATAATCAGTCATACGTCCAATGTCAGAGCAATCTGAAGGTCGTGAGTTCGATCCTCACCCGGGGCATTTCTTTTTTTTCTTCATTTATCATCACACATTAGTTCAAAACGTTTACCACGAAATACTTTACCTCTGTGTCGGCCTCTTTGAAAAATATCCTACTCTGGAAATATGTGACAAATGCAGGCATCGGATATCTGAAGAACCATACCACATGGTGTGCTCACAACTGGGTGGCATGAAAAATGGGATGAAACTTACTTCTTCCAGGACACTAGTTATCATTTCTAACAAGAACAGGATAATAATTGCGTTTACGGGCATGCACATTATAGCTTGCATTAGGGTTCTACCACAACCTAGACGAGTCCAACATATGGCACTTAAAAAAGCACAGTTTCCACCATGGACCCGTTTGTTGACGCATACTGGTGAGTTCTAAAAAATATAAAGCCCGATCCCCGCCGTTCACACCAGGCCTCGGTAGCGCAGTAGGTAGCGCGTCAGTCTCATAATCAGTCATACGTCCAATGTCAGAGCAATCTGAAGGTCGTGAGTTCGATCCTCACCCGGGGCATTTCTTTTTTGTCTTCATTTATCATCACACATTAGTTCAAAACGTTTACCACGAAATACTTTACCTCTGTGTCGGCCTCTTTGAAAAATATCCTACTCTGGAAATATGTGACAAATGCAGGCATCGGATATCTGAAGAACCATACCACATGGTGTGCTCACAACTGGGTGGCATGAAAAATGGGATGAAACTTACTTCTTCCAGGACACTAGTTATCATCTCTATCAAGAACAGGATAATAATTGCGTTTACGGGCACGCACATTATAGCTTGCATTAGGGTTCTACCACAACCTTGACGATTCCAACATATGACACTAAAGAAAGCACAGTTTCCACCATGGACCCGTTTGTTGACGCATACTGGTGAGTTCTAAAAAATTTAAAGCCCGATCCCCGCCGTCCACACCAGGCCTCGGTAGCGCAGTAGGTAGCGCGTCAGTCTCATAATCAGTCATACGTCCAATGTCAGAGCAATCTGAAGGTCGTGAGTTCGATCCTCACCCGGGGCATTTCTTTTTTTTCTTCATTTATCATCACACATTAGTTCAAAACGTTTACCACGAAATACTTTACCTCTGTGTCGGCCTCTTTGAAAAATATCCTACTCTGGAAATATGTGACAAATGCAGGCATCGGATATCTGAAGAACCATACCACATGGTGTGCTCACAACTGGGTGGCATGAAAAATGGGATGGAACTTACTTCTTCCAGGACACTAGTTATCATCTCTAACAAGAACAGGATAATAATTGCGTTTACGGGCATGCACATTATAGCTTGCATTAGGGTTCTACCACAACCTAGACGAGTCCAACATATGGCACTTAAAAAAGCACAGTTTCCACCATGGACCCGTTTGTTGACGCATACTGGTGAGTTCTAAAATATATAAAGCCCGATCCCCGCCTTTCACACCAGGCCTCGGTAGCGCAGTAGGTAGCGCGTCAGTCTCATAATCAGTCATACGTCCAATGTCAGAGCAATCTGAAGGTCGTGAGTTCGATCCTCACCCGGGGCATTTCTTTTTTGTCTTCATTTATCATCACACATTAGTTCAAAACGTTTACCACGAAATACTTTACCTCTGTGTCGGCCTCTTTGAAAAATATCCTACTCTGGAAATATGTGACAAATGCAGGCATCGGATATCTGAAGAACCATACCACATGGTGTGCTCACAACTGGGTGGCATGAAAAATGGGATGGAACTTACTTCTTCCAGGACACTAGTTATCATCTCTAACAAGAACAGGATAATAATTGCGTTTACGGGCATGCACATTATAGCTTGCATTAGGGTTCTACCACAACCTAGACGAGTCCAACATATGGCACTTAAAAAAGCACAGTTTCCACCATGGACCCGTTTGTTGACGCATACTGGTGAGTTCTAAAATATATAAAGCCCGATCCCCGCCGTTCACACCAGGCCTCGGTAGCGCAGTAGGTAGCGCGTCAGTCTCATAATCAGTCATACGTCCAATGTCAGAGCAATCTGAAGGTCGTGAGTTCGATCCTCACCCGGGGCATTTCTTTTTTGTCTTCATTTATCATCACACATTAGTTCAAAACGTTTACCACGAAATACTTTACCTCTGTGTCGGCCTCTTTGAAAAATATCCTACTCTGGAAATATGTGACAAATGCAGGCATCGGATATCTGAAGAACCATACCACATGGTGTGCTCACAACTGGGTGGCATGAAAAATGGGATGAAACTTACTTCTTCCAGGACACTAGTTATCATCTCTATCAAGAACAGGATAATAATTGCGTTTACGGGCATGCACATTATAGCTTGCATTAGGGTTCTACCACAACCTTGACGATTCCAATATATGACACTAAAGAAAGCACAGTTTCC
Source organism: Haliotis cracherodii (assembly GCF_022045235.1). Taxonomy (NCBI): domain Eukaryota; kingdom Metazoa; phylum Mollusca; class Gastropoda; order Lepetellida; family Haliotidae; genus Haliotis; species Haliotis cracherodii. The sequence continues at coordinate 35,997,170 of NW_027266268.1, read as the reverse complement.
ACCATGGACCCGTTTGTTGACGCATACTGGTGAGTTCTAAAAAATTTAAAGCCCGATCCCCACCGTCCACACCAGGCCTCGGTAGCGCAGTAGGTAGCGCGTCAGTCTCATAATCAGTCATACGTCCAATGTCAGAGCAATCTGAAGGTCGTGAGTTCGATCCTCACCCGGGGCATTTCTTTTTTTTCTTCATTTATCATCACACATTAGTTCAAAACGTTTACCACGAAATACTTTACCTCTGTGTCGGCCTCTTTGAAAAATATCCTACTCTGGAAATATGTGACAAATGCAGGCATCGGATATCTGAAGAACCATACCACATGGTGTGCTCACAACTGGGTGGCATGAAAAATGGGATGGAACTTACTTCTTCCAGGACACTAGTTATCATCTCTAACAAGAACAGGATAATAATTGCGTTTACGGGCATGCACATTATAGCTTGCATTAGGGTTCTACCACAACCTAGACGAGTCCAACATATGGCACTTAAAAAAGCACAGTTTCCACCATGGACCCGTTTGTTGACGCATACTGGTGAGTTCTAAAATATATAAAGCCCGATCCCCGCCGTTCACACCAGGCCTCGGTAGCGCAGTAGGTAGCGCGTCAGTCTCATAATCAGTCATACGTCCAATGTCAGAGCAATCTGAAGGTCGTGAGTTCGATCCTCACCTGGGGCATTTCTTTTTTGTCTTCATTTATCATCACACATTAGTTCAAAACGTTTACCACGAAATACTTTACCTCTGTGTCGGCCTCTTTGAAAAATATCCTACTCTGGAAATATGTGACAAATGCAGGCATCGGATATCTGAAGAACCATACCACATGGTGTGCTCACAACTGGGTGGCATGAAAAATGGGATGAAACTTACTTCTTCCAGGACACTAGTTATCATCTCTATCAAGAACAGGATAATAATTGCGTTTACGGGCATGCACATTATAGCTTGCATAAGGGTTCTACCACAACCTTGACGATTCCAATATATGACACTAAAGAAAGCACAGTTTCCACCATGGACCCGTTTGTTGACGCATACTGGTGAGTTCTAAAAAATTTAAAGCCCGATCCCCGCCGTCCACACCAGGCCTCGGTAGCGCAGTAGGTAGCGCGTCAGTCTCATAATCAGTCATACGTCCAATGTCAGAGCAATCTGAAGGTCGTGAGTTCGATCCTCACCCGGGGCATTTCTTTTTTTTCTTCATTTATCATCACACATTAGTTCAAAACGTTTACCACGAAATACTTTACCTCTGTGTCGGCCTCTTTGAAAAATATCCTACTCTGGAAATATGTGACAAATGCAGGCATCGGATATCTGAAGAACCATACCACATGGTGTGCTCACAACTGGGTGGCATGAAAAATGGGATGAAACTTACTTCTTCCAGGACACTAGTTATCATCTCTTATCAAGAACAGGATAATATATGCGTTTACGGGCACGCACATTATAGCTTGCATTAGGGTTCTACCACAACCTTGACGATTCCAACATATGACACTAAAGAAAGCACAGTTTCCACCATGGACCCGTTTGTTGACGCATACTGGTGAGTTCTAAAAAATTTAAAGCCCGATCCCCGCCGTCCACACCAGGCCTCGGTAGCGCAGTAGGTAGCGCGTCAGTCTCATAATCAGTCATACGTCCAATGTCAGAGCAATCTGAAGGTCGTGAGTTCGATCCTCACCCGGGGCATTTCTTTTTTTTCTTCATTTATCATCACACATTAGTTCAAAACGTTTACCACGAAATACTTTACCTCTGTGTCGGCCTCTTTGAAAAATATCCTACTCTGGAAATATGTGACAAATGCAGGCATCGGATATCTGAAGAACCATACCACATGGTGTGCTCACAACTGGGTGGCATGAAAAATGGGATGGAACTTACTTCTTCCAGGACACTAGTTATCATCTCTAACAAGAACAGGATAATAATTGCGTTTACGGGCATGCACATTATAGCTTGCATTAGGGTTCTACCACAACCTAGACGAGTCCAACATATGGCACTTAAAAAAGCACAGTTTCCACCATGGACCCGTTTGTTGACGCATACTGGTGAGTTCTAAAATATATAAAGCCCGATCCCCGCCGTTCACACCAGGCCTCGGTAGCGCAGTAGGTAGCGCGTCAGTCTCATAATCAGTCATACGTCCAATGTCAGAGCAATCTGAAGGTCGTGAGTTCGATCCTCACCCGGGGCATTTCTTTTTTGTCTTCATTTATCATCACACATTAGTTCAAAACGTTTACCACGAAATACTTTACCTCTGTGTCGGCCTCTTTGAAAAATATCCTACTCTGGAAATATGTGACAAATGCAGGCATCGGATATCTGAAGAACCATACCACATGGTGTGCTCACAACTGGGTGACATGAAAAATGGGATGGAACTTACTTCTTCCAGGACACTAGTTATCATCTCTAACAAGAACAGGATAATAATTGCGTTTACGGGCATGCACATTATAGCTTGCATTAGGGTTCTACCACAACCTAGACGAGTCCAACATATGGCACTTAAAAAAGCACAGTTTCCACCATGGACCCGTTTGTTGACGCATACTGGTGAGTTCTAAAATATATAAAGCCCGATCCCCGCCGTTCACACCAGGCCTCGGTAGCGCAGTAGGTAGCGCGTCAGTCTCATAATCAGTCATACGTCCAATGTCAGAGCAATCTGAAGGTCGTGAGTTCGATCCTCACCCGGGGCATTTCTTTTTTGTCTTCATTTATCATCACACATTAGTTCAAAACGTTTACCACGAAATACTTTACCTCTGTGTCGGCCTCTTTGAAAAATATCCTACTCTGGAAATATGTGACAAATGCAGGCATCGGATATCTGAAGAACCATACCACATGGTGTGCTCACAACTGGGTGGCATGAAAAATGGGATGAAACTTACTTCTTCCAGGACACTAGTTATCATCTCTATCAAGAACAGGATAATAATTGCGTTTACGGGCATGCACATTATAGCTTGCATTAGGGTTCTACCACAACCTTGACGATTCCAATATATGACACTAAAGAAAGCACAGTTTCCACCATGGACCCGTTTGTTGACGCATACTGGTGAGTTCTAAAAAATTTAAAGCCCGATCCCCGCCGTCCACACCAGGCCTCGGTAGCGCAGTAGGTAGCGCGTCAGTCTCATAATCAGTCATACGTCCAATGTCAGAGCAATCTGAAGGTCGTGAGTTCGATCCTCACCCGGGGCATTTCTTTTTTTTCTTCATTTATCATCACACATTAGTTCAAAACGTTTACCACGAAATACTTTACCTCTGTGTCGGCCTCTTTGAAAAATATCCTACTCTGGAAATATGTGACAAATGCAGGCATCGGATATCTGAAGAACCATACCACATGGTGTGCTCACAACTGGGTGGCATGAAAAATGGGATGAAACTTACTTCTTCCAGGACACTAGTTATCATCTCTATCAAGAACAGGATAATAATTGCGTTTACGGGCACGCACATTATAGCTTGCATTAGGGTTCTACCACAACCTTGACGATTCCAACATATGGCACTTAAAAAAGCACAGTTTCCACCATGGACCCGTTTGTTGACGCATACTGGTGAGTTCTAAAATATATAAAGCCCGATCCCCGCCGTTCACACCAGGCCTCGGTAGCGCAGTAGGTAGCGCGTCAGTCTCATAATCAGTCATACGTCCAATGTCAGAGCAATCTGAAGGTCGTGAGTTCGATCCTCACCCGGGGCATTTCTTTTTTTTCTTCATTTATCATCACACATTAGTTCAAAACGTTTACCACGAAATACTTTACCTCTGTGTCGGCCTCTTTGAAAAATATCCTACTCTGGAAATATGTGACAAATGCAGGCATCGGATATCTGAAGAACCATACCACATGGTGTGCTCACAACTGGGTGGCATGAAAAATGGGATGAAACTTACTTCTTCCAGGACACTAGTTATCATCTCTTATCAAGAACAGGATAATAATTGCGTTTACGGGCACGCACATTATAGCTTGCATTAGGGTTCTACCACAACCTTGACGATTCCAACATATGACACTAAAGAAAGCACAGTTTCCACCATGGACCCGTTTGTTGACGCATACTGGTGAGTTCTAAAAAATTTAAAGCCCGATCCCCGCCGTCCACACCAGGCCTCGGTAGCGCAGTAGGTAGCGCGTCAGTCTCATAATCAGTCATACGTCCAATGTCAGAGCAATCTGAAGGTCGTGAGTTCGATCCTCACCCGGGGCATTTCTTTTTTTTCTTCATTTATCATCACACATTAGTTCAAAACGTTTACCACGAAATACTTTACCTCTGTGTCGGCCTCTTTGAAAAATATCCTACTCTGGAAATATGTGACAAATGCAGGCATCGGATATCTGAAGAACCATACCACATGGTGTGCTCACAACTGGGTGGCATGAAAAATGGGATGGAACTTACTTCTTCCAGGACACTAGTTATCATCTCTAACAAGAACAGGATAATAATTGCGTTTACGGGCATGCACATTATAGCTTGCATTAGGGTTCTACCACAACCTAGACGAGTCCAACATATGGCACTTAAAAAAGCACAGTTTCCACCATGGACCCGTTTGTTGACGCATACTGGTGAGTTCTAAAATATATAAAGCCCGATCCCCGCCGTTCACACCAGGCCTCGGTAGCGCAGTAGGTAGCGCGTCAGTCTCATAATCAGTCATACGTCCAATGTCAGAGCAATCTGAAGGTCGTGAGTTCGATCCTCACCCGGGGCATTTCTTTTTTGTCTTCATTTATCATCACACATTAGTTCAAAACGTTTACCACGAAATACTTTACCTCTGTGTCGGCCTCTTTGAAAAATATCCTACTCTGGAAATATGTGACAAATGCAGGCATCGGATATCTGAAGAACCATACCACATGGTGTGCTCACAACTGGGTGGCATGAAAAATGGGATGGAACTTACTTCTTCCAGGACACTAGTTATCATCTCTAACAAGAACAGGATAATAATTGCGTTTACGGGCATGCACATTATAGCTTGCATTAGGGTTCTACCACAACCTAGACGAGTCCAACATATGGCACTTAAAAAAGCACAGTTTCCACCATGGACCCGTTTGTTGACGCATACTGGTGAGTTCTAAAATATATAAAGCCCGATCCCCGCCGTTCACACCAGGCCTCGGTAGCGCAGTAGGTAGCGCGTCAGTCTCATAATCAGTCATACGTCCAATGTCAGAGCAATCTGAAGGTCGTGAGTTCGATCCTCACCCGGGGCATTTCTTTTTTGTCTTCATTTATCATCACACATTAGTTCAAAACGTTTACCACGAAATACTTTACCTCTGTGTCGGCCTCTTTGAAAAATATCCTACTCTGGAAATATGTGACAAATGCAGGCATCGGATATCTGAAGAACCATACCACATGGTGTGCTCACAACTGGGTGGCATGAAAAATGGGATGAAACTTACTTCTTCCAGGACACTAGTTATCATCTCTATCAAGAACAGGATAATAATTGCGTTTACGGGCATGCACATTATAGCTTGCATTAGGGTTCTACCACAACCTTGACGATTCCAATATATGACACTAAAGAAAGCACAGTTTCCACCATGGACCCGTTTGTTGACGCATACTGGTGAGTTCTAAAAAATTTAAAGCCCGATCCCCGCCGTCCACACCAGGCCTCGGTAGCGCAGTAGGTAGCGCGTCAGTCTCATAATCAGTCATACGTCCAATGTCAGAGCAATCTGAAGGTCGTGAGTTCGATCCTCACCCGGGGCATTTCTTTTTTTTCTTCATTTATCATCACACATTAGTTCAAAACGTTTACCACGAAATACTTTACCTCTGTGTCGGCCTCTTTGAAAAATATCCTACTCTGGAAATATGTGACAAATGCAGGCATCGGATATCTGAAGAACCATACCACATGGTGTGCTCACAACTGGGTGGCATGAAAAATGGGATGAAACTTACTTCTTCCAGGACACTAGTTATCATCTCTATCAAGAACAGGATAATAATTGCGTTTACGGGCACGCACATTATAGCTTGCATTAGGGTTCTACCACAACCTTGACGATTCCAACATATGGCACTTAAAAAAGCACAGTTTCCACCATGGACCCGTTTGTTGACGCATACTGGTGAGTTCTAAAATATATAAAGCCCGATCCCCGCCGTTCACACCAGGCCTCGGTAGCGCAGTAGGTAGCGCGTCAGTCTCATAATCAGTCATACGTCCAATGTCAGAGCAATCTGAAGGTCGTGAGTTCGATCCTCACCCGGGGCATTTCTTTTTTGTCTTCATTTATCATCACACATTAGTTCAAAACGTTTACCACGAAATACTTTACCTCTGTGTCGGCCTCTTTGAAAAATATCCTACTCTGGAAATATGTGACAAATGCAGGCATCGGATATCTGAAGAACCATACCACATGGTGTGCTCACAACTGGGTGGCATGAAAAATGGGATGAAACTTACTTCTTCCAGGACACTAGTTATCATCTCTATCAAGAACAGGATAATAATTGCGTTTACGGGCATGCACATTATAGCTTGCATTAGGGTTCTACCACAACCTTGACGATTCCAATATATGACACTAAAGAAAGCACAGTTTCCACCATGGACCCGTTTGTTGACGCATACTGGTGAGTTCTAAAAAATTTAAAGCCCGATCCCCGCCGTCCACACCAGGCCTCGGTAGCGCAGTAGGTAGCGCGTCAGTCTCATAATCAGTCATACGTCCAATGTCAGAGCAATCTGAAGGTCGTGAGTTCTATCCTCACCCGGGGCATTTCTTTTTTGTCTTCATTTATCATCACACATTAGTTCAAAACGTTTACCACGAAATACTTTACCTCTGTGTCGGCCTCTTTGAAAAATATCCTACTCTGGAAATATGTGACAAATGCAGGCATCGGATATCTGAAGAACCATACCACATGGTGTGCTCACAACTGGGTGGCATGAAAAATGGGATGAAACTTACTTCTTCCAGGACACTAGTTATCATCTCTATCAAGAACAGGATAATAATTGCGTTTACGGGCACGCACATTATAGCTTGCATTAGGGTTCTACCACAACCTTGACGATTCCAACATATGACACTAAAGAAAGCACAGTTTCCACCATGGACCCGTTTGTTGAAGCATACTGGTGAGTTCTAAAAAATTTAAAGCCCGATCCCCGCCGTCCACTCCAGGCCTCGGTAGCGCAGTAGGTAGCGCGTCAGTCTCATAATGAGTCATACGTCCAATGTCAGAGCAATCTGAAGGTCGTGAGTTCGATCCTCACCCGGGGCATTTCTTTTTTTTCTTCATTTATCATCACACATTAGTTCAAAACGTTTACCACGAAATACTTTACCTCTGTGTCGGCCTCTTTGAAAAATATCCTACTCTGGAAATATGTGACAAATGCAGGCATCGGATATCTGAAGAACCATACCACATGGTGTGCTCACAACTGGGTGTCATGAAAAATGGGATGGAACTTACTTCTTCCAGGACACTAGTTATCATCTCTAACAAGAACAGGATAATAATTGCGTTTACGGGCATGCACATTATAGCTTGCATTAGGGTTCTACCACAACCTAGACGAGTCCAACATATGGCACTTAAAAAAGCACAGTTTCCACCATGGACCCGTTTGTTGACGCATACTGGTGAGTTCTAAAATATATAAAGCCCGATCCCCGCCGTTCACACCAGGCCTCGGTAGCGCAGTAGGTAGCGCGTCAGTCTCATAATCAGTCATACGTCCAATGTCAGAGCAATCTGAAGGTCGTGAGTTCTATCCTCACCCGGGGCATTTCTTTTTTGTCTTCATTTATCATCACACATTAGTTCAAAACGTTTACCACGAAATACTTTACCTCTGTGTCGGCCTCTTTGAAAAATATCCTACTCTGGAAATATGTGACAAATGCAGGCATCGGATATCTGAAGAACCATACCACATGGTGTGCTCACAACTGGGTGGCATGAAAAATGGGATGAAACTTACTTCTTCCAGGACACTAGTTATCATCTCTATCAAGAACAGGATAATAATTGCGTTTACGGGCATGCACATTATAGCTTGCATTAGGGTTCTACCACAACCTTGACGATTCCAATATATGACACTAAAGAAAGCACAGTTTCCACCATGGACCCGTTTGTTGACGCATACTGGTGAGTTCTAAAAAATTTAAAGCCCGATCCCCGCCGTCCACACCAGGCCTCGGTAGCGCAGTAGGTAGCGCGTCAGTCTCATAATCAGTCATACGTCCAATGTCAGAGCAATCTGAAGGTCGTGAGTTCGATCCTCACCCGGGGCATTTCTTTTTTTTCTTCATTTATCATCACACATTAGTTCAAAACGTTTACCACGAAATACTTTACCTCTGTGTCGGCCTCTTTGAAAAATATCCTACTCTGGAAATATGTGACAAATGCAGGCATCGGATATCTGAAGAACCATACCACATGGTGTGCTCACAACTGGGTGGCATGAAAAATGGGATGGAACTTACTTCTTCCAGGACACTAGTTATCATCTCTAACAAGAACAGGATAATAATTGCGTTTACGGGCATGCACATTATAGCTTGCATTAGGGTTCTACCACAACCTAGACGAGTCCAACATATGGCACTTAAAAAAGCACAGTTTCCACCATGGACCCGTTTGTTGACGCATACTGGTGAGTTCTAAAATATATAAAGCCCGATCCCCGCCGTTCACACCAGGCCTCGGTAGCGCAGTAGGTAGCGCGTCAGTCTCATAATCAGTCATACGTCCAATGTCAGAGCAATCTGAAGGTTGTGAGTTCGATCCTCACCTGGGGCATTTCTTTTTTGTCTTCATTTATCATCACACATTAGTTCAAAACGTTTACCACGAAATACTTTACCTCTGTGTCGGCCTCTTTGAAAAATATCCTACTCTGGAAATATGTGACAAATGCAGGCATCGGATATCTGAAGAACCATACCACATGGTGTGCTCACAACTGGGTGGCATGAAAAATGGGATGAAACTTACTTCTTCCAGGACACTAGTTATCATCTCTATCAAGAACAGGATAATAATTGCGTTTACGGGCATGCACATTATAGCTTGCATTAGGGTTCTACCACAACCTTGACGATTCCAATATATGACACTAAAGAAAGCACAGTTTCCACCATGGACCCGTTTGTTGACGCATACTGGTGAGTTCTAAAAAATTTAAAGCCCGATCCCCGCCGTCCACACCAGGCCTCGGTAGCGCAGTAGGTAGCGCGTCAGTCTCATAATCAGTCATACGTCCAATGTCAGAGCAATCTGAAGGTCGTGAGTTCGATCCTCACCCGGGGCATTTCTTTTTTTTCTTCATTTATCATCACACATTAGTTCAAAACGTTTACCACGAAATACTTTACCTCTGTGTCGGCCTCTTTGAAAAATATCCTACTCTGGAAATATGTGACAAATGCAGGCATCGGATATCTGAAGAACCATACCACATGGTGTGCTCACAACTGGGTGGCATGAAAAATGGGATGGAACTTACTTCTTCCAGGACACTAGTTATCATCTCTAACAAGAACAGGATAATAATTGCGTTTACGGGCATGCACATTATAGCTTGCATTAGGGTTCTACCACAACCTAGACGAGTCCAACATATGGCACTTAAAAAAGCACAGTTTCCACCATGGACCCGTTTGTTGACGCATACTGGTGAGTTCTAAAATATATAAAGCCCGATCCCCGCCTTTCACACCAGGCCTCGGTAGCGCAGTAGGTAGCGCGTCAGTCTCATAATCAGTCATACGTCCAATGTCAGAGCAATCTGAAGGTCGTGAGTTCGATCCTCACCCGGGGCATTTCTTTTTTGTCTTCATTTATCATCACACATTAGTTCAAAACGTTTACCACGAAATACTTTACCTCTGTGTCGGCCTCTTTGAAAAATATCCTACTCTGGAAATATGTGACAAATGCAGGCATCGGATATCTGAAGAACCATACCACATGGTGTGCTCACAACTGGGTGGCATGAAAAATGGGATGGAACTTACTTCTTCCAGGACACTAGTTATCATCTCTAACAAGAACAGGATAATAATTGCGTTTACGGGCATGCACATTATAGCTTGCATTAGGGTTCTACCACAACCTAGACGAGTCCAACATATGGCACTTAAAAAAGCACAGTTTCCACCATGGACCCGTTTGTTGACGCATACTGGTGAGTTCTAAAATATATAAAGCCCGATCCCCGCCGTTCACACCAGGCCTCGGTAGCGCAGTAGGTAGCGCGTCAGTCTCATAATCAGTCATACGTCCAATGTCAGAGCAATCTGAAGGTCGTGAGTTCGATCCTCACCCGGGGCATTTCTTTTTTGTCTTCATTTATCATCACACATTAGTTCAAAACGTTTACCACGAAATACTTTACCTCTGTGTCGGCCTCTTTGAAAAATATCCTACTCTGGAAATATGTGACAAATGCAGGCATCGGATATCTGAAGAACCATACCACATGGTGTGCTCACAACTGGGTGGCATGAAAAATGGGATGAAACTTACTTCTTCCAGGACACTAGTTATCATCTCTATCAAGAACAGGATAATAATTGCGTTTACGGGCATGCACATTATAGCTTGCATTAGGGTTCTACCACAACCTTGACGATTCCAATATATGACACTAAAGAAAGCACAGTTTCCACCATGGACCCGTTTGTTGACGCATACTGGTGAGTTCTAAAAAATTTAAAGCCCGATCCCCGCCGTCCACACCAGGCCTCGGTAGCGCAGTAGGTAGCGCGTCAGTCTCATAATGAGTCATACGTCCAATGTCAGAGCAATCTGAAGGTCGTGAGTTCGATCCTCACCCGGGGCATTTCTTTTTTTTCTTCATTTATCATCACACATTAGTTCATAACGTTTACCACGAAATACTTTACCTCTGTGTCGGCCTCTTTGAAAAATATCCTACTCTGGAAATATGTGACAAATGCAGGCATCGGATATCTGAAGAACCATACCACATGGTGTGCTCACAACTGGGTGGCATGAAAAATGGGATGGAACTTACTTCTTCCAGGACACTAGTTATCATCTCTAACAAGAACAGGATAATAATTGCGTTTAAGGGCATGCACATTATAGCTTGCATTAGGGTTCTACCACAACCTAGACGAGTCCAACATATGGCACTTAAAAAAGCACAGTTTCCACCAAGGACCCGTTTGTTGACGCATACTGGTGAGTTCTAAAATATATAAAGCCCGATCCCCGCCGTTCACACCAGGCCTCGGTAGCGCAGTAGGTAGCGCGTCAGTCTCATAATCAGTCATACGTCCAATGTCAGAGCAATCTGAAGGTCGTGATTTCGATCCTCACCCGGGGCATTTCTTTTTTTTCTTCATTTATCATCACACATTAGTTCAAAACGTTTACCACGAAATACTTTACCTCTGTGTCGGCCTCTTTGAAAAATATCCTACTCTGGAAATATGTGACAAATGCAGGCATCGGATATCTGAAGAACCATACCACATGGTGTGCTCACAACTGGGTGGCATGAAAAATGGGATGAAACTTACTTCTTCCAGGACACTAGTTATCATCTCTATCAAGAACAGGATAATAATTGCGTTTACGGGCACGCACATTATAGCTTGCATTAGGGTTCTACCACAACCTAGGTGAGTCCAACATATGGCACTTAAAAAAGCAGTTTCCACCATGGACCCGTTTGTTGACGCATACTGGTGAGTTCTAAAAAATATAAAGCCCGATCCCCGCCGTCCACACCAGGCCTCGGTAGCGCAGTAAGTAGCGCGTCAGTCTCATAATCAGTCATACGTCCAATGTCAGAGCAATCTGAAGGTCGTGAGTTCGATCCTCACCCGGGGCATTTCTTTTTTTTCTTCATTTATCATCACACATTAGTTCAAAACGTTTACCACGAAATACTTTACCTCTGTGTCGGCCTCTTTGAAAAATATCCTACTCTGGAAATATGTGACAAATGCAGGCATCGGATATCTGAAGAACCATACCACATGGTGTGCTCACAACTGGGTGGCATGAAAAATGGGATGGAACTTACTTCTTCCAGGACACTAGTTATCATCTCTTATCAAGAACAGGATATTAATTGCGTTTACGGGCACGCACATTATAGCTTGCATTAGGGTTCTACCACAACCTAGGTGAGTCCAACATATGGCACTTAAAAAAGCACAGTTTCCACCATGGACCCGTTTGTTGACGCATACTGGTGAGTTCTAAAATATATAAAGCCCGATCCCCGCTGTCCACACCAGGCCTCGGTAGCGCAGTAGGTAGCGCGTCAGTCTCATAATCAGTCATACGTCCAATGTCAGAGCAATCTGAAGGTCGTGATTTCGATCCTCACCCGGGGCATTTCTTTTTTTTCTTCATTTATCATCACACATTAGTTCAAAACGTTTACCACGAAATACTTTACCTCTGTGTCGGCCTCTTTGAAAAATATCCTACTCTGGAAATATGTGACAAATGCAGGCATCGGATATCTGAAGAACCATACCACATGGTGTGCTCACAACTGGGTGGCATGAAAAATGGGATGAAACTTACTTCTTCCAGGACACTAGTTATCATCTCTATCAAGAACAGGATAATAATTGCGTTTACGGGCACGCACATTATAGCTTGCATTAGGGTTCTACCACAACCTAGGTGAGTCCAACATATGGCACTTAAAAAAGCAGTTTCCACCATGGACCCGTTTGTTGACGCATACTGGTGAGTTCTAAAAAATATAAAGCCCGATCCCCGCCGTCCACACCAGGCCTCGGTAGCGCAGTAAGTAGCGCGTCAGTCTCATAATCAGTCATACGTCCAATGTCAGAGCAATCTGAAGGTCGTGAGTTCGATCCTCACCCGGGGCATTTCTTTTTTTTCTTCATTTATCATCACACATTAGTTCAAAACGTTTACCACGAAATACTTTACCTCTGTGTCGGCCTCTTTGAAAAATATCCTACTCTGGAAATATGTGACAAATGCAGGCATCGGATATCTGAAGAACCATACCACATGGTGTGCTCACAACTGGGTGGCATGAAAAATGGGATGGAACTTACTTCTTCCAGGACACTAGTTATCATCTCTTATCAAGAACAGGATATTAATTGCGTTTACGGGCACGCACATTATAGCTTGCATTAGGGTTCTACCACAACCTAGGTGAGTCCAACATATGGCACTTAAAAAAGCACAGTTTCCACCATGGACCCGTTTGTTGACGCATACTGGTGAGTTCTAAAAAATATAAAGCCCGATCCCCGCCGTCCACACCAGGCCTCGGTAGCGCAGTAGGTAGCGCGTCAGTCTCATAATCAGTCATACGTCCAATGTCAGAGCAATCTGAAGGTCGTGAGTTCGATCCTCACCCGGGGCATTTCTTTTTTGTCTTCATTTATCATCACACATTAGTTCAAAACGTTTACCACGAAATACTTTACCTCTGTGTCGGCCTCTTTGAAAAATATCCTACTCTGGAAATATGTGACAAATGCAGGCATCGGATATCTGAAGAACCATACCACATGGTGTGCTCACAACTGGGTGGCATGAAAAATGGGATGAAACTTACTTCTTCCAGGACAATAGTTATCATCTCTATCAAGAACAGGATAATAATTGCGTTTACGGGCACGCACATTATAGCTTGCATTAGGGTTCTACCACAACCTTGACGATTCCAACATATGACACTAAAGAAAGCACAGTTTCCACCATGGACCCGTTTGTTGAAGCATACTGGTGAGTTCTAAAAAATTTAAAGCCCGATCCCCGCCGTCCACTCCAGGCCTCGGTAGCGCAGTAGGTAGCGCGTCAGTCTCATAATGAGTCATACGTCCAATGTCAGAGCAATCTGAAGGTCGTGAGTTCGATCCTCACCCGGGGCATTTCTTTTTTTTCTTCATTTATCATCACACATTAGTTCAAAACGTTTACCACGAAATACTTTACCTCTGTGTCGGCCTCTTTGAAAAATATCCTACTCTGGAAATATGTGACAAATGCAGGCATCGGATATCTGAAGAACCATACCACATGGTGTGCTCACAACTGGGTGTCATGAAAAATGGGATGGAACTTACTTCTTCCAGGACACTAGTTATCATCTCTAACAAGAACAGGATAATAATTGCGTTTACGGGCATGCACATTATAGCTTGCATTAGGGTTCTACCACAACCTAGACGAGTCCAACATATGGCACTTAAAAAAGCACAGTTTCCACCATGGACCCGTTTGTTGACGCATACTGGTGAGTTCTAAAATATATAAAGCCCGATCCCCGCCGTCCGCACCAGGCCTCGGTAGCGCAGTAGGTAGCGCGTCAGTCTCATAATCAGTCATACGTCCAATGTCAGAGCAATCTGAAGGTCGTGAGTTCGATCCTCACCCGGGGCATTTCTTTTTTGTCTTTATTTATCATCACACATTAGTTCAAAACGTTTACCACGAAATACTTTACCTCTGTGTCGGCCTCTTTGAAAAATATCCTACTCTGGAAATATGTGACAAATGCAGGCATCGGATATCTGAAGAACCATACCACATGGTGTGCTCACAACTGGGTGGCATGAAAAATGGGATGAAACTTACTTTTTCCAGGACACTAGTTATCATCTCTATCAAGAACAGGATAATAATTGCGTTTACGGGCACGCACATTATAGCTTGCATTAGGGTTCTACCACAACCTTGACGATTCCAATATATGACACTAAAGAAAGCACAGTTTCAACCATGGACCCGTTTGTTGACGCATACTGGTGAGTTCTAAAAAATTTAAAGCCCGATCCCCACCGTCCACACCAGGCCTCGGTAGCGCAGTAGGTAGCGCGTCAGTCTCATAATCAGTCATACGTCCAATGTCAGAGCAATCTGAAGGTCGTGAGTTCGATCCTCACCCGGGGCATTTCTTTTTTGTCTTCATTTATCATCACACATTAGTTCAAAACGTTTACCACGAAATACTTTACCTCTGTGTCGGCCTCTTTGAAAAATATCCTACTCTGGAAATATGTGACAAATGCAGGCATCGGATATCTGAAGAACCATACCACATGGTGTGCTCACAACTGGGTGGCATGAAAAATGGGATGGAACTTACTTCTTCCAGGACACTAGTTATCATCTCTATCAAGAACAGGATAATAATTGCGTTTACGGGCACGCACATTATAGCTTGCATTAGGGTTCTACCACAACCTAGGTGAGTCCAACATATGGCACTTAAAAAAGCACAGTTTCCACCATGGACCCGTTTGTTGACGCATACTGGTGAGTTCTAAAAAATATAAAGCCCGATCCCCGCCGTCCACACCAGGCCTCGGTAGCGCAGTAGGTAGCGCGTCAGTCTCATAATCAGTCATACGTCCAATGTCAGAGCAATCTGAAGGTCGTGAGTTCGATCCTCACCCGGGGCATTTCTTTTTTTTCTTCATTTATCATCACACATTAGTTCAAAACGTTTACCACGAAATACTTTACCTCTGTGTCGGCCTCTTTGAAAAATATCCTACTCTGGAAATATGTGACAAATGCAGGCATCGGATATCTGAAGAACCATACCACATGGTGTGCTCACAACTGGGTGGCATGAAAAATGGGATGAAACTTACTTCTTCCAGGACACTAGTTATCATCTCTATCAAGAACAGGATAATAATTGCGTTTACGGGCACGCACATTATAGCTTGCATTAGGGTTCTACCACAACCTTGACGATTCCAATATATGACACTAAAGAAAGCACAGTTTCCACCATGGACCCGTTTGTTGACGCATACTGGTGAGTTCTAAAAAATATAAAGCCCGATCCCCGCCGTCCACACCAGGCCTCGGTAGCGCAGTAGGTAGCGCGTCAGTCTCATAATCAGTCATACGTCCAATGTCAGAGCAATCTGAAGGTCGTGAGTTCGATCCTCACCCGGGGCATTTCTTTTTTTTCTTCATTTATCATCACACATTAGTTCAAAACGTTTACCACGAAATACTTTACCTCTGTGTCGGCCTCTTTGAAAAATATCCTACTCTGGAAATATGTGACAAATGCAGGCATCGGATATCTGAAGAACCATACCACATGGTGTGCTCACAACTGGGTGGCATGAAAAATGGGATGAAACTTACTTCTTCCAGGACACTAGTTATCATCTCTATCAAGAACAGGATAATAATTGCGTTTACGGGCACGCACATTATAGCTTGCATTAGGGTTCTACCACAACCTAGGTGAGTCCAACATATGGCACTTAAAAAAGCACAGTTTCCACCATGGACCCGTTTGTTGACGCATACTGGTGAGTTCTAAAAAAATATAAAGCCCGATCCCCGCCGTCCCCACCAGGCCTCGGTAGCGCAGTAGGTAGCGCGTCAGTCTCATAATCAGTCATACGTCCAATGTCAGAGCAATCTGAAGGTCGTGAGTTCGATCCTCACCCGGGGCATTTCTTTTTTTTCTTCATTTATCATCACACATTAGTTCAAAACGTTTACCACGAAATACTTTACCTCTGTGTCGGCCTCTTTGAAAAATATCCTACTCTGGAAATATGTGACAAATGCAGGCATCGGATATCTGAAGAACCATACCACATGGTGTGCTCACAACTGGGTGGCATGAAAAATGGGATGGAACTTACTTCTTCCAGGACACTAGTTATCATCTCTTATCAAGAACAGGATATTAATTGCGTTTACGGGCACGCACATTATAGCTTGCATTAGGGTTCTACCACAACCTAGGTGAGTCCAACATATGGCACTTAAAAAAGCACAGTTTCCACCATGGACCCGTTTGTTGACGCATACTGGTGAGTTCTAAAAAATATAAAGCCCGATCCCCGCCGTCCACACCAGGCCTCGGTAGCGCAGTAGGTAGCGCGTCAGTCTCATAATCAGTCATACGTCCAATGTCAGAGCAATCTGAAGGTCGTGAGTTCGATCCTCACCCGGGGCATTTCTTTTTTTTCTTCATTTATCATCACACATTAGTTCAAAACGTTTACCACGAAATACTTTACCTCTGTGTCGGCCTCTTTGAAAAATATCCTACTCTGGAAATATGTGACAAATGCAGGCATCGGATATCTGAAGAACCATACCACATGGTGTGCTCACAACTGGGTGGCATGAAAAATGGGATGAAACTTACTTCTTCCAGGACACTAGTTATCATCTCTATCAAGAACAGGATAATAATTGCGTTTACGGGCACGCACATTATAGCTTGCATTAGGGTTCTACCACAACCTTGACGATTCCAACATATGACACTAAAGAAAGCACAGTTTCCACCATGGACCCGTTTGTTGACGCATACTGGTAAGTTCTAAAATATATAAAGCCCGATCCCCGCCGTTCACACCAGGCCTCGGTAGCGCAGTAGGTAGCGCGTCAGTCTCATAATCAGTCATACGTCCAATGTCAGAGCAATCTGAAGGTCGTGATTTCGATCCTCACCCGGGGCATTTCTTTTTTTTCTTCATTTATCATCACACATTAGTTCAAAACGTTTACCACGAAATACTTTACCTCTGTGTCGGCCTCTTTGAAAAATATCCTACTCTGGAAATATGTGACAAATGCAGGCATCGGATATCTGAAGAACCATACCACATGGTGTGCTCACAACTGGGTGGCATGAAAAATGGGATGAAACTTACTTCTTCCAGGACACTAGTTATCATCTCTATCAAGAACAGGATAATAATTGCGTTTACGGGCACGCACATTATAGCTTGCATTAGGGTTCTACCACAACCTAGGTGAGTCCAACATATGGCACTTAAAAAAGCACAGTTTCCACCATGGACCCGTTTGTTGACGCATACTGGTGAGTTCTAAAAAATATAAAGCCCGATCCCCGCCGTCCATACCAGGCCTCGGTAGCGCAGTAGGTAGCGCGTCAGTCTCATAATCAGTCATACGTCCAATGTCAGAGCAATCTGAAGGTCGTGAGTTCGATCCTCACCCGGGGCATTTCTTTTTTTTCTTCATTTATCATCACACATTAGTTCAAAACGTTTACCACGAAATACTTTACCTCTGTGTCGGCCTCTTTGAAAAATATCCTACTCTGGAAATATGTGACAAATGCAGGCATCGGATATCTGAAGAACCATACCACATGGTGTGCTCACAACTGGGTGGCATGAAAAATGGGATGAAACTTACTTCTTCCAGGACACTAGTTATCATCTCTATCAAGAACAGGATAATAATTGCGTTTACGGGCACGCACATTATAGCTTGCATTAGGGTTCTACCACAACCTAGGTGAGTCCAACATATGGCACTTAAAAAAGCACAGTTTCCACCATGGACCCGTTTGTTGACGCATACTGGTGAGTTCTAAAAAATATAAAGCCCGATCCCCGCCGTCCCCACCAGGCCTCGGTAGCGCAGTAGGTAGCGCGTCAGTCTCATAATCAGTCATACGTCCAATGTCAGAGCAATCTGAAGGTCGTGAGTTCGATCCTCACCCGGGGCATTTCTTTTTTTTCTTCATTTATCATCACACATTAGTTCAAAACGTTTACCACGAAATACTTTACCTCTGTGTCGGCCTCTTTGAAAAATATCCTACTCTGGAAATATGTGACAAATGCAGGCATCGGATATCTGAAGAACCATACCACATGGTGTGCTCACAACTGGGTGGCATGAAAAATGGGATGGAACTTACTTCTTCCAGGACACTAGTTATCATCTCTTATCAAGAACAGGATATTAATTGCGTTTACGGGCACGCACATTATAGCTTGCATTAGGGTTCTACCACAACCTAGGTGAGTCCAACATATGGCACTTAAAAAAGCACAGTTTCCACCATGGACCCGTTTGTTGACGCATACTGGTGAGTTCTAAAAAATATAAAGCCCGATCCCCGCCGTCCACACCAGGCCTCGGTAGCGCAGTAGGTAGCGCGTCAGTCTCATAATCAGTCATACGTCCAATGTCAGAGCAATCTGAAGGTCGTGAGTTCGATCCTCACCCGGGGCATTTCTTTTTTTTCTTCATTTATCATCACACATTAGTTCAAAACGTTTACCACGAAATACTTTACCTCTGTGTCGGCCTCTTTGAAAAATATCCTACTCTGGAAATATGTGACAAATGCAGGCATCGGATATCTGAAGAACCATACCACATGGTGTGCTCACAACTGGGTGGCATGAAAAATGGGATGAAACTTACTTCTTCCAGGACACTAGTTATCATCTCTATCAAGAACAGGATAATAATTGCGTTTACGGGCACGCACATTATAGCTTGCATTAGGGTTCTACCACAACCTAGGTGAGTCCAACATATGGCACTTAAAAAAGCACAGTTTCCACCATGGACCCGTTTGTTGACGCATACTGGTGAGTTCTAAAAAATATAAAGCCCGATCCCCGCCGTCCATACCAGGCCTCGGTAGCGCAGTAGGTAGCGCGTCAGTCTCATAATCAGTCATACGTCCAATATCAGAGCAATCTGAAGATCGTGAGTTCGATCCTCACCCGGGGCATTTCTTTTTTTTCTTCATTTATCATCACACATTAGTTCAAAACGTTTACCACGAAATACTTTACCTCTGTGTCGGCCTCTTTGAAAAATATCCTACTCTGGAAATATGTGACAAATGCAGGCATCGGATATCTGAAGAACCATACCACATGGTGTGCTCACAACTGGGTGGCATGAAAAATGGGATGAAACTTACTTCTTCCAGGACACTAGTTATCATCTCTATCAAGAACAGGATAATAATTGCGTTTACGGGCACGCACATTATAGCTTGCATTAGGGTTCTACCACAACCTTGACGATTCCAACATATGACACTAAAGAAAGCACAGTTTCCACCATGGACCCGTTTGTTGACGCATACTGGTGAGTTCTAAAATATATAAAGCCCGATCCCCGTCGTTCACACCAGGCCTCGGTAGCGCAGTAGGTAGCGCGTCAGTCTCATAATCAGTCATACGTCCAATGTCAGAGCAATCTGAAGGTCGTGAGTTCGATCCTCACCCGGGGCATTTCTTTTTTTTCTTCATTTATCATCACACATTAGTTCAAAACGTTTACCACGAAATACTTTACCTCTGTGTCGGCCTCTTTGAAAAATATCCTACTCTGGAAATATGTGACAAATGCAGGCATCGGATATCTGAAGAACCATACCACATGGTGTGCTCACAACTGGGTGGCATGAAAAATGGGATGAAACTTACTTCTTCCAGGACACTAGTTATCATCTCTATCAAGAACAGGATAATAATTGCGTTTACGGGCACGCACATTATAGCTTGCATTAGGGTTCTACCACAACCTTGACGATTCCAACATATGACACTAAAGAAAGCACAGTTTCCACCATGGACCCGTTTGTTGACGCATACTGGTGAGTTCTAAAATATATAAAGCCCGATCCCCGCCGTTCACACCAGGCCTCGGTAGCGCAGTAGGTAGCGCGTCAGTCTCATAATCAGTCATACGTCCAATGTCAGAGCAATATGAAGGTCGTGATTTCGATCCTCACCCGGGGCATTTCTTTTTTTTCTTCATTTATCATCACACATTAGTTCAAAACGTTTACCACGAAATACTTTACCTCTGTGTCGGCCTCTTTGAAAAATATCCTACTCTGGAAATATGTGACAAATGCAGGCATCGGATATCTGAAGAACCATACCACATGGTGTGCTCACAACTGGGTGGCATGAAAAATGGGATGAAACTTACTTCTTCCAGGACACTAGTTATCATCTCTATCAAGAACAGGATAATAATTGCGTTTACGGGCACGCACATTATAGCTTGCATTAGGGTTCTACCACAACCTAGGTGAGTCCAACATATGGCACTTAAAAAAGCACAGTTTCCACCATGGACCCGTTTGTTGACGCATACTGGTGAGTTCTAAAAAATATAAAGCCCGATCCCCGCCGTCCATACCAGGCCTCGGTAGCGCAGTAGGTAGCGCGTCAGTCTCATAATCAGTCATACGTCCAATATCAGAGCAATCTGAAGGTCGTGAGTTCGATCCTCACCCGGGGCATTTCTTTTTTTTCTTCATTTATCATCACACATTAGTTCAAAACGTTTACCACGAAATACTTTACCTCTGTGTCGGCCTCTTTGAAAAATATCCTACTCTGGAAATATGTGACAAATGCAGGCATCGGATATCTGAAGAACCATACCACATGGTGTGCTCACAACTGGGTGGCATGAAAAATGGGATGAAACTTACTTCTTCCAGGACACTAGTTATCATCTCTATCAAGAACAGGATAATAATTGCGTTTACGGGCACGCACATTATAGCTTGCATTAGGGTTCTACCACAACCTTGACGATTCCAACATATGACACTAAAGAAAGCACAGTTTCCACCATGGACCCGTTTGTTGACGCATACTGGTGAGTTCTAAAATATATAAAGCCCGATCCCCGCCGTTCACACCAGGCCTCGGTAGCGCAGTAGGTAGCGCGTCAGTCTCATAATCAGTCATACGTCCAATGTCAGAGCAATCTGAAGGTCGTGATTTCGATCCTCACCCGGGGCATTTCTTTTTTTTCTTCATTTATCATCACACATTAGTTCAAAACGTTTACCACGAAATACTTTACCTCTGTGTCGGCCTCTTTGAAAAATATCCTACTCTGGAAATATGTGACAAATGCAGGCATCGGATATCTGAAGAACCATACCACATGGTGTGCTCACAACTGGGTGGCATGAAAAATGGGAAGAAACTTACTTCTTCCAGGACACTAGTTATCATCTCTATCAAGAACAGGATAATAATTGCGTTTACGGGCACGCACATTATAGCTTGCATTAGGGTTCTACCACAACCTAGGTGAGTCCAACATATGGCACTTAAAAAAGCACAGTTTCCACCATGGACCCGTTTGTTGACGCATACTGGTGAGTTCTAAAAAATATAAAGCCCGATCCCCGCCGTCCACACCAGGCCTCGGTAGCGCAGTAGGTAGCGCGTCAGTCTCATAATCAGTCATACGTCCAATGTCAGAGCAATCTGAAGGTCGTGAGTTCGATCCTCACCCGGGGCATTTCTTTTTTTTCTTCATTTATCATCACACATTAGTTCAAAACGTTTACCACGAAATACTTTACCTCTGTGTCGGCCTCTTTGAAAAATATCCTACTCTGGAAATATGTGACAAATGCAGGCATCGGATATCTGAAGAGCCATACCACATGGTGTGCTCACAACTGGGTGGCATGAAAAATGGGATGGAACTTACTTCTTCCAGGACACTAGTTATCATCTCTTATCAAGAACAGGATATTAATTGCGTTTACGGGCACGCACATTATAGCTTGCATTAGGGTTCTACCACAACCTAGGTGAGTCCAACATATGGCACTTAAAAAAGCACAGTTTCCACCATGGACCCGTTTGTTGACGCATACTGGTGAGTTCTAAAAAATATAAAGCCCGATCCCCGCCGTCCACACCAGGCCTCGGTAGCGCAGTAGGTAGCGCGTCAGTCTCATAATCAGTCATACGTCCAATGTCAGAGCAATCTGAAGGTCGTGAGTTCGATCCTCACCCGGGGCATTTCTTTTTTTTCTTCATTTATCATCACACATTAGTTCAAAACGTTTACCACGAAATACTTTACCTCTGTGTCTGCCTCTTTGAAAAATATCCTACTCTGGAAATATGTGACAAATGCAGGCATCGGATATCTGAAGAACCATACCACATGGTGTGCTCACAACTGGGTGGCATGAAAAATGGGATGAAACTTACTTCTTCCAGGACACTAGTTATCATCTCTATCAAGAACAGGATAATAATTGCGTTTACGGGCACGCACATTATAGCTTGCATTAGGGTTCTACCACAACCTTGACGATTCCAACATATGACACTAAAGAAAGCACAGTTTCCACCATGGACCCGTTTGTTGAAGCATACTGGTGAGTTCTAAAAAATTTAAAGCCCGATCCCCGCCGTCCACACCAGGCCTCGGTAGCGCAGTAGGTAGCGCGTCAGTCTCATAATCAGTCATACGTCCAATGTCAGAGCAATCTGAAGGTCGTGAGTTCGATCCTCACCCGGGGCATTTCTTTTTTTTCTTCATTTATCATCACACATTAGTTCAAAACGTTTACCACGAAATACTTTACCTCTGTGTCGGCCTCTTTGAAAAATATCCTACTCTGGAAATATGTGACAAATGCAGGCATCGGATATCTGAAGAACCATACCACATGGTGTGCTCACAACTGGGTGGCATGAAAAATGGGATGAAACTTACTTCTTCCAGGACACTAGTTATCATCTCTAACAAGAACAGGATAATAATTGCGTTTACGGGCACACACATTATAGCTTGCATTAGGGTTCTACCACAACCTAGACGAGTCCAACATATGGCACTTAAAAAAGTACAGTTTCCACCATGGACCCGTTTGTTGACGCATACTGGTGAGTTCTAAAAAATATAAAGCCCGATTCCCGCCGTTCACACAAGGCCTCGGCAGCGCAGTAGGTAGCGCGTCAGTCTCATAATCAGTCATACGTCCAATGTCAGAGCAATCTGAAGGTTGTGAGTTCGATCCTCACCCGGGGCATTTCTTTTTTTTCTTCATTTATCATCACACATTAGTTCAAAACGTTTACCACGAAATACTTTACCTCTGTGTCGGCCTCTTTGAAAAATATCCTACTCTGGAAATATGTGACAAATGCAGGCATCGGATATCTGAAGAACCATACCACATGGTGTGCTCACAACTGGGTGGCATGAAAAATGGGATGAAACTTACTTCTTCCAGGACACTAGTTATCATCTCTATCAAGAACAGGATAATAATTGCGTTTACGGGCACGCACATTATAGCTTGCATTAGGGTTCTACCACAACCTTGACGATTCCAATATATGACACTAAAGAAAGCACAGTTTCCACCATGGACCCGTTTGTTGACGCATACTGGTGAGTTCTAAAAAATTTAAAGCCCGATCCCCGCCGTCCACACCAAGCCTCGGTAGCGCAGTAGGTAGCGCGTCAGTCTCATAATCAGTCATACGTCCAATGTCAGAGCAATCTGAAGGTCGTGAGTTCGATCCTCACCCGGGGCATTTCTTTTTTTTCTTCATTTATCATCACACATTAGTTCAAAACGTTTACCACGAAATACTTTACCTCTGTGTCGGCCTCTTTGAAAAATATCCTACTCTGGAAATATGTGACAAATGCAGGCATCGGATATCTGAAGAACCATACCACATGGTGTGCTCACAACTGGGTGGCATGAAAAATGGGATGGAACTTACTTCTTCCAGGACACTAGTTATCATCTCTAACAAGAACAGGATAATAATTGCGTTTACGGGCATGCACATTATAGCTTGCATTAGGGTTCTACCACAACCTAGACGAGTCCAACATATGGCACTTAAAAAAGCACAGTTTCCACCATGGACCCGTTTGTTGACGCATACTGGTGAGTTCTAAAAAATATAAAGCCGATCCCCGCCGTTCACACAAGGCCTCGGTAGCGCAGTAGGTAGCGCGTCAGTCTCATAATCAGTCATACGTCCAATGTCAGAGCAATCTGAAGGTCGTGAGTTCGATCCTCACCCGGGGCATTTCTTTTTTTTCTTCTTTTATCATCACACATTAGTTCAAAACGTTTACCACGAAATACTTTACCTCTGTGTCGGCCTCTTTGAAAAATATCCTACTCTGGAAATATGTGACAAATGCAGGCATCGGATATCTGAAGAACCATACCACATGGTGTGCTCACAACTGGGTGGCATGAAAAATGGGATGGAACTTACTTCTTCCAGGACACTAGTTATCATCTCTTATCAAGAACAGGATATTAATTGCGTTTACGGGCACGCACATTATAGCTTGCATTAGGGTTCTACCACAACCTAGGTGAGTCCAACATATGGCACTTAAAAAAGCACAGTTTCCACCATGGACCCGTTTGTTGACGCATACTGGTGAGTTCTAAAATATATATAGCCCGATCCCCGCCGTCCACACCAGGCCTCGGTAGCGCAGTAGGTAGCGCGTCAGTCTCATAATCAGTCATACGTCCAATGTCAGAGCAATCTGAAGGTCGTGAGTTCGATCCTCATCCGGGGCATTTCTTTTTTTTCTTCATTTATCATCACACATTAGTTCAAAACGTTTACCACGAAATACTTTACCTCTGTGTCGGCCTCTTTGAAAAATATCCTACTCTGGAAATATGTGACAAATGCAGGCATCGGATATCTGAAGAACCATACCACATGGTGTGCTCACAACTGGGTGGCATGAAAAATGGGATGGAACTTACTTCTTCCAGGACACTAGTTATCATCTCTTATCAAGAACAGGATATTAATTGCGTTTACGGGCACGCACATTATAGCTTGCATTAGGGTTCTACCACAACCTAGGTGAGTCCAACATATGGCACTTAAAAAAGCACAGTTTCCACCATGGACCCGTTTGTTGACGCATACTGGTGAGTTCTAAAAAATATAAAGCCCGATCCCCGCCGTCCACACCAGGCCTCGGTAGCGCAGTAGGTAGCGCGTCAGTCTCATAATCAGTCATACGTCCAATGTCAGAGCAATCTGAAGGTCGTGAGTTCGATCATCACCCGGGGCATTTCTTTTTTTTCTTCATTTATCATCACACATTAGTTCAAAACGTTTACCACGAAATACTTTACCTCTGTGTCGGCCTCTTTGAAAAATATCCTACTCTGGAAATATGTGACAAATGCAGGCATCGGATATCTGAAGAACCATACCACATGGTGTGCTCACAACTGGGTGGCATGAAAAATGGGATGGAACTTACTTCTTCCAGGACACTAGTTATCATCTCTAACAAGAACAGGATAATAATTGCGTTTACGGGCACGCACATTATAGCTTGCATTAGGGTTCTACCACAACCTTGACGATTCCAACATATGACACTAAAGAAAGCACAGTTTCCACCATGGACCCGTTTGTTGACGCATACTGGTGAGTTCTAAAAAATATAAAGCCCGATCCCCGCCGTCCACACCAGGCCTCGGTAGCGCAGTAGGTAGCGCGTCAGTCTCATAATCAGTCATACGTCCAATGTCAGAGCAATCTGAAGGTCGTGAGTTCGATCCTCACCCGGGGCATTTCTTTTTTTTCTTCATTTATCATCACACATTAGTTCAAAACGTTTACCACGAAATACTTTACCTCTGTGTCGGCCTCTTTGAAAAATATCCTACTCTGGAAATATGTGACAAATGCAGGCATCGGATATCTGAAGAACCATACCACATGGTGTGCTCACAACTGGGTGGCATGAAAAATGGGATGGAACTTACTTCTTCCAGGACACTAGTTATCATCTCTTATCAAGAACAGGATATTAATTGCGTTTACGGGCACGCACATTATAGCTTGCATTAGGGTTCTACCACAACCTTGACGATTCCAACATATGACACTTAAAAAAGCACAGTTTCCACCATGGACCCGTTTGTTGACGCATACTGGTGAGTTCTAAAAAATATAAAGCCCGATCCCCGCCGTCCACACCAGGCCTCGGTAGCGCAGTAGGTAGCGCGTCAGTCTCATAATCAGTCATACGTCCAATGTCAGAGCAATCTGAAGGTCGTCAGTTCGATCCTCACCCGGGGCATTTCTTTTTTTTCTTCATTTATCATCACACATTAGTTCAAAACGTTTACCACGAAATACTTTACCTCTGTGTCGGCCTCTTTGAAAAATATCCTACTCTGGAAATATGTGACAAATGCAGGCATCGGATATCTGAAGAACCATACCACATGGTGTGCTCACAACTGGGTGGCATGAAAAATGGGATGAAACTTACTTCTTCCAGGACACTAGTTATCATCTCTATCAAGAACAGGATAATAATTGCGTTTACGGGCACGCACATTATAGCTTGCATTAGGGTTCTACCACAACCTAGGTGAGTCCAACATATGGCACTTAAAAAAGCACAGTTTCCACCATGGACCCGTTTGTTGACGCATACTGGTGAGTTCTAAAAAATATAAAGCCCGATCCCCGCCGTCCACACCAGGCCTCGGTAGCGCAGTAGGTAGCGCGTCAGTCTCATAATCAGTCATACGTCCAATGTCAGAGCAATCTGAAGGTCGTGAGTTCGATCCTCACCCGGGGCATTTCTTTTTTTTCTTCATTTATCATCACACATTAGTTCAAAACGTTTACCACGAAATACTTTACCTCTGTGTCGGCCTCTTTGAAAAATATCCTACTCTGGAAATATGTGACAAATGCAGGCATCGGATATCTGAAGAACCATACCACATGGTGTGCTCACAACTGGGTGGCATGAAAAATGGGATGAAACTTACTTCTTCCAGGACACTAGTTATCATCTCTATCAAGAACAGGATAATAATTGCGTTTACGGGCACGCACATTATAGCTTGCATTAGGGTTCTACCACAACCTTGACGATTCCAACATATGACACTAAAGAAAGCACAGTTTCCACCATGGACCCGTTTGTTGACGCATACTGGTGAGTTCTAAAATATATAAAGCCCGATCCCCGCCGTTCACACCAGGCCTCGGTAGCGCAGTAGGTAGCGCGTCAGTCTCATAATCAGTCATACGTCCAATGTCAGAGCAATCTGAAGGTCGTGATTTCGATCCTCACCCGGGGCATTTCTTTTTTTTCTTCATTTATCATCACACATTAGTTCAAAACGTTTACCACGAAATACTTTACCTCTGTGTCGGCCTCTTTGAAAAATATCCTACTCTGGAAATATGTGACAAATGCAGGCATCGGATATCTGAAGAACCATACCACATGGTGTGCTCACAACTGGGTGGCATGAAAAATGGGATGAAACTTACTTCTTCCAGGACACTAGTTATCATCTCTATCAAGAACAGGATAATAATTGCGTTTACGGGCACGCACATTATAGCTTGCATTAGGGTTCTACCACAACCTAGGTGAGTCCAACATATGGCACTTAAAAAAGCACAGTTTCCACCATGGACCCGTTTGTTGACGCATACTGGTGAGTTCTAAAAAATATAAAGCCCGATCCCCGCCGTCCACACCAGGCCTCGGTAGCGCAGTAGGTAGCGCGTCAGTCTCATAATCAGTCATACGTCCAATGTCAGAGCAATCTGAAGGTCGTGAGTTCGATCCTCACCCGGGGCATTTCTTTTTTTTCTTCATTTATCATCACACATTAGTTCAAAACGTTTACCACGAAATACTTTACCTCTGTGTCGGCCTCTTTGGAAAATATCCTACTCTGGAAATATGTGACAAATGCAGGCATCGGATATCTGAAGAACCATACCACATGGTGCGCTCACAACTGGGTGGCATGAAAAATGGGATGAAACTTACTTCTTCCAGGACACTAGTTATCATCTCTATCAAGAACAGGATAATAATTGCGTTTACGGGCACGCACATTATAGCTTGCATTAGGGTTCTACCACAACCTTGACGATTCCAACATATGACACTAAAGAAAGCACAGTTTCCACCATGGACCCGTTTGTTGACGCATACTGGTGAGTTCTAAAATATATAAAGCCCGATCCCCGCCGTTCACACCAGGCCTCGGTAGCGCAGTAGGTAGCGCGTCAGTCTCATAATCAGTCATACGTCCAATGTCAGAGCAATCTGAAGGTCGTGATTTCGATCCTCACCCGGGGCATTTCTTTTTTTTCTTCATTTATCATCACACATTAGTTCAAAACGTTTACCACGAAATACTTTACCTCTGTGTCGGCCTCTTTGAAAAATATCCTACTCTGGAAATATGTGACAAATGCAGGCATCGGATATCTGAAGAACCATACCACATGGTGTGCTCACAACTGGGTGGCATGAAAAATGGGATGAAACTTACTTCTTCCAGGACACTAGTTATCATCTCTATCAAGAACAGGATAATAATTGCGTTTACGGGCATGCACATTATAGCTTGCATTAGGGTTCTACCACAACCTAGGTGAGTCCAACATATGGCACTTAAAAAAGCACAGTTTCCACCATGGACCCGTTTGTTGAAGCATACTGGTGAGTTCTAAAAAATATAAAGCCCGATCCCCGCCGTCCACACCAGGCCTCGGTAGCGCAGTAGGTAGCGCGTCAGTCTCATAATCAGTCATACGTCCAATGTCAGAGCAATCTGAAGGTCGTGAGTTCGATCATCACCCGGGGCATTTCTTTTTTTTCTTCATTTATCATCACACATTAGTTCAAAACGTTTACCACGAAATACTTTACCTCTGTGTCGGCCTCTTTGAAAAATATCCTACTCTGGAAATATGTGACAAATGCAGGCATCGGATATCTGAAGAACCATACCACATGGTGTGCTCACAACTGGGTGGCATGAAAAATGGGATGGAACTTACTTCTTCCAGGACACTAGTTATCATCTCTTATCAACAACAGGATATTAATTGCGTTTACGGGCACGCACATTATAGCTTGCATTAGGGTTCTACCACAACCTTGACGATTCCAACATATGACACTTAAAAAAGCACAGTTTCCACCATGGACCCGTTTGTTGACGCATACTGGTGAGTTCTAAAAAATATAAAGCCCGATCCCCGCCGTCCACACCAGGCCTCGGTAGCGCAGTAGGTAGCGCGTCAGTCTCATAATCAGTCATACGTCCAATGTCAGAGCAATCTGAAGGTCGTGAGTTCGATCCTCACCCGGGGCATTTCTTTTTTTTCTTCATTTATCATCACACATTAGTTCAAAACGTTTACCACGAAATACTTTACCTCTGTGTCGGCCTCTTTGAAAAATATCCTACTCTGGAAATATGTGACAAATGCAGGCATCGGATATCTGAAGAACCATACCACATGGTGTGCTCACAACTGGGTGGCATGAAAAATGGGATGAAACTTACTTCTTCCAGGACACTAGTTATCATCTCTATCAAGAACAGGATAATAATTGCGTTTACGGGCACGCACATTATAGCTTGCATTAGGGTTCTACCACAACCTTGACGATTCCAACATATGACACTAAAGAAAGCACAGTTTCCACCATGGACCCGTTTGTTGACGCATACTGGTGAGTTCTAAAATATATAAAGCCCGATCCCCGCCGTTCACACCAGGCCTCGGTAGCGCAGTAGGTAGCGCGTCAGTCTCATAATCAGTCATACGTCCAATGTCAGAGCAATCTGAAGGTCGTGATTTCGATCCTCACCCGGGGCATTTCTTTTTTTTCTTCATTTATCATCACACATTAGTTCAAAACGTTTACCACGAAATACTTTACCTCTGTGTCGGCCTCTTTGAAAAATATCCTACTCTGGAAATATGTGACAAATGCAGGCATCGGATATCTGAAGAACCATACCACATGGTGTGCTCACAACTGGGTGGCATGAAAAATGGGATGAAACTTACTTCTTCCAGGACACTAGTTATCATCTCTATCAAGAACAGGATAATAATTGCGTTTACGGGCACGCACATTATAGCTTGCATTAGGGTTCTACCACAACCTAGGTGAGTCCAACATATGGCACTTAAAAAAGCACAGTTTCCACCATGGACCCGTTTGTTGACGCATACTGGTGAGTTCTAAAAAATATAAAGCCCGATCCCCGCAGTCCACACCAGGCCTCGGTAGCGCAGTAGGTAGCGCGTCAGTCTCATAATCAGTCATACGTCCAATGTCAGAGCAATCTGAAGGTCGTCAGTTCGATCCTCACCCGGGGCATTTCTTTTTTTTCTTCATTTATCATCACACATTAGTTCAAAACGTTTACCACGAAATACTTTACCTCTGTGTCGGCCTCTTTGAAAAATATCCTACTCTGGAAATATGTGACAAATGCAGGCATCGGATATCTGAAGAACCATACCACATGGTGTGCTCACAACTGGGTGGCATGAAAAATGGGATGAAACTTACTTCTTCCAGGACACTAGTTATCATCTCTATCAAGAACAGGATAATAATTGCGTTTACGGGCACGCACATTATAGCTTGCATTAGGGTTCTACCACAACCTTGACGATTCCAACATATGACACTAAAGAAAGCACAGTTTCCACCATGGACCCGTTTGTTGACGCATACTGGTGAGTTCTAAAATATATAAAGCCCGATCCCCGCCGTTCACACCAGGCCTCGGTAGCGCAGTAGGTAGCGCGTCAGTCTCATAATCAGTCATACGTCCAATGTCAGAGCAATCTGAAGGTCGTGATTTCGATCCTCACCCGGGGCATTTCTTTTTTTTCTTCATTTATCATCACACATTAGTTCAAAACGTTTACCACGAAATACTTTACCTCTGTGTCGGCCTCTTTGAAAAATATCCTACTCTGGAAATATGTGACAAATGCAGGCATCGGATATCTGAAGAACCATACCACATGGTGTGCTCACAACTGGGTGGCATGAAAAATGGGATGAAACTTACTTCTTCCAGGACACTAGTTATCATCTCTATCAAGAACAGGATAATAATTGCGTTTACGGGCACGCACATTATAGCTTGCATTAGGGTTCTACCACAACCTAGGTGAGTCCAACATATGGCACTTAAAAAAGCACAGTTTCCACCATGGACCCGTTTGTTGACGCATACTGGTGAGTTCTAAAAAATATAAAGCCCGATCCCCGCCGTCCCCACCAGGCCTCGGTAGCGCAGTAGGTAGCGCGTCAGTCTCATAATCAGTCATACGTCCAATGTCAGAGCAATCTGAAGGTCGTGAGTTCGATCCTCACCCGGGGCATTTCTTTTTTTTCTTCATTTATCATCACACATTAGTTCAAAACGTTTACCACGAAATACTTTACCTCTGTGTCGGCCTCTTTGAAAAATATCCTACTCTGGAAATATGTGACAAATGCAGGCATCGGATATCTGAAGAGCCATACCACATGGTGTGCTCACAACTGGGTGGCATGAAAAATGGGATGGAACTTACTTCTTCCAGGACACTAGTTATCATCTCTTATCAAGAACAGGATATTAATTGCGTTTACGGGCACGCACATTATAGCTTGCATTAGGGTTCTACCACAACCTAGGTGAGTCCAACATATGGCACTTAAAAAAGCACAGTTTCCACCATGGACCCGTTTGTTGACGCATACTGGTGAGTTCTAAAAAATATAAAGCCCGATCCCCGCCGTCCACACCAGTCCTCGGTAGCGCAGTAGGTAGCGCGTCAGTCTCATAATCAGTCATACGTCCAATGTCAGAGCAATCTGAAGGTCGTGAGTTCGATCCTCACCCGGGGCATTTCTTTTTTTTCTTCATTTATCATCACACATTAGTTCAAAACGTTTACCACGAAATACTTTACCTCTGTGTCGGCCTCTTTGAAAAATATCCTACTCTGGAAATATGTGACAAATGCAGGCATCGGATATCTGAAGAACCATACCACATGGTGTGCTCACAACTGGGTGGCATGAAAAATGGGATGAAACTTACTTCTTCCAGGACACTAGTTATCATCTCTATCAAGAACAGGATAATAATTGCGTTTACGGGCACGCACATTATAGCTTGCATTAGGGTTCTACCACAACCTTGACGATTCCAACATATGACACTAAAGAAAGCACAGTTTCCACCATGGACCCGTTTGTTGAAGCATACTGGTGAGTTCTAAAAAATTTAAAGCCCGATCCCCGCCGTCCACACCAGGCCTCGGTAGCGCAGTAGGTAGCGCGTCAGTCTCATAATCAGTCATACGTCCAATGTCAGAGCAATCTGAAGGTCGTGAGTTCGATCATCACCCGGGGCATTTCTTTTTTTTCTTCATTTATCATCACACATTAGTTCAAAACGTTTACCACGAAATACTTTACCTCTGTGTCGGCCTCTTTGAAAAATATCCTACTCTGGAAATATGTGACAAATGCAGGCATCGGATATCTGAAGAACCATACCACATGGTGTGCTCACAACTGGGTGGCATGAAAAATGGGATGGAACTTACTTCTTCCAGGACACTAGTTATCATCTCTAACAAGAACAGGATAATAATTGCGTTTACGGGCACACACATTATAGCTTGCATTAGGGTTCTACCACAACCTAGACGAGTCCAACATATGGCACTTAAAAAAGTACAGTTTCCACCATGGACCCGTTTGTTGACGCATACTGGTGAGTTCTAAAAAATATAAAGCCCGATTCCCGCCGTTCACACAAGGCCTCGGCAGCGCAGTAGGTAGCGCGTCAGTCTCATAATCAGTCATACGTCCAATGTCAGAGCAATCTGAAGGTTGTGAGTTCGATCCTCACCCGGGGCATTTCTTTTTTTTCTTCATTTATCATCACACATTAGTTCAAAACGTTTACCACGAAATACTTTACCTCTGTGTCGGCCTCTTTGAAAAATATCCTACTCTGGAAATATGTGACAAATGCAGGCATCGGATATCTGAAGAACCATACCACATGGTGTGCTCACAACTGGGTGGCATGAAAAATGGGATGGAACTTACTTCTTCCAGGACACTAGTTATCATCTCTTATCAAGAACAGGATATTAATTGCGTTTACGGGCACGCACATTATAGCTTGCATTAGGGTTCTACCACAACCTAGGTGAGTCCAACATATGGCACTTAAAAAAGCACAGTTTCCACCATGGACCCGTTTGTTGACGCATACTGGTGAGTTCTAAAAAATATAAAGCCCGATCCCCGCCGTCCACACCAGGCCTCGGTAGCGCAGTAGGTAGCGCGTCAGTCTCATAATCAGTCATACGTCCAATGTCAGAGCAATCTGAAGGTCGTGAGTTCGATCCTCACCCGGGGCATTTCTTTTTTTTCTTCATTTATCATCACACATTAGTTCAAAACGTTTACCACGAAATACTTTACCTCTGTGTCGGCCTCTTTGAAAAATATCCTACTCTGGAAATATGTGACAAATGCAGGCATCGGATATCTGAAGAACCATACCACATGGTGTGCTCACAACTGGGTGGCATGAAAAATGGGATGGAACTTACTTCTTCCAGGACACTAGTTATCATCTCTTATCAAGAACACGATATTAATTGCGTTTACGGGCACGCACATTATAGCTAGCATTAGGGTTCTACCACAACCTAGGTGAGTCCAACATATGGCACTTAAAAAAGCACAGTTTCCACCAT
The DNA here is from genome assembly GCF_022045235.1 of Haliotis cracherodii. Classification (NCBI taxonomy): domain Eukaryota; kingdom Metazoa; phylum Mollusca; class Gastropoda; order Lepetellida; family Haliotidae; genus Haliotis; species Haliotis cracherodii. The sequence goes on along the minus strand of NW_027266268.1, from coordinate 35,962,918 downwards.
GGACCCGTTTGTTGACGCATACTGGTGAGTTCTAAAAAATATAAAGCCCGATTCCCGCCGTTCACACAAGGCCTCGGCAGCGCAGTAGGTAGCGCGTCAGTCTCATAATCAGTCATACGTCCAATGTCAGAGCAATCTGAAGGTTGTGAGTTCGATCCTCACCCGGGGCATTTCTTTTTTTTCTTCATTTATCATCACACATTAGTTCAAAACGTTTACCACGAAATACTTTACCTCTGTGTCGGCCTCTTTGAAAAATATCCTACTCTGGAAATATGTGACAAATGCAGGCATCGGATATCTGAAGAACCATACCACATGGTGTGCTCACAACTGGGTGGCATGAAAAATGGGATGGAACTTACTTCTTCCAGGACACTAGTTATCATCTCTTATCAAGAACACGATATTAATTGCGTTTACGGGCACGCACATTATAGCTAGCATTAGGGTTCTACCACAACCTAGGTGAGTCCAACATATGGCACTTAAAAAAGCACAGTTTCCACCATGGACCCGTTTGTTGACGCATACTGGTGAGTTCTAAAAAATATAAAGCCCGATCCCCGCTGTCCACACCAGGCCTCGGTAGCGCAGTAGGTAGCGCGTCAGTCTCATAATCAGTCATACGTCCAATGTCAGAGCAATCTGAAGGTCGTGAGTTCGATCCTCACCCGGGGCATTTCTTTTTTTTCTTCATTTATCATCACACATTAGTTCAAAACGTTTACCACGAAATACTTTACCTCTGTGTCGGCCTCTTTGAAAAATATCCTACTCTGGAAATATGTGACAAATGCAGGCATCGGATATCTGAAGAACCATACCACATGGTGTGCTCACAACTGGGTGGCATGAAAAATGGGATGGAACTTACTTCTTCCAGGACACTAGTTATCATCTCTAACAAGAACAGGATAATAATTGCGTTTACGGGCACGCACATTATAGCTTGCATTAGGGTTCTACCACAACCTTGACGATTCCAACATATGACACTAAAGAAAGCACAGTTTCCACCATGGACCCGTTTGTTGACGCATACTGGTGAGTTCTAAAAAATATAAAGCCCGATCCCCGCCGTCCACACCAGGCCTCGGTAGCGCAGTAGGTAGCGCGTCAGTCTCATAATCAGTCATACGTCCAATGTCAGAGCAATCTGAAGGTCGTGAGTTCGATCATCACCCGGGGCATTTCTTTTTTTTCTTCATTTATCATCACACATTAGTTCAAAACGTTTACCACGAAATACTTTACCTCTGTGTCGGCCTCTTTGAAAAATATCCTACTCTGGAAATATGTGACAAATGCAGGCATCGGATATCTGAAGAACCATACCACATGGTGTGCTCACAACTGGGTGGCATGAAAAATGGGATGGAACTTACTTCTTCCAGGACACTAGTTATCATCTCTAACAAGAACAGGATAATAATTGCGTTTACGGGCACACACATTATAGCTTGCATTAGGGTTCTACCACAACCTAGACGAGTCCAACATATGGCACTTAAAAAAGTACAGTTTCCACCATGGACCCGTTTGTTGACGCATACTGGTGAGTTCTAAAAAATATAAAGCCCGATTCCCGCCGTTCACACAAGGCCTCGGCAGCGCAGTAGGTAGCGCGTCAGTCTCATAATCAGTCATACGTCCAATGTCAGAGCAATCTGAAGGTTGTGAGTTCGATCCTCACCCGGGGCATTTCTTTTTTTTCTTCATTTATCATCACACATTAGTTCAAAACGTTTACCACGAAATACTTTACCTCTGTGTCGGCCTCTTTGAAAAATATCCTACTCTGGAAATATGTGACAAATGCAGGCATCGGATATCTGAAGAACCATACCACATGGTGTGCTCACAACTGGGTGGCATGAAAAATGGGATGGAACTTACTTCTTCCAGGACACTAGTTATCATCTCTTATCAAGAACAGGATATTAATTGCGTTTACGGGCACGCACATTATAGCTTGCATTAGGGTTCTACCACAACCTAGGTGAGTCCAACATATGGCACTTAAAAAAGCACAGTTTCCACCATGGACCCGTTTGTTGACGCATACTGGTGAGTTCTAAAAAATATAAAGCCCGATCCCCGCCGTCCACACCAGGCCTCGGTAGCGCAGTAGGTAGCGCGTCAGTCTCATAATCAGTCATACGTCCAATGTCAGAGCAATCTGAAGGTCGTGAGTTCGATCCTCACCCGGGGCATTTCTTTTTTTTCTTCATTTATCATCACACATTAGTTCAAAACGTTTACCACGAAATACTTTACCTCTGTGTCGGCCTCTTTGAAAAATATCCTACTCTGGAAATATGTGACAAATGCAGGCATCGGATATCTGAAGAACCATACCACATGGTGTGCTCACAACTGGGTGGCATGAAAAATGGGATGGAACTTACTTCTTCCAGGACACTAGTTATCATCTCTTATCAAGAACACGATATTAATTGCGTTTACGGGCACGCACATTATAGCTAGCATTAGGGTTCTACCACAACCTAGGTGAGTCCAACATATGGCACTTAAAAAAGCACAGTTTCCACCATGGACCCGTTTGTTGACGCATACTGGTGAGTTCTAAAAAATATAAAGCCAGATCCCCGCCGTCCACACCAGGCCTCGGTAGCGCAGTAGGTAGCGCGTCAGTCTCATAATCAGTCATACGTCCAATGTCAGAGCAATCTGAAGGTCGTGAGTTCGATCCTCACCCGGGGCATTTCTTTTTTTTCTTCATTTATCATCACACATTAGTTCAAAACGTTTACCACGAAATACTTTACCTCTGTGTCGGCCTCTTTGAAAAATATCCTACTCTGGAAATATGTGACAAATGCAGGCATCGGATATCTGAAGAACCATACCACATGGTGTGCTCACAACTGGGTGGCATGAAAAATGGGATGGAACTTACTTCTTCCAGGACACTAGTTATCATCTCTAACAAGAACAGGATAATAATTGCGTTTACGGGCACGCACATTATAGCTTGCATTAGGGTTCTACCACAACCTTGACGATTCCAACATATGACACTAAAGAAAGCACAGTTTCCACCATGGACCCGTTTGTTGACGCATACTGGTGAGTTCTAAAAAATATAAAGCCCGATCCCCGCCGTCCACACCAGGCCTCGGTAGCGCAGTAGGTAGCGCGTCAGTCTCATAATCAGTCATACGTCCAATGTCAGAGCAATCTGAAGGTCGTGAGTTCGATCCTCACCCGGGGCATTTCTTTTTTTTCTTCATTTATCATCACACATTAGTTCAAAACGTTTACCACGAAATACTTTACCTCTGTGTCGGCCTCTTTGAAAAATATCCTACTCTGGAAATATGTGACAAATGCAGGCATCGGATATCTGAAGAACCATACCACATGGTGTGCTCACAACTGGGTGGCATGAAAAATGGGATGGAACTTACTTCTTCCAGGACACTAGTTATCATCTCTAACAAGAACAGGATAATAATTGCGTTTACGGGCACGCACATTATAGCTTGCATTAGGGTTCTACCACAACCTTGACGATTCCAACATATGACACTAAAGAAAGCACAGTTTCCACCATGGACCCGTTTGTTGACGCATACTGGTGAGTTCTAAAATATATAAAGCCCGATCCCCGCCGTCCACACCAGGCCTCGGTAGCGCAGTAGGTAGCGCGTCAGTCTCATAATCAGTCATACGTCCAATGTCAGAGCAATCTGAAGGTCGTGAGTTCGATCCTCACCCGGGGCATTTCTTTTTTTTCTTCATTTATCATCACACATTAGTTCAAAACGTTTACCACGAAATACTTTACCTCTGTGTCGGCCTCTTTGAAAAATATCCTACTCTGGAAATATGTGACAAATGCAGGCATCGGATATCTGAAGAACCATACCACATGGTGTGCTCACAACTGGGTGGCATGAAAAATGGGATGGAACTTACTTCTTCCAGGACACTAGTTATCATCTCTTATCAAGAACAGGATATTAATTGCGTTTACGGGCACGCACATTATAGCTTGCATTAGGGTTCTACCACAACCTTGACGATTCCAACATATGACACTTAAAAAAGCACAGTTTCCACCATGGACCCGTTTGTTGACGCATACTGGTGAGTTCTAAAAAATATAAAGCCCGATCCCCGCCGTCCACACCAGGCCTCGGTAGCGCAGTAGGTAGCGCGTCAGTCTCATAATCAGTCATACGTCCAATGTCAGAGCAATCTGAAGGTCGTGAGTTCGATCCTCACCCGGGGCATTTCTTTTTTGTCTTCATTTATCATCACACATTAGTTCAAAACGTTTACCACGAAATACTTTACCTCTGTGTCGGCCTCTTTGAAAAATATCCTACTCTGGAAATATGTGACAAATGCAGGCATCGGATATCTGAAGAACCATACCACATGGTGTGCTCACAACTGGGTGGCATGAAAAATGGGATGGAACTTACTTCTTCCAGGACACTAGTTATCATCTCTTATCAAGAACAGGATATTAATTGCGTTTACGGGCACGCACATTATAGCTTGCATTAGGGTTCTACCACAACCTTGACGATTCCAACATATGACACTTAAAAAAGCACAGTTTCCACCATGGACCCGTTTGTTGACGCATACTGGTGAGTTCTAAAAAATATAAAGCCCGATCCCCGCCGTCCACACCAGGCCTCGGTAGCGCAGTAGGTAGCGCGTCAGTCTCATAATCAGTCATACGTCCAATGTCAGAGCAATCTGAAGGTCGTGAGTTCGATCCTCACCCGGGGCATTTCTTTTTTGTCTTCATTTATCATCACACATTAGTTCAAAACGTTTACCACGAAATACTTTACCTCTGTGTCGGCCTCTTTGAAAAATATCCTACTCTGGAAATATGTGACAAATGCAGGCATCGGATATCTGAAGAACCATACCACATGGTGTGCTCACAACTTGGTGGCATGAAAAATGGGATGGAACTTACTTCTTCCAGGACACTAGTTATCATCTCTAACAAGAACAGGATAATAATTGCGTTTACGGGCACGCACATTATAGCTTGCATTAGGGTTCTACCACAACCTAGACGAGTCCAACATATGGCACTTAAAAAAGCACAGTTTCCACCATGGACCCGTTTGTTGACGCATACTGGTGAGTTCTAAAAAATATAAAGCCCGATCCCCGCCGTTCACACAAGGCCTTGGTAGCGCAGTAGGTAGCGCGTCAGTCTCATAATCAGTCATATGTCCAATGTCAGAGCAATCTGAAGGTTGTGAGTTCGATCCTCACCCGGGGCATTTCTTTTTTTTCTTCATTTATCATCACACATTAGTTCAAAACGTTTACCACGAAATACTTTACCTCTGTGTCGGCCTCTTTGAAAAATATCCTACTCTGGAAATATGTGACAAATGCAGGCATCGGATATCTGAAGAACCATACCACATGGTGTGCTCACAACTGGGTGGCATGAAAAATGGGATGAAACTTACTTCTTCCAGGACACTAGTTATCATCTCTTACAAGAACAGGATAATAATTGCGTTTACGGGCACGCACATTATAGCTTGCATTAGGGTTCTACCACAACCTTGACGATTCCAACATATGACACTAAAGAAAGCACAGTTTCCACCATGGACCCGTTTGTTGACGCATACTGGTGAGTTCTAAAAAATATAAAGCCCGATCCCCGCCGTCCACACCAGGCCTCGGTAGCGCAGTAGGTAGCGCGTCAGTCTCATAATCAGTCATACGTCCAATGTCAGAGCAATCTGAAGGTCGTGAGTTCGATCCTCACCCGGGGCATTTCTTTTTTGTCTTCATTTATCATCACACATTAGTTCAAAACGTTTACCACGAAATACTTTACCTCTGTGTCGGCCTCTTTGAAAAATATCCTACTCTGGAAATATGTGACAAATGCAGGCATCGGATATCTGAAGAACCATACCACATGGTGTGCTCACAACTTGGTGGCATGAAAAATGGGATGGAACTTACTTCTTCCAGGACACTAGTTATCATCTCTAACAAGAACAGGATAATAATTGCGTTTACGGGCACGCACATTATAGCTTGCATTAGGGTTCTACCACAACCTAGACGAGTCCAACATATGGCACTTAAAAAAGCACAGTTTCCACCATGGACCCGTTTGTTGACGCATACTGGTGAGTTCTAAAAAATATAAAGCCCGATCCCCGCCGTTCACACAAGGCCTTGGTAGCGCAGTAGGTAGCGCGTCAGTCTCATAATCAGTCATATGTCCAATGTCAGAGCAATCTGAAGGTTGTGAGTTCGATCCTCACCCGGGGCATTTCTTTTTTTTCTTCATTTATCATCACACATTAGTTCAAAACGTTTACCACGAAATACTTTACCTCTGTGTCGGCCTCTTTGAAAAATATCCTACTCTGGAAATATGTGACAAATGCAGGCATCGGATATCTGAAGAACCATACCACATGGTGTGCTCACAACTGGGTGGCATGAAAAATGGGATGAAACTTACTTCTTCCAGGACACTAGTTATCATCTCTTACAAGAACAGGATAATAATTGCGTTTACGGGCACGCACATTATAGCTTGCATTAGGGTTCTACCACAACCTTGACGATTCCAACATATGACACTAAAGAAAGCACAGTTTCCACCATGGACCCGTTTGTTGACGCATACTGGTGAGTTCTAAAAAATATAAAGCCCGATCCCCGCCGTCCACACCAGGCCTCGGTAGCGCAGTAGGTAGCGCGTCAGTCTCATAATCAGTCATACGTCCAATGTCAGAGCAATCTGAAGGTCGTGAGTTCGATCCTCACCCGGGGCATTTCTTTTTTGTCTTCATTTATCATCACACATTAGTTCAAAACGTTTACCACGAAATACTTTACCTCTGTGTCGGCCTCTTTGAAAAATATCCTACTCTGGAAATATGTGACAAATGCAGGCATCGGATATCTGAAGAACCATACCACATGGTGTGCTCACAACTTGGTGGCATGAAAAATGGGATGGAACTTACTTCTTCCAGGACACTAGTTATCATCTCTAACAAGAACAGGATAATAATTGCGTTTACGGGCACGCACATTATAGCTTGCATTAGGGTTCTACCACAACCTAGACGAGTCCAACATATGGCACTTAAAAAAGCACAGTTTCCACCATGGACCCGTTTGTTGACGCATACTGGTGAGTTCTAAAAAATATAAAGCCCGATCCCCGCCGTTCACACAAGGCCTTGGTAGCGCAGTAGGTAGCGCGTCAGTCTCATAATCAGTCATATGTCCAATGTCAGAGCAATCTGAAGGTTGTGAGTTCGATCCTCACCCGGGGCATTTCTTTTTTTTCTTCATTTATCATCACACATTAGTTCAAAACGTTTACCACGAAATACTTTACCTCTGTGTCGGCCTCTTTGAAAAATATCCTACTCTGGAAATATGTGACAAATGCAGGCATCGGATATCTGAAGAACCATACCACATGGTGTGCTCACAACTGGGTGGCATGAAAAATGGGATGAAACTTACTTCTTCCAGGACACTAGTTATCATCTCTTACAAGAACAGGATAATAATTGCGTTTACGGGCACGCACATTATAGCTTGCATTAGGGTTCTACCACAACCTTGACGATTCCAACATATGACACTAAAGAAAGCACAGTTTCCACCATGGACCCGTTTGTTGACGCATACTGGTGAGTTCTAAAAAATATAAAGCCCGATCCCCGCCGTCCACACCAGGCCTCGGTAGCGCAGTAGGTAGCGCGTCAGTCTCATAATCAGTCATACGTCCAATGTCAGAGCAATCTGAAGGTCGTGAGTTCGATCCTCACCCGGGGCATTTCTTTTTTTTCTTCATTTATCATCACACATTAGTTCAAAACGTTTACCACGAAATACTTTACCTCTGTGTCGGCCTCTTTGAAAAATATCCTACTCTGGAAATATGTGACAAATGCAGGCATCGGATATCTGAAGAACCATACCACATGGTGTGCTCACAACTGGGTGGCATGAAAAATGGGATGAAACTTACTTCTTCCAGGACACTAGTTATCATCTCTATCAAGAACAGGATAATAATTGCGTTTACGGGCACGCACATTATAGCTTGCATTAGGGTTCTACCACAACCTTGACGATTCCAACATATGACACTAAAGAAAGCACAGTTTCCACCATGGACCCGTTTGTTGACGCATACTGGTGAGTTCTAAAAAATATAAAGCCCGATCCCCGCCGTCCACACCAGGCCTCGGTAGCGCAGTAGGTAGCGCGTCAGTCTCATAATCAGTCATACGTCCAATGTCAGAGCAATCTGAAGGTCGTGAGTTCGATCCTCACCCGGGGCATTTCTTTTTTTTCTTCATTTATCATCACACATTAGTTCAAAACGTTTACCATGAAATACTTTACCTCTGTGTCGGCCTCTTTGAAAAATATCCTACTCTGGAAATATGTGACAAATGCAGGCATCGGATATCTGAAGAACCATACCACATGGTGTGCTCACAACTGGGTGGCATGAAAAATGGGATGAAACTTACTTCTTCCAGGACACTAGTTATCATCTCTATCAAGAACAGGATAATAATTGCGTTTACGGGCACGCACATTATAGCTTGCATTAGGGTTCTACCACAACCTTGACGATTCCAACATATGACACTAAAGAAAGCACAGTTTCCACCATGGACCCGTTTGTTGACGCATACTGGTGAGTTCTAAAAAATATAAAGCCCGATCCCCGCCGTCCACACCAGGCCTCGGTAGCGCAGTAGGTAGCGCGTCAGTCTCATAATCAGTCATACGTCCAATGTCAGAGCAATCTGAAGGTCGTGAGTTCGATCCTCACCCGGGGCATTTCTTTTTTTTCTTCATTTATCATCACACATTAGTTCAAAACGTTTACCACGAAATACTTTACCTCTGTGTCGGCCTCTTTGAAAAATATCCTACTCTGGAAATATGTGACAAATGCAGGCATCGGATATCTGAAGAACCATACCACATGGTGTGCTCACAACTGGGTGGCATGAAAAATGGGATGAAACTTACTTCTTCCAGGACACTAGTTATCATCTCTAACAAGAACAGGATATTAATTGCGTTTACGGGCACGCACATTATAGCTTGCATTAGGGTTCTACCACAACCTAGGTGAGTCCAACATATGGCACTTAAAAAAGCACAGTTTCCACCATGGACCCGTTTGTTGACGCATACTGGTGAGTTCTAAAAAATATAAAGCCCGATCCCCGCCGTCCACACCAGGCCTCGGTAGCGCAGTAGGTAGCGCGTCAGTCTCATAATCAGTCATACGTCCAATGTCAGAGCAATCTGAAGGTCGTGAGTTCGATCCTCACCCGGGGCATTTCTTTTTTTTCTTCATTTATCACACACATTAGTTCAAAACGTTTACCACGAAATACTTTACCTCTGTGTCGGCCTCTTTGAAAAATATCCTACTCTGGAAATATGTGACAAATGCAGGCATCGGATATCTGAAGAACCATACCACATGGTGTGCTCACAACTGGGTGGCATGAAAAATGGGATGAAACTTACTTCTTCCAGGACACTAGTTATCATCTCTATCAAGAACAGGATAATAATTGCGTTTACGGGCACGCACATTATAGCTTGCATTAGGGTTCTACCACAACCTTGACGATTCCAACATATGACACTAAAGAAAGCACAGTTTCCACCATGGACCCGTTTGTTGACGCATACTGGTGAGTTCTAAAAAATATAAAGCCCGATCCCCGCCGTCCACACCAGGCCTCGGTAGCGCAGTAGGTAGCGCGTCAGTCTCATAATCAGTCATACGTCCAATGTCAGAGCAATCTGAAGGTCGTGAGTTCGATCCTCACCCGGGGCATTTCTTTTTTTTCTTCATTTATCATCACACATTAGTTCAAAACGTTTACCACGAAATACTTTACCTCTGTGTCGGCCTCTTTGAAAAATATCCTACTCTGGAAATATGTGACAAATGCAGGCATCGGATATCTGAAGAACCATACCACATGGTGTGCTCACAACTGGGTGGCATGAAAAATGGGATGAAACTTACTTCTTCCAGGACACTAGTTATCATCTCTATCAAGAACAGGATAATAATTGCGTTTACGGGCACGCACATTATAGCTTGCATTAGGGTTCTACCACAACCTAGACGAGTCCAACATATGGCACTTAAAAAAGCACAGTTTCCACCATGGACCCGTTTGTTGACGCATACTGGTGAGTTCTAAAAAATATAAAGCCCGATCCCCGCCGTTCACACAAGGCCTTGGTAGCGCAGTAGGTAGCGCGTCAGTCTCATAATCAGTCATATGTCCAATGTCAGAGCAATCTGAAGGTTGTGAGTTCGATCCTCACCCGGGGCATTTCTTTTTTTTCTTCATTTATCATCACACATTAGTTCAAAACGTTTACCACGAAATACTTTACCTCTGTGTCGGCCTCTTTGAAAAATATCCTACTCTGGAAATATGTGACAAATGCAGGCATCGGATATCTGAAGAACCATACCACATGGTGTGCTCACAACTGGGTGGCATGAAAAATGGGATGAAACTTACTTCTTCCAGGACACTAGTTATCATCTCTTACAAGAACAGGATAATAATTGCGTTTACGGGCACGCACATTATAGCTTGCATTAGGGTTCTACCACAACCTTGACGATTCCAACATATGACACTAAAGAAAGCACAGTTTCCACCATGGACCCGTTTGTTGACGCATACTGGTGAGTTCTAAAAAATATAAAGCCCGATCCCCGCCGTCCACACCAGGCCTCGGTAGCGCAGTAGGTAGCGCGTCAGTCTCATAATCAGTCATACGTCCAATGTCAGAGCAATCTGAAGGTCGTGAGTTCGATCCTCACCCGGGGCATTTCTTTTTTTTCTTCATTTATCACACACATTAGTTCAAAACGTTTACCACGAAATACTTTACCTCTGTGTCGGCCTCTTTGAAAAATATCCTACTCTGGAAATATGTGACAAATGCAGGCATCGGATATCTGAAGAACCATACCACATGGTGTGCTCACAACTGGGTGGCATGAAAAATGGGATGAAACTTACTTCTTCCAGGACACTAGTTATCATCTCTATCAAGAACAGGATAATAATTGCGTTTACGGGCACGCACATTATAGCTTGCATTAGGGTTCTACCACAACCTTGACGATTCCAACATATGACACTAAAGAAAGCACAGTTTCCACCATGGACCCGTTTGTTGACGCATACTGGTGAGTTCTAAAAAATATAAAGCCCGATCCCCGCCGTCCACACCAGGCCTCGGTAGCGCAGTAGGTAGCGCGTCAGTCTCATAATCAGTCATACGTCCAATGTCAGAGCAATCTGAAGGTCGTGAGTTCGATCCTCACCCGGGGCATTTCTTTTTTTTCTTCATTTATCATCACACATTAGTTCAAAACGTTTACCACGAAATACTTTACCTCTGTGTCGGCCTCTTTGAAAAATATCCTACTCTGGAAATATGTGACAAATGCAGGCATCGGATATCTGAAGAACCATACCACATGGTGTGCTCACAACTGGGTGGCATGAAAAATGGGATGAAACTTACTTCTTCCAGGACACTAGTTATCATCTCTATCAAGAACAGGATAATAATTGCGTTTACGGGCACGCACATTATAGCTTGCATTAGGGTTCTACCACAACCTAGACGAGTCCAACATATGGCACTTAAAAAAGCACAGTTTCCACCATGGACCCGTTTGTTGACGCATACTGGTGAGTTCTAAAAAATATAAAGCCCGATCCCCGCCGTTCACACAAGGCCTTGGTAGCGCAGTAGGTAGCGCGTCAGTCTCATAATCAGTCATATGTCCAATGTCAGAGCAATCTGAAGGTTGTGAGTTCGATCCTCACCCGGGGCATTTCTTTTTTTTCTTCATTTATCATCACACATTAGTTCAAAACGTTTACCACGAAATACTTTACCTCTGTGTCGGCCTCTTTGAAAAATATCCTACTCTGGAAATATGTGACAAATGCAGGCATCGGATATCTGAAGAACCATACCACATGGTGTGCTCACAACTGGGTGGCATGAAAAATGGGATGAAACTTACTTCTTCCAGGACACTAGTTATCATCTCTTACAAGAACAGGATAATAATTGCGTTTACGGGCACGCACATTATAGCTTGCATTAGGGTTCTACCACAACCTTGACGATTCCAACATATGACACTAAAGAAAGCACAGTTTCCACCATGGACCCGTTTGTTGACGCATACTGGTGAGTTCTAAAAAATATAAAGCCCGATCCCCGCCGTCCACACCAGGCCTCGGTAGCGCAGTAGGTAGCGCGTCAGTCTCATAATCAGTCATACGTCCAATGTCAGAGCAATCTGAAGGTCGTGAGTTCGATCCTCACCCGGGGCATTTCTTTTTTTTCTTCATTTATCATCACACATTAGTTCAAAACGTTTACCACGAAATACTTTACCTCTGTGTCGGCCTCTTTGAAAAATATCCTACTCTGGAAATATGTGACAAATGCAGGCATCGGATATCTGAAGAACCATACCACATGGTGTGCTCACAACTGGGTGGCATGAAAAATGGGATGAAACTTACTTCTTCCAGGACACTAGTTATCATCTCTATCAAGAACAGGATAATAATTGCGTTTACGGGCACGCACATTATAGCTTGCATTAGGGTTCTACCACAACCTTGACGATTCCAACATATGACACTAAAGAAAGCACAGTTTCCACCATGGACCCGTTTGTTGACGCATACTGGTGAGTTCTAAAAAATATAAAGCCCGATCCCCGCCGTCCACACCAGGCCTCGGTAGCGCAGTAGGTAGCGCGTCAGTCTCATAATCAGTCATACGTCCAATGTCAGAGCAATCTGAAGGTCGTGAGTTCGATCCTCACCCGGGGCATTTCTTTTTTTTCTTCATTTATCATCACACATTAGTTCAAAACGTTTACCATGAAATACTTTACCTCTGTGTCGGCCTCTTTGAAAAATATCCTACTCTGGAAATATGTGACAAATGCAGGCATCGGATATCTGAAGAACCATACCACATGGTGTGCTCACAACTGGGTGGCATGAAAAATGGGATGAAACTTACTTCTTCCAGGACACTAGTTATCATCTCTATCAAGAACAGGATAATAATTGCGTTTACGGGCACGCACATTATAGCTTGCATTAGGGTTCTACCACAACCTTGACGATTCCAACATATGACACTAAAGAAAGCACAGTTTCCACCATGGACCCGTTTGTTGACGCATACTGGTGAGTTCTAAAAAATATAAAGCCCGATCCCCGCCGTCCACACCAGGCCTCGGTAGCGCAGTAGGTAGCGCGTCAGTCTCATAATCAGTCATACGTCCAATGTCAGAGCAATCTGAAGGTCGTGAGTTCGATCCTCACCCGGGGCATTTCTTTTTTTTCTTCATTTATCAACACACATTAGTTCAAAACGTTTACCACGAAATACTTTACTTCTGTGTCGGCCTCTTTGAAAAATATCCTACTCTGGAAATATGTGACAAATGCAGGCATCGGATATCTGAAGAACCATACCACATGGTGTGCTCACAACTGGGTGGCATGAAAAATGGGATGAAACTTACTTCTTCCAGGACACTAGTTATCATCTCTATCAAGAACAGGATATTAATTGCGTTTACGGGCACGCACATTATAGCTTGCATTAGGGTTCTACCACAACCTAGGTGAGTCCAACATATGGCACTTAAAAAAGCACAGTTTCCACCATGGACCCGTTTGTTGACGCATACTGGTGAGTTCTAAAAAATATAAAGCCCGATCCCCGCCGTCCACACCAGGCCTCGGTAGCGCAGTAGGTAGCGCGTCAGTCTCATAATCAGTCATACGTCCAATGTCAGAGCAATCTGAAGGTCGTGAGTTCGATCCTCACCCGGGGCATTTCTTTTTTTTCTTCATTTATCACACACATTAGTTCAAAACGTTTACCACGAAATACTTTACCTCTGTGTCGGCCTCTTTGAAAAATATCCTACTCTGGAAATATGTGACAAATGCAGGCATCGGATATCTGAAGAACCATACCACATGGTGTGCTCACAACTGGGTGGCATGAAAAATGGGATGAAACTTACTTCTTCCAGGACACTAGTTATCATCTCTATCAAGAACAGGATAATAATTGCGTTTACGGGCACGCACATTATAGCTTGCATTAGGGTTCTACCACAACCTTGACGATTCCAACATATGACACTAAAGAAAGCACAGTTTCCACCATGGACCCGTTTGTTGACGCATACTGGTGAGTTCTAAAAAATATAAAGCCCGATCCCCGCCGTCCACACCAGGCCTCGGTAGCGCAGTAGGTAGCGCGTCAGTCTCATAATCAGTCATACGTCCAATGTCAGAGCAATCTGAAGGTCGTGAGTTCGATCCTCACCCGGGGCATTTCTTTTTTTTCTTCATTTATCATCACACATTAGTTCAAAACGTTTACCACGAAATACTTTACCTCTGTGTCGGCCTCTTTGAAAAATATCCTACTCTGGAAATATGTGACAAATGCAGGCATCGGATATCTGAAGAACCATACCACATGGTGTGCTCACAACTGGGTGGCATGAAAAATGGGATGAAACTTACTTCTTCCAGGACACTAGTTATCATCTCTATCAAGAACAGGATAATAATTGCGTTTACGGGCACGCACATTATAGCTTGCATTAGGGTTCTACCACAACCTAGGTGAGTCCAACATATGGCACTTAAAAAAGCACAGTTTCCACCATGGACCCGTTTGTTGACGCATACTGGTGAGTTCTAAAAAATATAAAGCCCGATCCCCGCCGTCCACACCAGGCCTCGGTAGCGCAGTAGGTAGCGCGTCAGTCTCATAATCAGTCATACGTCCAATGTCAGAGCAATCTGAAGGTCGTGAGTTCGATCCTCACCCGGGGCATTTCTTTTTTTTCTTCATTTATCATCACACATTAGTTCAAAACGTTTACCACGAAATACTTTACCTCTGTGTCGGCCTCTTTGAAAAATATCCTACTCTGGAAATATGTGACAAATGCAGGCATCGGATATCTGAAGAACCATACCACATGGTGTGCTCACAACTGGGTGGCATGAAAAATGGGATGAAACTTACTTCTTCCAGGACACTAGTTATCATCTCTATCAAGAACAGGATATTAATTGCGTTTACGGGCACGCACATTATAGCTTGCATTAGGGTTCTACCACAACCTAGGTGAGTCCAACATATGGCACTTAAAAAAGCACAGTTTCCACCATGGACCCGTTTGTTGACGCATACTGGTGAGTTCTAAAAAATATAAAGCCCGATCCCCGCCGTCCACACCAGGCCTCGGTAGCGCAGTAGGTAGCGCGTCAGTCTCATAATCAGTCATACGTCCAATGTCAGAGCAATCTGAAGGTCGTGAGTTCGATCCTCACCCGGGGCATTTCTTTTTTTTCTTCATTTATCACACACATTAGTTCAAAACGTTTACCACGAAATACTTTACCTCTGTGTCGGCCTCTTTGAAAAATATCCTACTCTGGAAATATGTGACAAATGCAGGCATCGGATATCTGAAGAACCATACCACATGGTGTGCTCACAACTGGGTGGCATGAAAAATGGGATGAAACTTACTTCTTCCAGGACACTAGTTATCATCTCTATCAAGAACAGGATAATAATTGCGTTTACGGGCACGCACATTATAGCTTGCATTAGGGTTCTACCACAACCTTGACGATTCCAACATATGACACTAAAGAAAGCACAGTTTCCACCATGGACCCGTTTGTTGACGCATACTGGTGAGTTCTAAAAAATATAAAGCCCGATCCCCGCCGTCCACACCAGGCCTCGGTAGCGCAGTAGGTAGCGCGTCAGTCTCATAATCAGTCATACGTCCAATGTCAGAGCAATCTGAAGGTCGTGAGTTCGATCCTCACCCGGGGCATTTCTTTTTTTTCTTCATTTATCATCACACATTAGTTCAAAACGTTTACCACGAAATACTTTACCTCTGTGTCGGCCTCTTTGAAAAATATCCTACTCTGGAAATATGTGACAAATGCAGGCATCGGATATCTGAAGAACCATACCACATGGTGTGCTCACAACTGGGTGGCATGAAAAATGGGATGAAACTTACTTCTTCCAGGACACTAGTTATCATCTCTATCAAGAACAGGATAATAATTGCGTTTACGGGCACGCACATTATAGCTTGCATTAGGGTTCTACCACAACCTAGGTGAGTCCAACATATGGCACTTAAAAAAGCACAGTTTCCACCATGGACCCGTTTGTTGACGCATACTGGTGAGTTCTAAAAAATATAAAGCCCGATCCCCGCCGTCCACACCAGGCCTCGGTAGCGCAGTAGGTAGCGCGTCAGTCTCATAATCAGTCATACGTCCAATGTCAGAGCAATCTGAAGGTCGTGAGTTCGATCCTCACCCGGGGCATTTCTTTTTTTTCTTCATTTATCATCACACATTAGTTCAAAACGTTTACCACGAAATACTTTACCTCTGTGTCGGCCTCTTTGAAAAATATCCTACTCTGGAAATATGTGACAAATGCAGGCATCGGATATCTGAAGAACCATACCACATGGTGTGCTCACAACTGGGTGGCATGAAAAATGGGATGAAACTTACTTCTTCCAGGACACTAGTTATCATCTCTATCAAGAACAGGATATTAATTGCGTTTACGGGCACGCACATTATAGCTTGCATTAGGGTTCTACCACAACCTAGGTGAGTCCAACATATGGCACTTAAAAAAGCACAGTTTCCACCATGGACCCGTTTGTTGACGCATACTGGTGAGTTCTAAAAAATATAAAGCCCGATCCCCGCCGTCCACACCAGGCCTCGGTAGCGCAGTAGGTAGCGCGTCAGTCTCATAATCAGTCATACGTCCAATGTCAGAGCAATCTGAAGGTCGTGAGTTCGATCCTCACCCGGGGCATTTCTTTTTTTTCTTCATTTATCACACACATTAGTTCAAAACGTTTACCACGAAATACTTTACCTCTGTGTCGGCCTCTTTGAAAAATATCCTACTCTGGAAATATGTGACAAATGCAGGCATCGGATATCTGAAGAACCATACCACATGGTGTGCTCACAACTGGGTGGCATGAAAAATGGGATGAAACTTACTTCTTCCAGGACACTAGTTATCATCTCTATCAAGAACAGGATAATAATTGCGTTTACGGGCACGCACATTATAGCTTGCATTAGGGTTCTACCACAACCTTGACGATTCCAACATATGACACTAAAGAAAGCACAGTTTCCACCATGGACCCGTTTGTTGACGCATACTGGTGAGTTCTAAAAAATATAAAGCCCGATCCCCGCCGTCCACACCAGGCCTCGGTAGCGCAGTAGGTAGCGCGTCAGTCTCATAATCAGTCATACGTCCAATGTCAGAGCAATCTGAAGGTCGTGAGTTCGATCCTCACCCGGGGCATTTCTTTTTTTTCTTCATTTATCATCACACATTAGTTCAAAACGTTTACCACGAAATACTTTACCTCTGTGTCGGCCTCTTTGAAAAATATCCTACTCTGGAAATATGTGACAAATGCAGGCATCGGATATCTGAAGAACCATACCACATGGTGTGCTCACAACTGGGTGGCATGAAAAATGGGATGAAACTTACTTCTTCCAGGACACTAGTTATCATCTCTATCAAGAACAGGATAATAATTGCGTTTACGGGCACGCACATTATAGCTTGCATTAGGGTTCTACCACAACCTAGGTGAGTCCAACATATGGCACTTAAAAAAGCACAGTTTCCACCATGGACCCGTTTGTTGACGCATACTGGTGAGTTCTAAAAAATATAAAGCCCGATCCCCGCCGTCCACACCAGGCCTCGGTAGCGCAGTAGGTAGCGCGTCAGTCTCATAATCAGTCATACGTCCAATGTCAGAGCAATCTGAAGGTCGTGAGTTCGATCCTCACCCGGGGCATTTCTTTTTTTTCTTCATTTATCATCACACATTAGTTCAAAACGTTTACCACGAAATACTTTACCTCTGTGTCGGCCTCTTTGAAAAATATCCTA
Organism: Haliotis cracherodii; assembly: GCF_022045235.1. NCBI lineage: Eukaryota > Metazoa > Mollusca > Gastropoda > Lepetellida > Haliotidae > Haliotis > Haliotis cracherodii. Next base: position 35,944,768 of record NW_027266268.1, on the reverse strand, counting down.
CTCTGGAAATATGTGACAAATGCAGGCATCGGATATCTGAAGAACCATACCACATGGTGTGCTCACAACTGGGTGGCATGAAAAATGGGATGAAACTTACTTCTTCCAGGACACTAGTTATCATCTCTATCAAGAACAGGATAATAATTGCGTTTACGGGCACGCACATTATAGCTTGCATTAGGGTTCTACCACAACCTTGACGATTCCAACATATGACACTAAAGAAAGCACAGTTTCCACCATGGACCCGTTTGTTGACGCATACTGGTGAGTTCTAAAATATATAAAGCCCGATCCCCGCCGTTCACACCAGGCCTCGGTAGCGCAGTAGGTAGCGCGTCAGTCTCATAATCAGTCATACGTCCAATGTCAGAGCAATCTGAAGGTCGTGATTTCGATCCTCACCCGGGGCATTTCTTTTTTGTCTTCATTTATCATCACACATTAGTTCAAAACGTTTACCACGAAATACTTTACCTCTGTGTCGGCCTCTTTGAAAAATATCCTACTCTGGAAATATGTGACAAATGCAGGCATCGGATATCTGAAGAACCATACCACATGGTGTGCTCACAACTGGGTGGCATGAAAAATGGGATGAAACTTACTTCTTCCAGGACACTAGTTATCATCTCTATCAAGAACAGGATAATAATTGCGTTTACGGGCACGCACATTATAGCTTGCATTAGGGTTCTACCACAACCTAGGTGAGTCCAACATATGGCACTTAAAAAAGCACAGTTTCCACCATGGACCCGTTTGTTGACGCATACTGGTGAGTTCTAAAAAATATAAAGCCCGATCCCCGCCGTCCACACCAGGCCTCGGTAGCGCAGTAGGTAGCGCGTCAGTCTCATAATCAGTCATACGTCCAATGTCAGAGCAATCTGAAGGTCGTGAGTTCGATCCTCACCCGGGGCATTTCTTTTTTTTCTTCATTTATCATCACACATTAGTTCAAAACGTTTACCACGAAATACTTTACCTCTGTGTCGGCCTCTTTGAAAAATATCCTACTCTGGAAATATGTGACAAATGCAGGCATCGGATATCTGAAGAACCATACCACATGGTGTGCTCACAACTGGGTGGCATGAAAAATGGGATGAAACTTACTTCTTCCAGGACACTAGTTATCATCTCTATCAAGAACAGGATAATAATTGCGTTTACGGGCACGCACATTATAGCTTGCATTAGGGTTCTACCACAACCTTGACGATTCCAAAATATGACACTAAAGAAAGCACAGTTTCCACCATGGACCCGGGAATTCCTTCAGTGCCACAAGGCTCACCTGTATTTTTCTCGAATGTTTGCATTACATCAAAAAGGAAGGGCAAACAAGGCAATGCAAAATTATTGCATAAAATAGGTTCTTATACATAAAAACAGAACTATTCATAATTATCAATTATGACAATCACACAAGTCATGGAAGCGTTATCAAAATACTATATATAATGAGTAAGCAAGTTAGTATGGTTTCACGCGGCTTTTAGCAATATTCCAGCAATATCTGGGCTTTTCACACAGTACCCATGTGGGGAATAGAACCTGGGGCTTCGGAGAACGGTTTACCCACTAGACTACCCTATCATCCCCAAAACAAAAGAAAGTAACATTAGGATTTCATACAACATATATATTCAAGTCGCTATACAACTGATTGAATTACTGATTAGAGGAGCAAATACATGTCAATGTAGCAGCTGAATCAGACTTAATTTGAATCGTTCCTTGCTTTAGTTGCACTGTAATATTCACATATTCCTTACCTGAATACATGTATGTCACTTCAGCTGCCAGCATGGACTCAACTGCAATCTCAATATTTGGCCATTTTTTAAGGGTTGTGAAACATTTCTGCTGTAGGAATATCAGGTCCGCTCGGATATCCCTCTGCTACAGTGCCTTATTGCTGGCACGCTAGGCAAACACATGTTCCATACAACTGTCAAATTCCCCGCTGCTCCAAATATGGCCATCGATGAACTGTATGCGGCAAACCTCGCCCTTTTCCGTAACTGCTGAAGAAATGATCGATCGTGTTCAGTGTCTAAGCTGGTCCCCATCTCTAATATCACAACATAGCTTGGCGCAACTTGACGACGCGCATAGGGAGCCGTGAACCAGCTTAGTTCATTGTCGTGTTAACCCGGAACAAGCCATTTTACCCATAATCCCCCTACGGTCCAGGGCGCCATTTGAAACGCTGACTAACGCTTGAAAAGGTAAAAGATTATGGCTAACCCTTGCCCAAAGCAACCTATCCCCAAGGACCAAAAAGGGGTGTTTGTTATGACGACAAGGCTTTGCATAAGGGCCGTAACGGATTTGTGGTCAAAACAGGTGATACAAATAAGATCCGCTTTTGATAGCTAATGATGAAAATTGAAATTGTTAATAAGTACAAATATCTCGGAACGATTATTAACGCTAAACTTTCGTGGGATGCTAACACAGACGATAATGTACAATAATGGCCAACAAAGACTTTATTTTCTTTGACGCTTAAGATATTTTAGCAAATACATGTCAATGTAGCAGCTGAATCAGACTTAATTTGAATCGTTCCTTGCTTTAGTTGCAATGGGAGCCACATTGGAAATAATTATCTCACTTATTATTGATATATAATATCTACCATTAATTGGTAGACCAAAATAGACACTGATAAAAAAATTCAATTGAACTGAACCACCTGAACCATCAACTAAAATCTATGTATATTACATTTAAGGGACCGGTCATGTACTGGTATGTTCTTATAGATTTTTTACACAACTCTCCATGAAAAAGAAAAATGCAAAGCACTTTATATTTTATGATCCATTTTTCATAAACCTCCCCTAGAGACTGTCATATTTGTGGTTGGCCCTCTCTGTTTGTTCTGACCTTAATTTGGCTACTGACAATATTCATGAGTAAAATCATTATCATCCTTTTATCATTTATCCAATCGTTTTTGAAAATTAACTTAATGAAGATTAACAATAATAGGAAAAAGTGCCAAATATATTGGTCTGGCAAAGTGTAATCATAATTAACGTAGTTGTATCTGGTTTGGGAAGTTTTCAAGGGTAATTGTAAATATATGTGTATATTTCCTAATCGAATACTCATTTGATTGTTATGAAGTTAAACAGTATTGGATCTATCGTCTGTTTCTAAATACAATGGAGCCCAACTTTGACTTGCGTGACATAACTGAATCATACCTCAAGTCCTTTATGCATTGTTATGCATCTGCATAGAGTGTCAAAGTCCTTGTCTGACAAATAGTTTGCTACAAGGGAGAATCCAATAAGTACAGTTGAGACATCAGGTTGTATCCAGACAAACTGTCTGATAATCTCAAGGGCGGCCTTGGTAGCATCAAGGGATGTAGCTAATCCTAAATAAACATTAAACACGTGACATCATCTCTTCTACAGAACACATGATCAAAGCCTGCCCCACCTTTGATGTTTATCTTCTCGCTAAGCTCACAACAGCTCATTAGCAAGATGAACTCAATGTCAACTCATTGTGGATTAGGGATTAACAAGGCAAATGAGTAGTATCACTTGCAATTGTCTGTTAATTACTTAATTGACTAGTGACGGCTTAGTTAGTTTCCAACCACACTGACTGCTATGCTACTTATCAAGTCAGTTTACTATGCAACATGTTTCTGGGGACCAAGGAAATGAATCTTGCCAGATAACAGTTTTTTTCTACTTAAAAAGTTCTAATTATCAGATATAAAATAATGATATGCAATTTTCCCCACAAAGACATTTAACATTTGCTATACATAAACTGTACACAAAACCATAAGTTTAGATTAAGTGTACCTACTGTTGAAACTATCATGATGCTAATATACAAACCGCATATAAAAACGCATATATGTGTACTGGTACATTCATTCCAAATCTCAAAATTTCAAAATTACTATATAAGCAATCCCTAAAGCCCCCCTCCTGGGTTGCACAAGCTCACTTTTCCCCTTTTCCCCGTGTGCGACATACGCTACAGTCGGAAAGCGCACGATAAATCTCCAATATAAGTAAGTAAGTAACTGGTACATAGCCAAACATACATCATTTTTATACGCGTATGTACACGCTTGTACACATATACTCTACATGCCGGCATATCGCACATACAAACAATCATTAGATTGATGTAATTGTTCAAAAATATTTTACATACAAAAACAAGCGAACAGATTCTGTAATAGCATGGTCAATATCGGAAGATGTTTTAGCATTTCCATTTTCACAGAATCAAAGTCATATCCTTTGACACCATTCATTACTTATTTGTGTGACCAAATTATGCCATTATTAGAAATAATATGTATTATAATACAGTATGGATATGATATATGAAAGCTTTACACAGTAATGTTGAAAATTATGTACAGGAAAACATTGATATTAATCAATCAATATGTGCATTTATCACGGAATCTGGTAGATTTAATTAATCATTATGGGTTTCTCCTTCAGTTATCTTAGTTTTGAATTAATATTTTATTGATTCTTATTTTGTATTTGAGCAGCATTTAGATAAGCCATCGGCTTGTTTGCAAATCCAATTCATTATGAAATAAATATGTTTAAAACACATGTAGTATTATTGCAATAGTTACGACGTGAAAAGAAGTAATGTGTAGGATCCTCAAAATGGTATCCACAAGAGCAAGTAGTAGAATCATGATGGTGTTTGTTATTTAACTCTGCACTCAGCCATATTCCAGCTACATGACGGCGGTCTGTAAATAATCAAGTCTGGAGCAGACAATCCAGTAACTGACATCATGAGCATCGATCCACACAATTGGGTTACGATGACATGTATCAACCAAGTCAGCGAGCCTGATTACCCTATACATTAAGTTATCTCTTACAACTAGCAGAGGTTGATCATGTTGATGGGGACCAATTTCAACCTGGAATCCCCACATGAGTAAGTATGCGGCTATTAACTTTGTTTGATGTCTAACGCTGCACTCAGTAATATCGCAGCTATATGGCGTTAGTCGGTAAATAATCAACAAAAAATACCTGTCGCAGGAATCAAACCTGGGTCTTAAGGATGAAGAGTGAACGCTTCAATCGCTAGGCTACCCCACCACCAAAAATTCCCATATGATAAAGTCATCATGGTTATTGTTCAACTAGTTAAAGTGAAAATGAAAATGTTCATACCCTTAAAATGTCTCATCTTCCACTTCACGATGATCACGGATGCAAAACTTCCCTGTTCTTGATTCTTCAAATCTAAAAAAAATGTTGAGGCAAGTAATCATTCTCACAGAGTAAAGTGAGGATATGAAATAAGACAATGAGTCACATTAGCATACAGAGTATCCAGTTAAAGTAAAATATATTTCTACATCATATACATAAGCAAATACTAACATATGATAGACAGGCTACTTGTCCTATAAAAATAAAATCACACATTTACTTACACGTAGGCTCTAAAAGTTAATGTGTGACAAGGGAGTGGCTTACAGGTGGTAAATGACTTCAATATGTGATCACTGTAATATTCACATATTCCTTACCTGAATACATGTATGTCACTTCAGCTGCCAGCATGGACTCAACTGCAATCTCAATATTTGGCCATTTTTTAAGGGTTGTGAAACATTTCTGCTGTAGGAATATCAGGTCCGCTCGGATATCCCTCTGCCACAGTGCTTTATTGCTGGCACGCTAGGCAAACACATGTTCCATACTACTGTCAAATTCCCCGCTGCTCCAAATATGGCCATCGATGAACTGTATTCGGCAAACCTCGCCCTTTTCCGTAACTGCTGCAGAAATGATCGATCGTGTTCAGTGTCTAAGCTGGTCCCGTCTCTAATATCACAATATAGCTTGGCGCAACTTGACGACGCGCATAGGGAGCCGTGAACCAGCTTAGTTCATTGTCGTGTTAACCCGGAACAAGCCATTTTACCCATAACCCCCCTACGGTCCAGGGCGCCATTTGAAACGCTGACTAACGCTTGAAAAGGTAAACGATTATGGCTAACCCTTGCCCAAAGCAACCTATCCCCAAGGATAAAAAAAGTTTAAGGGTCGTATTGGATTTGTGGTCAAAACAGGTGATACAAATAAGATCCGCTTTTGATAGATAATGATGAAAATTAAAATTGTTAATAAGTACAAATATCTCGGAACGATTATATTAACAACTTTCCTGGGATGCTAACACAGACGATAATGTACAATAATGGCCAACAAAGACTTTATTTTCTTTGACGCTTAAGATATTTTAATAATGATTACACTCTTATGTCCTTGTTTTGTATAAGCTTCATAACTCATTATCCCGCGATATGCCAAGGAGAGGCACGGGCCACCGAGCCGTTGGTGCCCGTGCCTGTAATAAAACAGAAGATGAGATTGGGTTAAATGGCCGAGGGTGTGCAGGTACTAGTGGGCTACTTAGCTGCTAATTGTATATACCAAAAATGCTACCGTTGCCATGGCCACGCGCGTGGCCGACGGCGATTGCAGCTAGCGCTGCTGGCCTGAGACTGCTACCGCTGTCCGGCCCCCACGGTAGCATATTTAAACGCTACCATTGCTTGGCAACTCCCACGTTGCCAAAAGCAGCTCCACGCTGCTGGCCTAAGTCAGACTGCCGCTGCCCGGCCCCAGGTAGCCGGCCAAAGCAGATCACACTGCCCGGCCCCATTAGCAAAACCATTGTGCGGCTCCAGCCGCGGACCCAACTGTCAGCTACCGCTTGACAAGACGACTTCCGCCGCCGGGCCCATATACGTGGCAACTGTTTGCCCCAACGTATGTTATTCTACGATTCCCCGGCTGAAAAGTCGGGAAAGACAAGGTTCCCACTGAGAAGCAGGTAACCCCGGAAAGGTTCCCGCTGAAAAGCAGGTAGCCTTAAGCACGAGTATTAATTTGGAAGCAAGTTAATTTGTTACTAGCAGTGTAGCCCACAAGAACCCCGCCACAAAGCACCAGAGTGCTACCCCACACCCACGGCCACGCGATACGCGGAGATAGCATTGTTGCCCGGCTTGCTTATGCACTGAAAGGAAACACTAACCTGTGGAGATAATATCCTTACTGGCGCAAAACGAGCGCCAGGGCATGCAATAAATTGTCCGTAAACACACACAGTCCTTTGTCACTGAGGTGGACGCCCTCCCAGGCGTACCATGTCTTGTCAGATGCCAGGATCTGGGGATGTGGCACTGTTGTACCGCCGAGCTCTTTGACTCGGTTGGTCAGTCGGCGGTTGATATTCTTCCGCATCCCCTCGATCTTTCGTGGATCCCTGGCATCGTGCCAGTAGCGCCTGGGCAGCATTGAGGATACGATGATCTTGGTGTCAGGAAGCTGGAGTTGTATCCGAAGGATTGATGCCACCATGTCAAGGTAGAGTTGGCTGCCTTTGACCGAGCACAGGTCGTTGGAGCCCAGGTGAATGATGAGGGCTCTGGGGCTGCGCCGTGTCGCCTTGACCTGTGCATCCAGAATGGTGTCCAGCTCCTTCCACCTCATCCCCCCTCGTGCCAGCCATAGCATCCTCGGTTGGTTCGGGCTGGTGCCCTTCAGGAGCAAGTACTGCCGTGCCCTGGCCATGTAGCTGGATCCCACCATCCAAACTGTAAACAATAAGAAGTGTAGTAAGTACCATGAAAGACTATTTGATTTAATTGTGCAACATTGAATTTGTTGGTAGGCGTATGTAAGCATTGTAGCAATCTGATTTCCACCTGCCGTATTGTTGTATGAGGTGTTCAGGCACCCCGTTCATGGCTGCTGATGTGGCTGCCCCAATGCGGAAGGAGTGCGAAGAATAGCAGGCCGTGTTTATGTTGCTGTGTGCTAAGGCCTTTTTTAGGAGTGCCTGGAATTGGTACCTTGTAACGGGGGAATGGTCAAAGTGGACGAATGCATGTTGTGGGCCGGAGGGGCGCGCCTCCAGGTAGTGCTTGATGGCGACTACCGGACATAGCGGATTACCTGGTATAGGTGACATTGTAACTGTTGTCCCCATCCTGTACTGATCAGACTTTGAGTGTGGTAAATGGATTGAAAGCTGCTGGGGGTTGCCCGAGAAGCTTAAATTCTGGATGGCGCAACCTGTTTTTGAGGGTCCAGTTTGGACGAGTTCGCTAACCCTAAAGAAACCGAAGAAGGCTGTGCAGTAGACTGCCTTGAACAGCCTGGCTTCATATGCTGATGAGCATACGTGAGGCAGATTGTTGGTTACTACCTGCAGCAGATCTGCAGTGATCGGTTTTCTGGTGTCTGGTCGGCCCGCTGATTTGTGTAAGCCGGTTACAATCTTGCCTATCAGGAAATGGTTTGTACAGTCGGTGAGCCCGTGGAATTTGTGGTGTGAAGACAGCGCTGCAATGTAAGTCTTGACTGTGTTAGGGGAGTGGTGAGTGACTGACAGATAAGCAATAAAGTTTATGACCTGATCCAGCGGAACTGGCCACACCTCTTGTAGCTGGTGTGCGGACCGGAACTGGTGCAAGGCATTGATGCCTGTTTGGTAAGTGGCCCATGTATTAGTAGACAGAGATTGTTGTAGGAGTCTGCCGGCTTCCTGCCTCAGATCAGCCATATGTTGCACGGGATAGGTGTGGGGTTCTGGTCCGCGGCTGGTGCTGCCTCTCGGAAGCGTTTGAGCTGAAACCTCGAGAGAGCATCGGCAATAGTGTTAGCAGTGGAACATACATACTTTGCCTTAAACATAATATTATATCGGAGACACTGCAGGATTAGGCGACGGAGTAGGCTCATCACTCTGGGGGCCTTGGTTGACTGCTTGTTGATTATTGTTACGACGGCTTGGTTGTCGCAGTAAAAGAGGACCTTTTTGTTTGCGAGTTGCTTGCCCCAGATTTGGATGGCCAGTGTGATGGGGAACAGCTCCAGGAGCGTCAAGTCCCGTGTAGTTCCATCCGTCACCCACCGGGGTGGCCATGCGCCGTTAAACCATTTGCCCTGCATGTAGGCCCCAAAGCCGGCGCCACCCGCTGCGTTTGAAAACAGCTGGAGGAAATCGCTGTCCACCCATAGTTGGTCCTGAAACACTGAAATGCCGTTATAACTCGTAAGAAATGTTAACCACATTTGTAGGTCTTCCTTGACCCAGCTGGTAATCCTAATGTGGTGAAATGGTTGCTTACCTTTGCTAAGCAGATCGATTAGCCTGCGGCTGAATGCCCTTGCCATTGGTATAGCCCTGCACATAAAGTTAAGCTTGCCTATGAGGGACTGAAGGGCCCTTTTTGTGACCTTGATGTTACCTGTTGACAGGATGTCTTGGATTTCCCTTGTTGCCTCCTTGATCTTGGGCTCTGGGATTCTGATCTGCATTGCAATGGTGTCGATTTTCAGCCCTAGGAATGTCAGTTTGGTTGTGGGGCCCACCGTCTTGTCGTGCGCAATAGGAACCCCAAGCTGTTCAAGTGTATTCACGCATCCGTTGAGGTTGTCTGAGCAGTGGCTGGTGCCTGCTGTGCCCCCCGTTAGGAAGTCATCCAGGTAATGCATGACCGGACACGTTGGAAGATGCGATTGCATGCACCATTGCAAGAAGGTACTAAACGTTTCAAATATGGCGCAAGATATGGAGCAGCCAAATGGTAAGCATTTATCGAAATAGAACTCACCTTCGAATCTGATGCCTAGCAGCTCGAAATCGGATGGGTGGACTGGTATAATTCTAAAGGCCGACTGAATGTCGAATTTTGCTAGTAATGCTCCCTTTCCCAGTTGTTGCACCATCTGGGTAGCTTCATCAAATCTGGCGTACACAACGGAGCAGGCCTCTGTGTCTATGAAGTCATTTATAGATTTACCCCTGGGATAGGATAGATGGTGAATTAGACGGAATTCCTCCGCATGCTTACCCAGGTGCTGACCATATCCTGGCTGCTTCTTGGGCACCAGGCCTATTGGGGATACTTGGAGGTTGTCTAGGGGGGTGTCCTTGAAGGGGCCCGCCATCCTGCCAAGGTCGACTTCCTTTTGTAGTTTTTGTTTCACGTAGCCTGCCGTATCTTGGTGTGTGGCTGATCGCAAGTTTCGTGCCAGGCGACCCGTGCGGCTTCCCTGGAACTCGAGCTTAAAGCCAAAGCTAAAACCTACCCATAAATAATTTGCATCTCTGTAATTGACCCTAGCATATTGGCGTAACCAGGGTGCCATTTCATTGAGATCCACGGGGGAAGGGGCCATTGAATTTACCTGCCTTGCCGGCTGGTTTTCTGTTAGGAAAGGGCTGATTGGGCTTGTATGGGGTCGGTTGGACCCCATTCCCTCGAAAGCAGGTCCTAGAGCTATGGGAATGTTTGCCACACTTACCGCATTTGTGAGTGTACTTACAGTTGACCCTGCTACAGCCAAATTTATTGAAATCCCAGCATACCTGACTGGCGATGTCCCCCTGTACGCGTGTCATTGCGCCCCGTCCGCCTGATTCTGGTTGTAGTACCGGCTGTGTTACCATGTACTTCAGCCACAACTCCCCGTCGATGTTGTCCCAGCGTCGTGAGGGGTCCCTTGACATTCTGTGTCGGAATTGTTGGTCGTAGGTTGACCAGGCATCCCCCCCGAATCGAAGTGCCGCCGTTCTTATGGTTTCCATGTAGGACAGCAACCCCTGGGTTGTGCGGACCTCGGAGTGCCTACTAACGTAAGTACACATGAAAATGTGGAAAGCTGAAGTCCAGCTTGCCAGGGACAGGCGCTTTGCTTGCTGTTTTATTGGTTTAAAAATTACCTTACCTGAGGAGTCATACGCCATGGTAATCGTACCGTCCTCGTGACTTCCCTCGGTGTTTGGTAGTATTGTGCCGAGGTCAACATACTCGCCACGTCAGATTTTTTCCCTCACCTGTTGTTTGACGTGCGCGTCTATTCCGTCCGCACGGAAGGACAGGGACTCCCCGTATCCAGCGATGTGATTGGCTGGGGCCGCGTCACCGTCGGCCTCGTTGTGCGCATCGGGGATTCTCCCTATGTTGGGCGAAATGGCGGGAGAACTAAAACCAAGCCTTACCTGTTGGCTTGCGCTAACCGGGCCGGGCGCTGAATGTTCCAGCAACTGGAGTATTTTTCCCAGTTGCTCGTTTACCTGGGTAGCCGAGTTGGCAACCTGCGCGGCATTTACAAGCTGCGCCGATTGTACGTTAATTCTGTTGCCACCTTCGATATTTCCGTAATTGGCAGACTCACCATCAGCTGTTGTCTCCTGTACAATGTGTACTCCCGGGGTTTGTCTTCTGGTTGTCCTGGCCTGCTTGGCTCCCCTCACAAGCTTGTGGTTGACGGTTGCTCTTCTCTTGGGAGGCATCACGAAAAGTCGGGGTGGTGAGTTGGTATTCCACAAGCGTAAATTGTCCCGAGGGTGAAGTTCGGGAGTAGAGCGGAATAAATGCGATACGGCGAGTGCTGAAATAGATGGTATTCAAAGCGTAATCGGCGAAACGGTCGCGATTGTGTAAATGCGATACGGCGAGTGTTGGAATAGATGGTATTCAAAGCGTAATCGGCGAAACGTTCGCGACTGGGTACAAAGGAAACGTAAAATGGGAAAGCGATTAGATACAGTGACACACGTGTGTACTTGGGGAAGGGCTGCTCGCGAATGACGGACTAACAAAGGGCGGGATGATGCTTGCGCGGGATTATTCCCCGGGCACGGTGCCGAGTGGTGGCCCGGGGTGATTGAGTTACGAGGGGTGATTGGGTTACAGACGTAATTAGCCCATGGTTTTGATACGCGCGATAAAGTCATTTAGTAGTTAGTACTAAATGTAAATAATTCAAATGGAATGACTTTGACCTTGGCGAGGATCTTTTTGCAACAAGTGATTCCCTATGTAAAGTTTGTGTTGAATGACCCTGGCTTTGTTGTCGAATAATTGTTTGACAGTTGTTAAATATGGGGTTAAGTTTTATCTCTGAATGTTTGGCATGAAATATTTTAATAAGGACCGTTCTTAGTTGGAATCTCAACTGGGGTCTTTTCAATTGAATCCAATGTTCAACATGTACAGTTTGGACATTTCTGTAATGTGAATGCTTCTTATGTTTGCAGAATGTCTGGATGAATGAATGAGTGAGAAGCAATGAAGAACAAGAGAAGAGTAGCAGTGAGTGGTAAATATTTGAAATTATTCTGTTTGGTTCATCATGTTCATGTAGCTATTCTGCAAATATTTCTTCAGTTTGCTTGTTCTTTATCACCGTGTTGGCATGGGTAGCCCAATTATCTAAGGCACCATAACTTGCTATGCATAGTTGCATCCCTTGGGCTTGACAGAAACCGATGGTCGTGGGATTGAATCCAGGTTCGCCCCGATTAATGTTTCTGGGTTTGTTAGCATCATACACTTGCTTGTGGGTTTCATCAAAGTGGTAAACATCTAAGACCTGCATCACTTCGGGCTTTCTTCCCACATCAAGCTAACACGCCGTGATATAACTGGAATACTGTTCAATGTGGCGTTAAACCCAACTCACTCATTTAACACCACATACAGCAATAGTTCGGTTATATGACAAACCAGTGATTAATGTTATGAACTTGATTCAGACACACCGATGATGACTGTTATGGACAATATCCCACGTCATTGGGGTACGATTACGAGCGATCAATTAGCCCACTTACTACCTCATTTATTACTTTTGCTTTTTAAGAGATGTCAGTTAATGATTGTTTCAACTCATCAACATGGAAAAATATATATCTCAAATGTTTGGTATATAACAAGACTCATATATGATAAAATTAGTGAAGTAAGTCTGTATCTGTAAGTACATGTTGCAACAATTCTTTTTCATTGCTACAATCTTTATACATAATTCTGCAGAAACTGAAGTCCAGCTTGAGATCCCTGGATGAGTACTCCAGGTTGACAGTCTGGAAGGACCCCTCCAGATTTCAGAAGTGATTGTCAGACAGCGATGAGGAGAGTCCTGTTATTTCAATGGAGGCCGACCGAGAAGTTGTATGCCAAGTGGCACTGGGACACACTCACAAAGGCTGTTCTGGCTTATGTGAGAAGACCAACCAATGACAAGTCGGTGTGGGACCCTTCAAGGACGTTGAAGAAATTGGCCATGTGGTAATCATTTGAAAGGAATGATGAATGGTACTTATTGTCTATAAATGTGGCCCCAAACACCGAAACGAATGTTCCCAATTCTACTAACACAATGCAACAGGGATAGCGCCCATCTGGCCTCCCCTCATCCTGGTTCCTGTGCTTCCATGGCAATATAGAAGGAAAAGGAGATTTGAGGGCAGGTAACTCTGAACTCGAGCGGACAGTTATCCTGCTCTGTTATGAGAATTGAAGAATAGGAGGAATTTGAACATTGCATTAGGAACCATCATGTGAACACTGTACAATGTGTGATATAAGCATATAAATAAAAACAAATTGATAATTGTTTGTTGTTTATGCTTCATGAGCCAACTGTGTAAGTGGGGATGTTCCAAGATTTTGCCTCAGTTTGATAGCAAGGAATAACATGTGTTTCCTTAGCTCTGGGAAAGTCTGATAACATTTTGTCAATGTCATAGCCATACAAAAAGTTTGCTTTTGGCCAAACTCTTCGTCAGGGCAGGGGTAGTAGTTGGCAAAAGGTCATGCATGACATACATATACTTATTTTTTCTCTAACGTGCCTCTTCCTGCAGAAGTCTAAATAACTCTTATACATTTAGTGGTATATCATTTTCATATTTTTGTCAATGTTACATTGAATTCCATCAAATGACATCATATTTGGTTTATGTGCTGGACAGCTCTTTGAAATGTTTTTGAAAATTTGCCACTGATATTGAAGGTCAAATTCAGTGTCAAGGTCAAACGTGATAACTCATGAAGGGTTGAAGTGTAATATCAAGGCAATAGTGAAGGTCATTCATAAAGTATTTTTTCCATTATCACTAAAATGCCTATTTCTGGAGATATTTGTGAAGCATTATGCATGCAGTATTATATGTTATGTTATTTGAATACTCATGTATGAGCAGTGGTAACAAATCACAGTCACCTAATTTCAATGAGTAGTATAAGCCATATTTTCATTGTTGCATACAATTCTGCCTAGGGCCTTCATAAGTGGTATAAGTAATATGAAGCCCTTTACAATTGTTTCTGAAATAGTCGCAACTGATATTGAAGGTCAAATTAACTTTCAATGTCTTTCAGTAAATATGTTCACAGTAACTGAGGAAGTGCTCTCTGTAGTGCGATGAAATCTGGTACATGTCACCCTCAGAGTGAGACATATTGTGTTCCAAACTTCAATGAAGCTGGTATGTCTAGATATAACAAGTACTTGTACCGTTACACATAATATTATTATCATCTCACCAGGACCAAAGGCCCAAGTGAGCACAGTCGATGACTTTATACTTTCACTCAGAACAAACTTGAAGTCTGAACATGGAATTTATGGATATCATCATACATGTATTAGAACTGATGTGTGTTCATTAAACAGCTTAACATCTAAAGGGAATCATAGATGAAATTGAAAAAAATTGTCTTCTCCAAAAGTACATGCCCATAGATTTTAACTTAAAGGGGATGTTTACAACTAAAATAACACAGAATAGTACTACAGCTATCTGATATGCCCAGGCTAACATTATTTACTGGAAAAAAAGACATCTCGAAAAATTGCATCTGGATATCTTCAGCAATGTTCAATTTTCTTGGTTAGTTTCAAATATATTTTTAGGTGTTTCACACGTAATTAAACAAAATGCACCCCCCAAAATGTGACATTTTCAGAATGAGGTATCCGGTGGGGTATCTGGTGCCGGATCCTTTGACACCAAGATTGAGATATCCGTTGAGGTATCCGGTGCCAGATACCCCGATTCCAGGAGGCATGCATTCCAGTGAGGTGTAGAATGCCGGATACCACGGATCTGGTATCTAGCAAGGTATCCGCCACCGGATACCCGGATGCGTTTCGGGTAAGTGTCCGGAGGTATCTGGAAGTGATCCGGATACCGGAATTTGCTTTTTTTTTTGCGGTGTTCTATCCTAACCAGGGGCATTTCTTGTTTTTCTTCATTTATCATCACCACATTTGTTCAAAGCTTTTACAACGGAATACTTTACCTCTGTGTCGGCATCTTTGAAAAATATCCTACTCTGGAAATATGTGACAAATGCAGGCATCGGATATCTGAAGAGCCATGCCACATGGTGTGCTCACAACTGGGTGGCATGGAAAATGGGAGGTAATTTACTTCTTCCAGGACACTAGTTATCATCTCTATCAAGAACAGGATATTAATTTCGTTTACGGGCACGCACATTATAGCTTGCATTAGGGTTCTACCACAACCTAGGCGAGTCCAACATATGGCACTTAAAAAAGCACAGTTTCCACCATGGACCCGTTTGTTGACGCATACTGGTGAGTTCTCAAAAATATAAAGCCCGATCCCCGCCGTCCACACCAGGGCTCGGGAGCGCGTCAGTCTCATAATCAGTCAAAGAGCAACCTGAGGGTTGTGAGTTCGATCCTCACCCGGGTCATTTTCTATTCTGTTTAGTTATCGTAGAAGTTCCAGTTTGAGACCAATACTGAGTGCAAAGTAAGGGCAGGTTATGCCCACAATTGACAATGTTAGTTCAACATACAGATGGATAACTTAATGTCATTTTTTATAAACAATCTTTAGAAACATTGATGTCAACACAAGTGAAGTTATCCTGATAGATAAAGACGTAATCGTTGTAATAGTTCCTATACCGAGTGACTAAATACAAAGTTGTTTTCGTGATGACAGTGGTGTCGTCACATTGGCCATTTGATAGGAAAGTATTCGCAGGTAATTCATTCGTCTTTTTCACAAACTGCGTCCCAACCACTGGACGAATTGCTTACGTGTATTCACAGGCGATGGTGGAAGCGTCATTGTGATTTGAAAGCTATGACCAATCAGAAAGGAGGCTATGGCATGAGGATCATTATACCAAGCAGAAACATAAGCATTCCGTTCAACGGGTCACCTGCTATCTGGCTTCTCATATGCAATGACATTATCATGATATTATACAAAGTAGAACTATAACCACTCCGCCCTAGTCATCATCTTCACAGTTAGTGTAATTAAACATCTGAAATAGTAAATTCACTTGAAGCTATCTTCGAATACCGTGATACTCTTGGGATGAAAGTCGTAGGGAGGAATATCCATATCTGACAACTGTTTGTCCACAACACTGGCTAAACAAGGATCAACTACTATCATAATTACTATCATTGTATTTTTATCTGTTATGTTTTTGATATACTCGATATGGCGTATGACGTGTTCTTGAAACACCGTGCCATCATTTCCAAAAATGTCTAAACAGTATCTGAGTCCTAATTGACAAGGCACTGGCGTCCCGATGGTGAGGAGCGACACTCTCGTGTTTTCGTTCCTGGAAGCTAGAGCTATGGCACCAGCTGTCAGAATATACCTCACATTTGAGGGTAGAAGACGTAGAGGAACCCAGTCTGTTATCACTCTTCCACTTGGGAATAAGGCTTCACATGCCTTCTTGTCAACAAACAAAGACGTCATTTCCGCCGAATCAAACGTCTCAAGAATTGCATCCAAAGGCTGCCCAGGGACTTTCATTCGTTCCAGCTTTAAATGATAATTCAGGACCGACTGAAATTATGAACATGTGATATATAAAACACGACAGGGACCAAATGAAATTGGACTATATTTTATGAATGCATACATAGTACGCACGCTAAAGGAATACCAGGGCTGGTCAAAATGTTCTAAGCCTGACTAACTTTCACCTATGAGCCATAACAAAGGTCATTGCAGTGTATTTGAGTCTGTTGAAGCCGTTTGTATATTATTGACAGCCAGGTGGACGTGATAGGGGTCCAAATGGACAAAGAAATTGAAAGGAACGAGTACCGAGCAAAGAAAAGTACTACCCAAGATATTCATGACCGCATGTCACAAGTGTATGGGGATAGGTGTCCTAGCTATTCCACTATTAAACGTTGGGCAGCTATGTGTATGGCTGGCAGAACAAACCTTGATGATGACCCTAGGTCTCGACGTCCCTCAACTTCCATCAATGAAGACTGAATCAAGGAGAAACTTATACTGTCAGATAGACGTATTATCATTACTGAACTTGAGGGAGACACAGGTTCAAGCCATGGATCCATTGAAACTGTTTTTCATGAATATTTACAGATAAATCAGATATCTGCTTGTTGTGTGCCAACGTTCCTATATTCTGATCCTAAATCACTGACATTGCCAGAGAACATTTAGAGCTAATTGAGGGGGATTTCGTCAATTTCTAAAAGAGATCAGTGACGGGTGCTGGAACATTGGTCTTCCACTTTTATCCCAAGTCAAAACGTCAATCCATGGAATGGCACCATTCCATTTCTCCGGCACCAAAGAAATTCAAGTCTTCAAGATCTGTGAAGAAAATTATGGCCACTGTATTCTGGGATGCAAAGGGTGTGACCCTTGTTGATTACTAAGAAAGTATAAAGACTGGCGCCTACTTTGTTGATTTGAGTCATCGCCTGTGAGATTCTTTGAACGAAAAGCGGCGAGGAATGCTGAATGCTGGAGTTTTATGTATTCATGACTTCTCACACCTCTCGACTTGCAAAGGCTGCTGTGCTACAATGTGTGTTCGAGGAGCTTTTTCACCCTCCATACTCGCCAGTCCGGGTTCCAAGTGATTTCCTTTACTGAAAGAACACCTTCGTGGAAAGCGCTGTGACCACAATGATGACCTCAAAGCTGCCGGGAAGGGCTTTTCAGGGTAGTTTCAGAAAACTCCTTCCTGACTGGAATTGAAAAGCTTCACTATCGATATGAGAAGTGTATTGAAAATTAGGGAGATGATGTGGTAAATTAAAATTAAAAACACTTTCACAGTTGTTGGTTTTGTTTGCTAGGCTTAGAACTTTTTGACGCGGCCTCGTATATATATATATATATATATATAATATATATATATATCAGATTTGGTTATTCCAGTAAAATCAAATATGTGAATGTGAACAAGAATGAAATACTCATATCCCCCGCCAATATGATATGTCCACTTGTGTGGAGCACTACCACCGTTTTCAGTCTAAGTCAAAGTTGTTTCAAAGAACTCTGTACAATTTCGAATGTGTCATAAGGATGTGTTCCTGAATCACTATTAAACTCTGAACAATGTATTGATATTAATCAATCTTAATGTTTACTCTCTCACAAAGTTCTATCGTGTGACACGCTAAACTAGGCCGACACATGCGTGTTTTTCTAAAATTGTGTGAAACAAATAATGGGGGAGGAATGTGCAGCTGAACAAACATGTTCACTGTCAAATAGTCATGATACCAGGTGCTTGCAAAAAGTGGGGGTATCCTGCCCCACCGGAGGCACCCGTCACACACAAATGCAAAGGCCCCAAAAGACTGTAACTACCTTCTATCCTTCCAGAGTCTCGGGTGGGCATATTAACAAAGTTGTGTTCCTTGTATGCAAGGATCCGCTGTCTGAACGTCTAAGACCTAAGGCCTAATTCATCATTTACTTTCGAGAACTAGAGAGTTTTATTTTATTTAAGGAAGATTCCAAACGTATTGTTTTTTATAGGTGAATACGTCCA
Organism: Haliotis cracherodii; assembly: GCF_022045235.1. Taxonomy (NCBI): domain Eukaryota; kingdom Metazoa; phylum Mollusca; class Gastropoda; order Lepetellida; family Haliotidae; genus Haliotis; species Haliotis cracherodii. The sequence goes on along the minus strand of NW_027266268.1, from coordinate 35,926,080 downwards.
GTGAGGTTAAATGAGAAACCTTACAACCTAAGCCAACCAACATGGATTGTGTTACCTTTTGGACGAGCTGGGTATGGTTGTTTTCAAGGTTGAGTCTCTTGGATTCGTAGGTGACACCATGTACGACCATGGCTTCATACTGGATGGATTCTATGTTTTTATGATCCTCACACGCGTAATGCAGCAGTTTACCATATAGGCCCTTCCCACGGAACCCACTCTTGATCCTGCTGGCTCTCACGAAGAACGTTATGCCATCGTCAAGCCGGTAAATGCTTGTGAATCCAATCTGTGGAATCAGAAGATTCTTAAAATCGTGTATCATTTATCTGAAAATGTGACTTAATATTCATGGAAACTGTATTATATGAACCACGGGACATTTTTTATGGGGGATAAAATGAAATAAACAAGAAGTGGTTATTCGATGGTGATGTATTTGATACAGGTGTCTTAGATTAGAGTGAGTGAGTGAGTGAATATTGCTTAACGCCGCATCAGCAGTTTTGCAGCTATTCGCGGCGAGTCTTAGATTAGAGCTTTGCGTTTTAAAATTGCTGTGTTTCGGCTCCTGTTTTCAGTTAACGTTTTGATAACAGTGAGTGAGTGAGTATGGTTTTACGCCGCGATTAGCAATATTCCAGCAATATCACGGCTGGGGACACCATAAATTGGCTTCCGACATTGTACCCATGTTTTGATAACAAGGAAGATAGTTCTGTAAATGTACAACTTCTTTGTGGGATGTTTCGGTGTAGATACTGACACCGTTATCAAGAAGTGATGTGACTACATTTTAGGCACGTTTGGTTGAACATATTCTCACAAAAATAAGAAACATCAATGCCAGAGAATAATCAGTCTACGAAATAGATTCCACTGCGCGTAAAAGGCGAAATAGCGGTGACAATGACGTCAATGTATATCTAACAAATAAATATTTATGTGGCATCCTCCAGCATCGCGACGGCTGGTCGCGTTATATGTCTTTTTTGGTCTTTTTTTAATCTGTGTGTGTCTTTGGCAAAACCTCTCTTGTCACTCTCCCCATACTCTCTAAACTCGAGAAAAGTTTCTGAAACATTCAACTTGTCCCTCGTATGGTGACGCAATATTGTCAACAATGTAATTGTGAATTTCGCGAAAATTCTCTATCATACATATAGAAATGATTATATACAAAATCAGCTATAACAAAAAAGGCGCTTTACGTAACGAACGGTCTCGGTTGACGAGTTAAGTGAGAAATTTACAGTTTAAAACGGAATATTGTCAAGAGAATATTTTGCCTTGTCGGTGTGGAACTAACGTACAAATAACGTCAACACTTTGTGAACGGACCAGACACTTACGATAAAGGAAGACAATTTGAGGGGAGGTCACTCTTGTATGACAATAGTTCTGTCAAAGTCTTATGTTTATAGCAGTGAAATATCAATTTATTGTTATGTCCACTACAATGAAAATATCACTTTTCTCAACTTCGGAAAACTCAGTCTTTCATACTCAACTATATAAAAAAACACTCTTTTCAATTTCATAACTCACAATACATTTCTGTCACTTAAATGAATTTATACCTCAAATAATCTTAGTCCCAAAACCAATTAGATTCCAATCTCGACCTAAACCCCCAGTTTCCTGTGATGAGTGAACTCATATATTGATTCCCCTCGAATAATTGCGTGCAGAGAAAAGGAATGAAATAAAAGAGCAAACGCTTACATAATGGTGGGACTAAACAAACGTCTTCAAACCAAGAATCAGTTACAATTTCGCCATCAAAACAGACAAGTTCAACTAAAGCGTAGGTATATGATAAAAATTGATGATAATACAATATAAAGCTTAATTATTGATCAATTTACGACACTTTTGCCTTAAAAAGTGTAAATGTGTAATATCCATGAAACGACATAGGTGAAATTTGTTAATTGTAGCAAAGAGCACTGTTTATTGTGATTTCCCTGGCTGAAATTGAAATTTTTCCTACATTTTGACAGTCTCTGTTCTCAAGTTCCAGAACATTGTACTGTCTTCCACCTAGCGGTTATAACTAGTCTTCTCATACTTGACTAACGACTAATTATCACACGTACGAACCTCCCGATGCTATCGGCCAAGGTAATACACTTAGACTGAATTATGTTCACTGTGGTGAAACATTTTACTGCCAGGTTACAATGACTTACGTGGCCAGTCCTGTTGAATTTCACAACACGACATCTACATTGTGCAATGTTATTGATTTGGACATTGGTTAACATATTTATCACTGTCTCATAACAATGCTTATGTTCCATCTGCATGATTACTGAAATTTATCATCCAAAACTGGCTCCCACCGGAGATATCGCTTGGGTGACATCAAGCGATATCTACACTGTAGACACTACACGTGTCTACACTGTAGATATCGTTGCAATGAAATTGCATCACAATTGGTTACCATGACGTCACAATCAAATGACATCACTAATGGCTCTGCTACTGAAGCTGTTAGCAGTACTTTGTACACTTAAGACACTGCTTATTTCTGTCTACAAACTGAAAAAAATTATTTTGGATGTCTTTTGATAGCAAATACTTGTTGATAAAAGTGGGAATTGTTGGAGTTTTTCCACTTTGATCAACTTGTGTTGATATATTTGTTATCAAGAGACACGGGGGTGAGGTTCTCTATTTGTATCACCTTCGATTATAAAGAGGCAGCTGTGATCCTGATGATCACATAGTGTGTGTGTGAGCTTATTACCCCCTCGTTTACATAACCTCACACTATGACACTATCAGCCATGTTGGAGGCTTCCACTGATCTGACTGTTGTCAAATTCAAAAGAAATGTCTGGGTCAAGACATTAATACTACCCCACTGTGTTGCAAGACGATTATATTTCTTAAACGTTGTTTTGTTTTATTATAAGCAGCCGAATCTCTGCATTTCATACACATCAGACCTAATTATAAATAAAATACCGTTTCAACAAAATCAGTAAAGGCGGTACCTCGTTACTGGATTTTCTGGATCATTGATTGTCTGACAAGCGTAAGAGGCGACTAACGGGATCGGAGGGTCAGGCTCACTGACTTGGTTGATGCATGTCATCGTATCCCAATTGCGTAGATCGATGCTCATGATGTCAATCACTGTACTGTCTGGTCCAGACTCAATTATTTACAGACCGCCGTCATATAGCTGGAATTTTGCTGAGTGCGGCGTTAAACAACAAACAAACAAACTAATCCGCAGCTCCAGCCAACCAACAAACATTTGCTCTTTTATGCAAATTGTGGGAATTGCGGGTGCTACAGGCAGGGTAGGACATGCGAACCTTTTTCGCAAACACCTACTGTCAACACTGGTTTTCAGTGGTCCATTCATATAATTGGCACCGCTGTTTTGCCTGGTACGTCCCATGCATGTGGAATATGTTTCAGAGATTCGTTTTTTCTCCGGCGTTGGTGTTTTATATTTACCATGACTCGATCCCATGCCGTAATGTAAGCGAGATAATTTTCGACCACGTGTCTATCTATCTCTCTAACTCAATGTAGCTATACAATTATCCCATCATTTTACTTACAATCTCTTCCCCGATAACGTAGACGTAGCCTGTGGCGTTGGGGTCGTCCATGATCGTGTGGTAAACGTGTCGTAGGTAGTCCAAGCCAAAGTAGACGTCACCTATATTCATGACGCCATCAAAGTCTTCAACTGTCGCCTGCCTGATGAGATGGTTGGACATCTGCCTTACGCCGAGGGTTGACAGTGAGACTAATATAATAATACAACAATACACCGACGATACGAATAAACATATAAATATTTTAAGAACTATTGAACAATATGCCATATATACACATGCACAAAAGTTAAGCGCCACCATATTCATAGTCTCTTGATTTCACATGTGGGAATCAGAAATACGAAATATGATGATGTAGGACTGAGTTAGGCTTCCATAGTTTCATGAACCCACATTTGTCCAGATACCACAAGGAAAGCGTGCTTTACGTGTTGCTGCAGTTTCCCTACCCTATAAATAGTGAAATTGAAGTTTCAGACACGTGGTTGCATTTTGCTCCTGTGTGAGATTCCCCTTCCAATAGAAGTTGAAAATAAGCCATGGTGAGGAGAAAGTTAACGAACGCTGAAAGATGGCAAGTGATAGGCATGAAAAATGCTGGCATGTCATGCAGGGCCATTGCAAGACAAATGGGTCGTCATCACAGTGTTATCACTCGTTTGATTGTCAAACATGGTCAAACCAATGATGTCAATGACAGGCATAGGTCTGGTAGGCCAAGAAAGACCTCTAACAGAGAGGATAGACGTCTTTTCAGGATAGTCAGACGACATCCATTTGCCACTCCTACAGATTTAAGACTGCAGTGGATTACCCATCAGAGACTGTTGATTGTCGAATACGTGTTTGGAGGCAACGTAACACTCGTTTTGCACCAAGGATCATCCAGAAGACATTAGCATGTGGCGGGGGCTCTGTCATTTATGGGGTTGTGTTTCTTTCGGCTGCAGACTTCCGCTGGTGACAATTCGTGGAAACCTGAATGGCCAACAATACCAAGATGCCGTTCTTCGTCCAATGGTAGTCCCTCATTTTGACAACCATCCTCTTCAGACAAGACCTGTTTACATGGACGACAATGCTAGACCACACAGATCTCGGGCAGTTTTGGCTTATTTGCGTCAAGAAGCTATTGTTACTCTTCCTTGGCCGGCCTGTAGTCCGGATCTTTATCCGATTGAGCATCTCTGGGACATTCTTAGCCGGAAAAATAAGACATCGTGATCCCCCAGTTCAAAATCTCGCTGGACTTGATGAAGAATGGATCCGTTTGCCTCAGAGAAGCTGTGGTCAATGTCCGTGGATCATACACACGTTACTGACGTTTTTGTCTTGCAATAGACTCTGCACTCCCTAGGGTGTCTATGTGACACCTGATATGGTCTGCTGATATCATGACAGTTACATGACAAAAAAAGTTTTTCAATGTTTTCTTATCCTTCAATTTCTGGTCTTCGGTAAAATTCCTTTCTGCTCATATTCTTTTGGAACACAATAAAACTTGCTTTGGGACAACTTTTGCATCACATGAGGTTTACATATACGGCTTATAACAATCGTACATCTCGTTATAATAGTCATCATTAAGTGCCAAAAGTAACAGCTCACAAATATGGTGGGTGAGTTTAACTTTTGTGCATGTGTGTACCTCGAACTATATGGACACACGAGAATATGCTACATAAAACATATGTACATGTATATCTGAGGTGCCTGGTTAATTTCCCCAAAGGGCCGAGTCTGTGAAGCCCATTTCATGTGTCCATCGTAGTTATAATGCGGGAATAGTGTTAAAAGCGACGTAAACCAATACTCACTCAGTCACTCGTTATGTATACCCGGCTTACACACATATGTCCATCGTACCCCCGAACTTATGGCCACTTTACCCACAGACATATGCCTGCCCTACCCACAAGTATATGTCCGCCCCACCCACAAACACATGGCCGCCCATCTTCCCGAGGGAAGGGAGTTAACGGACTGTAAAGGTCCAGTTTCCACCCTTGTCGAACTAGGCGTTATATTTTGGCTAGACAAAAGAGTCTATGCAGGGTCGCGGAACGAAATTGACATTTAGGTCATAAACAACAAGGCGACTGCCATGCATATTTCGGTCGATTGCAGGATTTGCAGAGCATGTGTGGCGTCAACCGGGCGTTTTTCAATTTGTTTTCATGTTTTTATTGAGGGTGCTCAAGTGATCTGATGCTCTTCACGAAGTAAGACCTATTTATTGCAGAAAAAAGGTCCTGAGTATCGATCAGATCGTCTTGACAGAGCGACGTCATTTTGTTTGAAGCAAATGCAAATGATATGAGAGATGGAATCTAATTGTCAGTAGGAGGAGTGAGTGAGTGAGTGAGTGAATATGGTTTATGCCGCTTTTAGATATATTCCAGCAATATCACGGCGGGGTCACGAGAAATGGGCTTCACACATTGCACCCATGTCGGGGTCAGTAGGAGGAACGTAGAAAGGACATAAGTCATAATCGCCACTTGTGGCGCTACGGTCGAGCCCAGAAATTCCAGCCTAGTTTGGCAAGGGTGGAATCTTAAAAAGTCAGTTAACTCCCTTTCCAATCGTCTGTTCCTTGAAGCATTGGGACTACCTCGCCATATAAGCCGAGAGACAAAGACGAAACATATAAATATAAACCGTAAAAAAATTAATCAAATTGATGAAACTAACACAACTCGCTTCGTCCATGTTTCATTATACGGCTCATTACGGTACAGTGGTAATCACATTTAGCGCGAAGTGCCAGCACAGCGCTCGACGATCAGGATGGATAAAGGAAACAGAAGTGGTTTGTTTGTCACCCAATCGAGCGTGATGGATACAGGTTGAGGAAGTACGAAACAAATGGGTCGTCGCGGATTTCCAAAGATGGCAATGAAGACAAAAAAAATCATTTACAATGTGGATATTCCAAAGAAATTGTTTGAGACAGCATCTATTGGGAATGGGCTCTGAAAACATCGGTATAGCATTAAAATATGTCTTGTTCGAAGCACGAACGCAAGCTTGAAAGCCATATGTAATCCACATTATTTATGTCACATTCGCTCAAATCGGCTGTTCGATGAAAAGGTTCCCACTATGATATGTTTCAATATCATGAATTTGGAGGCAGTCGACGCTGACTGGACGCGGTCATGAGGAAACAGGTTTTCTAGAAAGAATACTGAAATATGTAAGGAAGAGAAGCTGCTTTAGGAATGTGGGATGCTGGTGGAACAGACAACAAGACAACTGCTTTTTACTTTTTGACACAATACTGTACCACACAGGTAAATTGTATTTTTGCGTATTTGCCTGTGATATATATTTTACTGTTAAAAAGATATGTCTCTGAAAAACATTTTGTAATGACTCTATTTTCGTTTCTGTGTTGCAGGGAAAATAACTCAATGTTTGTCTTGACCTACTAAAGGAATGAATTATTGTGATACATTATAGCAAAGTGTTCATTATAAAAATGATTACATTTAAAGTATATTTGTAGGTCTGCATTTCGCGCCGAAGGGAGGAAAGGAGCAAAGGTGCCTAAAGAAGTTCAGGAACCCGCAAATAACCAGACCATATGAGGACCAGAATGGTCGATGGTATCTGCTGTACCGAGGATGTGTCCAAAACCAACCCTGGTGGATCGAAGAATCGGAAACAAATCCTGCAAGATTGTTCATGCCAATGAAAATTTAGAAAATCCTGACCGCTGTTACGTACGTCTGTTCGAGAAGACCAAGGCTCTGCGGAATGATGGTAAGGACAAAGACGGCGACAACAGATGGAACAATGACAAACCAAATGTCGTCTTCAGAGTGAAATGTCGTAAAATGTGACGATCGTTTGTTTTTAAAATGAAACAAATAAGATTCGTGAAACGTGTTGTATTCAGTTTATACATTGATTGCATGTCCTCGACATTCTGTAAAATTTCACCGGGTCATTCTATAGAATGTTCTTGGGATGAGGCAAGATAAAAAATTTCCTGGAAGATTCTCTAGCATTAACAACTTCGGTAGCCTGGAGATCAGGTTATCCTGAGAATAGAAAAGCTTCTGATGACAATAGGATGACGCCCCTAGATGTTTCAGGAACTACTATATTTCAGTTACTATATTTAGTTGTTAGTTTGGTGTGTAGACTTCGGGTCCCGTTTATCGCGGACGGTGACAGTATGTTACGGGACTTTCAGGTATCTGGGACAAGAGATTGTTTACGTATGTCTCACGCTTTTCATCGCTTCGGAACCAGCTTTCATGTAAGGATCGCTCTTCGTCCCTGATTCCCTGCCTAGCCTATCTCGGAAGCTTCACCATTGTCCCCGCAGGGTGAATATAAATTATTATCACTGACTTTTGCTATCACCCCTTTATTTGTGTGTTTGTAACTGTCCACTGCCATCATAGTATATACTGTCATTGGATATTGTACCACCGCTCTATTGTGTACTGTTATTGTAATTGCAGCTTATCCTTGAATAGCAGATATGAAATGCTCATCAAACAAACCATTCAGATTCATGCAGTTTGTTGCTTCAATTTCAAGCAAACTGACAGTTGCCTTAGTTTTATTCCTGCCACGATATCAGAGTTGAGGTCACCCATGTGCTGTCTTCATGGTACTTAGCCCACTGATCCAATTAGTTAATTTTGTAATACATTTATTGATTGCATACCACTTGTTTGTTGTTTGTTGGTTTCACACTAGGTTCTTTTACGTACAATACGTGTAATACCACGTTTGTCAAGGCATCTTGGTCGGACTTCTACTATGGCGGTCAGTGGTCATGTGGATAATGTAACAAAATGTGTTTCATCACCAGTTGAGGTGAAATGGGTTTTAACGTCACGTTCAAGGTTATTGAAATTATATAGGTGCATGCGTACGTCTGCTAATGATACTCCAATCACAAGCAGTATACTGATTCCGTCTAACCCTTGTTTTATCCTTCTGACAGGCAGGGGAACATCAAGTCGTTTGCTATGACGTGGCCAACTACAGGGGAATGAACCAGTAATCTTCCGATCTCCGGGCAGACGTGCGATCCACAAGACCACGGAGGCGGGCACAGCGATGTCTTTCCAGGTGGTAAAGTCATCGAGAGACACGAACAGACTGGACGAAGTAAATAACACGTGACGTAAAATGTTAAAATTAAATTCCAATTCTGATCTCAACTGCCATTTGTGTTTAGAAAAAGAAGAGAATTAACCAAACTGCACAATAATGTAAGCCGGTGATCGGGTGATCAGGCTCTCTGACTTGGTTGATGCGTGTCATCGATCCCAACTACGTGGATCGATGCTCATGAAATCAAGTACTGGATTGTCTGGTCCAGACTCGATTATCTACAGACCGCCGTCATATAGCTGCAATATTGCTGAGTGCGGCGTTAAACAACACACCAAGAAAGCAACCATCTGAACATACCTCTATTGATATGTCTGGGTTTGTTAGTGCAACGGTGAACAGTCATTGATTTACACGGATGTGAAACACGGACTAGAATCCGTACATCTTTAGCCTGTTCCTGCATGTATGTTCAGTCAACAAGTTAGCCATTCATAACCACGCACTCAGATGCTGTATGGGCAAAAAAAGGACGCAATGCATAGTTAATGTGCCGGAACTCTGGCAAGCGAAAATGTAAGCATTTATTATTTTAATGGGATCCTTTACAGATGACACAATGCGCACATGACAGACACACCCCAAATGGCCGATACTGAATTGGCGTTGGTCGCTGGATACAATTCACAGTAACATTAAACTCTCGCGTTATAATGAGAGGTTCTCGGTATAAGGCAGAAATTACCCGCGTATGACCATTGATTGTGACATTAATATTTGATGATGGCGTCTCTCTCACTGCACTTGGAAAGAGATATTCGAGTTTGTCTTTGTAACTCATGTAGAGTAACATACATTATTTAGTTAACAGTGCAGAATATATAACTCCACAGCTTTAACGCATAAAAACCGTCAAGGTGAGCTTTAAAAACAAGAATTATACACACTTTGTTTTTATGTAACCAAATGAGTTTTTTTGTCTGTTTGATACGTCAACATGATTACCATGCTTCAAAAAGGGGGAACCCCCACCCCTGCACCACGCCCTGGATCCGCGTGTGAAGTGACATCTGAACAACAGCATGCCTGACTGATTTTCATACTGGGAGCAATAGGTGGTGGCAAAGTGAGGAGATCCCGAACAACATTACCTGTCCAATCCAGGTTCATTCATCCGTATTAAACAAATTATCTCTAATTGTCAAACATTGAACAGAAAAGAAGGCTAAAGACAACTCACCGTTGTGGGGGAGTGTAAGTTGAAGAAACGAAGGGCCGACTGTCTCCGTGTTCTGTGTTATACTCCAACGGGCTACGCTGTCCGTACGTCATCGACACGCAGTTGACTGAGTTGCCTCATATTGATCTGACGCCAGTGATATGAACGCTTAGCTTATAACATTTTTACAACTTTGTACAATAACTTGGTCCAGCCTATCTTATCTTATGGATCGGCAATTTTGGGAACTAAGGAATTTAGCTATATAAATGCTGTCCAAAACCGAGCGTGTAGATGTTTCTTAGCAGTCGGTAGAAAGACTCCAAATTTGGCTGTCCGTGGTGAAATGGGCTGGACATCCTCATTTACAAAACAAAAAAAATGAAATTCTTCGGTTCTGGCGCAGTTTGCATGCTGCAGATCAATCCCGAATGCTGAGAATTATTTGCAGATGGTCAGTAAAATTCCGTAGATCCTGGAATAATACAGTTTTCAACTACTTTGTCAGTTTACATTTACCAATTTATGATCTAAATAATATTTCTACTGAAGAGTTTAACTTGTCTAAAGTATGTCTGTTATCCTTAGACCTTTCTGATTGGTTACATGGACTCTGGAACGATACGGGCCAGGTAAATGGTAATAAGTTAAGTACATACAGATTGTTTAAAGATTCTTTATCAGTAGAACCCTATGTCAGTTTATTGATGAACAGATGTCAGCGCAGTATATTAAGTAAGTTTCGCTGCGGCTCACTGCCATTAGGAATAGAATTGGGAAGATTCACCCGCCTCAAAACACCGCTTATTGAACGTATGTGTAAATTCTGTAATTGCAATGCTGTTGAGGATGAAACACACTTTTTTGCTGAATGTTCTCTCTATACAGATTTACGCTATGATTTATGGAATTTAGCTTCTCAATCAACTCCAAACTTTATACAGATGTCCGCTGCCGATCAGACCGTGTTCTTTATGCGGAACAATAGGGTGGTCAGACCCCTAGACGCGCTTCTTCATCACATGTATCAGCGAAGACGTAGAGGGGAATGCCCGAGTAACTCTCCATTCCTTAAAAATAATGGAGCAGAGGCCCCGCAGGGGCCGAGGCCCATTCTTTTTAAGGAATGGAGAGTTACGAGGATATTCCCCTACTTAAAACTCATCCCTACTTTTACACTTTGACAAAATGTTCTGTAGTTGAAAATATTTGAAAAATCCAAATGCTGCTTCAAGATAATGTACAGTTGACAAGCAACTCTCCAATCCTGAAAAATAATGGAGCGTTCAAACAATAGAAACGCGTCACAGATGTGTTTTAAAACTGTGTCTCTACCAACTTAGTTCCATTTATCTTAGTATCAGAATGTTCTGATAACTGGTGATAACTGGTGATAACTCATTTCTATCATGTATTTTTATTGGCATTGTTGTACAGTGTGTGACACGTAAATAAAATAATTTTCGTCTTCTTCTTCTATGACGTGAGGCCAGATGGAATGAAACGGGGTTTAATGTCGTATTGAAGATAATTGCACTTACATAGCGGGTCAGGCTCGCTGACTTTGTTGATGCATGCCAGCGTATCCCAATTGCGTGGATCGATGCTCATGATGTCAATCACTGGATTGTCTGGTCCAGACTCGATTATTTAAAGACCGCCGTCATATTGCTGAGTGCGGCGTTAAACAACAAACAAAACAAAAACAACACAGCGGGTCTGCATGAGTTTTACATTTTTGGCTTATATGTTCAGCGGACATTTTAGGTGGATGTTTGGTGCTGTAATTGAGTTCCATTTCTTTTCAAGACGTCAGGATTTGAACTTCAATTTGGCACCCAGGTGATTAAAATGAATTGAAAATAAAATCTTCTAAAAATGCTTAAAAGAACAGAGGCCTGAAACTCGATTGATGAGATGGCTACCGTCTGTAGTACCTTGTTTTGTCCAGACATCATGTTCGGACATCAACTTTGGCGGTCAGGGGTCATATGGATAGTCTGAAAAAAATCGTGATACATCCGTTATAAACGGGGTAAAGTGAAATGGCGTTTAACGTCGCATTCAAGACTAATACACTTATTAAGCGACGGGCATGCCCGTGTGTGCCCCCCCCCCCCCCCCTCTCTCTCTCTCTCTCTCCCTCTCTCTCTAGGCAGACGCTCTATTCACTAGACTAAGGAAGCGGTCCCAGTGATATGAACTCATCGAGCGATACCCAAATGCTGGAAGACTTAACGTTACATGTGAGACAAAGCGTTAAAATGAAATGCCAATTCTAATCATGACAGCCTCCTATGTATCGGAACAGCAGTGACCGAACGCAACTGCACATCAATCTAATCCTCGTTTGGAATTAAGCAGCGCTAGGAATGAACGCTCGATGTCTACCTTTAAAATTTGTTTATTGTCTTTTGACAAGGAACTGTGCTCAAGAGACCAAGTGGTAACTAGCATTTGAGAAGGTATTTCCTGATAAATCGTTTACATAATGAAATCGCGACAATCACAAACTAGGGTTTACGAGACTGTGAAAATGTCATCTTGCATTTATATATCTTAAAAACACTCTATTGAGACGTTATTCTGCCATAATCAGCAATCGTTTCTCATGTTACGAAATTGCGTTGGAACAATGTTCTCTGACGCTGGTGTCCCCCCGGCCACACCATGACAGGGGGTTTATACCTGTTGCGTTTCTATAGTTTGTTGTGGGGCTCAGTGGTGAGGAACGAGCTTCGTGTGCTGTAACAACGCTGGGAATCGAACACTGCCGTGGTGAGCGAAATGTAAACGCTGTTTGACAAAGATGTCTGGTATGATACATGCTTGGATTATATTATTATGTTTTGTAAAATATTTCCTTTCTTTTTTAATTTCGAAGTATTTCGCGGCGAGATTACATGTGCTGTCTGGCCATGTTTACACCGTATTTTATTTAGAAAGAAACGTGATGTGCACATATGATTTGTTTGTTTGTTTGTTGTTTAACGCCGCACTCAGCAATATTCCAGCTATTTGACGGCGGTCTGTAAAATGATCAAGTCTGAATCAGACAATCCATGACACGCAATTGGGATCGATGACATGTATTAATCAAGTCAGCGAGCCTGACCACCCGATCCCGTTAGTCGCCTTTTACGACAAGCATAGCCGCCTTTTACGGCAAGTATGGGTTGCTGAAATCCTATTCTACCCCGGAATCTTCACGGGTCGTCCACATATGAGCAATCAGCTACAGCTCAGTTAGAGGATGGTCTAAATTTGAAAAATAAGAGTGAAACATAATGGCATTTTGTTTGTTTTGCCCAATGAGAACATAGTTTTCTGAGCCATTCTAACATATGTTAATACGTATATATTTGTTCAGCATGACACAACGAATTTCGTACCAAAGGAACTATATTTCGTAATTATTTAGTTGAATGTCTGGTGCAATAGGTTTTATTACTTAACTACGAAATGTAGATTTATGTGATTGTAAAATTGACGCATGTCAATAATATGAATGCTTTACATATAAAACAAGATAAAACATATTCTCAGTATGAAATGATAATTAAAGTTTATAGTGACTGTGCCAACCCGGCCGTGATACGGTAGGACTATTACGGAGTAAAAATGTCTCCCTCATTCACACGTGTGCACTTTTGTCCTAAACGGTACAGCATGACTATATCTGCCAAGTGCACCTGACTTCATCAAACGACTGCGTTAAGCCCAAGCTCCTCGCAGCGATATCCCGTTCGCGGAGATCTCTACACCACTCTACCACCTTGTCACAGCTCCCCACAGTGCTTGGCGGCCTGCAACCCTGCATGGAGCGGGACTCGCAACGTCTGAGTGTGATGAAAGCAAACAAGTTATGACTGTGGCGATGCGAAATACCAAGGCCCTAGTTAACTTTTTTTGACAGGGGGGGGGGGGGGGGGGGGGGGGGGGGGGGCAAATATTTGTACAAGTATCACTTGTCCCCAACTTGATTCAAATAAAACTGTTTTCTATAAAAAGCTAGGGGGTTGGTGTGGTGTTAATGTGGGAGGAAAGCCCGAAGGGATGCAGGTCTCAGACGTTTACCACTTCGGTGAAACCCACGAACACGGGTAGCGTGCTGACAAACCTAGAAACATAATCGGGGAGAACCTGGATTCGAACCCACAATCATAGGTTTCTGGCGTGCCCAAGGGACGCAACTCTGCACAGCGAATCACTAACGAAGGTTGGAAGAAGAATGGATGTAAATAAATGCGACAAAACTCTTTCCATATTCATAAGAAAACTTTCACAAACAGTCGATTGTACGATTACGACTATCATGAGCATGTGTTTATGAATCACTATCAAATACTGATGATACTAGGAGTCCGCGAAAAGGGGAGCGTACCCTGCCTCACCGGTGGTATCCTCACAAACACATGAAAAAGCAAGTCAGTTGTTCACCGAGCCCCATCTTATATACCCTCGGAAACATATTTATACAAGCGCGGAGTACAAACAGTGTTCTATAACGTACAAATGCAAGACTCCTCTCCTCGCCAGTATTATCAAATAGGTCACGTCAATCTTCAGTTGTCCCTACAGTTGCCTGAGTGCTTGTCTCGCTTATTGACTGACCTGAATTTGAAGGTTGTCAATTCCCTCACTTGTCGATACAGTCTGAAGCAAACGTACCATATTCTCTATGGCTGTACATTGAACGAGGGAGTGAGGTGAGGGTGACTGAGTTAGTGAGTTTGGTTTCACGCAGCTTTGGACAATATTTCAGTAATATCAAGGCGCGTCAGCAAGATGTGGTAGAAGGCAGTTCCACTACGTTTTCCTGTTTGGTTAAAACCATGAAAACGGCTAGGGTGCTGACAAACCGAGAAACATAATCAAAGGAAATATAAGATTCGAACTTTGTGCAGTATATCTTGATGTGTATTATTTTAAAGAACAAAACCAGTTGCGTTTTTTGCCGTATTTACAACATTGTATCAATGGCAGTGGAAATCAAAACTGCAAACGTTTTTACCATGGAAGCTTGCTTGGTTGCTTGTCATGGCACCCTTAAGGCATAGAACGATGCTCGTAATGTCAATCACTGGTTTTCATGTCTCATCATTACTTCGAAAGCTCCTATGAACTAGGTTAAGTGTTAACGTGATAATAAGAAACAATGTGCACATGGTTCACTCCCAATTGTCAGACATCCCATTTGTCAGACGACCCAATCGCCAGAGACCAGTCAAGTATGACCAGTGTCTTGTCTTACCTACTAATTAATGAGCTGCTTCCAAATGTGGGCAGAGCATGCTACTCCAACTCGTTAAGTGATACAGATTAACCAGATTATGACAACGCGTTTGATCTGTGTCCGGTTGCGTGTGTTTTATTAGCAAAGATTTAGAGAAGTTTTTCCAATGATGGGTTCACTTGCTCTAAGAATCGGCCAGGCCAGACCACACACAGGAGATGTATCATAAAGACCTGCCGTGGGAAATGTTCCACTGTTGGGGACTTCCTTGAAGATGTCTCGGACCACTGCCACCCACTTTGAGATCAGACTCCTGTCATGTTTGTCAGTACTTTGAGGAAACGGCAATAATACAATGATGTAATAAATACTTCAAAAAGTGTGTTTTCTGGTATGATTGGATGATTAAAGGTGCAAAATAAACCTATCCTGTAAATTCCTCAAAATGTGTGTTTTCTGGTCTGTTCCACTGTAATGAAAGGTAACCATTGCCTGACTTACCAAACTTGACTTATACTGGTATAAGCTGTCTGACAAATGGGATGTCTGACAATTGGGAGGTTACCGTACACATTAACATGTTACAATCTTCCTCCATCATTACCATGCGTACTGATCAGCTCCATAGTGAAAGGGTGAGTTGGGTTTAACTCCGCTTTGAACAGTATTCCAGTGATACGTTTATCACTTTGGTGAAACCCACGGGCAGGTGCATGGTGCTGACAAACCTAGAAAAATGATCGGGGCGAACCGGGACTCGAAGCCACGATGATAGGCTTCTGAAGTGCCCAATGGACTCAACGCTGCACAGCGAATTGCAGGGCCGTAGATGACAGGTTGAATGATCATAGAATAAACATAGAACTCGGGGGCAAAAAGAAACCTTCAGCATTTTTATTGGATATGCGAGTTTGTGTTTACTGCTCAGTCCGAAGAACAACGAGAAGCGCTAATTAATGTCGTGCAGTAAACATACAGTAGAACGGTGTCCCATGCATAATGCTCTAGGCTTAAAGACAGCGCCTATGTAACTTAAATCATTTATCAGTCTTTCAAATAAAGGGACATGTGGTACAACGCACAGAAACAGAAAAAGACCCCAGACTCGATTATTTACAGACCGCCGTCATATAGCTGGAGTATTGCTGAGTGAGGCGTTAAACAACATACAAACCAACAAAACTTCCGGCTACAGTTCGTTTGGCCCACAATGTTATTAAAACAATGTTATGGACAAGTATGATCAGTTCGGAAAATGTCCTGGTAAGTGAAAGCATTACAAGAAGAGAGTTGAATATCTCTAAATACAATGGCATTTGATAACATGGTAACTGGATATAGCAACAAGCACTAATAGATATTGCAGCTCGCTTTCGCTCGGTCAGATATCATAGAAAGTCCACTCGTTTCGTAAAAATAATATTTAACAAGAATGAGTGTAGTATTCTCTATGGCCCACTTACTGAAATAAAATTATTCATACAATATAATGCACTGATGCAAAGTTTTCCCAAAGCATACGGAATTTCCTCTAAAAGCAGAGCCCTTTGCACAAAGCATAAGCACGTGGTTATGAATCACTATGAAATAGTGATAAAAGCAGGTGTTTGCAAAAACGTCATCAGTCAGAGCAGATTCATCATTTTATCACTTTAAACGTAGTTTCAAAGTTAATCTGGGTTGTCCATGAAAACTCGAAAGGTGGGAGGTTTAAAAGTGGGAGAACATTGACAGCGTTTTCCCTGAACCTCTCCTCTATACCCATCTGCAGGAACACGTGACCTTGCGTCAGGGTGGCCACGTGACTCATATGCCGTTTCACGTGATACGGAAAATCTGTGAAGACATCTCCAAATATATCCATGCTGTACCGGAGGCCCAGTTCGCAGTTGCTAGGCGTGCCAAACGTGAGTAATGTTGTTTCGCCGTTATTGCCTTTTGACCTCAGACACAGTGCTTCCGGTTCCAAGATGTACTTCATATTGCTGGGGAGGAAGCGAAGTGGTATCCAATCTATCACAATTTTATTCTCTGGAAAAAGACTTTTGCGCGATCCTTCAGAATCGAAGAGATCCAGAAGATCACTTGACGTCATTTCCTGCAAGACCGGATATGTTCCTTCTAGCTCACGAACATGAGTGTCTGACATCTTGAATCGACCATGAACCAGGCTCTGTGGATGTAATATACAATAGGTTTAGGGAGGACAGTGTTACTTAATACAGTAAAGTATCATGGTATTAGAAGTTTAATGCTACCTTCCGGCATCGATACCCACCACAAATCGAATTTTAACAAGTACATCATTTGGTATTTGACGTCTACACATCTCTGAATCGTATATTTTAATTATATCACGGCTAGCCAGCTTCGTTGTTATTCCGGTCACAGTTGTTTGGCAATTCAACGAAAAGAGAAGAGAAGATAAAGAAATGAGAACATTTTATGAAGCCAAGGTATGGCGCTAACAAATCACGGATCGTGAAGAAACTGGGACAAGAAACCTATCCGATGGAGCTTGACTTGACCGAGGGATGAAGCACTTCACACAGAGCCACTGAACCACACCTTACTCACATTTCTGGGTATTTTGCCTTTTCTTTCTTGGTCGTGCTCATTAATATTCCAGTTACATGACATTACATACATAGCCGATTCTGAACCAGACAATGCAGTGATTGATATTATTATCAGGAAGGTTCCACGCCATCAGGATACGAGGAGTGAGTGAGTGAGTGAGTTGGGTTCTAACGCCGCTTTTAACAGTAATCTAGTTACATCACGGCGTGTCAGCTTAATGTTGGAGGAAAGCCCGAAGTGATGCAGGTCTAAGACGTTTATCACTTCGGTGAAACCCACGAGTACGGGTATGGTGCTGACAAACCTAGAAACATAATCGGGGAGAACCGGGATTCGAACCCACAATCATAGGTTTCTGGCGTGCTCAAGGGACACAACTCTGCACAGCGCCTTAGACGACTGGGCCACCCGTGCCCCCCGGGATACGAGGAAACGCAATAAGCCAAGTCACCGAGCATCACATTATGAACTTCCCTGTTCCGGGTTAGAACAGGTCACCAGTAACCTAAGATGGTCGGTATATGCGACGAAATGAATCGGGCGGTCAGGCTCGGTGACTTGGTTGATCGGCGTCGTCACGATATAGATCACTGGATTGACTGGCCCAGGCTGAATTATTTACAGGACGCCGACATATGGCCCGAATATTGCTGAGTGCGGCCTTAAACAACGAACAGACGTAGTCAAAGACACACGAATAAGAAAACCTCGGGTCTATTAGTTTGCGTTTAAAGCTTTGGACACATGTAATTTCGGGTCAAGATATGCTTGTATAACTGACAAGAAAACGTTATTCAAATATGACCTAGTAATTAAAAAGACACTCACTGCACAATACGAACACAGTTTATGGTTCTGCTCCAGTTTTGTAATATCCTAAAAAATCACATTGTTTTAAGTTGCATGTTTGTCATCAGTAATCTCTCGCACGAATTTTAAAACTAACCTTCTTATTTAATTCTGTGTGATTTCTTAACAGGCGATCTTTATTAGCGTCGTAGTTGTGATTGCTGGTCGTCATCACGTCATATTTGATGGACGGTATATCCGCATACTGGGCGTAGACGTATTTATTGAGTTTGCCGTAGATCCCTTGTCCTCGGAAACCTTCCTTCGTCCGGGCTCCTCTGATCATGAAGGTCTGGCCATCATCGATGATGAATGCTGAGCAAAGAGCAATCTGCAATGCAATGTTAGAACTCCAAGGTTCTACATTTTTGCACTTATATGCGTGCGTGCGTGCGTGCATTCCAGTCCGGAATAAATATCAGTTTTATAGTGATACCATACTGAGATACCATGCCACAGTTTAACATAAATACCCCACTCAGACACAGTATACAGACTCCGAGCCGACCAGTTTCATTATCTCCTTAATGCCTACTGCGGGACACACAATGTATCATCTTTTAACGTCTTTTGGTATGACGCGGCCGGGGAACGAACCACCGACATTCCGCTCTCCGAGCAGACGCTCAATCCATTAAATTGAAGCAGTCACATTTTTAAACATACATTATAATACCCTAATCATGTTTGCTTGTTTAAAGCCATACTAAACGATATTCCATCTCTTTGACAGCAGTCTGTAAACAATTAATCAACTCTGGAACTGACCAGTGATTGATCTCCGACGCCGTCAGGGTAGATGACATGCCATCAACCAAATGACACAGCGTGACCACCCGATCCACTAAGTAGTATCTTACGAAAAGAATAGGTTGCTGGGGACCAATTTTGAACTGAAATTCCCACAGGGGACTCGTAGTGCAACTAGGAACAGTCAAACAAGACCACCCTCCAAAACACTATAATACTCGCCCTTTGTACAAATAACCTCAGACACACTTCAGGCTAGCGTAGTAATGCTCATAAATATTAACGAATATAGAATAGAGTATAGCAGTTCTCCGCGAAAAACGACTTCGTGGAACCTTTACTTACAATTTCATCTCCGATCACGTAGACGTATGATCTGTTGTTTGGGTCGTCGATGTATGTGTGGTAGCGATGCCCAAGATAGTCCATCCCCTGGTACACATCACCAATCTGCATCAACTCATCGAAGTCGTCGTGAGTGGCGCGACGAATTGAGTGAGCCGCCATTTTGAAAATTTGCTAAATTAGGAATAGGGATCCAAGACGATTGTGTAATGTTGCCTTCTGATGAATAAAAAGAAGACCACTATACGATCTACCAACGTTTCATCAAAGAAAAAATGACATATCCACTCATTGCGGGATAAATGACTTTGATAGGTGTTGAGAATTAACTGTTACTTGAATGAAAGGGGGGTAACTCTTGTATCTGTCTATTACAGTTGCTTAATCACTCACCTTAAAAAATACAAAACAGATTTTAGTACCGAAATAATGCAATTAATATTTTCATTAAATATGTATTCACCTCAATACACAAAAATAATTACTTTGAATAATGAGAAAGCATACTCTGTCAAAACAAGTCCATGGTCCACCACTGTATGGAGCTCAGGGGCGTCTGCTACACCAAAATGTGATATTTCCTTACAGCTTTTAATGAATGACTTGGTCTTCATTACACAGTGGCCTCAGAAGAATAGTTTTAGAGTTATATCCCCTTACTTTCTTGACAACATATTTTATAGCAGTTCATTCCTTATGCACCTCAAATGAATGGAATATGAACTCACCGTTTAGAAAGTTATGCCACATCCAACATGTAGACCACGCCAAGGTCTATCACATCTTCATGCATGCACTTAATTATAGATATAAGATAGTTACGCTTTATATCACAGAGAATAATGAAGAACAAAGCGTGGCTTATTTCACGATAAAACATTCTTTTATCATAACGTCATTTCTGTGAATCGAATATGCGCTCTCAAATTGGATGACATTTTTTCTTAAACCGTGTCCAATATTTATGGCACCTACAATGCTTAAAAAACATTCAGGAATATTCAGGAACTCTGAGCTCACCCGTGAGGACACTGTGTGAGTCGACCCTGCGTGTGAAGCACGTGAAATGTGTTCCCCGAGCCTTTCGCACGTGCACCTCGCACTTTGCCAATTTGGGTAATGAAATGCATGTCCCGGGGCAAGTATACCATTCATTTTGGATCAACTCGAACACATTTATCAATCAACTAAATTTTACTTGCCCATGTTGATGTGCCTATTATGAGCAAATATAGCCCTGATCAAGATAATAGTAATTTCTTTTCTATCTGTTCGTTTGGTTGAACGAAAAGCTACAAAATCACAAGTACTGTTCAAATACTGGAATGCATAGAGTAACATATTGTATAAAAATTGCATAAAACACATTTCGAAGTTCATAAAGGGAAAAACAATTCGTACTGATGTTAGTAAATATTTAGTTGTCAATTTCATACCCTTTCTCCAATGTCGCCGTGGCAGAAGACTACATTCGTTTTCCGGACTGGCGACAAAGATTTTCATGAAATTGTTCTATCATCAAGACAAATGATAGGGGGAAAAAAGATCCGCCTTTTCCAAGTGGTGTTTAGCTAATAATTCACTTAGCAACAATTCAGTTAGTTAGACCACGGTCAAAGACAAAGGAGCCCTGGTTTGTATGTAAATAATCGCGTCCCAAACCAATACAAGAAGCTGTGGCCCAATTCTGACCCATCCTGAATTATCCAATGTGTTATCTCCATTCCGCCTTGATATTGACCAACTCGCTATCAGAGTTTTGAGCCCGATTGAAATGAGAGAAATTCTATGCTAAATCGATGCAGTGGTGACGTCCCTTCCGAAACGAAGCTATGGTGGCACATGTGTCAAGGGTATTTATTAGAGATACAATGCACTGGCTACTCTTGAGCGGGTCTGACCTGGAATCCCTACAGTATTCCGACCGCGACGCAAACATTTACAAAGCAGTAGCTTACCGTACCTTACAGTACCTTATATTACCGTTACATCCACTGTACGTGTGTCTATGGCGGCGCATCGACTGAGTAGGACACACACAAAAATAGGCCAGGTCAAGGCGCACTGATGTCGTGTGTTTATACAGTGAGTCACGTGGTTACAGTTCTCCAGGATATTGACAATGTTCGTATATGTTGTTTCACAGTGATCTTGAAATGTCAGCACATTATTTATTATTTGTAATACGATATTCATCTTATATTACTGATTTATTGCATATATAGAGGTTATTATACGAGTTTGTAAGTCATACTGGTCTTACGAAACGAGTGTCAGAATTATTGTATTTCCCAAGCGAAAGCGAGTTTCGTTAAAACGTGATGACACACATGTGAGCGTAGTTATTTCTTTATTCGCCATTATTTCTTAATCCCTTTGAGCTCCCTTTTGGAGAAAAATTCACTGATTA
The DNA here is from genome assembly GCF_022045235.1 of Haliotis cracherodii. Classification (NCBI taxonomy): domain Eukaryota; kingdom Metazoa; phylum Mollusca; class Gastropoda; order Lepetellida; family Haliotidae; genus Haliotis; species Haliotis cracherodii. The sequence continues at coordinate 35,904,022 of NW_027266268.1, read as the reverse complement.
CAACCTGTGTCCTAGAAAAAAACACAGTTTGTCGAATGACTTCAACAACCTGACATCGTTCTGGTATGACGTCATTCCATCCTTACGTCACAATGAGATTCGAATCACGTCAACAATGCCGTCGGGATGACGGAAACAATGCGCGAGAAGTGATACTGGCATTAGTGCACATACGATGTTTATGAACTCGGTTATGTCGAACCCTATGGGTTATACATCGAGCTATAGCACGCGTAAAATATGCAATAAACTTTGCATCAAAGGGATAGCTCGGTGCAGCAAACAGTAAACAAAATTTCGATTATCTTATGTTCTAAACTTTCGAGCAAAAGAGATTACACCCATGTTAGAAGGTGGCTAAAATGAAACAAACAAGAAATGGACATTCAATGGCGACGAATTTGATACGGGTATCAAAGCGATATCACATGCTTTGTATCAATGAGGATCTATTAACGGGTGACGTGCACATGACGTCTCAAGGAACATATGGGTCGCGCTCTCACAGTACGCGTTAATGAGCAGAGTGAAGCAGCTACTGTCATGATCAATGTGAGTTTGGTCACAGATACCAGACATTCTTACGAACGAACATGAACACGGCCATTTTTTCACTTTTCAGGCTTGCCGACTTCATCCAAGCGAATGACTATGCAGCGTTCCTGATCCTAACAACACACTGCAGATAAACGCGATGCAGTGGTTGTTCAGATAGCCTCTCTTTGAAAAAGGAGTCTTGTCCGATTTGATATGGCAATTTTAATTTGTTGACACTCATTTCTGTACCGTCCAGCAGTACAGAACCATCAACATTGACATTCAGATTATGACCTTGGCTTGTTTAAGAAAACTGTGGAAGGACTAGTTTTCATCAGGAGTCTTGACATGCTTCACAAGAGGATCATCAGACAAAGAAATAACAATTCTACCATGAAGAGCCTCTACGTTAATCAAACCACGGACTTTAGCATAGGTTTTCATATGATTATGGAATGGAATTTTGTCGTTTTTCAAGACACACACAGGCACAGACAGAGGCACACACACAGACACAGACACAGACACACACACACACACACACACACACACACACACACACACACACACACACACACACAGACAACCACGCAGACACACACACACACACTAACACACAAACACTAGCATATAAACACACTCTCACACACACTCTCTCACTAAGGCAAATACAGGCAAACACACTGGGGTTTAAGGCAAATACAAGGAAACAGGAGCAAATAAGGCAGACACTGAGGGATTAAGGCAAATAAGGCAAACACTCGGGGGTTAAGGCAAATACAGTCAAATACAGGCAAATAAGGCAGACACTGGGGATTGAGGCAAATACAGGCAACACTAGGGAATTAAGTCAAATACAGGGACAAACTGGGGGATTAAGGCAAATACAGGCAAACACACAGGGGTTTAAGGCAAATATAAGGAAACACACACGGGGCTAGGGCATATACAAGCAATACTAGGGAATTAAGGCAAACACAGTCAAACACACTGGGGTATTAAGACAAATACAGGCAAACACACTGGGGTTTAAGGCAAATACAAGGAAACACAGGCAAAAAAGGCAGCCATTGGGGGATTAAGACAAATACGGACAACACTAGGGGATTAAGGCAAATACAGGCAAACACATTGGATATTAAGGCAAACACACTCTGGGTTAAGGAAAACACGGGTAATACCAGGGGGTTAAGGCAAAAACAGGCAAACACACACGGGCTTAAGGCATATACAGGCAATACTAGGGAATTAAGGCAAACACAGTCAAAAACACTGGGGTATTAAGACAAATACAGGAGAACACACTGGGGGTTAAGGCAAATACAGGCAAACACACTGGGGGTTAAGGCACATACAGGCAAATACACTGGGGTTTAAGGCAAATACAGAGAAACACAGGCAAATAAGGCAGACACTGAGGGATTAAGGCAAATACGGCAAACACTCGGGGGTTACATGCTCAGTGGTGCTTCACTTTGCGCGAAAGCCCTTCTAATCTTCAGCCAGCATTAGAGTCAAGCCAGGAGGTATAACGGGGATTCAATACATATAATATACTGAACAGCATTGAAAACGCACCACCATGAAAATGGATGTATTTTTATCCGGGCTTAAGTCATATGAAAATATATAAGTGAATGAGTAATATACGACGTTCTGGACGAAGCATGAAGAAGAAGAGCTCGTCAAAACACATTCCGAATTTTTTTTGTGAGCGACATCACCAAAACGCAACAAATTGCGTGCACATCATGGAAAACGTTTTTTTGTTTCACGCGAAGCATGCAAAATAGGGCTATAAAAGACCGACTTTTAAAAGCCACATCACTTGTTGCTGCAGACGTTAAGGGTACTGACACAAGAAATGTCAAGATTAACAGCAGAGGAACGTGAACGTGCCTTGGGCATGCTTCTAGTTGGTACGTCAAGTAGAGTCGTTGCACAGCGGTTTCAATGCCATCATTCAACAGTGAAATCACGTCATCCCTTTCTTTCATCAGCACCAGGATATTCACACCTTCCATCAGGATAATGCAAGAGCGCACACAGCACGTGTTTCAACACATACATAGCGAACGATAATGTGGCCAGCCCTGTCACCCGATCTATCGCTAATTGAACATCTATGGGATTACCTGAGTCAACGCCTCTCGCGTCGTCTGCAAGTACAGAACCTGAGAGAACTTGAAGATACACTACGTCAAGAGTGGAATGCTACTTGCAGACTTATTTGATCAATGAGAAGACGTTGCATGGCCTGTGTTGCTGTCAATGACGGACATACAGATATTGACTTTTCATTTTAACCCTATGTGTCTTCCTTACACTGATGACGTAAATGTAATTACTGTGTGGTATTCCTGTTTCCTTTGTCGTCTTTCTTAATAATCCGTCTATGTCTGTTCTAATTAAAATCGGTCATTGCTCAAGTTGTTTTTTTAATATTTCAAGATTTATTGCTGGTGCGTTTTCAATGCTGTTCACTATATTATATCATTATTGATCATGGTGCTGACTGCTTAATAGCTAATCGCTGTTGGCAAATATGCTAATGTTTCGATATTCGATATGCCTAACGCTATTGAAAACATTGTATAGTAGTATATCGTCAACGATAATATATTTATCAGGCTAGCAGAGAGCGAAATATATGAATATAAATAACCAATAGCTTTTACGAAGTAATACATTTCAGGAAAATAGAATTGTTGTTAAATGTTTAACAGTGAATGTAGTTCTCTAAAGGTTTAATGGGGTGGACAATCAGTTACAAGCTGATGATTAACACACGTTTCGCTTCTGCATCAAACAATGCAGAAGCTGCACTCGAAAGCAAATCAACGAAACGAAACCTTTCCGATGCATCTTTCGTGGTGAAATAATCAACATTTGTTTGAGTGCACATTGCCGTTTTACATAGCATAGTGATATTATTTATCAACCTTTCATAGCAACACAATATCCAACACGAATGAGTTCGAACACTGCTGTTCTCATTGTGTATCCTCCCGCTAGAAACTCACGTGTTCTTCAACACGCCAAGATAAACTAATTAACACAAGCCCAAAGTGGAACAGTATCATTAGCTTATTAACACAAGCCTAATGTGGAACAGTATCATTAGCTTATTAACACAAGCCTAATGTGGAACAGTATCATTAGCTTATTAACACAAGCCCAAAGTGGAACAGTATCATTAGCTTATTAACACAAGCCCAAAGTGGAACAGTATCATTGGCTTATTAACACAAGCCCAAAGAGGAACAGTATCATTGGCTTATTAACACAAGCCTAATGTGGAACAGTATCATTGGCTTATTAACACAAGCCCAAAGTGGAACAGTATCATTGGCTTATTAACACAAGCCCAAAGTGGAACAGTATCATTGGCTTATTAACACAAGCCTAATGTGGAACAGTAACATTAATTTATTAACACGAGCCTAATGTGGAACGGTAACATTAGCTTATTAACACAAGCCTAATATGGAACAGTAACATAAGCTTATTAACACGAGCCCAATGTGGAACGGTAACATTAGCTTGTTAACACACGCCCAATGTGGAACAGTATCATTAGCTTATTAACACAAGCCCAATGTGGAACTGTATCATTAGCTTATTAACAAAAGCCCAACGTGGAACAGTATCATTAGCTTATTAACACAAGCTCAATGTGGAACTGTAACATTTGCTTATTAACACAAACCTAATCTGGAACAGTAACATTAGGTAAGTAACACACGCCTAATGTTGGACAGTTATATTAGCTTATTAACACAAGCTTAATGTGGAACGGTAACATTAGCTTATTAACACAAGCCCAATGTGGAACAGAAACATTAGCTTATTAACACAAGCCTAATGTGGAACAGTATCATTAGCTTATTAACACACGCCCAATGTGGAACAGTATCATTAGCTTACTAACACAAGCCTAATGTGGAACTTTAACATTAGCTTACCAACACAAGCCTAATGTGGAACGGTAACATTGGACACGATGACATACAAACACATTTTTACCTTGGCAGAAGGCGAAAATATGAGGTAAAATACAGCAAGCATTCGTCGATGTGTTAAATAACAGAAGAGATTAGAACGTTATAATACCATGTCGACAATATATTTTACATGTCGTGCCTAATACAGTAGAACACGGATATAATGAACACGGATATAGCGAACAAACGGATACAACGAACTGTTAAAAAATGTGGCCCAGTCGTCTAAGGCGCCGCGATTCGCTGTGCAGAGTTGCGTCCCTAGGGCACGCCAGAAACCTATGATTGTGTATTCGAATCACGTTTCGCCCCCATTATCGTTCTAGGTTTGTCAGCACCATTCCCGTGCTCGTGGGTTTCACCGAAGTGGTAAACGTCTGAAACCTGCATCACTTCGGGCTTTCCTCACACATTCAGCTGACACGCAGCGACATAACTGGAATACTGTTAAAAGCGGCGTTGAACCCAACTCACTCACTCACTCACTTAACATCTGGGAGGTTTTCGACAGTAGGACAGTGAGTCAACTTGGGTCAACAAATGCATCCAGGTCACCCTGATGGATTGAGGAAAATAACAATGTCCGGATTAGTAGTGCATGTCAAAATTATAAAGTCCAGAAATGAAAGGCTGAAAGGATAGAAGTCGCTTTATGCCCTTTTGTTGAACTGGAGAAATCATGTAGTTACGACGTCCCTTCTTGCCACATTTAGGGTTCACGGGTGGCCCAGTCGCCTTGCGAGCCGCGTCTCTAGGCATCTCTCGCAATCTGTAACTAATGACCGTTGGTTCGAATCTCAACTTTGCCCTGATTATGTTTCAAGGAAAGTGAAAACGCCAAAGACCTGCATCAGTCCGGGCTTCCCCAAGGTGCAGATGGCAAGCCGTGGTAAAACTATAACATCGTTTAAAGCAGCCTCGAACAACACTCACTGATTTGTCACATATAAACACGCGTCTTATAACGTATACGTGATTCATGACGTGGCGTAGACCCGTAGCAACCCAACTAATGAATGACACGTTGTCCACAATACGTATATGCATTACGCTAACATTCGGCACCAGTTCGGAGATAGCAGGGTAAGATAAATGCTCCAAACCATATTAAAATGAAAACACTCAATGCCATTGAGAAAGTGGTCAAATGTAACAAATGTTATATTTGGGATAACACTTTCTTAATAGAGCCTCGGTTGCTAGGAAAGCTTCTTTTGGAAGCCTCTGTGGCTGAGTGGGTTAGATCGCTGATTTTGTTTGCTGGCGATTATGTGCCTCACTCTGGCAGTGATGGTTCGAATCCCGGACGGGACGCAACGCCCCACAAGTACGCGAATCTCTTCTGTTAAATTGTTATCCTAAATTTAACATTTATTACATATTAAAATGTTTTCATGTATGTCATCTTTTTACAAACAGTTCGCAATTTATTTCTTGTCTACCAACATACCAAACTCTTGTCATGTGACGTAGGAGCTAGCCTTGTGGTTAAAGCGTTTGCTCGTCACAACGAAGACCCGGGTTCGATTTCTCATTTTATGTGTTTAGGCCTAAATGCGTTTAGATGGAACAGACGAAATGTGTATTCCGTTTAGGAGATAAAAACATTCCTAATCTTGTTTAGATCTCAACGTGTCTTGTCTGTGTTAACATTCTAAACATATTTTTGCAGGTGTCTGGAACCACATTGAGTTTCATCAAAGATGTAAATGTCTAAGGCCTGTGTCACTTCAGGCTTTACTCCCACAGAAGCTGACATATCCTGACAGAACTGAAATATCCTTCAAAGCGACTTAAATACCACTCACTCCCTGCTACAGGTTGGATTCTGCAGTCCCACACTTATGGATGATGGTGCGACGTTAGTAATGCAAGCAAGCATATAAACGTAGTTTACCTCAACTCCAAATCACTCTAAAATTCAATACATATTTCACATCCCTGGAAAGGTTCCAATGAGCTTTAGATTGGTAATAGTTGTCTATCCACTATATGCGGTCTTGTTATATTCGGAGTCAGCTGGTACTTATTCCGGATAAAACATAGTGCATAATATATATGTACTGCAGATACAGTCACTCTTGGATTCTAAAAATCATGCGAAAGGCTGTTTCCAGGTGACGAGATGACAGTATCGTGTCTTCCTCTTGGTCTCTTGCCTGCCAACATGAAGTACAGGAAGACACCCAACACATTTGCACTTAAGTCAAGGGCTGTTAACACCCACCTGACCCTTCTTACAGTTGGATCATAGGCAGAATGTCAACTGGGCCTGAGATGCACGTGTGACGTTTTCAGAAATGACGCCACACCACAACGTCGCCAGTCGTACAACGCACGTAGTCTGACTCATTATTGAGACCGGACTTCGCGATATTGCTTACGATATGAGTGCTTTGAGTGAGTTGGATGTATACGAAAGATCATTTTAACATACATTTTGAAATGCGAAGGAATCATTTGCAATGTGTTTATGTTTACATACACTGTAGCTAGAATATTGATCACTGCAGCGTAAAACAAGCTTGCGTTATATTCAACTTGAAATATTTGCTGAAGATCGTAACATGCAGTATCAGTGTATTGTTGAGAATGAGTTCATCTGATGAGAATATTTAGCTGAGGGCTGAAGAACGTTTGTGTTAATATTCGAGTCATTTAGCTGTAGGCCTCTCAATTGTTTCTGTGTACTTTATGTTATTTGAACATGTATTTCATCAGTTGGTCTTGATGTAAAAGTACGTTTTAAAATCATTTCAATTTATGAAAGTTTAAAAAATCTGGTCATGTTGCCCTTTGTAGCCCTTGGAATCCCTATTGGTTGATAATCGAAAGCACTTTTCTCTGGCGTTGACGTTTTATATTGAGTCTAGAATACAGCGATGTTCGGTTCGAATCTCAGATGACATAGATAATTGTTCTCAGAGAAACAGCATCGTACACGTGCTCGTGGGTTATAACAGAGTGAAAAACGTGTAGCCTGGATCTTCCAAAAGTTAGCAGCTGCAGTAAGCTATGACTTGACTACCGTTCAAAACGACCTTGTGACGTAATACGAATATATATATATAACGTGGCAATATATATATATATATTAAGTTGAATTAAAAAAGCAGTTATTTCCAATACTGTGCTACATAAATTGTGTTTGGCACAATATTCTTGCCACCCCTGTAAACATTACCGTTTCGAGGTCGTGCGCAAGGGACGCAACCATGCAGAGTGAGTAGCGGCGCCTACGACGACTGGGACACTAGGCGATCCGAGGCTTTCTACGACCAGATTTTCCACGTATCTACATCTACTTCCCAAGTGCGGATTGATGTCTATCTGCAAACATCGCATTTCTGCCAGCTTCCAACACAATTCTGGATTCAAGAACGGAGACGTTTCAAAAAATGCGATTGTGACAAAATTCTGAAAACTCGTGAGTGTTCTTACATTAATTCCCGGGCTTGCTACTGCCACCTTTTGACTCATAATGTTGTCCTCCTTGTTTGGAAACATAAAATTGTGAGTTTCACTAAAATTTATTGATCATTCATTGCTCTTTTGTTGTCATTTAGCAATGTCACCATTTTGTTCTGTACGTACAGATTTATGGGTTGACCTTTGCTTTTCAGTCTGGAAATCACTTCGTGTCAGTGTTACCAGATATGTGTCGACCTACATATAACATTTATGTTTGACCCCTGTAACGCTACACTGTTATACTTATACAAGGCGATATTGTCATGACACGTTATGTTGACCTGTTGATAAAGTAGTAGTAAAGACCATTGCATTTTGACTGACACATTGGGCATATTCCCACGTGGGGTTTCCGGAACAGTATATGATCCAATCAGCTTATGCTTGCAGTATAAGGCGACTCGGGTGGTCAGGCTCGCTGACTTGCTATTGGTTCATCTCATGTCGTTCAACCCATGCTGAGCGGAACGTCCCGCAAAATCATTAATTTCTCCATATGATTGGCCGCTGTCCTATAACTGGATTTGTGTGCGGCGTTAGACAATAAGACAACGAATAAAATATGTCTAAAACGAGTTAGTTGACTTTGAAAATAGCTGCTTTGAAAAATATCTGTGTTTTTATACAACATGTCGATCTTATGTATGAAGAAAGCTCGCAGTGACGGGACGTTTTAGACCTTAACTGTGAATTTACATTTACCACATTGGTGACACCCAGGCGATAGGTAATACTTGACCAAGGATCACATATAGAAACGGACTATACCGAGTATACACCGTTCATTGTAACTGCCAAATCCAATGCGGACTCATGTTGTTCTGTCGAATATAAGCTCTCTGTAAATAAGCCTGACGCTTAAGCACCGGTTCAGACGCCTTTCATACGTGTGCAGGGGTAAGGCTTGCTCATATACGTTAGATATACTATAGCACCCTCATGAGCTTGTTCGACCTACTTTAATGCGTTATATATACGATATCGCCCTCATGAGCAGAGACGGGTGCTAAATTCAGGCCAAGGAGTTACATCTCAAGGTCAACAGACCTAGTCCAAGCTGACGCTAGTTACAGGTGAGTGTGTTATTAATGATTCATCTTACTCACAGGTCCAACGGAATCAGTGAGTATATTTTCCAGTAGGTTAACTGTTGGTTGTCATCTTAATGACACGAGTGTATTTATCGCGTGATATGCCAAAGGAGGGGCATGGGCCCTTTAATATCATCTATAATAGAAACACAGATGAAATGTGATTAAATGACCGAGGATGTACAGTATTAGTGGGAAACGTCGGGAAAGACAAGGTTCCCGCTGAGAAGCAGGTAACCCCGGAAAGGTTCTCACTGAAAAGCAGGTAGCCTTAGCGCGAGTATTAATTGGAAGCAAGTAAGTTTGTTACTAGCAGGGTAGCCCAAAATTACCATGCACATTGTTTATTGTTGAGACAGGTATGTGTAAGGCATGTTTATCAACATATATTAGAATCGTTTAACGTTATAATCTACATATATACAAGCACCCTGAAGACCTATTTATTTACATATTTACCAGCACTGTTGAACCATTTTATTTACATATGTACATATACTGAACAACAAAAGTTCCTGTGACATTTGGGGCGGTCGGGTAGCCTGGTGGTTAAAGCGTTCGCTCGTCACGCCGAAGACCCAGGTTCGATTCCCGACATTGGTACAATGTGTGAAGCCCATTTCTGGTGTCCCCCGCCGTGATATTGCTGGAATATTGTTAAAAGCGGCGTAAAACCATACTCACTCACTCCTGTGACATTGAATAAGATTTAATGCAAAGTTATGTCTTTTACCATTTCTGAAACAATTTCGGTTTGCAACAGATAAAAGACTCCCGTAAGTGTTTTAATTTGCCATACTGACTTCAGAAAATGCGTGATTTCATAAAAAAAAACATGAACATGCCAAAATGTCAATTTACAAATCAATAGCGTGTTGATCCACCTCTGGTTGCGATGCAAGCAACACATCTTCGTCTCATGGAAAGGATCAGGCGTCGCACAAAGTCCTGTGGGATATCTGTCCAAATCTGCTGGAGCATGTTTCGAAGTTCCTGGAGTGTCTGTGGAACACGTGGTTGACGTCGAAGGCGCCGATCCATCTCATCCCACATGTGCTCGATTGGTGAGAGATCAGGGGAGCAAGCCGGCCAGGGGGATGACATTCACGTTGTTTTGTTGAAGAGAATCCTGCACAAGTCGAGCAATATGAGGCCGGGCTTTGTCATGTTGAAAGGTAATGCCTGGGCAAGACGACGCAAAAACGGTCCACTCCGAGGACGGTCTCTGACTGCATTCGTATGTTGCCAACGTTGCAATAAACACCAAATAGTGTTTCTGTGGACGTTAATTTGTCTTGCAACATCACGTTGACTCGATCCTGCTTCAAGCATACCAATGGCTCGCAGACGCTCATTTTCGGACAGGCGTGGTATTTCGTGATGTTGAATAATTGCGTAATTTTGTTGTATTTCTGAGTGGTTGTTGTCAGCACGATGCCAAACAATGCACATGGAATCCCTTTAACGCACATGTTTTTATACCCATTCTTGGGTACTGAAATGCATGGGGCTTGCATAAAAGTAAATTTTGCATGGGATGCATGCTTTTCTGTGGCAGTTCCATTTTTGTGACTTGATTCCATACATGTACTTCAATATTGAAAACCAAATTTTACTTGTTTGAAAAATACACTAAAATATTGGTGTCACAGGAACTGTTGTTTTGAGTATATTTAGGATGTGATGTGAATAACATATTATGAATTGAATTGAACACATCAACAAAACAGGTACCTGCTGGTACCTGAAATGGATGCTCGCTGAAGAAAAGAAATGATTAGAAATCAAGGTGAACAGGACAAATACAGGCTGAAAAGGAATGAAAAGAGAGGCAAACTGGGCGGAGGATAGATACGGCGAAACACGTGTGTACTTGAAGAGAGATGAATGCTCGAATGGTGGACCATAGACGATGGAAGAAAGGAAGGTTGACGTTTGTGCACGGGCCACCAAAATGTGAATGCCCGTACCTATAATAAAAATACGAGATGAGAGTGGATTAAATGGTGTGCAGGTACCAGTGGGCTACTAAGCTGCTAAGTGGGTATACGCAAAAGCTACCGTTGCCATGCCACAACTCCAAAGTTGGATCGCCAGTGTGATGGGGAACAAATCTAGTAGCGGTATGTCGCGTGTTATTCCATCCGTCACCCACTGATTTGGCCATCTGCCGCTAAATCATTTGTCCTGCAGATAGGCCTCAAAGTCAGCCCCACCGGCTGCATCTGTAAATAGCCGAGGAAAGTCGTTGATCCTGAAAAACTGAAATGCCATTATAACCGGTCAGAAATGTTAACCATATTTGTACGTCTTATTGAACCAGTTGGCAATCCTAATGTGGTGAAATAGTTGTTTTCCTTTGCCAAGCAGATCAATTAGCCCTTGCCATTGGTATAGCCCTGCACGAAATGTTAAAATGCCTATAAGGGACTGAAGGTCCCGTTTTGTGACCTTAAGGTTACCTGTCGACAAGATGTCTTGGATTTCCGGTGTCACCTCCTTGATCGTGGACTCTGGGATTCTGATCTTCATTGCATTGGTGTCAATACCCAGACCTAGGAATGTCAGTTGTGTAGTGCGGCCGACAGTTTTGTTATGGGCGATTGGGACCCCGAACTGTTCCAGTGTATATACGCATCCGTCGAGGTTGTCTAAGTAGTGGCTGGTGCCTGCCGTGTCCCCTGTTATGAAGTTATGACACAAGATATGAAGCAGCCAAATGGTAAACATATATTGAAATAGAACTCACCTTCAAATTTAAGGCAGTCCAGGAAGATGTCCTTGAAGGGTCCCCACCATCTTGTCAAGGTCCACTTCCTTTTGTAGCTTTTGTTTGACGTAGCCTTCCGTGTCTTGGTGCATGGCTGATCGCAGGTTTTGTGCAAGGTGGCTCGTGCAGCTACCCTGGAACTCAAGCTTCAAACCAAAAAGAAAACCTACCCACAAGTACTTTGCGTCTCTATATTGTCCCTAGCATAATGTAACCAGTGTGCCATTTCATTGAGATCCACGGGATATTGGGACATTGAATTGTCCTTTTCTGGTGACTGGTTTGCTGTCAGGGAAAGATATGTTGTGCTTCTATGGGGTCTGTTGGACCCCATTCCCTCGAAAGCACGTCCGAGAGCTAAAGGTGGCGTAAAACCATACTCACTCACTCACTCACTCACTCACTCAGTGACAGATATATACATTGTACCAATAGCCAGCATGGAAAGGAAGCTTGATATTAGGAGTATACTGACGGGTAACCAAGCACGTATTTCGGGTCCACTTGCTGAACCTTTTCACCAATCAGACAAATTCTCGTTTCTTGATCTTATTGTCCATCATAGTGAGTGAGTGAGTGAGTGAGTATAGTTTTACGCCGCTTTTAGCAATATTCCAGCAATATCACGGCGGGGGACACCAGCATTGGGCTTCACACATTGTACCCATGTCGGTAATCGAACCCGGGTCTTCGGCGTGACGAGCGAACGCTTTAACCACTAGGCTACCCGACCGCCCCCTTGTCCATCATAGAGCACATAAGCTTGTGTGGTACTCGAAACTGTGGACTCTGGACTCTAGAAGTTAACAATGGCGAGATCAGCAGTGCGCATTTTAACGAATATGTTTGTCACACGGTGGCCCAGTCGATGAAGGGGTCGCAATTTGTTGTCCAGAGCGCGTCTGTGTGTGTGCAGAAACCTATGATCATGGGTTCGAATCCCAGATTCACATTGATTGTTTCTTAAAGAAAGACAAGTGATGATCACTTGCTTGATAAAGGTGTTAGGATCTACACCGAAACGTTGCACTAATTGTAATAAAGAAGTGATTGTTTCTTGGTTTGTCGGCAACATATTTTGCTTGAAAGTTTCACTGAAGTTGGTAAATAACTAAGACCTGCATCACTTTCGGCTTTCCTCCCGCATCAAAAATACACACTGTTCTAAACAGAAATACTGTTCAAAGTTTAATCAAATATGACCACTCACTTGTCACATATGAACATGCATCTACCAACCACGAATTAACCTATATGTCTGCTATGTAATACTGTTCAATGAATGAAGTAACTCAACTTGTATTATTTGTGAAAGACCAAATAAACAATTAATTAATAATGTATTAATTATGGACGAATTAAGTATTATTATTATTTTAATTAAACACATTTATTGATTATTCACCAGGTGTATCGAACCACATTTGAACCAATGATGTCCAACCACCAAATACGCCGAGCTACCGCGGATGATTTCCAAGCGGTCATGGATTTTGGGGATGTCATTTTCGGACTTGACTACCTTCCACAGCTTTACCACATATTCATTGACGACCCCAACGCCAGATCATACGTATACATCGTCGGCGAGGAGATCGTTAGTAGTCCTACTTCTTGATCATTGAGCTTAACTCTACTTTTGTTCAGTAAAGGGCCCGGCTCAAAGTATTATATTCAACTAAACCTGTCGATTACATTTTAGTGCAAAAGCTGTGATGTGTGAAGGTCTTTCATTGTATTGATATCTAATTTTGTCAAAAAAGTTTGACTTCACATCAAACAATACTAAAACAGACTAAATGGGCGACATACCCGGTTGCGAGCCTCACTCACTCACTCACTAACTCACTCACTCACTCACTCACTGCTGTAGGTTGGATTCTGCAGTCCCCACCTTATCGACGATGGGGCGACGTTTCTTATGCGGGCAAGCAGAGTTAAGGATGGCTTCAGGGGCCAAGGTATTTATGGCCTGCTTCTGAAGCATGTGCATGAAGATTTCAAAGGTACAGACACCATCAAATACGACGTCATGTGCGTTAACGATATCAACTATGGGGCCAAGAAGGAAAGCCTGAATAGAACACACACGGTAATCTCACAGAAGGTATGTATTGAAATATACACTGCAGAACCGTTAATAGCCAAACACAATGTATAACCTAAAAACAATGCTTGTAGGTTACTAAATGTGAGAATAACTAAGTGACAAAAGGTCAATAGCACTTACAGTTGTATGCTTGAGGCGACAAACTAGATTCGGTAGTAAGGGCTCTGTGAAACGGTTGATAGGTGTCACGTACCCCACGGCGTTGATCGTTGTTCGCAATAGCAGTCACTGGATATTTTGTTCAAGTCATATTTTTGGAATAGTACTGAGTGCGGCTTTGTAAAACAACAAATCAGAATCGGCTAAAACGTTGCTCGTTTCTGTCATTCCAGGCAACCCTTTATTACCGAGCCAAGTTAGCAGATGTGCCGCTGCCCATTATGTCTACTGACGATCGCCCACAAGCATTTACACCTGCAGATATGAAGTCACTCTTGGATTCAAAAGAATCATGTGAAAGTCTGTTTCCAGATGGCAGGATGATGGTGGCGATGCTACCTCTTGGTCTCCTCCCTGCCAACTTGAAGTACATGATGCCACCAAACTCATTTGCGCTTCAGTCAAGGGCAGACAACACCCACGTGTCTCTTCTTTCAGTTGGGTCATCTGTGGAATGCCAAATGGGCCTGAGATACATGTGTGACATTTTCGGAAGTGACGCCACATCATTACGTCAACATCTAGTATGCCACTTGTACAATGCACGTAGTCTGACGCAGGAGTTCGTAATATTTGAGATCATCATTGACACCAGCTTCTCTGATATTGCTGACGACATCATGAAGGATGCGGGTGTTCCTTTCCTAGACCTAAAGAAGAAAAAGATGATACTTCTTCAGAAATTGTTTGAGTGAGTTGCATGTATAATAAAGATAATTTCATCCGATATGTTGTAGACATTTCATCTTAACCAGACGTACACTACATACTTCAGAATCTTTGCTACCTGTTCAAGACTTGTCGAAATAATTAATCAAGTGCGATAGGATCACATCATAAAAGGTGTGTCTGTGATTTCGGGACCATTCTTCAAAGGATCATCTCCCGTTAAACACCATATTACGAATTTGTTATGAGTGTAGGAATGTTTTTTTCATGATTGTGAAAGATATAGGTTCCTATTGATGTTAGATTCACTGGTGTTCTAGTCGTGGAATCAACTGTACCAGGGATTTGCTTCTGAGATTTGAAACCTCTGGCTGATCAACCTCCATGGAATGTCTTCAACAATTTATGTGAGACTGCCGTTTTACTCCGCAATCAACAGTATGCCAGCGGCTTGTCAAAAACAGGCACTGGACAAGACAAACCAGTGATAAATATTCAAGTCTCAGTGAAGAGACAAATGTAGTGGGTTTGAATGACTCCAAAAACGACTGCCAGTTAACCTGGCTGCCAATTAACCTGGGTCCGATGCCTCTTAAGAAGGGTGTCCGTGTCGCTCTTAACCGTTGTCGGCGCTCAGAGATAGCCTCGTTCACATTGAACTAGGGTATTTGGTAATGCTTGCAACCGCTCATTTCATTCACATGTCATAGCTGGAATAGTGCTCACTAGTGTGCAAAACTCATTCAATATACTTGCAGGTTTGCTTGGTTATAAGGCAGCGATAACTGGTCGTTTTAACGGTTTATATAGCCTGGGCCTAGATTTTCAAAACAATCTAAGACCTAAAATTTTCTTAAAGGAAATCGAAGACCGTCGTAGTATATTTTTGAAACTATCGTAGCTCTTAGATATCGTATAATTGACGTAAATCTAAGCTAGCTCTATACTTGATGATGGTTTATTTTATGTTCATGCTAGATGACGGTGTATCGATATTGTTTCAAACCAAAAACACGCATTTCGTTGACACATTGACATTTCGTTTAGTTAAACTGTGCGATTCAAATCGACGCTTCGAAAACATGAAGAACGCATAAAGGATTCCATGTCAGAAATGATGTTATTCGCGATCGCGATCGTCACAACTATGGGGTCGATAGCCTAAAATACGATTTCTATCTGATATGAGTATAGTCTGAGTGTCAAACAGACTATATTTTCGAAATTCGATATGTTCTTTTATTCAACTTAACTTGTAAGGGATTGGTAAACAGGCCTTAGGTGTGCGCCGTCATATTGCATTTGTGTCTTTATTTTCGCATTTAAGAGAAGTAAATCAATCTACATATGTGACGAGTTGCAAAAACATAAGTGTTTAAAATTGTGTTGGAATTTGAATTGATACGTATCTGCAGTGTATATATGTGTTGCATTAGCAAGGATCACACATACGATCAAAGATTTGTACAATAAAAGATTTGTATCTGTTTTATGAAGTGCATGTCTAACTAAAGGGTAACAGCCAAAGAAATGACCGGTTGCAATGCTGCTCGACAAGCCAAACGTCATCGGACTGCATTCGGGAATAGATTTCACACATTTAGATTGTAGTTATTTCGATCCCCTCCAAGATTTAAAGACAAATCAGGTTGAAAGCTCTACTTCATTTATAAGTATCAAAGAGGATACCATTATCTGAATGTTCACGTTTAACTGGCGGTGTGTTCCCAAATAGTCGCCTTTTAGGAACGAAATCCAGTGTGTCGCTTTCAAATTGTGAACAGGTGCGCCCCAGTCATCTGTCTGGACAAACAGTATACTGTGACTGGTGAGTGCTGGGGCGGTCGGGTAGCCTAGCGGTTAAAGCGTTCGCTCGTCATGCCGAAGACATGGGTTCGATTCCCGACATTGTACAATGTATGAAGCCCATTTCTGGTATCCTCCGCCGTGATATTGCTGGAATATTGCTAAAAGCTGCGTAAAACCACACTCACACTTCCATGCTGTGTCTTTGAAAGGCATCTAGAAGTTGTATACAAACCTTGTGAACGTTGTGGTGCCCATAATAAAGAAGCTGACATCCATAAACTCTCTTCCTTACGTCTATGTTGTCTAGGACACTTGACCACCACCAACTGAACATGTTTAATTCCCTGAACTGAACTGAACTTTGTTTTAAAGAAATAGATTGGTTAAGTACCACTTTTAACTGTATTTCTGAGCACCACTTTTTACTTTATTTCAGTTTTTTCCACAGCATGTTAGTTTGATGTGGAGGAAAGCCCGAAGTGATGTACATGTTAGACAACGTTAGTCTGCCACGTTAGTGAAACTCACGAGCACGGGTATGCAATAGACAAACCTGTTATTCGAACCCAAGATCACAGGCGTATGTAGGACTTACACGATGGTCCTGTCCGTCACAGTATAAGGAATCGGGACTACAGCCAATGAATTAATTACAGCACTCACGAATTGGTACATTTAATTCGTGAAATGCTAAGACATGTCCTATCAGCTAGGGAAATGCACTTTGGAAACCTACACAACTAGCAGAACTCTAGCTTATTCCTATGTTGAGTGAGTGAGTGAGTGAGTGAGGTGCGATAAACCTGAAGCCAAGACGACACTGCATCACTGAAACTAATAGGGATATCTTATTCCATCTCATCTAAATACTTAGTTGAGGAAAGGTTTGTTATGGCGTGGCACGTTGTCATCGTGTCCGCTTGCTCGGCCTAAATCCTTGGTATTTAAGTTAGGTTTAACGCCGTTTTAAACAGTATTTCAGTTATGTCACAGCTTGTCAGTGTTATGTGGAAGAGGAGCCAGAAGCGATTGTCACAGAATTGTTGGCCATTAGCTAACAACAGCACACAGTATTAGTATTAAACCATTCACGTCCACAGTTTATGGATGTCTGATCAACCAATGTCCCAGTTAGCTGACATACATACATATTTACACCAATATACTTACAATATATATAACTTTTATACCTTTATCTACCTGCTTACTTTCTCAAAACTATACACAACTCTTCTAAACACATTTCTACAACTTTTGACGTATCTGTTAGACTAGCGCTGGTGCAGTTGCTGGTGCCATTCTCATGACATGAATCCTGGGGTCGGCTATAGTTCCATTGTCCACTACCTACAGCGTACACCTACGATACATGTATACAATACTGGCCTCAATCCTCCGGAGAATACTCTGTGCAAATCACATAAAGGCTGACCAGTTGGTCCTTATGTCAACAAGCTTACATGACACTCTCAGAGGTCACACACAACAATAACTAACGTTAGTGGCGACCTCAAAACTATTGTCGGTATACCGCTCTCACAGTGACGACCTCTCACCCCATCTCGGTATACAGCTCCAACAGTGGCGACCTGGACTCCTGTCGGTATACAACTCTCACAGTGGCGACCTGACCTCCTTTCGGTATATAGCTCTCACAGTGGCGACCTCTGACGTGTCGGTATACCGCTCTCATAGTGGCGACCTCTGACCTCCTCTCAGTATACAGCTCTCACAGTGGCGACCTCTGATCTCCTGTCGGTATACAGCTCTCTCAGTGGCAACCTGACCTCCATTCGGTATACAGCTCTCTCCGTGGCGACCTCTGACCTGTCGGTATACAGCTCTCTCAGTGGCGACCTCTGACCTGTCGGTATACAGCTCTTTCAGTGGCGACCTCTGACCTGTATGTATACAGCTCTCACAATGGCCACCTCTGACCTGTCGGTATACCACTCTCACAGTGACGACCTCTGACCACCTCTCGGTATACCACTCTCACAGTGACGACCTCTGACCTCCTCTCGGTATAAAGCTCTCACAGTGGCGACCTCTGACCTGACCTCCTCTCGGTATAAAGCTCTCACAGTGGCGACCTCTGACCTGACCTTCTCTCGGTATAAAGCTCTCACAGTGGCGACCTCTGACCTGACCTTCTCTCGGTATAAGGCTCTCACAGTGGCGCCCTCTGATCTCCTCTCAGTATACAACTCTCACAGTGGCGACCTCTGACCTCCACTCAATATAAAACTCTCACATCGGCGACCTCTGACTCCTGTTGTCGAGTAGCTGCGGTGAACATCCATTTGTACTGGGCCCTTAGGGCAGTGCACGGCATCTCCGTCATCCTTCCCGTCTCTCAAACGTAACACACGATTACGTGATGACACGGTTTCTACTAGATAACTATAGATTGCTGTAACAGATAAAACTACCTTCATTTTTCGTTCCAACTAATTTAACTTCTACTGTACCAATATGTCCACATCTAAATACATTTACCCATCAGGTCAGGAATACCTGATCAATTCAATAGTATATACTCATACAAAAACATAAAACTTTATGGATAACAACTTATGTTTTTTTCGCATTTAGCATGTTTCCAACCTTTCGATGCAGATCCTTATTATTATTATTATTATTGTTATTATTATTTACAGATAAAAATACAAAAAGCGGGTTTGGGTGATCCTGGCACAGTCAGGCTTGTAAGGCTCATCATCAGCTCAGGGCCCTTGCCCACTCTTACACGCAGCCCAGATAGCGAATGGGACTAGTCAAACCCACCCAGATCTTTTCGGAGAATGTGAAGACTCCCCAACACTGCAGCCTTCTGCATTACCCTGATTGTCAGAAGGGTTGTATTCCTGGCAGCAAGCCCGGTTACTCTCCCAATGTCAGTCAACAGATTGGGAGGTACCAAACCTAAGGCACCGAGAACAATGGGGAGTCGGACAATTTGGTACTTGGGATGCAAGCGTGACATTTCGAAAGCGAGGTCCGCATATTTACCATATTTTTACTCAATCTTGTCAATCACATTAGTGTCAAAGGGGACAGAAAATTTAATGATATAAATGATGATATATGATTTCATTGGATTTATCAAAAAGGACAAGATTTCTAGATTTCTCAGCATCATAGCGTGTCGTGCTCATTGCTTTCACCAAATAGGTAAACGTTAAAGAGCTGCACCGAGTCGGAGTTTTCCGCCCACATCATGCTGACACGCAGTGATACGTGATCATGCATTGATTGACAAAATTAATAGCCACATGAAAATAGCATACACTTTTGTTGCCACGATATCGTTGTATCATGGACTAAAATACAAAAACAGAATCCGGCATATACCATTTCAGAAAACAACTTGTGTTTTAATTATTTAATTATTTGCATCGGACCTAAATACTAATCGTCTTTCAAGACGGAAGTATTCATTTTACCAAACATACTGTGCAGGGTGTTCTCTCTACTATTTGCCTCAAGAATACTGGGTTTCAAAATATAACTTTCGGTCCCAAATAATGGCCTCATAAGCCCAACCTTAGCAGCCAACCTTTCTGTGGAATAATTTGGTCATTCAATATGTTTCATCCAGAATACTTTAACCTTAAGACAAGTAAGGTGGTGTATATGTACTTAAACAAATATGAAACAATATTGTAACACAACAACAGAGAGCGTATTTGGATTTTCTCGTTAATCCGAGTCAGAGATCAGCGTACTCCGTGGTCATCTGCCCGCGAGTACACAGCCCGTGTTGTGATGAGAGACGATTCGGCGAGTAGCTGCAGATTAGAACGGCTGCAAAGATAAACTTCCTTGACAATAAACATTAACTGTTTTAAATAAACGAAACAGGATTAATCACATGCTTAGATTATCTCAATCGCATTAAAATCGGATACAAGTTCTCGCCATCGCTGACAACATCCCATTAAAGGTCATATCAGAACGGCCTTTCGCGAACTATGTCCTTTTGACTTCTGTGAATAAGCTTTTAAGACTCATACACGTCACCGTCCATTGCATGCGCTAGGCAAGATGTATTACCCATTGCACGGAATGGGCATTTGCACCGATTGGGTAAAACACATGCATATCTGTGATCCGTCATGTTTATTTGTTTCTTTGAATGTTGTTTAACGCCGCACTCATGAATATTCAAGCTACATGACATCAGTCTGTAAATAATCGTGTCTAGACCAGACAATCCAGTGTTTGATATCATGAGCATCGATCCGGGGATTTTAGATAAGATGACCAACCAAGTCAGCGAGCCTGACCACCCGATCCCGTTAGTCGCCTCTTGCGACAAGCATAGTCACCTCGTACATGGGTTACTGAAGACCTTTTCGAGCCCAGATCTTCACGGATCCGTCATGATGTGTAGTCCCGTAAAAGGTCAATAGTGAAAGAAAGTTAACCCAAAACGAAAACTGGCACAGTAATGGAGTAACAAAACCACGCATGCAACAGCATATACACAGAAGCTAAATGCGCAGATCCAAAATGTGACCCTCTTCCCGACCCCCTTAAAACAAATACCAGGATCCGGTTGTTAATCATACTTGTTATTTCCTATATTTTTTTTAAAAAGAGGTAATGATTTAATTCCAGATGAAATTATTAATAAAACACTGTCAACTTGCCGGACATTCGCTTCGTGAATCAAATGGAATTAAATGTCAAGGATTCCTTAAGAGCAAGATAATGAAAGGGAAAGAACCAGATTGTACCGATCTTGAAACGACGCTACAAAATCAAATGGGGACTACTGGCGTATATTTCAGATGGTTGTAAACTCGCTGTGAATATAACAGATACTAAATACACATATCCTTTACTTTGTATTATAATAAACAGTAACGACACATGGAGGAGAGAAATAGCATGTTCAGTCGACATTCAAAGCCAATGCACGGGAAATGCTTGTTTAACCTACTTACTAAAATATGTTAGAGATAAGATAGCGCCCTCTGCGCAAAGGCCGGTAAACACTTACCGTGTGTTCTATTTAGGTCAGCGTGTTAACTCCATAAAAAGCCCAAGCTAACGGTGAGTGCGCTTGTAATTATCTGTCTTACTCAGACAAGTATTTGTCCAGTAGGTTATCTGTAATGAAATGGAAGCACTGAACACATTTCACTCCGATAATATCTGACTATCACCAGTGGGTCAACAGCTCTCGTGCACAAAGGTCGCACTGGTGAGACTCTAGAAGATAACAATGGCGGTAATAGCAGGGCATGTAAACACTGAAGTTCAGGAATGGAAAGCTAGAATCAACAGAGGCTTTTGCTTTATGTTTTCTGTTGAAATTTCTTCCGAATTTATTATATATCACTTTGTGTACCTTTGAACATGTCCATAGAGGTATATGCGTGGATATAAGGTCACATTGCAAACATAAAAAACAATGACTTTCAGTGACCTTCACATGTCTATTTCCCCGGTTCGGTGATTTGGGTAGAATAGGTCTTCAGCAACCCATGCTTGCCGTAAAAGGCGACTATGCTTGTCGTAAAAGGCGACTAATGGGATCGGTCGGTCCGGCTCGCCAACTTGTGGATTGATGCTCATGATGTCAATCACTGGATTGTCTGGTCCAGACTCGATTATTTACAGACCGCCGTCATATAGCTGGAATATTGCTGAATGCGGCGTTAAACAACAAACCAACCGATCACATGTCTATTCCCCCGGTTCGGTGACTTGGCTAATTGTGGGTAATTGTACCCTATCGCAGGTCGTTGCTCTTAATATGAATCACTGGACTGTCTGGTTCAGACTCGATCTTTTAAATGAAACAGCAAAAACATAAACGTGTTGTTCGGCAGTGTTGATGAACAAGTACTGAATTAATTATTGACAAGTAGATTTGTCGTGATCTACCCTTTTCTCGATAATTCGCCAGGTGTCTCAAACCACATTTGAACCAATGATGTCCAACCACCAAATTCGCCGAGCTACCACGGATGATTTCCAAGCGGTCATGGATTTTGGGGATGTTGTTTTCGGACTTGACTACCTTCCACAGCTTTACCACAGCTTCATTGACGACCCAAACGCCAGATCATACGTATACATCGTCGGCGAGGAGATCGTTAGTAGTCCTACTTCTTGATTACTGAGCTTAACTCTACTATTGTTCAGTAAAGGACCCGGCTTAAATTATTATATTCAACTAAACCTGTTGATTACATTTTAGTGCAAAAGCTGTGATGTGTGAAGGTCTTTCGACCTTTACCATCAGATAAAGCCGGGCATTGTATTGATATCTAATTTCGTCAAAAAGGTTTGACTTCACATCACACAATACTAAAACAGACTAAATGGGCGCCATGCCCGGTTGCGAGCCTCACTCACTCACTCACTGCTGTAGGTTGGATTCTGCAGTCCCCACCTTATCGACGATGGGGCAACGTTTCTTATGCGGGGAAGCAGGGTAAAGGATGGCTTCCGGGGCCAGGGTATTTATGGCCTGTTTCTGAAGCATGTGCATGAAGATTTCAAAGGTACAGACACCATCAAATACGACGTCATGTGCGTTAACGATATCAACTATGGGGCCAAGAAGGAAAGCCTGAATAGAACACACACGGTAGTCTCACAGAAGGTATGTATTGAAATATACACTGCAGAACCGTTAATAGCCAAACACAATGTATAACCTAAAAACAATGCTTGTAGGTTACTAAATGTGAGAATAACTAAGTGGCAAAAGGTCAATAGCACTTGCAGTTGTATGCATGTCGTGAGAGACGACAAACTAGATTCGGTAGTAAGGGCTCTGTGAAACGGTTGATAGGTGTCACGTACCCCACGGCGTTGATCGTTGCTCGCAATAACAGTCACTGGATATTCTGTTCCAGTCTTATTTTTGGAATAGTACTGAGTGCGGCTTTGTAAAACAACAAATCAGAATCGGCTAAAACGTTGCTCGTTTCTGTCATTCTAGGCAACCCTCTATTACCGAGCCAAGTTAGCAGATGTGCCGCTGCCCATAATGTCTACTGACGATCGCCCAGAAGCATTTACAACTGCAGATATGAAGTCACTCTTGGATTCAAAAGAATCATGTGAAAGTCTGTTTCCAGATGGCAGGATGATGGTGGCGTGGCTACCTCTTGGTCTCCTCCCTGCCAACTTGAAGTACATGATGCCACCAAACTCATTTGCGCTTCAGTCAAGGGCAGATAACACCAACGTGTCTCTTCTTTCAGTTGGGTCAACTGTAGAATGCCAAATGGGCCTGAGATACATTTGTGACGTTTTCGGAAGTGACGCCACATCATTACGTCACCATCTAGTATGCCACTTATTCAACGCACGTAGTCTGACGCAGGATCTCGTAATATTTGAGATCATCATTGACACCAGCCTCTCTGATATTGCGGACGACATCATGAAGGATGCGGGTGTCCCTTTCCTAGACCTAAAGAAGAAAAGGATCATACTTCTTGAGAAATTGTTTGAGTGAGTTGCATGTATTAGAACGATAATTTCATCCCGTATGCTGTAGACATTTCATCTTAACCAGACATACACTACAGTTTTTGCTACCTGTTCAAGACATGTCGATAGAATCACATCATAAAATGTGTGGCTGTGGCTGCGCAACCATTCTTCTAAAGATCATCTCCTGTTAAACACCATATAACGAATTTGTTATGAGTGTAGGCATGTTTTTTCGTGATTGTGAAAGATATAGGTTCCTATTAATGTTAGCTTCACTGGTGTTGTAGTCGTAGAATAAAATGTATCAGGGATGTGCTTCTGTGATTTGAAACCTCTGATCAACCACAATGGAAAATCTTCAAAAATTCATGTGAGACTGCCGTTTTACTCCGCAATCAGCAATATGCCAACGGCTTGTCCAAAACCGGCACTGGGCAAGACAAACAAGTGATAAATATTTAAGTCTCAGTGAAAAGACAAATGCAGTGGGTTTGAATGACTCCAAAAAACAACTGCGACCACTGCCAATTAACCTGGAGCCGGTGCCCCTCAAGAAGGGTGTCTGGTCGCTCTTAACCATTGTCGGCGCTTAGAGAAAGCATAGTGCACATTCAACTAGGGTATTTTCTAATGCTTGCAACCGCATATTTCATTCACATGTCATGATATAGCTGGAATAGTGCTCACTGGTGTGCAAAACTCATTCAATATGCTTGCAGGATTGCTTGGTGATTAGGCAGCAATAACTGGTCGTTTTTAACGGTTTATATTACCTGGGCCTAGATTTTCGAAACGATCGTAGACCTAAAATTGTCTTAAAGGAAATCAAAGACAATCGTAGCATATTTTTAAAACTAACGTTGCTCTTAAATATCGTAAAATTGACGTGAATCTAAGATAGCTCTATACTTGATGATGGTTTATGTTATAGTCATGCTAGATGGCGGTGTATCGATATTTATTTTTTTAATAATCCGCATTTCGTTGAAACATTGACATTTCATTTTGTTAAACTGTGCGATTCAAATCGACAGTCAGAAAACATGAAGAACGCATCAAGCTTTGAAATGATGTTATTCCCGATCGCGATCGCCACAACTATGGAGTCGATAGCCTAGAATACGATTCATATCTGAGTCTAGTCTAGTGTCAAATAGCATATCTTTTCGATATTCGATATGTTCTTTTATTCATTTTTACTTGAAAGGGATTGGTAAACAGGCCTGAGGTGTCCGCCGTCGTATCGCATTTGTTTTTATTTTCGAATTTAATAGAAGTAAATCAATCTACATATATGACGAGTTGCAAAACCATAAAAATCTTGTGGGACTAGCGGTTATATAATTTGAATTGTCACATATCTGCAGTGTATATTTGTTTTACATTATCAAGAATAACACATACTATAAATTATTTGTAGATAAAAGATTTGTATCTGTTTTATGAAGTGCATGTCTAACTAAAGGGTAACAGCCAAAGAAATGACCGGTTGCAATGCTGCTCGACAAGCCAAACGTCATCGGACTGCGTTCGGGAATAGATTTCACACATTTAGATTGTAGTTATTTCGCTCCCCTGTCGGATTTAAAGACAAATCAAGTTGAAAGCTCTACTTCATTTATAAGTATCAAAGAGGATAACATTATCTGTATGTTCACGTTTAACTGGCGGTGTGTCCCCAAATAGTCCTCCTTTGGGAACGAAATTCAGTGTGTCTATTAATTAATCGAAATGTTATAGAGATTTGGGCTGTATTTTCTTTTCTTCACTAGGTATTCCTTGAAATAATCCTCTCTGTTAATCGTCATGTTACGAACTCGTGTGAATGTACGTGACCTAGAGTATCAGTTGTTGTACCAGATTTGTACTTTACTAAGAAAATGCTATTCCAAAGTAACATTTGTTACGCTTTTTGAAAGTGCCAAACGACCATGATTTAGAGAAATAAACATTCCTAACATTAATATTAGCTTCACTGGTGTTACGGTCGTGAAATCAGCTCAATCAATCAGATATTGTTACTGTGATTTGAAAGCTCTGTCTGACCAAGCAGAATAGCATATTTTAAAAAACAACAACTTGAGAATGTTATTTTACTCTGCATTCACCAATATCCCAGCGGTTTGTATGTCATCGAGTCTGGATAAGACAAACCAGTAATATATAATAAAATCTGAGTTTGAAGACAAAACAGTGGGTTTGAATGACTTTCAACAAACCTGCTAAGGTTTCCAATTAATCTGAGTAAAGTGACCCTCAACGAAGAGTGTCTGTGTCACTCTGAACCGTTTTAACCACTCAAATAAATAAAGCGACTTAACCCTTTCCATATCCAATAGAAATCTCTGCTTGGAGATTGTACGATTCTGACGATATCATGAGCAATCGTTAATGAATTACTATCAAATAGTTAGAATACCAGGTGTTCGCGAAAAGGTGAGCGCGTCCTGCCCCAACGGTGGCACTCGTCACAAAATACCTGCAAAGCCGAGTCACAGAGGTAATCACGTATATTACATAGTGTTTATTCCTAATACAGGATATTTACCATCCCAAAACACACGAGCGTGAGAACCTCTTTATCATATAATGGAATTCTTAACTTATTCCGTTGAAAAAAGTATTCTCATCTCCCACTAAAAAACAATTGTTTACCTGAAAAAAGACACGCGAACATTTGGTACAAATTAAAATAGGGAATTGGGATTTGCATTTTTGTCACTGATGCGTCCTCCATATGTCTACCATTATACTTTTTGAAAGCTTTATTCAGACCTGGAATGTCGTAACCTTGATCACACAACTTCTGAGCAAGAGTCGTACGACGCTCTTGGAAATCTTGGTGGAAAGGGCATGCCCGTTTGTATCTCAAAAGTTGTGAAATGTAAACACCCAATGATGGAGCTACTGGAATATTGCTCGACATGAAGGGAAAGTTGACAATTGGAAAGTTGAAGTCATCCCTCATGGCATACAGTCTTGTTGAGAGTGTTTAGTCACCTTGAATATGCATAGATCTTAATATGAAACAGATGAGGTGGCCTCACTGGTCTCCTTTGTTTCTAGTTCAGGTGGGTAAATCAGTGGATGGGAATTGGCTATTTGATAGTTATTGACTGATATCAGATCATCTATATACATGAAGCTTAAGTTAAACTTCTTGGCCAAATTACCAAAAAGAACTTTTTAGTTGGGAACGTATGTGTACATATATTCCGGGTAGGAACTGGTCCCCAGCAACCCGTGCTTGTCGTACAAGGCGACAAAAATGGATTGGGTGGTTAGGGTAAAAGATTTTGTTGATTGTCTGTGATCTTAGCTCGACTGCTTCAGACGATGCTCGTGGTTTGTCTGGTCCAGACTCGCTGATTTGCAAGGCGCCCTTC
Source organism: Haliotis cracherodii (assembly GCF_022045235.1). Taxonomy (NCBI): domain Eukaryota; kingdom Metazoa; phylum Mollusca; class Gastropoda; order Lepetellida; family Haliotidae; genus Haliotis; species Haliotis cracherodii. The sequence continues at coordinate 35,876,552 of NW_027266268.1, read as the reverse complement.
TACAGCTGAAATAAGTGCAGCCCCAGACAACAAACAGCAAAGAAGCACATGCAAATGCATATGTATTCAGATCTGTCTATTCGGTTTTAGGAAACAGGGGTCTCCAGTTTCTCATACCTGTCGTAAGTGTAGACTAAAAATGTGACTGTTTACATGCCATCACCGTTCCCACATAACTTTGATCGTTACGTACGTGCTTATGTGATTAATATATCGTGATATAGCTGGAATAGTGTTAACTTTAGTTGAAAACTTACTCAACATGCCTGCAGGATTGCGAGGTGTCAAGGGAGAGATAGTTCATCGCTGCTTTATATAATCTAAATTATTATTTTCGAAGATCATAAAACACATTGTGTAACAGCTTCTGGTTGTACTGGGGAGATTGACCGGCTCCGTAGTCTAGTGCTAGAGCATCGGCCTTGACATACTCACACAGTTGCATAATCAAGTCCTACCGCTCGGAAAGTAGTCCACCAGTATGATTTTCTTGAAATCTTAGAAAAAAAGAAGCCATCCCATTCCCAGCTAAAGGAAAATACTTTGCTTCCCTAGACGTTCCGACTGCTTTGACTGTTGTTTAGTCTCTGACTGACAGTGGTGAACCCTGACTCTATGATTACAAATAATATCGTTACTGTCAACTATTGCCAGACGCCGGTATTTTCGCGGTGGTATGGGTTTCTGCTCAGAAACAATATCCACATCCCGACCCCCATCCCCCATTGTCAGGACCCGTGGACGACTGACACATTCCCAGTCATTTGTTTTTTTAGGACCAAGTAGTGGAGGTTGCACATGGCGCAGCCAAGCCAAAGGTGCCGATCGGTGGGAAGGGACAGCACGTGGCAGGATTGAATGAACTGAAGCTGGGTCTACTTGTATCTCACATGAGTCGGGAGTTGTCACGATGCTGCTGTTCATTTAGTTTACGGTAATTGTTTATTTATTGCATCTTTTTATGCCCCGGGAGCTGCATTATTAGATTGGGAACTGGAGGAAAGGGTTTGATTCCTTTAATGAGCAACGATATCACGCTATCAACCAAATCACCGCAACTGACCACGTGATCCCTTAAGTCAACTAATATTACAAGGAGACGTTGATGGAGGCCAAAACTGCCTGAAAAAAAGAAATATTCAATTGGAAATGAAAGCAATCAATTCCAGTTCTGTACCTTGAATGATGAGCAAAACCGTGCGCCAATACTACTAACTCTTGACGCTGAAACTGAAGACATGTCCATTCGTCTTTTGTACTGGATATATGTCGACCTACATAACACATTTATGCATGTCATCGTATCCCAACTGTGTAGATCAATGTTCGTGATGTCGATCACTGTCTTGTCCGGTCGAGACTCGATTTTTTAAAGATCGCCGTCTCAGAGCTGTGGCATTGCTGAGTGTGGCGTTAAACAACCAAACAACAAACAAACAAACAGACCTGGCTTAATCATTGATCGTTTGTGTCATTCCAGGCAACACTTTATTACCGAACCAAAGTAATAGACACACCTCTATAGGCCGCCTCCTCTACACAAGGCGCCGTCACATAGAGCGAACATATTGATGAATGTGGCGTCGAACAATAAACAAATCGGACTTCGCTTTTCCGCTTTTTTCCGTCACTACGGGAAACCCTCAGATATGAAATCACTCTCCAAGGAAACTCATGCGAAAGACAGTATCATGACAGTATCATGACTACCTCTTGGTGTCAGGCCTTCAAACATGAGGAACATGATGCCATAAAAAAAATAAAAAAATTGTATGATAAGTCATAATACATTGCATGTTGATACGTATTAAAGAACATTGAACATGCCGTTTTACCGACACATTTTGCGATATTTCGGAATAGACTATGTTCCCAGCAACCTCCGCTTGTAGCACCATCGGGTGCTCAGATGGGTGACTTGGTTAACCTTGCATCTTCGTACATCGTCGTCGTGAGACTTTGCTCCAACTATTGGTCATTGGTTTGTCTGGTTCAGATTCGAATATTTGCCCAGAAAGGGTTGAGTTAAATGCTTTTTTAAACAATACTGCAGTTATATAATGACCCGTGAGGATCCGGGATAGAATAGGTCTTCAGCAACCCTCGTATCCTAATTGTGTGGATCGATGTTCATGATATCAATCACTGGAGTGTCTGATCCAGAATCGGTTATATACAGGCCGCCGTCATATAGGTGGAATATTGCTGAGTGCAAACACACAAACTAAACATGATTAAATATGTGACAGACAATCCAGTGATTGACATCATGAACCTTGATCCACGCAATGTGGTTACGGTGACATACTGTTCTTATGCTTAGCTTGCTGGGGGCAAATATTCTTACCCAGAACCATCACGGGTTTCAGTCATATACAATTATGTTGACTTCATGTGGGAGAAAAGTTCAAAACGACAGAGGTCATATTTGTTTACAGGTCAAGGATCAATTATTGTCCTCGTCCGAGTGGAGTGTAGCTCCACAGATCACTGGGCAAGGAGGAGACACTGGTTTTAGTACAGAATACACACTGGTTTGCAATCATGCAGTACAATTTAAAACTGAAAGTTTATACCCGATATGTCAAACAGGGTGCTTATGTGGTGACAACTTGGTTACTTTCACATAAATATAAATGCATTTGGATCCACACTTTTCATCTTTAAAGAGTATATGCAATGGGCAATAGTTGTGAATAAAAAAAAAAATTCTCCAAATATTTCACAATATGGACAACCAGCTTGCTCGTAGTAATTTTTCTGTCCAAATCACGCAGTTGATATTGGTATATATGTTTTTGATAAAGTAAACTTTATTATTAAGTGAATAATCTGTAATAAATAACCAAACAAGTATGTGATGATTAGAAACTTTATTTTCGAAATAAAAAACACATATCAAGCAGTGTTATCTGCATATAAAGAGTCCTAAAATCACATGAGTTTGCACAGGATTTGTGGCTAGGGCATGCACAATCGCATCTCAACCCCGATTTCAAACACGAGAACCTGTTTGTCAAGCAGCTGTTTCCGCATTGGCACCTGCGGTAACCCTGTCCACCACAAATACTCTGTGCTCTCACCATTTCAAGAAAAGATGATGATGTTCCAGGGACATTTGAAGGTTTCAGTCCAGAATATCTCACAAACTCAAAGTGATTTCTTGTTAGTCACCCACTTATTAATTTCTTATGAGTTCCTATTCTGTGCATTGCATTGTCTATTTCCTTGACTATGCCAATTACATTTTGTCGGGTCACCTTTGCTCCTGTCAAACTGCGAGACGGTCACTTTCTCAACTCCATCCATGGAAACAAGGGGATACTTAGTCAAGAAGTGGTATACCCCCCTTGGCATGGATTGTCCATCTTCCCTCGCTTGAGGACGTCAATAACTTACTGTTCCTATTCTGAGAACCACATGGCAGAACAATCACATATGTAGTCATCCATAATGGCATGTGAGAAATAACATTTGTTACTTACTTACTTACTTTGGAGATTTAACGTGCGCTTTCCGACTGATGCGTATTTCGCACACGGGCCCGGCCAGGCCAGGCCATTTAATGTGTTTCCGAAAGGGGCGAAAGTGGTGTGTGCAACCCAAGAGGGGGCTTTAGGGGTTGCTTATATAGAATTTGGGAATTTTGAGATTTGGAATAGGTGCCGATGGGGTTGGGGAGGAGAACTAAGGGAGCTGGGTTTGGTGGATGTTTGTTTGTTTATGTAATTTAGGTTTGGTAGATTATAGTGTTTTTAGATGCGTTTTATTAGTTCCTTTTTGATTAAGAATTCGCCTAAGGCCTTGAAGTTTTCTAGTTTATTTAGCGGGTTTAGTATTGCTTCTAGAGTGAGAGCCTTGTTTAGAGAGCCTTCTGGCCTAACAAATGTTTATTTTTGTTTATTTGTTTATCTAAACAATCTAAACAAATAAACAAAAATAAACATTTGTTAGGCCAGAACTTATACTTGACTCATACTGTATACGTAAAACACCAAATAACCGCGCGCATTTAGATGAAAGGTGAACATGTTTACGTTATCAAAACACTTCTCAAAGATGGAGAAACTAATTGTAACTAAATGTAATACAACTACCGCCTTTTAAGAGTATAAATTGTTTCGTTCATTCAGATAAATTGACATCAAAACAACATACTGTATGTCAATTATACATAATCCAAACCATACTTGTTAGCAGGAAATACAATACGAATTGCTGAAATTACTCATTAATCAGTCTCGTTAATCCGACACAGAGATCAGCGTACTCCGTGAGAGACGATTCGGCGAGTAGCTGCAGGTTAGAACGGCTGCAAAGATAAACTTGCTGAACAATAAACATTTACTGATTTAAATAAACAAAACAGGATTAATCACATGCTTAGATTATCTCAATCTCATTAAAATCGGATACAAGTTCTCGCCACCGCTGACGACATGTCAGTGGACTACAAGCCCTCCAAAACAAAAATACCAAAAACCGACCTAAATTAATAAATCAAATACTTAAAAGCTCCAACGACCTAACATAAGCAGGCAAACAAATAACCTTCTTGTGGATACCCGCCCACGTAGGAATATACGGTAATGAAAACGCCGATAAAGCAGCTAAACTATCCCTCAAAATCCCAGAAATAAGCTTAAACTTACCCATCTCAAAATCAGAAATTAAAAGTGTAAACAAACAAAAAATCACAAAAAAATGGCATAACCTATATCTAAACTCAAATAGCCAAATCAAAAGAGTGCTCAGCAAACCACTAACCAAACCAAAAATTCTCCATCCATCCAAAAAAATCGACAGAGTAATCACTAAACTCCAAACAGGACACACCAACCTAAATAACCACCTAAAAAATTTTAAAAAACACACTACAGGTAACTGCCCACACTGCAAACAACCAGAAACCCCAGAACACGCACTCATCCACTGCACACACTACCTAACACATCGAACCGCATTACAAACCACCCTCAATATAAACAAGGCTCTCACTCTAGAAGCAATACTAAACCCACAAAATAAACTAGAAAACTTCAAGGCCTTAGGCGTATTCTTAATAAAAACGGAACTAATAAAACGCATCTAAAACCATAATAACCTACCAAATCAAAATCACAAAAACAAACAATCATCCACCATACCCAGCTCCCTTAGTTCTCCTCCCCAACCCCATCGGCATCTATTCCAAATCTCAAAATTCCCAAATTCTATATAAGCAACCCCTAAAGCCCCCTCTTGGGTTGCACAGACCACCGTCGCCCCTTTCGGAAACACATTAAATGGCCTGGCCAGGCCCGTGTGCGAAATACGCGTCAGTCGGAAAGCGCACGTTAAATCTCCAAAGTAAGTAAGTAAGTAAGTACGACATGTCGCGAACTTTGTCCTTTTGACTTCCGTGAATCAGAATTTAAAACTCATACACGTCAGCGTTCATTGCATGCATGGGGCAAGTTGCATTGTCCATTGCACGGAATGGGCATTTGCACTGATTGGGTACAACACATGCATATCTGTGATCCGTCATGTGTCGACCTGTGAAAGGATGGGAGTGAAAGAAAGTTAACTCCCAAAATAAACTGGCAAAGTAATGGAGTAACAAAACCACGCATGCAACAGCATATACTCAGAAGCTAAATGCGCAGATCCAAAATGTGACCCTCTTCCCGATCTCCTTAAAACAAATACCAGGATCCCGTCATTTATACCTGTGTAAAATACACTCAAAATTGTTCCAATATTTTCTGTAAATATTAGCGTTTTCTGATATAATTAGTAACTAAATATAAATATTAAATATACATAAAGGTTTCATTACCTACAGTATATCTAAAAGCAATTATATCTTGTAGACGTTCACGTGTCAAACTGAACACTGACAGCTACATAGCAGGCTACAGTGATGTAAGATGGACGTATCCATCAAACCCATCGCGCTCAGTGAATTCTATTGTCCAGAGGCGCAGTCGCATATTATTATGTAATAATACAGCATCATTACCTCGTGACGTATCGTCGGTCAAGGTTTCGATTTAGACAATGCACAATTCAATGACTGGGGAATCACTCAAAGTCAACATATACGAGGCGATTAATTTAAAAGTCAAGCATCTCCACTGGTCAGTACACAACACCACTGACAGTAAACTGCTTGACCGTAATCGTTCCTCTTCTTCTAATTAAGGTAAGAAACATTTTATTATTTGATACATTTGGTCCTATATTATACATGTGTGTGATATATTCTAGATAGTCTATGGTTTTATATGTGGTTAACTTTAACAATCTAATGTAAGATGGTAGAGACATATTTGCGCTGTGCATGTGAACGGGTCCCTTGTGTGTTTAAATAATGAAGCGTTCATTATTACCTATGTATGTATGGAAGATCATACACAATAACGTGTGTGTTTTAGATATTTGTTTACCAGAACTTGTATGTATTATGAATACAGGTTAACCATACTTTGTATGTTTTATGAAATGTGTTTAGCACCACATGTGTCCGTTAATGAGCAGAATATGATTATCCATTATCAATATCCGAATATACACGGTATCAGAATACAATATCTATCAAACAAGTGTCATGAAAGTAATCGGGTGGTATGTTGAACGATAAAGACACAGATAGTTAGTCTGTATATCTAATGTTCGGCCGTTACCGAAACTGTTACTCTATCACATTTTGATCAACACGATGACAAAGCATTGATGAACTTAGACATCAAATCTAGCATCGTGATAAGTCAACTCCATGCAAATGATACTATTATGATTATCAATATCGTTCATATTCTACATCTACATGTTTTATTATACTTGGTTTGAGGTTATTGTTATTATCGTTTATCGCGTATATGTACATGCATGTATTGCTATTCTATCTCTTGTATTCTGTATTATAAGACACAACACCACTGACAGTAAACTGCTTGACCGTAATCGTTCCTCTTCTTCATATTAAGGTATAATCAAGTTACCAAACACGGGACAAAAGCTTGATTATACATTGATCATACTTGTTATTTCCGATATGTTTTTAAAAGAGGTAATGATTTTATTCCGGATAAAATTTATGAATAAAAAACTGACAACTTGTCGGAAATACGCTACGTGAGTCAAATGAAATGTCAAGGATCCCTTACGAGCAAGTTAAAGAAAGCCAAAGAACCGGATTGTGCCGATCTTGAAACAGCGCTACAAAATCTCATGCAAACTACTGGCTTTCATTTCAGATTGTTGTAAACTCGCTGTGAATATAACAGATACTTACACATATCCTTTACTAAGTAAATAATAAACAGTAACGACACATAGTGAAGAGAGGTACCTAGTTCAGTCGGCATTCAAATGCAATGCACGGGAAATACTTGTTTGACCTACTTACTAAAATATGTTAGAGATAAGATAGCGCCCTCTGCGCAAAGGCCGGTAAACACTTACCGTGTGTTCTATTGGTGTCTAGCCGGGAGAGCCACATTTCGGAAATGGCTATTGCCGGTAGAGCCACATTTTCAGCTGAGTGCATTTCACCTATTCTAGCGGGTAATTAATTAATCCGATTACCGATACCTTTATATGAGTGTCCCACATTTAAATTACAAAGTGTGGTTTGCCGGCCTGTAACCGTTCTATTTAGGTCAGCGCGTTAACTCCTTAACAACCCCAAGCTAACGGCGAGTGCGCTTGTAATTATTTGTCTTACTCAGACAAGTATTTGTCCAGTAGGTTATCTGTAATGATATGGAAGCACTGAACACGTTACTCCGATAATATCTGATTATCACCAGTGGGTCAACAGCTCTCGTGCACAAAGGTCGCACTGGTGAGACTCAAGAAGATAACAATGGCGGTAATAGCGGGGAATTGTAAACACTGAAGTTCAGGAAAGCTAGAATCAACAGAGGCTTTTTCTATATGTTTTCAGTTGAAATTTCTCCAGAAATTAACATATATAACTGTGTGTACCTTTAATTTGCACGTGTCCATAGAGGTATGTACGTGATAAAAGGTCACTTGGCAAACATAAAAAAACAATGACTTTCAGTGACCTTCACATGCCTATTCACCCGTGAAGATTCCGGGGTAGAATAGGTCTTCAGCATCCCATGCTTGCCGTAAAAGGCGACTATGCTTGTCGTAAAAGGCTACTAACGGGATCGGGTGGTCCGGCGCGCTGACTTGGTTGATGCATGTCATCCCATCCTATTGCGTGTATCGATGCTCATGATGTCAATCACTGGATTGGCTGGCCCAGACTCGATTATTTACAGACCGCCGTCATATAGCTGGAATATTGCTGAATGCAGCGTTAAACAACAAACCAACCAGCCGATCACATGTCTATTCCCCCGGTTCGGTGACTTGGCTAATTGTGGGTAATTTTACCCTATCGCAGGTCGTTGCTCTTAATATGAATCACTGGACTGTCTGGTTCAGACTCGATCTTTTAAATTAAACATCAAACAAATAAAGGCGTTTGCCAGCGATGTTGATGAAAAAGTAATGAATTAATTATGGACTAGTCGGTAATCTACACTTTTCTCGATAATTCGCCAGGTGTCTCCAGCCACATTTGAACCAATGATGTCCAACCACCGAATACGCCGAGCTACAGCGGATGATTTTCAAGCGGTCATGGATTTTGGTGATGTTCTTTTCGGACTTGACTACCTTCCACAGCGTTACCACAGCTTCATTGACGACCCCAACGCCAGATCATACGTATACATCGTCGGCGAAGAGATCGTCAGTAGCCCTACTTCTTGATCTATGAGCATTCGTTTAGATGCAAGCCAACCTTATGTTTAGAAAAATCAATTAGGACATTCCGTCCAGTTGGTATTGTTCATAAGTATTCTATACTTTATTAACTTATCTTGCGGCTCACGACTTTGCCAGTCGAAAAGGGTGCCACAATTGTTTCCGCGGTCGTGACTTCCAGTTACAGATTCCGCCTAACTATGATTACAAGATAGACATCAGCATATCCATGCTAGTGGCGAAACATCACTACCGGAGGATCATATTGGGAAAGGGACGTCACTTTGGGTATTGTCGTCGGTTAATATAATATATATATAATATTTGTCCTCTAACCCCTCAAGGGAACAGTGTTTTTTTTGTATTTTGATTATATTCAATACCTGATTTTTGACGTTTTGATGATCATTAACAGACAGAAGATTGTGTATTGTTGTCTTCTTTGCCCTTATGATGTGACTGCACATCAGATTATTCTTAAAGTGACTAAATGTCGCAGTGCAGAGTTATGTCCCTTGGTCGTACCAGCATCTTATTTTCGCGATTCGAAACGCAGCACAATACCCGTGAATGTGGGTTTCATCAATGGTAACCTGTGTCACACTGTAAAAAATATGTTCAGAATGTTGACAAACGAGACATGTTTATACATAAACATGTTTTGGAAAGTTGATAAATCCTTTACGGAACACACATTTGGATGTGTAAGTACATTCACTGTACTGTGTCTGAATGGGGTATTTATGTTAAACTTCGGCATGGCATCTCAGTGGGCTAATACTATAAAATAGGCATCAGTCCGGACTAGTACACGTGCTCATGATATAGTCGTAATCGTACAATCGACTCTGTTTTATGCAGAGATTTCTATTGGATATGGAAAGGGTTTTATCGCTTTATTTATTTGAGCGGTTAAAACGGTTAAGAGTGACACAGACACTCTCCGATAAGGGTCACTTCACTCAGGTTAATTGGAAACCTAAGACCTTAACATTACGGGACAAGGAACTTTAGGATCTAAACACATTTTTTATTTAATATCATCGCTATTTGATAGTGATTCATAAACACAGCAAGAAGATGGGACACACCTGGAAACAACTAGAGAGGGCAGCCCAGGACCGAGGACTCTGGCGGACTGTTGTCGGCGGCCTATGCTTCGGGAGGAGCGACGGACATAACTAACAATTAACACATGCTAATGATATTTTCGGAATCGTACAATCGACTCTGCTTTTCGCAGAGATTTCCTACGAATATGGAAAGGGTTCTGTCGCTTTTATTTTCAGTGCACTTAAGACCTTCCGACCACATCATCTGACATAACCGAAATATCCATCAAAGCCACGTAAATTCACCTCACTTATTCCCTGCTACAGGTTGCATTCTGCAGTCCCCACCTTCTCGATGATGGTACGACGTTTGTTATGCGAGGAAGCAGGGTGAAGGCCGGCTTCCGGAACCAGGGGATTTATGGCCGGCTTCTGAAACATGTGTATGATGATTTCAAAGGTACAGACACCATCAAACACGACGTCATGACGACACACAGTCTCAACTATGAGAATAAGAGGGAAAGCTTGAAGAAAACACACAGGCTCATCTCACAGAAGGTAATACCGAATTACGCATGACAGCCTCGATTATGATCTTTCGGGGAACTGACATTAGTTGTTTAGGGGGATCAGCTTGTTCAAATACAGTATACAGTAAATAATAAATCTAAATAGGCCTTCAAATACATTTCTTAGATCAGATATCCCTTATTCACATTCTGGGATGTACATGCAGTCCTGTTTCATTCTGGGTTGGACCCGTGAAGATCCGGGGTAAAATAGGTCTTCAGCAACACATGCTTGCTGTAAAAGGCGACTATGCCTGTCGCAAGAGGCGACTAACGGAATCGGGTGGTCAGGTTCGCTGACTTGGTTGATGCATGTCATCGATCCCAATTGCGTGATATTAATCACTGGATTGTCTGGTCCAGACTCGATTATTAACAGAGCGCCGTCATATAGCTGGTATACTGCTGAGTGCAGCATTACACAACAAACCAACCAACCGTTTGGGGTTGAATTTGTGTTTATTCCTGATTTGCAGTCGCCTGGCTAACGAGGTTCCATTGTAAGTTACTCAACAAAGAATCCTTGAAGACTCCGATTTTGAATTTGTCCCATGCAACCCCTGCTGATCGTCAGAGGCGACTTTGCGGCTCTGGTGGTGAGACTCGGTGACATGATTACAGGCCGCTGTCACGTCGCAGAAATATTGCGTATGGCGTTGTACAACAAACAAATCAGACGTCGCTTAATAATTGACCTTTTCCATCACTACAGGAAACCCTCAACTACCGAGCCAAATTAGCAGATGTGCCGCTGCCCATAATGTCTACTGATGATCGTCCACAAGCATTTACAACTGCAGATATGAATTCACTCTTGGATTCAAAAGAATCATGTGAAAATCTGTTTCCAGGTGGCAAGATAATAGTGGCGTGGCTACCTCTTGGTCTCCTCCCTGCCAACTTGAAGTACATGATGCCACCAAACTCATTTGCGCTTCAGTCAAGGGCAGATAACACCAACGTGTCTCTTCTTTCAATTGGGTCATCTGTAGAATGCCAAAGGGGCCTGAGATACATGTGTGACATTTTCGGAAATGACGCCACATCATTACGTCGTCACTTAGTCAGCCAGTTGTACAAAGCACGTGGCTTGACTGAGGGTTACGTGGTATTTGAGATCATTATTGAAACCAGCCTTCGCGACATCGCTGACGATATCATGAAAGATGCGGGTGTTCCTTTTCTAGATCTTGATAAAAAAACAATGGTACTTCTTGAGAAACCGTTTGCGTAACTGGTGTGTGTAAGAAAGACATTTCATTTTAACCAGATTTACAGTGAACTTGTATTTTTGATGCCTCATCCGATCCTGGTTACTGGGCCAATTACTTATTCTAGTGGGTTGAGTGCGTGAGTATGGTTTTACGCCGATTTTAGCAATATTCCAGCAATATCACGGCGGGGGACACCAGAAATGTGCTTCACACATTGTAGCCATGTCGGGAATCGAACCCGGGTCTTCGGCGTGACGAGCGATCGCTTTAACCACTTGGCTACCCGACCGCACCTATTCTATTGTGATAGGTTCATATTGTAAGAGTTTCCCATTAACTTAGCGCCGTTCGTCCCTGTGTTTTCCTTGTCATGACCATCTTCTGTTAAACAGCGTTTTACGAACGATGTACGTTCTTATTAATATTAGCTTCATTGTACTCGGTCATGAAAACAGATATATCAATCACAGGTGATTACTTTTATTTGAAACCTCTGAACAACGTGAATCGAATATTTTAATTTTTCATGAAACAATGCTGTTCTACCCCGCAATCAGCTATATCCCAGATTCTTCACAGCAATATTTTAAAGCTAAACCAGTGTTAGAAGACAAATACGGTAGGTTTGAATGACTTTCAACAAATGTGCAGGGACCGCCAATCTAACAGAGACAAACGTCTCTTGAAGAAGGGAGTAGTATAGGCAATGGTGACAACAATCGTTGCTCATAGCAATCGTTTGTTTTTCTGGAAAGACTTGATTATTTACATGCCGCCGTCACACAGCTGAAATAGTGCTGGGTGCGGCGTTAAATAACAGACAGCAAACAAACATGTGGAAATGCATATAATTGACATACATTTCCTAAGACGAAAAGGTCGCTAGTTCTAAGGTCGTAATGTCGATTAATAAGTATCGGATAGTTAAAATTAGAGATTTGACTGTTTACTGTTTGACTGTCATCGTTTCTGTGATCACCAGCCAGTTAGACTTATATATAGCTAGTATGAAGATGTGACATTATGTGAAAATCAAGTAATATGTACCCCTTCGCCCTACACTGCATAGCTCTGTTCTGTTACAGACGGCGTCTGGCACAGTCAGCAGGTCGATTTCACAGATTAGATTTGCTTAAAGGACATACTAAGTTCGTGGTGCACATTGTGTTAATTTTATACTGACTAGCAATTGCATTTGATTGTTTATTGTTCTAGGATACAGCATTGCGTCAATCTCGGCAATGTTGAAGAACACTGGAATGTTTCTGACCACACATGACTGACCAGTTGAAAGTTGTATTACAAAACAGGACACTTCTACTAATTGCACTAGACTGTATGGCTATCGAGCTGGATGTTGCTCAATGCGGTTTAAAACTCACTCAACATGAATGCAGGGTTGTGTGACGTAACTAGCCGTTGTGGTCCACTTTCTTTGTTTTCAGAATGATTTTATTCCAACATCGTAATACGCACTATTATGAGTTTATTGTTGTATTGTTGAGGACTGCTGATCAACCTTCTACTTATTTAGGTTTTTTATTAATCGGTTGTGTATACTTAATATGAATATATATATTGTTAACAAGTGATCCTGGTTTAAGGGTATGTTTTATAAACATGTTGGATATCAACAGCTTGAATAAACCTACTCGGAGTCTTGCTGATATGTCGTTATCATACGAGCTGCGTACCATTGTCTAAAACTTCACCATCATCGTACGACAGAACTATCAGCCGGGTGCAACCGATGGTCTTACACTCCCAGATATGATGACATAGTAACAACCAAGTAAACGAACCTGATCTGCCAGTCCAATACACCAACTCATACCACAAGCATAGGTTGGTGGGAGCCAAAATTTGCTGAACTAAAAAAATCAACTTAAATAAACAGCAACAGTTTCCAGTTTAGTTGTGAACACTGAGCAACTTGAACGGAATTTTCAGACCGCTGTCATATAGCTGGAACTTAACTTAGTGTGGCTTTAAAGAACAATCAAACAGCTATGTCATAACTGAATGCAACTGGTTAGATGAAGGAGGAACTGCCGTCCATTGGGCTAAGAATTACGAATTATTGTTGGTTATCATGGCGGGCAATAAAGCGAAGCGCCCGTTGAATACCTAAAACCAGTCAGTTTGTGTTAATGTTGGCGACAAATGGCGCGGGTCTCCGGTTCATTTCAATATTCATAAATACATTTGTAAGACAACCAATGGAAATCGTGCGATTTAAATGTTCTCGCGTTAGATTAGATCTTCGGCTGATTATAAATTCACAAGTTACGCGTGAATGATATATGTTTCAGCCAGTTTGTTGAACAGGTCATTTCGTGAAATGCCTGAGAGGCTCATTCGTTTCATGTAATGACTGGAAATTAATATCTATATATATATATGTTATTTATATAACAGTGTGACTGATTTCAAACCATGGAGTATATTCATATAACAAAGTGACCGATTTCAAGACATGGAATATATTTATATAACAGGGTGACTGATTTCAAGCCGTGGAATATATTTATATGACAGAATAACTGATTTCAAGCCATGGAGTGTATTTATATAACAGTAACTGATTTCAAGCCATGGAATATATTTATATGACAGAATGACTGATTTCAAGCCACGGAGTGTATTTATATAACAGAGTGACTGATTTCAAGCTGTGAAATATATTTATATGAAAGAGCGACAGATTTCAAGCCATGGAGTCTATTTATATAACAAAGTGACCGATTTCAAGCCATGGAATGTATTCATATAACAGAGTGACTGCTTTCAAGCCAGGGAATATATTTATATAACAGAGTGACTGATTTCAAGCCATGGCGTGTATTTATGTGACAGAGTGACTGATGTCAAGCCATGGAATATATTCATATAACAGAGTGACTGCTTTCAAGCCATGGAAAATATTTATATAACAGAGTGACTGATTTCAAGCCATGGAGTGTATTTATTTAACAGAGTGACAGATTTCAAACCATGGAAAATATTCATATAACAGAGTGACTGATTTCAAGCGATGGAGTGTATTCATATAGCAGAGTGACTGATTTCAAGCCATGGAATATATTTATATAACAGTGACAGATTTCAAGCAATGGATTATATTGATGTAACAGAGTGGTTAGAAGCTAAAGTGTGTTGTTTTGGATGACGCTATATCACTGACTGGTATGAGTCATGGATCGTAAAACAGAAATCTATATTTCAGTCATTTTATGAGTGTGAGTGAGTGAGTTTGGTTTTACGCCGCTTTTAGCAATATTCCAGCAATATCACGGCGGGGGACACCAGAAATGGGCTTCACACATTGTACCCATGTCGGGAATCGAACCCGGGTCTTCGGCGTGACGAGCGAACGCTTTAACCACTAGGCTACCCGACCGCCCCGTCATTTTATGAACTGACTTGAATGTTTAGTTATTTCATGAAACGACGGATCCTTTCAGGCATTTCACACCCATCATGTGTTTTGGTTGGTTGGTTGGTTGGTTGTTTAACGCCGCACTCAGCAATATCCCAGCTCAGCGAGCCTGACCACCCGATCCCGTACCTAGTCGACTCTTACGACAAGCATAGTCGCCTTGTTTTGGTGTACCGTCAATGAACAGGCCGCCGTCGTATTAATGAGTGCGGCGATAATACTACGAACAAACATACACTGAAATGAGTATCGGTCAATATTAGGGGGGGGGGGGGGGGGGGGGGGCATTAGAAACTATGTCTTGTGAACTGTTAATGTTCGATAGAGAGTTTATAATCATGACTACGATTTTGCTGCAGTTCCTTGTTACCGGTCCCAAATTATACTTTAACCTTTGTGTTGGAACTGTGTAATAGACACCGACACCGACACAATGTCACTGGATTCCACGTACAGGAGGTGTGCGGTAGTCTGAAATGGTATTTGCAAGAAAATCAAGTCTGGACCAGACAACCAAGTGATTGACATCATGAGCATCAATCCACGTAATTGAGAGTAGTGACACGCAAATCAACCAAGCCACTGGGCGTGACCATTCAGTCTCATCTTACGACAAGCACAGGTTGATTGGGGCCAGTTCAAACCCGGAATGCCCAGGGAGTCTCCTTCATCGTGCTCGTACAGCGGGGGAGGTTGTTCATTATGTTGACCACTGGTTTATTGGATTAAGACTTTATTCATATAATTTTCATCACTCTTTTGCCTCTAATCCCAATGGAATCTGCTTAGGAATCGATGCTAATTATTCTCTGGCATTAACGTTTTATATATTAACACATATCCCTCCATCCCCTCTAACTGCAACTGAGAAAACAACTGACAATCTCAAAGATTTTCACTTGTTGACTGGTGGTGTGACAGAATTTTCACGAACGTCAAGTTGGTAGCGTTTTCACTCCGATCCACGATGAAGATGCTGTTTCTTTTCACTGTAAAATATGAGAGAACTGTTTTTTATTGAATTTATTGAAAAGTAGATTTTGTCGGATGGGAAACTTTCTAACTTGTTAACCCTCATACTGATTATTAACCAACATCGAACTTTTGAACTGCCCCCCTCGCGGAAATCAGACACTCTCTCCTTCATTCGCTCTTAAGGTTGTTGGCATGAGGTCCAACGCCGACCCATATTTAAGATGTTGCAAAGCATTGTGCAATGCTTGTATTGCACCATGTTAAGACATAAGTATTACTGTAAATCTTGATATTAACGCGAGCGTGAATTAAATGCGAAAAATGTATTTGTTTCTATATTTGATAGGAACTCCTGTCAGGATTGGCAAAATCAAAACAAGCTGCAGGTATTTCGATTATCTGATATTGTTTAATCTGAACAAGAAATAAAACACACCACTGAAATACCAATATAGATCTAGGAAGTAAGAAGTGCGTCTATTTTGTATATATTTTTTCAGCGGGTTAGAATAGGTCCCCAGCAACCTATGCTTGTCATACTGACGCGACTTTTGCTCAGAAGTTGTTTGATCAAGGTTACAACATTCAAGGCCTAATTAAAATAAAATTTTAGAAGGTTTTATGGTGGACATATGGAGGATATTTCCAAAGTTAACGCATCAGTGACAAACATGTTGTCCGGTACAATTGCCTATTTTGACTTGTACCATAATCCCGTATTTTTGTTTCAGGTGAACAGTTGACTTGTCTCTGCGTGTATTTGTGTCAGATTACACCGATGGGGCAGGGTATGTTCACCTTCTCGCACATACCTGGTATCATCGCTATATGATAGCGATTCATAAACACATGCTCATGATAAAGCCGGAATCGTACTGTCGACTCTGCTTTATGTAGAGATTTCTGTTGGATATGGAAAGACTTTTGTCGCTATATTTAATGGATCGCTAGTCAGACTCGATGACTTGGTTCATCGCACTCGGACAGAATTGGACGTTTCTGACAGTGTCAATAGTTTTTCTCCTTCAGATTCAATTATATACATACCTCTGCCTTTTGGCGGGAATATAGTTGAGAACGACGTTAAACATCACACAATTAACCAAACAAACAAATATTACCCGTTTCAGTAAAGCCACCCGAGACACACATTATTTGGAATAGAACCTGGGTCTTCGTCTTGACGTGCCAACGCTCTGACCACTAGGCCACCCAAAAACATATAACTGACATGGTAGTCGGGCGATTTTTCATTATGATTTATATTTCTCTGTGTCCTTGTACTTGGTAACCGACCGCGTAAAGAACTCGATTCACTCAAAGGAGTTACATCTTAACACTTCATTTACTAAAATTATATTATTGATTATGCTATATAATTAAACTTAATAGTTAGCGAATGCGGGTGATCTGTACGATACCATTCCCAGTGATATCAACATACTAATGCCCTTTATATGTGGACGTTATTAACGGTAATCAACCGATGTTGTGACTCCCAGGACGGTTCCACTGGACTTCATCAAGAGTTTATACAGCTCCGAGTTTACAGACATCCGCTGGTCGTCACTACCAGGTGATTACTATTCACACCTTCAAAACATTCTATTGATGTCCTGTGTTGATTTTCACGAGCTCCGTGCAAATTAGGAAATTTACCAAATCATTTATCTTTAAATACTCCAAATATTCAGTTAAAAATGTATTTTGTCAAGAGTTGTGAACCCGTAAGCACTAAGGCTCAGGTTTACTGCCAAGGCCGCTGTTACTATATTTTGAAGCAATGAACGCGACCCCCTCATGTATCATACATATGACGTCTAACTAAGAAAATTTTCCGATGGGAAGGTTCAGCTCAATTTAAAGGTAAATGTTTTGATATATAACATGTCCAGGGTATTCCGTATGTCCACTGTGGTGGTGCTGTGAAGAGTGGTCTAGTTGTAGAGCGTCCGCCCGGAGAGCGGAAGGTCCGGGGTTCGATCCCCGACCGCGTCATACCAAAAGACGTTTAAAGATGGTACTTGTTGTTACCCTGTCTGGCGCTCGGCATTAAGGGGCTAAAACAAGGACTGGTCGGCTCGGAGTCAGTATACTGTGTCTGAGTGGGGTATTCATGTTAAACTGCGGCATGATATCTCAGTGAGCTAGCACTATAAATCGGCATCAATCCGGACTAGTACAAGCAGCCACACAAACCCACACACGCACATGCACGTCGCTATATAAGTGCAATAATCTTGGACGCGACGTTAAACCCCATTTCACCTCACCTCACCTGTGAAGGTGCGTGCAGGATAAGCATCGGGGTGTGGTAGATTATTACGAAGGTGCAAATCGCAGCTACATACGTACACTATTTTAACATCAAATAGACAGATGCAGAGGGAAGAAAAACATTAGAGTAAATACGGAGAGTGAGTGAGTGAGTGAGTGAGTGAGTGAGTGAGTGAGTGAGTGAGTGAGACCGACAAATATTTTATTAAAGTTTCCCCCCATGTTTCATATATGTAAATTATTTCAATGAGTCATTCGTGTCGGGTGATGATGTGATAACTATGTAATTTCTTTTATGTTAATATCAACACATATCAACCCAAGACATCATTTTTATAAGGGGCTTGTTAATTTAGACTAGGAAAAGAATCTGTGATTTATGCTGCTTTGGTTCAGTAACACGCGAAGCATGTGACGGTATTCATCTATGCTATGTAAAAATTTGCGTGCTTAACTTCGATTCATTGTAATATACAGTATGGGTGCATGGCGTGGCATTTGCAAAAGCCCCATTGGTTTTCCGGGTCACCAGTAGCCTTTACTCCCGTAAGAGTGAGTCAGGTAAGGATGTGATAACTATGTAATTTCTTTTATGTTAATATCAACACATATCAACCCAAGACATAATTTTTATAAGGCGCTTGTTAATTTAGACTTTGGTTCAGTAACACGCGAAGCATGTGACAGTATTTATCTATGCTATGTAATAGTTGTGTGCTTAACTCAATTCATTGTAATATACAGTATGGGTGCATGGCGTGGCATTTGCAAAAGCCCCATTGGTTTTCCGGGTCACCAGTAGCCTTTACTCCCGTAAGAGTGAGTCAGGTAAGGATGTGATAACTATGTAATTTCTTTTATGTTAATATCAACACATATCAACCCAAGACATCATTTTTATAAGGCGCTTGTTAATTTAGACTTTGGTTCAGTAACACGCGAAGCATGTGACGGTGTTTATCTATGTTATGTAATAGTTGTGTGCTTAACTCAGTTCATTGTAATACACAGTATGAGTTCATGACGTGGCATTTGCAATAGCCTCATGGGACTTCCTGTTCACCAGTAGCCTTTACTGCTCGTAAGAGTGAGTGAGTTGGGTTTAACGCCGCTTTTAACAGTATTCCAGTTATATCGCGGCGTGTCAGCTTAATGTGGGAGGAAGGCCCGAAGTGACGCAGTTCTCAGACGTTTACCACTTCGGTGAAACCCACGAGCACGGGCATGGTGCAGACAAACTTAGTAACATAATCGGTGCGAACCGAGATTGGAACCCACAATCATAGGTTTCTGGCGTGCCCAAGGGACGCAACTTTGCACAGCGAATCGCGGCGCCTAAGACGACTGGGCCACCCGTGCACCTACAGGTCGTAAGAAGCGACTAAATGCATGTGTTATCAGGCTCAGTGTTTGTTGACGAGTCAAGGTACCCCAACAACGTGGATCGTTGCTCACAGTATTTTTCACTGTATTGTCTAGGGTATTTAATATTGCTGAGTTCGGTGTTAAACAAAAAACACACGCACGCACAAAAACACACATGAAAATATATACTATTATGGTCAATTTAAAGATATCGTGACACTTTTAACGCTTCGACATCCACAAAATTGTATTGGGTGAGTCACTCAGATGACCTTCGTGACAGGCTATACTCATGTGTCAATTGCAGGAAACAGTCATAAGTGGTCGGACTATGGTGGTCTGTTAGGCCATATTAACTATAGGTCATTTGAGCGTGTCTCGTTGGTTTTATATTTAAACTTCGGCCACACAAGCCATGTTAGCGAGTATTAACATTGTTTTGCTTCTTCGTACGTTGTGAAGCAGCTAACACACAATTTAAAGAAATGTTTATATATTAATGATAAAAGTTGTATGAATTATGCAGTAAAACTATATGTAATTGAATATATGTTTTACTCTTCATGTACCAAGTTTGTTTTTTAAATCTGTGAACTTTACCTCACTGCCCTCCTCAATCGTGGAATTATTTCTGTAAATGGTTTGTTGTCGTAGCTATGTGGCTGTGATATTGCCCAAGCGAACTTATCTTATATATATGAGTGAGTTGGGTTTAACGATGCCTTTAATAGTATTCAAGTTATATCGCGGCTTGTCAGCTTCATGTGGAGGAAAGCCCGAAGTGATGCAGGTCTTAGACGTTAACCACTTCGGTGAAACCCACGAGCACGGATATGGTGCTGACAAACCTAGAAACATAATCGGGGCGAAACGGAAATCGAAACTACAATCATAGGTTTCTGGCGTTCCCAAGGGACGCAACTCTGCACAGCGAATCGCGGCGCCTTAGACGACTGGGCCACCCGTGCCCCCTATATATATATATATGAGAATCCAGGGGCCGAGTAGGTCCTTGTGCCTCATGGTGTCAGTTGAGAACTGGTTAACGAAGATCACATGCTAGCAGGAGAGTAGAACACCCTTTTCGCGAACACCTGGTGTCATCACTCATTTTAGGCAACCCAATCATTTTGCCCTTTTACGCCCATTGGAATGTGTTTCGGCAGACATTGGTGACTGGTTGTTCTCTTGTGCTGACGTTTTATATTTATGTGTGATCTGTTTGATTGACCGTCATGGTAGATCGGTGCTCCATCACTGGCTGCTAAAAAGCCGATAAAGCTGGAACATTGATGTTTGTGGCTTAATTAGCTATTGTTTACATCGGACTTTTACTGAGGACTTCTTACGTTCCTGCTTGCTGTTTGTCGGGTGAGTCAGCGAGTTAAGATTTAACGTCAAATCGGCATTATTTCAGCCTTATCAGCTTATCGGGTGATAGATTTAACATGATAAATATTTACATTTTAATTTTAATTAATAAATTGCAGTATCCCCGTGAGGTCTTCCTGGTTAGATATGTTTCAAGCATTCTGGTGTTGTCATAAGAGGTAACTGCGGTCATGCAGCTGGAATATTGCTGAGCATGGTTGAAACAACCAAAAAACAAAAAAACGTTGTTCACAATAAGCATTAACCGCTGGTCCCAAACTCGACCATTAAAACAAGTCGCAGTGATGTCGCTTGAACATTGCTGACTGTGGAGTTAAAGAAAATTTTGCTCCAGAGCCGAGTGAACCCGAATTACTCAAGTTGGTGTATATATTTGCCTTGTTAGGCAATCACTTATGTATTCTTGACGGGAATAAGCCTTTCCTCGGCGTATTTGTAACAAATGAACTTTCCGTGTGACACCGTAACTGTCAAGTACTTGTCAAAATTGGACAGTTAAGCGTTTATAAATCTTCTGATATGATGTTTTGTGAATTCGTCTTGACAGGTATCCCGGTTCATAATGAAGGGTGCGGTGCACACATTTTTCATCGACGATTCCAACATTAGCGTCAACACAACACTTCCGTGTAATTGGCATGGCCCTTATAGTCTCCCGTACAAAACTCAACTTGGATTGTTCCATGAAACGACAGTGATCCTGTGCAGAGGTCTTTAATCTATTATTAGTTTTTCGTAAGCTTGACACATGCTATATAAACAGATGTAACCCTTTTACTTTAGTCACAAGCCGACCACGATGTTTTGCCTCAGCAGTTTTGCAGCGGTTCTTGTTTTCCTCGGGGTGTGCGCGGGGCAGGTGCCATCTACAACAGGAACGGGTAAGCTACTTTGTATGGTGCATCAGTAGCTTTTCATGTACCCTTCAGGTGTATTTTTATTTAGGGGTCATGGGTGGCCCAGTCGTCGAAGGGGCTGCAATTGGCTGTGTAGAGTTGCGTCACTTAGACATGCCAGGCACCTATGATCCCGATTATTTTTCAGGTTTGCGACCAGTGAAGATCCGGGGAGGAATAGATCTTCAGCAACCCATGCTTGCCGTAAAAGGCGACCATAATTGTCGTAAAAGGCGACTAACGGGATCGGGTGGTCAGGCTCGCTGACTGGGTTGATGCATGTCATCGATCCCAACTGCGTGGATGGATGCTCATGATATTTATCACTAGATTGTCTGGTCCCGACACGATTTTTTGCAGACCGCCGTCATATAGCTGTTAAGCAACAACCTAACCAACCAGCTTCAGGTTTGCCAGCACGTTACCGGTGCTCGTGGATTTCACCAATGCGGTACATTTATTCTTTCATATTTCGATCACTAGGACGCCGTTTTTTTATGCTTGAAATGCAACCAAACAAGGAATAGAAACTGAAGTTTTGTTAATTTGTAATTTTATCATCAAATGCTGAAATACTTTAGCTTCAAAAACCTGATTATCTATTTTGCCGAACGAATGTGTACCTTTTCACATAGTCCAGGATGACTGAACAATTTTGGATGAGATTCCGCAGTAGGACTGTATCCCCCAACTGACTCAATACAAATTACAAATCACAAAACTGCACTGTTAGAAACCAAATGCTTCACTGAACAGCACCGACAAGCAACGAGTGCTGTTTGATGTTATTGTTTTTGACGCTGCGATAAGGTAGCGGTCGCCGCTGGTCGATGCTGGGTACGTAGTCTCCACAGTTACAACAAAACTGACCTCAGGTAACTTCCGGTATAAACAACTAAACCCAGGTAACTTCCGGTATACACAACTTAACCCAGGTAACTTCTGTTATACACAACTGACATCATCAGGTAGCTTCCGGTATACACAACAAACCCCAGGTGACTTCTGGCATACACAACTGACCCCTGGTAACTTCCTGTATACACAACTTACACAGATAACTTCCGGCATACACAATCGACCCCAGGTAACTTCCGGTATACACAACTTAAACCAGGTCACTTCCGGTATACACAACTAACACCAGGTAACTTCCGGTATACACAACTTACACCAGGTAACTTCCGGTATACACAACCGACCCCATGTCTCTTTATCTTCCCAAGAACACAGCTGACACCAGGCATATTTCTGCATGTACAGCTGCACTAAGTACCAATCTGCAAGCGAAACTGACACCAGGTACTTTTCCGTATACTGACCAAGGTACCTCTTTTTACACAACTGACCTTTTGCACCTCTCTGTATACACAACTGACCCTTAGCACCTCTCTGTATACAAAACTGACCCTAGGTACCTCTCTGTATACAAAACTGACCCTAGATACCGCTCCGTTTAAACAACTGACCATAGGCACCTCTCTGTATACGAAATTGGTCTTTGTGATAAATTTGAAATATGTATGTGAATTATTAATTGCTTGTTTTTAAATTTGGTGTGATGCTTTTATCAACAAAGATTACCGAAGGCTCTCTCTAGGAAGTTAAGGTACCGTAAAAACGTTGTCCCCTGTGTGAGACGTAATTCCTATCATAGTCGAAACTATCATCAAAGTGTTTTAAGCCAACTGAGTATTTCTTAATATTGGCTAATATTGAGCACAACCACCAGTAGCTTAAGTGATGATGTAAATGCTGCTGGCTATTCGTGCAGAAAGCAGAGGCAACGTAAGTCCCCATGATCCCGAGCGATGTGGCCTAGCTTTGGTTACTGGGGGCCTATAGTCCATGTTTTAAACTGTATAAATGATATTGTTATGCCCAAATATGTTTGATAAAATTCTTTTTTAACTTTGCATTCACGACTCACTTGTGAAAATATCAACTTTGTCTCGTCATTATATGTCTGAAATAATGCCGATATTACGTTAAACTTTAAACTCACTCACTCACTTATGTATTAACAACAGACGCCAGGTACATTTCTCTTTACAGAACAGACCCAAGGTGCAATTCTGAAAAAACAAAAGTCCCCAGGTACAATTCTGAAAACACAACAGACGCCAGGTACAATACTGAAAATACAACAGCCCCATGGGAAAATTCTGAAAACACAACAGACGCCAGGGACAATTCTGAAAACACAACAGACCCCAGGGACAATTCTGAAAACACAACAAACCCCAGGGACAATTCTGAAAACACAACAGACCCCGAGTACATTCCTTTAAATACAACTGACCCTACTACCTTTCTTTCTGTAACAGAACCGAGGTAACTTTCTGCATGTACAACTGACTCCAGGTATCTCTCTTTATACTCAGCTGATCACAGGTACCTTTCTGTATACAGAACGGACAACAGGTACCTTTCTGTAAACACAACAGGCCCCAGGAACCTTTCTGTATACACAACGGACAACAGGTACCTTTCTGTAAACATAACAGGCCCCAGGAACCTTTCTGTATACACAACGGACACCAGATATATTTCTGTAAACACAACAGGCCCAATGAAGCTTTCTGTATACACAACGGACAACAGGTACCTTTCTGTAAACATAACAGGCCCCAGGAACCTTTCTGTATACAGAACGGACAACAGGTACCTTTCTGTAAACACAACAGGCCCCAGGAACCTTTCTGTATACACAACGGACAACAGGTACCTTTCTGTAAACACAACAGGCCCCAGGAACCTTTCTGTATACACAACGGACAACAGGTACCTTTCTGTAAACATAACAGGCCCCAGGAACCTTTCTGTATACACAACGGACACCAGGTATATTTCTGTAAACACAACAGGCCCAATGAAGCTTTCTGTATACACAACGGACAACAGGTACCTTTCTGTAAACATAACAGGCCCCAGGAACCTTTCTGTATACAGAACGGACAACAGGCACCTTTCTGTAAACATAACAGGCCCCAGGAACCTTTCTGTATACACAACGGACACCAGGTATATTTCTGTAAACACAACAGGCCCAATGAAGCTTTCTGTATACACAACGGACAACAGGTACCTTTCTGTAAACATAACAGGCCCCAGGAACCTTTCTGTATACAGAACGGACAACAGGTACCTTTCTGTAAACACAACAGGCCCCAGGAACCTTTCTGTATACACAACGGACAACAGGTACCTTTCTGTAAACATAACAGGCCACAGGAACCTTTCTGTATACACAACGGACACCAGGTATATTTCTGTAAACACAACAGGCCCAATGAAGCTTTCTGTATACACAACGGACAACAGATACCTTTCTGTAAACATAACAGGCCCCAGGAACCTTTCTGTATACAGAACGGACAACAGGTACCTTTCTGTAAACACAACAGGCCCCAGGAACCTTTCTGTATACACAACGGACAACAGGTACCTTTCTGTAAACATAACAGGCCCCAGGAACCTTTCTGTATACACAACGGACACCAGGTATATTTCTGTAAACACAACAGGCCCAATGAAGCTTTCTGTATACACAACGGACAACAGGTACCTTTCTGTAAACATAACAGGCCCCAGGAACCTTTCTGTATACACAACGGACACCAGGTATATTTCTGTAAACACAACAGGCCCAATGAAGCTTTCTGTATACACAACGGACAACAGGTACCTTTCTGTAAACAAAACATGCCCCAGGAACCTTTCTATATACACAACAGGCCCCAGGAACCTTTCTGTAAACACAGCTGGCCCTAGATTCATTCCTGTATACACAAAACAGATCTCAGGTACATGTCTTTAAATACAACTGACCCCAAGAAACTTTCTTTCCGTGTACAGAGGTACTGATGTACATTTCTGCATTTAATACTGATCCAAGGTACCTTTCTTCACGCACAACTGACTCCAGATATCTATCTGTATACACAACAGACCCCTGGTACAATCCTGTATACACAACTGACCCTAGGAATATGTCTGTAAACACAACTGGACCCACCTGTATACACAATTGCCCCCATGTACATTTCTGTACATAGAACTGATACCAGGTACCTTGTTGTATACATAACTGACATGAAGTACTCTCATGTATTCGGAACTGAACCCAGATACATTTATGCATACAGAGCAAACCCCCGTACCTTTCTTTATGTATACACAACAGACACGAGGCAGATTTCTGTGTATACAACTGACCTCAGGTTCCATTCTGTGTACAGAACTGATGCTTCTTGTTTGACCCAAACAGATGAGGAACCCATCTCGTGATGCTGATTGTCCTGCTCCAACTTTCAGACAATGTTATTTATTACTGGTCGGTCCCCAACGGTTAGGATACTGAGGATCACTGCGGATTCTGACTTTGATATTTTCAGGCAGGAGTCACGATTTGGTGGTATTCGCCCAGAGGGAACTGGTGCACATCGACGTTACAACTGGTCAGTCCAGTAGTTATCCTTCGCCGGTCATCTTCAGCATCAACGCCGTGGACTACGACGATGTGGACAACAGACTGTTCATTATGTCAGCCTATAGTAACATCGCTTCCTCCAACGTGGACGGCAGTAACGTCACCTACCTGCGTGATTGGACGTCAAACCCCAGTATGTACTTCATGTAACGCCTATGAGTTAACGACCCGTGGTAGATCCGGGGTAGAATAGGTCTCCAGCAACCCATACTTGCCGTAAAACGTGACTTTGCTTGTCGTAAGAGGCGACTAACGGAATCGGGTGGTCAGGCTCCCTGACTTGGTTGATGCATGTCATCGTATCCCAGTTGCGCGGATTGATGCTCATGATATCAATCACTGGATTGTCTGGTCCAGACTCGATTATTTACAGACCGCCGTCATATAGCTGGAATATTGCTGAGTGTGGCGTTAAATAACAAACAAACCCATGAGTTAACAGAGTGATGTACAGGAGTTTACGAGCTGAATCATCTTGTACACAACGAGACCGAAGGTCTGTCGTGCACACGAACATTCAGCCTGTAATTAAGGGAGCCATGGATGCCCAGTCTGGTATGTCACATGTCTCATCTCTAGGCGTACATATTGAGTTCGAATCACAGTTCGCTAAGGTTATATATTTCTATGTTTGTAAGCACCATACCCGTACTCATAGGTTTTACCAAAGTGGAAAACATCTAAAACCTGCATCACTTAAAGCTTCCTCCCACATTAATCTAAAACGCCGTGATAAAGGTGCGTAAAACCAAACTCTCTTAGCTCATAAAATCACGCTTTTGAAATGAGAAATGAGTAGGACAAAATGACCAAATAGCTCAAATATGCTTCGACGTCACCAGCTATACTATTTGCTGTCAGATATGAGACGTCCAAACACATGGAAAGCGTCGAAAGGAAAGCATGGCGTCGTATGGGCGTCTCGCAACTGACACAAGGACTCTGTATTTCAGACTCTTTGTAAGCTTGGTCTTTTGGCTTGCAAATGCGACAAACAACATGTACATTTCTATCTTTCTCGACTCATTTTGGTTGCTTTCTTTGATATGTCCAATTACGACTACCTGTTATATTTTCGGGGAGATATAGTTCAATGATATTGTGATATTTTGTACTGGGCATACCAAAAGACAACATGGTAACACAAAGCGTCAACGGGCAGCATATCACATGATTCTCTTAGTCGCCTCTACGACAAGTAAGGGTGGTGATTCAAGGTTAAAATAGATCCCCAGCAACCCTGTGCTGGTCGTAGGAGGTAACGTTATTGATCAGGCGCGATGACGTGATGGAATGTGTGGGTCGCTGCTAATGACATCACTCATTGGATTGTTTACAAGCTGCCATAACATGGCTGGAATATTGCTGGGTCGCTGCTAATGACATCACTCATTGGATTGTTTACAAGCTGCCATAACATGGCTGGAATATTGCTGACTTCTGCGTTAACTCTCCAATACAGAATCACCATGGGATTAATCTCTATTGGGAGACGTTGTTGCATCATCAGCAGTAGCATTAGTGTCAGTGGTGCAGTAGCTACTGTGTTGGACTTTGCACGACTTAAAGCGAAATGTTTTGTCAACAGGGCCTCACTCTGACTGCCTGACAGTGGCCAGTGATGCGAGACTCGTGTTCTTCGCTGGAACGGGCCAACAGGTTGTCCGAATGAGCGTTAATGGTGATCATGAGACTGTCTTAGTCAACCGTCCGAACACGGTGCGAAGAATGGCTGTCGACCAAGCGACAAGGTAAGGGAGTGGTGTTCTTAGTTATAGGGGGAATAAATATTACTTGACGGGATCACAGAGATCGTAAATCACAATAGCGTCCCTAAAAAGCAGTCGTAAATGTCTTTGCTACATGTATGTTAATGTTTGGAAGGTTTTTGTTTGCTATTTAACGCGGCACTCAGCGATATTCCATGTCTCTGAAGGCGGTCTGTAAATAATCGAGTCTGGACCAGATAATCCAGTGATTGATATTATGAGCATGAATCCGCGCAAATGGGATACGATGACATGCATCAACCAAGTCAGCGAGCTTGACCACTCGATTCCGTTAGTCGCCTCTTACGACAAGCATAGACGCCTTTTACGACAGGTATTGGTTCCTGAAGACCTATTCTACCCCGGATCTTCATTTGTCGTTACCCCGTACCTTTTGGTGTTTGGGACTGGAATCTATTCGAAGCAGTCCATGCTTGTCGGGGACTGCTTGTCATGCGAGGCGACTTGGTGGACAGAACAGTCAGGCTCGGTGACTTTGTAGATAGCCTGTAGCGTGCTCATAATACACATAACTGAATCGTATGGTCCACACTGTAGTTAAAACCGTTTCAAACAACAACGAACGGCCCAGCAATGTGTACGTGGGCGCACTCAGCTCAAGCTCAACGACGAAGCCCTTTGAAGACGTAACTTGCAAGTTACATGACTCGGTCTGTATCTCTTCAGAATGGGGGCTAGTGAATACCTTTTCGTATTTTCTGTAGCTCTGCCTAAAAATAATAATCTGCAGGTCGGCTGGTAGCAGGTTCCATTCCCAGGGTTATTGTAATTATAAAGCGTTGTTAGTCAGCACAAGTACCCTTCCCATACTATTTGGCAAATGTAATGGTGTTAGCGTCGGCGACCTGCATTACGTTTGCCTCGTAATGTAACTGAAATCATATTCCTCTTTCAAAGCGACGTCCAATCAAGCTTACTCACCACAGATGAACGTAAATCCTTTATGTATGTCTCTATATCAACTCAACAGGATGGTATTCTGGTGTGAGCAAGAGCTTGACAACCACTTGTACAAGATGGGGTTTGATGGCGGACAAGTGGCGATACACAAGGACCTCCACTTCTTTGGACCACGACCGCGGGCCATGGACTTAGTCAGTAAGTTGTCTACACCCCCGTTCAATTCCAGGCTAAAATCGGTCCCAACGTAATGGTCTGTGTGACGTGTTGCATGCGAGCCTTGCTCATGTCAATCACAGGTTTCTCTGGTCAGGATTCGAGTATTGAATACGTTGATAAACAACAAACAAAGACTTCATCCACCTAGTATGAGAAGACCACATAGTTTTACAAGGTAATTTTACTAGATAGATGTTTCTCTATAAAGCCAGTAGCATTTGTCAATGCTGAGTCAACTACAAAAGAAATGTTTGGGCCGAGACGTTAAATCTGCGCCCCACTGTGTTGCAAAATGAATATATTTCTATACATTTTTCTTTACTTATAAGCAGCCAAATTTCTGTACTTGCACACAGTAGACGCAACTAATTATCATTTACATACCGTTTTCATTAGTTTCATGAACAAAGTCAGTAATGGTACTCTCGTGCCACGGCATTTTCTAGTTCATCGATCACTTGATTGTCTGGTTTGCCTGCTTACCCTTTTTGTGAACACCTGGTGTCATCACTTATTTTCAGAAATTTTTCCTTCACGCCAAGTGGAATCTGTTTCGGGAGAAAATATAGGATGGTCATTCTCCTTCACTGACAATATATATTTTATATATGTTTACGTCGCATTAGCATAGACATGAAGAAACTCAACAAATTCTAATTCTATTTACCGCCAGATAACAGGATGTTCACAGTTGAGTATGACGGTATCTATGCGATCCACATGGCGCAGTTCGACTACACGATGATCCTCAGCGGCCGCCGCAGTGACATGAATGAAGACATTGTGTACGACCCAAGGAGACAACGCGTGTTCTACTCTTTCGGCAATCTCCAGTAGGTATAGTAGGTGTGAGTGAGTGTGACTTCAATGCTACACAACCCGTGAAGATCCGGGGTAGAAGAGGTCTTCAGCAACCCATGCTTGCTGTAAAATGCGACTATGCTTGTCGTAAGAGTCGACGAACAGATCGGGTGGTCCGGCTCGCTGAAGTGGTTGATGCATGTCATCCTATCCCAATTGCGTGGATCGATGTCATGATGTCAATCACGGGATTGTCTGGTCCAGACTTGACTCGACTCGTCATATTTCTGAGTGCGGCGTTAAACAACACACAAACAAACAAATCACTGCTACACAAAAAGCGAAACCAGGTCTTGCGTCGCTGCTTTGAATGCGTGAAACCAGTTAACTCGGTCAATACCAAGTACGTGTAGTAGGAGTGAGTGAGAGTTACTACAATGCTACACAAAGCGAAACTAGGTCTTGCGTCACTGCTTTGAATTCGGGAAACAGTATGTAGGTCTCCCATTGCTGGCCGAGATTCACCCCTCGGTTTGATTGGATGAATATGTGAGTTGAGGTTTACGTCTGTTTTCGCAATAGCTTAGCAATATCAATGCGGGGAATCCCAGAAACGGGTTTCCAAAATCATTTTACCCATGTTGGGACTACAGAATTGAAGTGTTTCCGATGTGTCTTGGGAGAACGAGTAAAACAAGGTCATGCATAGTTTTCATGGAGAGTGTTTAGAAATGTTTTCAGAAATATCTTGCAGGCTGTGCTTACTAGATTAACATTGTTCACCTTTCTCATGTACAGGAGAGTCAGGATGATGACTCCCACTGGCGACCAGAAGTCCCCCATTGGACCTAACCTTGGAAGGGGCAAGAAGCTTCTTCTTTTGCTGTAGGCGATGTTGGTCACCAAGTTCCAAACTGACACTGTAATTTCAACATCTAATCAGGAAATAAACTAGATTATCACTCAGGAAGGTTTTATTTGTTTGAAGGAATGACTGAATAAATGTTGTTTAAGCTGGATGTAACAAGCTTTGATTCATTTCCAAACCAGTGATTGATAG
Source organism: Haliotis cracherodii (assembly GCF_022045235.1). NCBI lineage: Eukaryota > Metazoa > Mollusca > Gastropoda > Lepetellida > Haliotidae > Haliotis > Haliotis cracherodii. The sequence goes on along the minus strand of NW_027266268.1, from coordinate 35,845,339 downwards.
TATGTACACCGTGATAGCCTCCCCGAGCCGTACATTGTCGACAGAAAAGGAAATGGAGATACCAAAGCATTAAGGTCTACAACAAAAGCTGTCCTCAGGAAACATGCTAGGTTAGGTTAGAGTGGAAGAATAACAAAAGCAATTGTGAACATTCATGAATTTTTGTTTGAATTGCCAATCGAAGGTACACTTTACGTCACTCCCTATCATAAACTCAGACGAAAGGCGACTGGGCCATCCATGCGCCCTTCGTGGGGTTCACTATATGCCTGAAATACTGCCGATGTGACGTTAAATGGTAACTCACTCACCCATGGACTGCAATAGTTGGACGTATAATATGAAATAGAAATAGTGGCTGATGTGAGTGTCCATTGTTGTCTCACCTCACTGAAATGGTCTGTAGGCCCGTTGTCTGTCATTGACCATTTTTGTCAATAGTCGCTGTGTTATGTGAATAGTATTGAGCAGACCACATATCCACCTTTCTCTGTGAAACTCTAAAGTTTGATCTTTTGTTAACTCCTAAATTCTCTCAAACTGCAGTTCCTCACACTGAAATAATATATTTACTTGACAATGAAACTGAAACTTCACGTTTGTTCCCTCAATGATGACATCTGATCTTGTCAAAGAGGTTCGAATCCGATTTTTACCAAGGCAGCAATATTAAAAACAATATTCATGGTCATGGTTGTACATGAAATGTGGTAGATGCTTGGCTAGTTGTGGGAATCAACACATGCTCCCTCCATCAAATCGTGTCGCCTTGTATTGACCATACTCTCACATTTTCGGAAATTCCAAATCTGGCCCAATACACTTGGTGAACGTCCTCTTCGAAATTACCAAAATGACCTAACTACATTTTGGCATGGATGTTTCTCCTTATCATGACATATTATATTCACAGCATTGGAAAATATTTAAATATCAACGCTGACAGCAACTTTGGTTGAATAGATGTCATTGTTGACATTTTGACTACATATCCAGGTAAGATCCAGTGTCATGGCACTATTTTAAATAATCTTGTTGAGCGCCTCATTCCAGGCAACATTCCGGCTATAGTTTGACCTGAAATTATTGAGAAGGAGAATATTTTAAATTATATACATATTAAGTCACAGACCAATAGATAAGTTTGTCCAAAATCCAATGCATATATAAACTCAGAAAACAGCACACTGTTGAATACCTTGTCAGACCACCTCTTTTTCGAATACATGCTTCAATGCTTTATCAAAGAAGTTAGAAGTCATGCCTTATACTGTCGCAATAACTCCCACTCCTTTTTCAAATCGCACATAGTTTTGACATTTTGTTTTTTGATATTGTCCTTTCACCATACAAAAATGTGCTGTTGTAAGATGTCCCTGTAAAATATCAATGTACACTGCTAGTCATGGTACAACAGACACCCCACCAAACACATGAAATTTAGGACTGTACTTTGTACAAGTACAATGTTTTTTCTGTATCTTTATGCAGTTTGGATATAGCCACACAGAATTTTCAACTGAGAACATAGCATAACAGTTCAAACGTTGTTCTTGTTGCTTTTCAGGTTTTGAGAGTGGTGATGGAATTCCGCATGATTTGTGCCAATCCATAGCATGCAAATGCGTTTAACTGTCTCTTTAGAAACATGAACTATTCATTCCTCTATTAATCATTTCATGCCTAATATTTTCTATCTTCATGCTTCTGTTTTTAGACACCAGTATACCAAGTTGCCTTTTGTCAACAACAGTCTTTGGCCTACCTGCTCCCTTCTTTGCTCAATTCCATCTCCACTCTCAATATTTTTCAAAACACGGTACATAGTTGCATAACAAGGGAGATAACTCTACATAAATGAAAGAAATGACAGAAAGTCAGAATAAGTTCTTCATGCACTTTTGACATGTCATTTTTTGGTACTAATTTGAGCATCCTCCCACACTGTTGGGCTGTCAACCAAATTGCAAAGCCTGACCACTAGATCCAAGAATTATTTACTATTGGGCACTTCTATCCCGAAATCCCCAGGGGTAGGTACTCAAAAGGTTGTAAATAAGATTAAAGAACGCAAATTCATTTCCTGCATGCATCTGTACATCTCTAAAAAGCAATAAAACCGGATATGTTTTTGCATTGAATATGTTTTTGCACCTTTGCCCGACGGCCACAACTCTTTTCCACCATACACATGTATCCTAAGGGAATTTAGTATGTGCGTGTGTGTGTGCTTACGTGTCTGTGTGTCTATTGTGTAACATTCACGTGGACTTTGTTCCCAAATTGAAACAATATGTTAACCCAAGAGAGTGTATGTTAAAGAACTTAGTGTGAAACCAACATACAACCAACAAGTGATATACACTCAATAAATGTATTACCAAATTAACTAGGTTTACCTTTTGACTTAACTTCCTGGCGACTGCTTACATTGTCTGAACACAATGCAATGAGCGCCTACCGAATCTCAACAGAAACAATGTAACATAGTCATAACAACTGGAGCGTTATTTTGCCAAAATGGCATCACTTTATATTTGTAAAGTCCATCTGGATTCACAAGAGCTGATAATCGCTTATACAGTGGAATATGCCAATACCCCTTCAGTAGGTCAAACTTGCTTGCGTTCTTGGCTTTACCAATTCTGTCGATGCAGTCATCGATACTTGGTAAATGGATAAGATTCAGTTTCAGAAACAGCGTTCACACGTTTCATGTCAGTACAACATATGTACCTCCGTCATATAGCTGGAATATTGCCGAGTGCAGCATTAAACAACAAACAAACAAACAAAACAACATATGAAACTACAAGAATGCAATCTGAACTCCAGTCACTATGACTTGGTTCAATAAAGTCATTGTCCAGCATGTATTGAAACTCCTTCTTCAGGGCTTCAAGCTTGATTGGATTTATCCAGTAAGGATGTTGCTTCGCTGGCACACCCTCGCCTACATCTACATCTACATCTAAATGTGTACGGCCAGAACAAGTGAGCAAACTCTTGGATTAACTCTAACACTTGAGCCCGATGCTCAGATGACTAATTGATTAACTTAACATCCAAGTTAGCTAAAACTTCAGAATTGTTTCAGACATTTAATCATTAATGAAGCAACATTATTGATCATGAGACGTTTTCAACATGCTGAACATTTACGTGCCAAAGGCATGTTGCAGGTGGGCACACGTCAGAATATTGTTGCCCAAATGCTGCATGTTACTCAATCCGTCATCAGTCATCAGCAGTTGGCGGGCCCGATACCAAGAAACACATAACCTTGATGATCGAAAAACTGTCAACAAAGGACAGAAAACAACTAGACTTATCATATATTTATATTTTAAACTAGATTGTAACTGTGAGTGAGGCACTCATGAAGAGCAACCTCCTCGTGGTAAGTGCTGAGTAACGCCAATCGCTCTTCCCCCGTGCCGACCCAGGGTAGAATGGATAGTTCTGAGCATGGATTGTTCTTTCAAAATCATATGATAATAACAGACTTCCATTACTTGAATTTCGAGTTACATTATTGTGTCTTAAATTTGCTTAGAGTCATATGCCAGAAGGCGGTGGCTCATGGGCCAATCTGGCTTTATAAACCTCTGAATTCTGTTTTCTCTCGAAAAGTGTCATGCGCGAACCAGCCTGGCATTTCCTTTTCAGATTCCATAGCTATTCAAGTTTGCTGGAGTATAACATCCTTGTAGCCCTGGTGGTGCAGGCGGGCTTCCACTGCACCATCGTCCTTGTTGACACTCCATGGCCGGTGGGGAGCAGAGATGTCGAAACCTTTGCTTACACCATGGCTCTTCTCATTCCATCTAGTTCATCAAAGAACATGTTGAGTCTTTATCATCTGATGAAGGCTCGTGTGAAATTGTTGACTCGTGGCCCAGGTTCATTGTGATTTCATCCTCTGATGAAACTCTTTTGAAACTGAACCCATTTGCTATCTCCTTGGGCATTCCAGGCGCATTCATGGACGGATTCGAGTGTACCGACGGTGCACGTTACGTCAATCATTGTGTCATCTAAGAAGATCGGTTCGGGGTCGACATCGTTATGGTATGGGGTAGGATTACAGCAAGACAGAGGACCCGTTTGATGGTGGTAGAGGGAAATCTCAATGGACAGCGCTACCGCGACGAAACCATCGGCCCTGTTGTTGTACCGTTTTTGCGTCGTCATGGGCCAGGCATTACCTTTCAACATGACAACGCCCGGCCTCATATTGCGCGACTTGTTCAGGATTCTCTTCAACAAAACAAAGTGAATGTCATCCCCTGGCAGGCTCGCCCTCTGATCTCTCACCAATCGAGCACATGTGGGATGAGATTGATCGGCGCCTTCAACGTCAACCACGTGTTCCAGAGACACTCCAGGAACTTCGAAACATGCTCCACCAGATATGGACAGATATCCCACAGGACTTTGTGGGACGCCTGGTCCATTCCATGAGACGAAGATGTGTTGCTTGCATCGCAACCAGAGGTGGACACACACGCTATTGATTTGTAAATTGACATCTTGGCATGTTCATGATTTTTTTTATGAAATCACGCATTTTCTGAAGTCAATATGGCAAATTTGAACACTTACAGGAGTCTTTTATCTGTTGCAAACCGAAATTGTTTCAGATTTGGTTAATAACATAACTTTGCATTAAATGTTATTTCAATGTGACAGGAACTTCTGTTATTCAGTATATTAATGTTTCTGGTGGTGTCAACACTAAGCTTGCTGGCAAGATTACTGGAGGAAACATAATGAGTATTCTCGTTAAACCTTCAAGCCCGGTTCCAGTCAAAAGACGCCGGATTGTCATTTCAAGTGACAATGACACCGATTAAAGCATACTCTGCCCTCTCCTCCCGCGAGACATTCTTCAAGTGAGAGAGCGGTTTAATTGGAAAATTGTATATCAGTGAAATTATACCGGAGATATAATCAAATGACACAAAATCGTTGTGGTTACTGTTATAAAAGTTTCAGTTATTCTGCAAAACTCTGCAAAGTATTTCGTTTAAAATAATCCGAGGAACATTTTTTCTCAGCGAAGGAATATTCCACGAACGAAGTTAAAAGGCCATGTATTTAGGTTCACAGCAGTAGAAAACATGTATCACTACGCACGATCTCTTTGTATGATTTCTACAAGTTACTGATGTTAATGCATTTATTCCCTAAACGGAAAACAATAATGTGAAAATGATAAACAGAATTCATCACGAGTGTTTTTATAATATGGCTCGGCAAGTACCGATTAACTAAGACTCGGATGTTTTTTTCCTATAGTAACAAAATGAATCCTCTATGTATTAAACGAGTTTGTGGTGTCTTAGTCACCAGTGGCTGCTATATTGTTCAGTTGTATGAGTATTTGTCTTAGCATTTAGTTATTAGAATATGGTGTATATAGTATATGGTGTTGTTAGCATCAGTATTGATATTGATATTTCAATTTAGTTAAAATCCAACGTAAATGGCAACATAGCGATGGAGATTATGTGCTTGGACTTTTTTGTGATTGTGATGTTTGAACAACTCGCGAACACCTGGTATCATCACTATTTGAAAGTGATTCATAAACACATGGTCATGGTAAAGTCGGAATTGTACAGTCTCTCATGAATATGGAAATGGTTTTGTCGCTTATATTTACAATGTATCCGAGTCATGAAGGTTATTTGAGTGAGACATGTAGATATATGAAACACAACATCTCAGTCATATTTAATTAATATGGAAATGAGTGAGTGAGTGAGTGAGTGAGTGAGTTGGGTTTAACGCCGCTTTTAACATTATTCCAGTTATATCACGGCGTGTCAGCTTAATGTGGGAGGAAAGCCCGAAGTGACGCAGGTCTCAAACGTTTACCACTTCGGTGAAACCCACGAGCACGGGTATGGTGCTGACAAACCTAGAAACATGATCGGGGCGAACCGGGATTCAAACCTACAATCATAGGTTTCTGGCATGCCCAAGGGACGCAACTCTGCACAGCGAATCGCGGCACCTTAGACGACTGGGCCACAATGTATCAGAGTCATGAAGGTCATTAGAGTAAGATATGTACATGTAGATATATGAAACACAACATCTCAGTCATATTTAATCCATACGGAAATGAGGAAATCCCAAAATGACAAAGGTAAGTTTGTAACTTTAGAGTCACATCGGAACTGTTTCAGCCAAATCGTGATCAACGTTACGCCACCACACATTTGACCATGGGGACTATTATTTGGTCAAACCCATGAGCACGAAAATGCTGACAGACCTAGGAGCCTCATTGGGTTCGAACCTATGACGAGCGGTTGTAAGTATCGCTTTTGCTGACATTGAATTTGGTGATTGCCATCAGCGGTATACAAACACACAGCGTGCGCACTGCAGTTTGTTTTTGTTTTTTTACGCCGCAGCAATATTCAAGTTATATGATGGATATATGTAAATAATCGAGTCTAGCTCAGACAAACAAGTGATTGATGTCATGCGCATCGACCCACGTTTTTGGGTACCATGACATGCATCAACCAAGTCACCTGATCACCCAATCCCGTTAGTCGCCTCTTACGACGAGCATGGGTCACTGAAGATCTATTCTTCATGAGTGGCGCACTGAAATATGACGAATGTAGTCTTCTACCACATCAACATGGATGACATTCTGTGCAATAACTAATAACTCTTTACTAACATAAAAACTATTAGTTGGTATTTTTATGTCGGGATTATGTCTTGGTTAGATCGGTGCCCACAATATCAGTCATTGGATTGCCTGGTCCAGATTCAATTATTTACATTCCGCTGTCATATAGATGGAATATTGCATTCGTTTGGATAACCGTATTTGCACAACATTCGAGAATTCTACGATTAGCTGTTAAAACACTTTGTGAAATGAAGCCGTTGATATATTGTTTTGTGTCGAATGCCATTTCCGTATACAATCCACATGCACATAACACATAGCGTATTTAATCAAGCGCAGATGTATTCATAGAACCACGCAGACATTTGGGAAACTGCTTTTCAGCTGGTGGAGCAGGTTTGCTGCAGCAAATACAATTCTGAATAATTATTGTGTAATAACTGGTCCTTTTTAAGAATAGAGGTGTGGGGGTTTCATTTAAAATTCAAATGACAGTCATGGGTAATGGTGTTTGCGATTTAATGTTCTGCGTGAGCTCTAGAAAACAACATTGCACTGCCGTAATGCGAATACTATTCTCTTTAGATGGTAATTAATAACATGTTGCACTGTAGCTCGCCAGTGGTCAAGGACCAGTTGATATAAATGATTTAATTGGATTTATCAAAAACGACAAGATTACGTTTGTTGGCCTGGATATGTCTAGGCCGTTGTATTTATTATTTTCCATGACACCCTCTACATATTCCGGGTCGTACCATGGATGGACCTCAAAACCACAAGCATGGGGAAGACGGTAATAAGATGATCGAGCCACATCATCATGTCGCTTAAGATACTGTGCTGGGCATCCACTTACAATGTGTTGGATAGTCTCATTAAATTCATTGCATATTCTACAGTTCATATTTACATTTTGGTGCAAAACCATATATTGACGTTGTCTAGTCGGAAGTGACTGGTCCTGAGCAGCACAGAGAAAGCATTCTATTTATTTTTTCAGGCCTGCCGTCTTTATCCAAGCGAAGGACTCTGCAGGGTTGCGGATCTCCTCAACACACTGCACATTGACTAGATGCAGAGGTCCTCAGACAGCCTCTCCTTGAAAACAAGAGTGTTGGCCGATTTGATATGGCACTTCGCTTGGCTGACATTCATTTCTGCACCGTCCATCAGTACTCAACCATCAACAAAATCAACACTGACATTGATATTATGTCCCACATCCAGCATTCTCGTTTTAGAAAACTGGGGAATGCCTTGTTTTCATCATTCTTCACAAGAGGATCATCAAACAAATAAATGTGTACAAAAGTGCACAATATAATTCTATCATAAATATCTAGAGCCTCCACGCTCATCAAACCACGCCCTCCCTGTATAATTGGTAAATGTAAACAACTGGGGACGAACGTGGGTGGTTAGATCTATTGTCTGACATGATTGTTTGTGTGAGAGTGTCAGAACCCTTAATTTCTTGATACGTCGTATCATTGACACCCAAGTAAACTGACTGATCCTCCCTCTTCTACTTGCCACGTTTCAGATGAAGAATGTTGCGTTTGTCGAGTACAAAGGTCTTGCCGATATCATTAGAAAAGGACTCAACAAGAAGAATATGTTTTTGTAGTGTGGTTCCTCCATTGGCAATACGTTCAAGGTAATACATGTAAAGGGGGGAGTAAGGGTGTTGGGGACCTGTTCTGAGGGGATCCAGGATGATAACCTTCCTCTTTGCTAAGCAAAAAGTTTAAAGGATTAGTGACAAACAGAAAAGCAAAGGACTAAAAGAATAGCCCTGAAATATTTACTATTATTATTATTTTTTAAATTAATGTTATTATTCAGTATAAAGTTGATTTTACACCTCTCAACAGTTCAGTGTAAGTAAAGACAAAAGCTGAGTTTTAATGAATTTGGTTTAATGTACATGTACAAAGCAACTTGCAGTTTGAGAGCATTTAAGAGTATGGTTGAAACACAAAAAGGAAATCAAGGTTAAAAAACGGTAAATAATTTTCTAGCTAATAGACATTTAGAAACATTAAACACATTCAGGATATTAATGTGTGCCAGCATAATTATAACTCCATTACATTTATTTTGGAATCGGAAACTATTGAGATAATCCCCGCTGATTGCCGAAGGAAATGTCACATCTATGATGTCTCTGAAAATACCTTTATTTGAAGGATATGACCTACATTTTCATAGGAAACCCCTTTCAAGACTAAACATGTCTGTCGATGGCATATGGAACGATGAAATTCGTTGATCTTTCATAATATCTTCCACGATGTTTCGTAGTTCTTGTGAAGTGACTATTTGAAATACAACCTCTGTCTGTGCCCACGTCTTCAAATGTTCTAGGTGACGTATAATGTGATGACGTAGGGCTGTAACGTTACTTCCGAAAATGTCGGTAATATACACGATTCCCATTTGACATTCCGTCGGTGTTCCAACTGAGAGAAGTGACACTTCAGAGTTATCGCCCATTGACTGAAGAGCAAATGTGTCCACTGCCAGTATGTATTTGATATTTGATGGGACGAGACGGAGAGGAACCCAGTCTATTATTATTTTGCCTTCAGGGAAAAGCGTGTCTCGGGTTTTCTCGTCCTCAAACAATGACGTCATGGTCGATGAGTTAACCTCCTTCGGAAAAGTCGTCATGTTTAGTGGAGGATCAATGTCTTCAACCTTAAAACGGTAACTTAAGATGGTCTGCAATACGAAAATACATCAGATTAAAGATATGTATTATAGAAAGGGTGTTTCCCAACAGACAAGAAGTGCAGAATTGCGTACATTGCAAGGGTCATATTGTCGTGGATTTGTATAAGCGTAGAAAGAATAGCATTTAGAACCCGACGAGGGTGAACCTTCTTAATCTATCCCATGTGTTGAAAAGGTCAAGTGTATTTGTATTGGCGACGTGAAGGTTCAAGGATGCATCTAGACCAGGGATTGTGGGATCTTCTCGCTGATGCCACAAATGGTGGTTACCCACACAAGAAGACAAAGTAATTGATATCTCAAGGACTGTTTCAACATGTGCATAATATCAGAAATGTCATATAACTCATTACAGTAGAAAAGGTGAATCCTAAAGCTTGTGTTGGTTGTTTGGTTTGTCATTTAACGCTGCACTCAGCAATATTACAGCTATATGACGGCGGTCTGTAAATTATCGAGTCTGGACCAGACAATCTAGTGATTGAAATCATGAGCATCGATCCACGCAATTGGGATCGATGACATGCATCAACCACCCGATCCCGTTAGTCGCCTTTTACGACAAGCATAGTCACCTTTTACGGCAAGCATGGGTTGCTAAGAACTATTCTACCCCGGAATCTTCACGGGTCCCTAATGCTTGTGACTACAACAGACATTATGACTGATGACTAACCAAATGATTTCAATAGGTTTCTAAGGTACTTTTCTTTAGACATAGCTTTTCATGTGACACCAATTTTACGTGTACACATATTTAAAAATAAAGAATTAAAAGAGCAAAAAGTCTCCGAACCTGTGTTTTTAATAAACCCTTTATTGAGAGCAACGTCCCAATCTGTCAGGGTAAAATGTCACAATCTTTTGCTTTAATCCTAGTGAGTTTTGGAAAACCAACACACCTAAATATCTATGAAAGGAAACTTACTTCATCTTATTAAAATCCATTTTGATTTATATCGTAATTTTCCCCCATTTCTGAAAAGAATTTAAACTTTATTCCATTCAGTCTTTACGAAACATTTACACTATATTTATCTCTTCCTGTAGTCTAATTGTTGTATCCGCACATCCGGCTTCAACATCAGCATACATATTTGGTATTTCTGTCCTAAGAGAAATTCCCATCATGCAATTATTATGAAGTCCAGTTCCTAATTGTAGCAGTTATAAAGAGGGAAAACAATAATGGGCTCATGATACAATCTTGACGGCTTCCCAATGTACATGAAAAATGTTTAGTTAAACCTTTCTGTGTTTTAACACAGGAATTTAATTTGACTATACATATTTTCGATTGCCCCGAGAGACCGAATACTCATACGTCTTAAATAATACCTTATGGTAAAGATTATCAAAAGCCTTAGCAAAATCAATAAAACACAATAACAAAGTCCTCCTTTTTCCAATAGATATTTCCGTACAAGACTTTGTATGACAAATATGAGGTCAATTGTCGAATAGGGGGCACGGGTGGCCGGGTCGTCTGAGGCGCCGCGATTCGCTGTGTAGAGTTGCGTCCCTTGGGCACGCCAGAAACCTATGATTGTGGGTTCGAATCCCGGTTCGCCACGATTATGTTTCTAGGTTTGTCAGCACCATACCCGTGCTCGTGGGTTTGACCGAAGTGGTAAACGTCTGAGACCTGCATCACTTCGGGCTTTCCTCCCCCATTAAGCTGGCATGCCGCGATATAACTGGAATACTGTTAAAAGCGGCGTTAAACCCAACTCACTTACTCAATTGTCGAATATTCGAATCCATATCCAGCATGTTTTTCACTTATCTTATTTTGAGAAAATGCAGAAGTTTTTAATTTATTATGTAAAATACTAGCATACACTTTACACAAAATATGTATTGATGATTATCCTCTATACTTTCCTTGGTCAAATTTAGATCCCTTCCTGTGCTTAGGAGATATACTCCTTATACCCAATTCCTTAGGGAATTCACCAAAAAGAAATTCATTATTAAATAGTCTGGTAAGAACATTTCTGCAACAATTCCATCTGGTCCGGATGATTTATAGTTTGAAAGTATTGTTATATTATTTGCAACTTCCTGCACATAAATTTATTTATCTAACATATCAATGAATTTTCTGAGAAAACATTTCTACTATTAGTTTCTAAAAAAATCTTGAAATAATCAAACCATTGTTGGCCATTCAATAAATTGGAAATAACTCACTGTCCCCCAAGGAACATTGCTAGTAAGGAATAGAAATAAACTCTTTTCATATGACCATATTAAAATAAAACTTAACATTTCTATTCCTAAATTCATAAAAAGAAATCCAATAAAATACTAAGCTCATCACATTTCTTCCAAAGTCGACCCGTGAAGATTCAGGGGTAGAATTGGACTTCAGCAACCCATGCTTGCCGTAAAAGGTGACTATGCTTGTCGAAAGAGGCGACAAACGGGATTGGCTGGTCAGGCTCGCTGACTTGAGTGATGCATGTCATCGATCCCAATTGCGTGGATCGATGCTCATGATATCAATCACTTGATTGTCTGGTCCAGACTCGATTATTTACAGACCGCCGTCACATAACTGGGATATTGCTGAGTGCGGCGCTAAACATCAAACCAAACCAAAACGGTGGCTCATGGGCCAATCATGGGCTAATTAATTTTACTCAATTCGTCTGCTTGACGAATCCCTGGTGCTGCCAGTTGGAGATCCACTAAACATCAAACCAAACCAAAACGGTGGCTCATGGGCCAATCATGGGCTAATTAATTTTACTCAATTCGTCTGCTTGACAAAACCCTGGTGCTGCCAGTTGGAGATCCACTGGCTTATAGCATTGTCCCTGTGATACTCCGTGGTGGGTTGGGAGCTGGGATGGCGAACCATATACAAACTCAAAATGACACAACCAAAAAAAACCAAATGTTCTTTGGAATATTCCTCGGATGAGGAGATTACCACCCTGAAGTGTTCTTCTGGTAGTTGGTCTAGATTTTAAGTGGTTTCCGCCACTGATGGTACACTTTTAAAATTGAATCCTTTTGCCATTTCTAAGGCATTTTATGGCATTGCTGGAGATGTCCAGGATGTCGAAAAGATTAGGTCCACTAGTTCAGTGGAATTGCAGAGGTCTCCGGTCCAATATTAACGAATTACATCTTTTAATTCAAGATTTTACGCCTTCAGCAATATGTCTTCAAGAGACGTTTCTCAAATAGACCGACACCTTTGATTTGCGCCGGTACCGTTCCTATCATTCATTTTCTCCACCAGGTGTTGAAGCTACTGGAGGATCTACTCTTTTGGTGAAGCAGGGAGTGATCCACAGCCCTGTTTCACTTCAAACTCATCTTCAAGCTGTAGCAGTCAGACTAACTTTACACATAACCTTTATTCTGTGTTCACTGTATATTCCTCCCTCCTCTGTGCTTCAGAGATCAGATCTTCAATCCTTATATGCTCAGCTCCCTAAGCCCTGCGTGATCATGGGAGCTTAACCCATTATTGGGAAGTGTTAACGTAAATCTTAAGGTGAAAATACTTGAAGATTTTATTTCTGATAACAGTTTAAGCATTTTCAATGATTTATCAAATACCTATTCACATCCTGCTACTGGAACTTATTTCGCTTTAGATCTGTCACTAACAAATTCAAATCTCTTAAACGAATTCACGTGGTCGGTCCACGATGACTTGTGCATATATTTTGGCATTAAAGACATCGTGTCCGAGCCGAGAATTCGAGGCGACGAAAGCCTAGGTGTCATTTGACTTACATTTCCCACGATCGCACGAAAAGATTGAAATGATAATTTTGATGTCAGTTTGGCATATTTTAGATATATTTTTGTTGGTTTTATTACTTTATATTATTTATTTAAAGATTTGCTTGAAACGTCTTGATTTTGCTGTTTGACATGTTCGATGAGGACCCGTTGTCGAAGTGTGTCCAGGAATTTTATTTCAATAACATTGCAGGAAATAGTAAATAATTTTATCTATTGATAAAAAATGATAAAATCAAATGAAGGTGGTGACGTGAGGTGAAATGGGGTTTAACGTCGCGTCCAAGATTATTGCACTTATATAGCGACGTGTATGTACGCGTATGTGTTTGTGTGGCTGCTTGTACTAGTCCGGACTGATGCCGATTTATAGTGCTAGCTCACTGAGATATCATGCCGCATTTTAACACGAATACCCCACTCAGACACAGTATACTGACTCCGAGCAGTATGTCCTTGTTTTAGCCCCTTAATGCCGAGCGCCATACAGGGTAACAACAAGTACCATCTTTTAACGTCTTTTGGTATGAAGCGGTCGGGGATCGAACCCCGGACCTTCCGCTCTCCGAGCGGACGCTCAACAACTAGACCACGGAGGCGGTCCAAAAAATCAAATGGAATACGTATATTGTGAAATGTGATAGATTGAATAAAAGCATGAAATGTCAAGTAGGTTAATAAAATTATAAACTATTCTGATTTGACTTGGCCGGTCTACCCTTCGCTGTCTGGTGACTCGTGGCTTCTTGGCCAGTGTACCGGCCAACAGTGTGAAACGAGTTAAACCGGTCACCACTGCGCTTTGCGTTGACAAGCTTTGATTGTGTTAGAGCAGGATCCCAGCGAGAAATATCAGAGTGTCTTCCCTTTGCTTTACGCTCGACGAGGAAATGAAATCTCTTCTTGTTTGAACTTTTTGACGAAAAGATAGGCGGTAATAAAAAAGGGTAATTTTCGTTTTTATTTTTTTCTTAACATTTGGACTTTTAAAAAGCGCATCCGTAAACTAAGAAATAAAAAAAATTGTCGCCTTATGAGACGCCTATTGGATCAGGTATATTTCAAACTCAGCTGCTATACATGCATCCCTGAATTTTAGAAAAAATGACAAATTGTCTTTGTTACCAATGCTAATTATATAGATGAAATCATGCATGCGAAATAAATTAAGTGTAGAAACGAACACCACTGTGCTCAGAAAACTGTACTTGCTGAAATGTAAACAAAACATTAAGAATTTACATTGTGTAGCATTTTTAGAGGTACATGCGTCTAATTGTTGAATACATCGGCTCGGTCACGCGTTTGAGAATATTCATGGGAAGATTATCGTTGCATTAATTATGGAATTTCAAATATATACATAACAATGATGTGGTAAATTCAACAGAACCCGTAAACGTTTCCGTCCTGTGTGACGCCATGACTGACGCTAAATCACGCACGACGACGACGTTGCATTTCGGACTTATTCTCTTTGTTACATTGTAAAACATTACTGTCTGCTGTCTGATTACATGCGTGACACATTTGTGTATATACGATCCCTCAATCAACGGAAACCCTTCTCTGGAAATCCCGCGATTTTGTAAAAGTCGTTCACCGGTAGTGATGTTATACTGAAGTAAACATTGTGTAAACTTTCAACTCGGCATCCAGCGTGTTCCTTGTTCTTGTCTAGTTTGCATGATCATCATCGCCTTGATAATCCACAGATATGGCCGGCGGAATCCTTTTTGTGTAGGGTCACATTATTTATGAGTAGTAAGCAGTACATAGGATGACGTCACTTATGACGGTGGTGTTATTATGTATTAATGCGCTACTGCGATCATCAGAATAGGCAAAATGCAACGATTAGATGCTAAAAAGGTGCGATTTTAGGGTGTGTAAGAAACAGATTACTACACTCGTGCCTGTCAGATACCATTGATCTTACAACTTAACTATGCTACATCAGTAATATTTGTACTGTTTTATACTACACATGTACGTCTTACTGTTTTGATGTGAAAGCTTTTAGTGAATGTTTAATTAGGTGCAATTTCCGGGTAATTTACGCAATTTACGCACGGATCTGTTCCCTATCATTCGTTGCGATGATTAACACCAACGAACATGCCAAGATTGACCGCAGTCCAGAGGGAGAGAGACACAGGTATGCTGCAGATGGGAGCGACACAGAGAGCGGTTGCCATTAACATGAACTGCTCCAAGATGACCATTACCAGACTGGTCGCACGTCTCCGACAGACTGGCAGAACCGCAGACAGACCACGGAGTGGCAGACCAAAGGTCACCACCCCGCAGGATGACCGCTATTTACGGGTACTTTATCTGAGGAACAGATTTCTTACTGTGACTACGACATTATGGTCTCCGGGCTTATCGCCCTTTCAAGGGCCCTTTCAAGGGCCCTTTCAAGGGCATGACCTTGACCCGTCAACATCGACGTGCCAGATTGACGTGGTGCAGGCAAACTCAGCTATGGCAACAAAGGAAATGGCGGCGAGTGCTATTTAGTGACGAGAGCAGGTTCCAACTCTTCAAACCTTCATCCAGCGTCAACAACGGACGGCGTTCTTACATGATAACGCCACGCCCCATAAAGCCCGTATTACTAGAGACTTCCTCAACGCCAACAACGTGACTGTCCTGCCGTGGCCAGCTCGGTCACCAGATCTGTCACCCATAGAACATCTCTGGGACCAGCTGGGGCGTCGTCTTCGGAAACGTCAACATCCTCCCTTCACGAGACAAGCGTTGATCGTTGCCCTCCGTGAGGAATGGAATCGGATACCTGCAGTCGATGTGAGGACGCTTCGAAGATGCATTGCCACTCATGGAGGTCATATCCCGTATTAAACGGTCTGGGCCGTCGTCATCTTAAAGTTGTAACCTATGTTGTTGATCGAATACTGGACGAATGACCCCTTGTCAAGAAATGTCCCTGTTGGAGGTCAAGGACTTTGTTGTTGAATTAGTAAATTCGCATTTTACTGTTCTGAATGATGAATTTCTACAATAAAATTGTTATTGCTGCTTCAAATTGTGTTGGTCATGTTTTATCGTTAAAAAATAAATCGTTGGAAATATCGTTTGTAACGTTTCTTTTGGACGTCAGTTTAGCTGTGATACTCTAGTTCTTTTACTGTCCATTGACGGCAGATTTTATAGTCTATATTTATGTATTATTACTGTACAACTTGATTTAGTCACGATATGGCTGAAATATTGCCGATGTGACTATAAATCTGAACTCACTCACTTACTAATCCTTACGCAACAGATGAGGCGGTCTCACTGGTCTCCTTTATTTCTAGTTCAGATCAGTTGGCGTTTTGATGGTTATTGAAAGATATCAGATCACGGATATATATGAAGCTGGACAAATTACCTTGTTTTGGCCCTGGCAATTCGAGCAGAAATTCCGATTCACATGCATGAAGAAACAGATCCAGAACGGGGAGCAGAATAGGTGCCCATGGATATGCCTACCCGTTGCCTAAATGTCTTACATCCACATGTTACATAAATGTTATCAATGAGGAAGTATTTCACATATTGTTTTCACATACAGTAAACTTAAGATGTCATTTTCTTTCATTTTTGACAAATTGTCCTGAGCCACTGAAGATAGTATGTAACTGTATCTGTGTTCACCACGTTTTGTAACAAAAGCCCATGGATCAAGAAATGAAGTTCTCGTAAATTTTAGACAGGTGGATCTCTCCCTCGAGCTTGACAGCCTGTGATCCATCACGACAGGTCTTGTGGCCAACGCATGATTGTCAAAACGGGAGATAACTGCCGTCTACAGTATGTCATGTTGATATCAAGGTCCGTTCAGTTTACCCTACATAGTGATCCAGTCAAGTTGAAACTCATCCCCATACTATTACCGATCGCCAACCAAAATGGATGGGTTTCTGGAATGGTGTGTGCAGCTTTGACTGTATTTGCCCGCCTCCAGACACGTGTACCATTGTACAACAGAAAACCTTTATCAGAGAAACGGACTCAATATTCCATTTTATATGTTGATTTGACCATACCAAATGAACCGTTTTTCAGGCCTAAGTTAACAAGGGGCGTATGGTTAATCTTCTGTCTCTGTATCCAGCTGTACTGTTGTCAAATGGATATCGTGCAAAGAGCCTTAATAATAATGCATCTTTTCTCCTGGCTGTCTTGCACTTATCACGTATGGTGACGTCCAATTTCCCTTCAATACATTCCTGCATATCCCATTCCAATAATCTGCCAGCTCAACGCTTCCTACTATCTACGACGTGCCATGATCATGTTTTTTTAATGAGCATGCAGCCTGCGTTGAGAAATGTGTGCCTGCAATGGTCGTAACCAGTATGTGTCTTCGGGCATTTCGTGGGCGTTGTGCTTCAGGTGCAGTATGTGCAACATCAAGGCTTTGAGAGGTATTGTCAACGCTATGTTATGTTATGTTGTGGGAAAGGGGTTCCTCCTCCCCGATTATATGATAGCATGGCTTGTCGGATGCCATTGTTATTTGCATCGATATGTAGACTACTGAAGATCGATGTAATCACATGCTTGTTTTTGTGTTGAAAAATTAGATACCTGATTTTAATGTTAATGTCACCACTCAGAATCAAGCATGATATTTGCTGATATTTGTTCTCTATGGGTTAAAAGGCAACGAGGTCAATGATGCGTTTATACTTCTTTTTATTAGATGCTAATGTCCTCATGAAACACAGATACACTGCTTTCCATACTGGACTGCACGCAAATGCAACAAACATTTGATAATATCATGTCATATTCTGTTTGATGCCATATACCAGCTACACCACATGCATGTCACGATCCAGTGGAAATTCCCAGTAAGAATATAGATCTCCATAAACCTATGCATGGCACAAGAGGTGACTAACGTTAACGGGATCGTGTGGATTGGCCTGCTGACTTGGTGGATGCATGTCATCGCACCCATCTGCGTATGATCTCAATCACTTAATTGTCTGGTCCAGACTCGATTATTTACAGAACGCAGTCATATAGCTGAAATATTGCTGAGGGAAGCTTTAAATACAAACAAACAAACGCTAATGGAATCTTGAAACATGATATAATATGACTTTGAATAATAAAGTATTTTTGCGAGATTAAATATATGGTTGGTTGGTTTGTTAGTTGTTTAACGCCGCACTCAGCATTATTCAAGCTATATCACGGCAGTCTGTAAACAATCGAGTCTAGACCAGACAATCCAGTGATTAATATCATGAGCATCGATCCTCGGAATTGGGATCAATGACAGGCATCAACCAAGTCAGCGAGCCTGACCACCCGATCCCTTCAATCGCTTCTTACGACAAGCATAGTCGCCTTTTACGGCAAGCATGGGTTGCTGAAGACCTATTCTATCCGGATCTTCACGGGTCTTAAATATGTGGATCCGATTATGTACACGTGTGATAAGAAGTGATCTTCGTGGTATCTGTCGTTGGTTATATAATCAATATATTACATGGCAATATTTACGTGTTGCCGTCCTGTAGTAAGCAACAGCAAAAATGTCCCCAGCTTGTGATTCAAGGATAGAAGCGGTAACTTGGTGTGCAGTGTTTCATCGTATCATTATTGTGTGGATTGATTCTGTTTCTTGATATGAGTCCCTAGATTGTCTGATCGCGACTCGATGATTTCCAGATTGCCGTCATGTACCCGTAATATTATTGAATGCAAAACAAACCTTTTCAAATTGTTTCACATTTTTCTTTATGTAATATTTCGAACGGACTGCCTATGTAATATAAAAAAATGTATTTGTAAGAAGTCCCTCTGCCCTGAGTCTAACTGTAACGTAAGATGCAGACAATTGAGACTAAGACATGATGACTCAAGGAATATTTCCTCGACCGTGAACATCTGACATTTTTCACCTGAAACTCTTTTCAAAATAAATCATTTCAGTCATCGGAAAATCGAATGGAGGAACCCCCAGACTTTTCACAATATCATCCCCGTTATTTCCTAACTCGAATGCAGTTATAATCTGAATTACAACTGCTTTCTGAGTCAGCGAGCGTAGGTATTCCATGTGACGAATAATGTGATGACGTAACACGGAGGCGTCGCTTCCGAAAACATCGATACTATATCTGATTCCCATTTCACACGGTATTGGTGTTCCAACCGTCAGAAGTGACACGTGAGTGTTATCGCCCCTTGACTGGAGTGCTAATGAGCTTGGTGCGAGTATGTACTTCATGTTGGAGAGTAACAGGCGTAGGGGAACCCAATCTATAATTATCTTGTCTCCAGGAAACAGTTTCTCGCGTGTAATGTTGTCCTCAAATAATGACATCATAGCTGACGAGTTGACTTCCTCCAGATTTATATCGGTTGGCGGGGTGAGAGGTTGTATATCTTCCATCTTAAAGTGATAATTCAAGAAGTTCTGCAATGACAAGAGGCAATACAAGAACAAATTTGTCTTTCAACAAGAAGCATGTGCTTGTGTGTATGCGCCCCTGTTCTTATTGAATTGCTGAACACTTATGATATCCATAATGACACAACTTTTGTCAAACATGAACTACATGCCATAAATGTACGCATCTTCTTCAGTCCTTATGGCTCAGCGAGGACAGAAAGCAGCGGCGTACAGCGACCATAAGATAAGTTTCGAAGCAAGACGTTATAGCAAGAGGTTATAATCATTTTGTAATTATAGTGTAAACATCAGAGAGAGAATATGATGGATGTCATCACAAAATTCACCTGGTGAAGGAGTAAGCATATTCCCCGAAACGTTATGTTCGTCATATGAAGAAATAATTTTTTGACATCCATAATATTCCCTCTCTCATGTGAATCACTTCTAAATATAACTTCTAGTATATGTGATAACCAAGGCTCTCTTAGTATGTGTAGTGTCATGTTCATAAAGTTTTATCGATGCTCATGATGTCGATCACTTGATTGTCTGGTCCAGACTCGATTATTTACAGACCGCCGTCATAAAGCAGGAATACTGCTGAGTGTGGCCTTAAACAACAAACGAACAAACAAAACAAGGAACAAATTACTTTTCTTCATAGCGTATAATATTTACAAACCTTTCTTGAAATTTCAGTATGGGTTTTCCTCAGGCTGTCTTTCTTAGCTTCAAAGTTGCAATTGTTGGTGGTCATGGCATCGTATTTGATGCTGTCTACGTCTTTGTATTCTGCGTAAACGTGTTTCATAAGACGGCCATAAACCCCTTGTCCTTGGAAGTCTTTCTTAACCCTGCTGCCTCGAACTAGAAAGGTCAACCCATCGTCGACCAGGAAAGGAGTGCAGAAGCCAACCTACGTAGAGGAGGGGTCATGAATAATTTATACATGCAGGGTTTGTTCTAAGCAGGTGAATAAAGGTCTGGTCTGAGATTTGTTGTATCCTTTTCGAGAAAACCTGGTGTCATCACTTACATTTACAAATTATACAATTGTAAACGTTACTGAGCCTTTCATGCTAAAGGGAATCAGTTTCGTCTAATCGAGACTGGCTGTTCTATGGTGTTGATATTTTACATATGAAGACAAAAATGGAAATAAAAACATTCACCTCAGGTCAAACCAAAACAAATGACAGTGTCTGCTGAGTATGCTGTATTTGTTTGGAGAATGTGTTGTTAAAATATAAAAATTGCGTGTCTTAAAGAACTTCAAGAAAATATAGCTCACCATTCAACGAATATTAAATCTCCCTCAGACAGGATGTCAAAATGTGTTAGCTTTGTATTTCTTAGAATCCCTGTATTTAGATTTATGCATTAGTTGTCTGGTAACAGTTCTGAGACTGTTCATTGTCAATGGTCATTATAGCTAAAATGGATAGAATTATCATTAAACCGCCCACATGTTATCAGAAATGAGCGGGCCACTGTAACGTGATAATGCCCTCATATTGCTTGACGACGGGACATTATCACGCCCGTTGTTAGGTGACGTCACAGGGTTATGAAAGGTGGCGTCACGTTAAATAGTGACGTCATCTGGTTTGTTCTATGACGTTTCCATATTTGTAAAAGTGGGTCAGTGAAATTCGAGTTCATTGCACTAAATGTTTCAAAACCGATATTGTTTATTTGATTACAAATTCTAACCATTTTAGCTATAATAACGGTAACACTATTTTTCAGAGCATTATCATTTCCAGAAGCCCTCCGTCTTTTCAACTGACCTCCTTCGTCTGGCAGTTAATGGAAGACATTAGGCTCCTGCAAATGATAATGCCCTGACACTAGCGTTACCCATATAGTATGCCACTTACTATCTCCTCACCGACGACGTAGACATACGACTGGGCGTTAGGGTCGTCCATAAAACGATGATAACGATGACGGAGGTAGTCAATCCCCCCGTAAACGTCCCCAATGGCCATGACGCGGTCAAAGTCATCAACCGTGGCTCGCCTGATGTGATAGTCAGACATGGTTACTTCTGCAAAGAGGTATGAGTCAGGGGAATTGCAAATGAGGTTTGCAATCATCAGGGTTAACCTTTTACACGCCAGGTGTTCTGAAAACATAATGCATTGTGGTAGCGAGTGTTTGGTTCCTCACTCTCAGGCAAAACAACTGTATGTCATGAAGACGTGACTGGAATACCAGTCCACTCTCCCCAATAATCAAAACACACACACACACACACACACACACACACACACACACACACACACATTCACACATACACACTACACACGCACCTGACACACATATATATTCACACACGCACGCACGCACGCACGCACGCACGCACGCACGCACACACACACACACATACATACATACATACATACATACATACAAATTCACCACACACACAGAGAATAAGATGATCTCTAAGCCTAAGCGAGACTGTGATTGTGAGTCGATGACGCAGCACGGGGGAAGTTAAGATCAAGAATTACATTGAGCGAGGGAATACAGAACGTGGACGTATAGAGAAATGAGTGGAGTGGAGACGTTAAACAAACACACCTCAAGGACTCACTCCCGTGATCCCGTACTGTGCTTGTGCGACAACACGCTGACCAAGACTGTTATCAGAGGCAGCTAGAGTACGTGAGCTGACTTTAAGTAAACAGAAATCCACCACGGTAGGTCACAGCCACTCGACCAGTTAGGCCACAGCTAGGATATGATTTCCAAGGTTGAGATCAACCAACGTGTGCGACTCCTTTTCATACAGCATGTGTTTTCAAATATGGAAAAAGTTGCGGGTCTAAAAAATTTAAACATATTCATGTCTTCTCACATAATACCACAAGGTATTGTTCACAAACTGTTGTGGTACATCACGAATAAACATATAAGTGACTACATTTTTGAACATGTAAATCAAACAAACATCACTGACCTTTCTGTGGGTGTAGAACCTTGAGAGAGACAACGCAAATATGGGCCGCAGCACACACCGTGCGGAGCTCGGTCAGTATGTCAGCGTTCAGCACAGCCGACAGTCGATTATTCATGTGCACTCGAGGATATTACTTGACCTTGGCCTCCGTGGTCTAGTGGTAGAGCGTCCGTCAGGAGAGCGGAAGTTCCGGGGATCGATCCCCGGTCACGTCATACCAACAGACGTTAAAAGATGGTACTTGTTGTTACCCTGTCTGGCGCTCGGCAATAAGGGGCTAAAACTCAGCAATGTTTCAGCTATATGACTGCGTTCTGTAAATAATCGAGTCTGGACCAGACAATCAAGTGATTGAGATCATACGCAGATGGGTGCGATGACATGCATCCACCTAATCAGCAGGCCAGTCCACACGATCCTGTTAACGTTAGTCACCTCTTATGCCATGCATAGGTTTATGGAGATCTATATTCTTACTGGGAATTTCCACTGGATCGTGACATCCATGTGGTGTAGCTGGTATATGGCATCAAACAGAATATGACATGATATTATCAAATGTTTGTTGCATTTGCGTGCAGTCCAGTATGGAAAGCAGTGCATCTGTGTTTTATTAGGACATTAGCATCTAAAAAAAACCAAGTATAAACGCATCCAGTCCGGAGTGATGCCGATTTATAGTGCTAGCTCACTGAGATACCATGCTGCATTTTAACATGAATACCCCACTCAGACACAGTATACTGACTCCGAGCCGACCAGTCCTTGTTTTAGCCCCTTCAAGAAGTTCTGCAATGACAAGAGGAAATACCAGAACAAATTTGTCTTTCAACAAGAAACATATGTGCTTGTGTGTATGTGCCCCTGTTCTTATTGAATTGCTGAACACTAAAATATAAATCGGCATCACTCCGGACTAGTACAAGCAGCCACACACACACGTGCATGCACGTCGCTATATAAGAGCAATAATCTTTGACGCGACGTTAAACCCCATTTCACCTCACCTCACTACTTGTAATAGTGCATTAGTCCCCTGTAGGAGGAGCTGCTGTTGATTCGGTGTAAGAACTAGACTTGTTTACAATGTTCAACGTGGCACTCAGCAACATTACAGTTAAATCGGGGGAATGATTTTTGTTTATTTCAGGTTTGGGGGGGGGGGGGGGGGGGTGGCATTATGAAAGGATGTTTTATCATGAAACTTTTTGAAAGCCTTGAATGTAACCCTGATCAAACAAATTTTTGAGCAGGCATGTCATATTTCGACTGTATCTGGAATAAATAATTGCATAAATTATACTTTTGCATTTAATCGATTTCTGGGATGGCTCTTGCTTGCGATAGCTTCTTTAGGTGGAACAAGATCACAAAGATAATCCAGTGATGCATTTTTGACCATTTATAAAGTATTTGAATTGTTTAGTGTTAATTTGCGGGACTGTCTTTCACCTAATTGTTATTACATAGTGCCTACAATCTTTGGCATGTTTATCGGACATCTGATATATTTCAATGATTTTACGGTTATTATAGATTTCAAGGCAAAGATCGCCAAATCCCGTCTGGTGATCTATTGGGGTTAATCCCGTCCATCTTATAGTCACTTACTGGAAACTTTAAATTGATTGCATTGCAGTAGCACGGTCAAATTGAAAACAATTACCGCGCTAAATCGAAACCTGCATATGTTGTCTCTCTCATTTATGATTTAGTAAAACATCACGTTTCACGGAAAAAATAATCTGAATTGATAGGTCATTACTCGGACGCTTTCATCATTGTGATGTTGTAATGTACAAGTAGAGATTGCTGCAGAGCATCAATAGCTCCCCGCAATATAATGTTATGTGCAGAGGAAGGAAGTGTAAGCTATGGGAGGAGAGAATTGGTGTAAAGTACAAATTGGTTGTTATTAATGTAGTTATCTTTGGAAAGCACAATAAAAGAAGTGTCTTTAATTGGTCAGCACAAAGAAAACCCCGGCAAGAAAACTGGGCTTGTCAGGCAAAACTTGATATATACCCACTATTAGTACCAATAAAAAAAAATCCTATATAGATAACACAACAAATGTCATTCTAAAGCATGCTTTTGCAGCAAATATCAATATTTCTGGTCAAAATGTTGGTTGGGTTAAATAAAGCAAACTTTTAAAATAGTAAACACAAAAAATGTAATGAATCCACTCTAAATATACTTCAGTTCAAATGTAAAATTCACGCAATCATTAATGGATTCCCATTTATCTAGCAGCAAGTTAGGAACATACAGTTTCGTCACGTTATCTATAAATATTGAGAATTATCTTACATATTGTAAAAACAAAGGCCATAGATCACTTTTTTAGTAATCACAAACTAAAAATTGAAAAAATTGTAGATATACAAAAACACCATGTCTTACATAATACAACCAAAAAAGAGAATCACAAATAATCCCCAATCATGATAAAGAATTTGGTACACTCTGTTAAAAGGAGCAGATTCTTAATAAGTTTACCAACAGTTATCCAGAAACAACTTCCAAGATCTGTTAACATATCAACAATTACAAACAAAGTCCTTGTTCATGTATGTACAACATTACCATAGTTTTGCTCAATTCTCATATTGTTTCCATATCATTAAAATACACTTCTTTTTTAAATAAAATTGTTATAAAGTACCTCCTTTGAATGTTGAATGTTCCTGTGTTTTTTAATTGTCGTTTATTGTGCATGTATTTTGTAGTTTGTGATTGTGTAATGTTGCCACTGTTTCTTCATGGAATGTTCCGCAATACATATCTCATCTAAAACATCTTTGTTGTATAATAGTTTCTTACAGTTTTTTTACGGGGGCATGGTTGGCCCAGTCGCCGAAGGCGCTGCAATTCGCTATGCAGAGTTGTGTCCCTTGGGCACACCAGAAACCTATGACAGTGTGTTTGAATCTCACTCAACCCAACTCCCTCACTCACTCTTGTGTATGGTTCCGTTTGGTTAACTGGGTTTGTGTTGTGATTGCTTCCGGCTTAGATTTGAAATTTGTTTAGAAGAATGTTACTATGTTTAACCCAAACATCGTGAAGATATCATGCAACCGTATTATCTTTTTGGAAAATAATTGCAAACTACAGAACAACCTGTTGATTTCCTATGTATCCAGAAGCAAAGAACATATACGGGTGTATAATCTCTGCTGGAAGTTATTTTTTTTTAGTCAAAGCAATAAACCATGCAGAAACGTAAACCGCCGCATGAAACGGTATGTACCATACATTACATACAGTGAAGTATTTAAAACAATGCTGTGCTCAACTATGCACAGCAAGCGCCATACATGTGATTATGAAGACAACTAATAAAAAAATTCTCATATCAAACCCGTTGTTTTACATGTGTTGTTTATTGAACAAAGTCATACTTTATAGAAGCCTGGTATTTAATCGTGTTGAACAAGATGTTGCAATAGCAGTGTGAAAATTGAGTGCGCGTGACAGGCTTGGCCTAAATTCCTTCCTGGAACGTTCTTGATGGCTGCCTGAATAACACACGATACATTGCAAAGGTAGTGCGCAAATTGAGCTGTTCGGGTAAGGGAGATAATCACTCACTCTCAGTGATACAGCTTGAATAAGATACGATGTACAGCAATGCAAGGTCTGTGCGTGAATTTATCACTTCTATACTACGCCTATAGCTAAAGGAGATAATCGCTCAATGCGCAATAGTTTATTCTTACAAAATATAGACCGGTTAACTTTAGCGAAATGGGATCATTTTTAGCTCTTTTTTAAAAACAAAATGAACAAAGTTCATGGGTTATCAGCATTACGAAAAGTGACTAAGTCTCAGAATAGCAAGACGATTTTGAAGTATCTCTTATAGCTGGAAAAGATAAACATCAACATTTCAGGCACATTTCACATGATTTGTATGTTTCGTTTCGGTAACTGTGTGGCTTGAAATTTCAAAGAAACCAACATGTCGACTTGCATGCTACAAAATTAACCTCTCCCGTATACTTCCCCGCCTTAAGGGCGGGGAAGAATTACCAAAGAGAAGTCTTTTGGCCCAATCGCTCAGCCAAGTTCCTCACAGCGATAGTCCGTTCGCGGAGCTCAATCTCTATACTATCGCTGCCACCAGTCAAAACTCCCCACTGTGATAGGTGGTCCCAACCATGCGTGGAGTTGGACTGGCAACCGAATGAATGTTATTGTTACAAACAAGTGACGACTACCGTGACGCCGAATACACTTACCGCTGATAAATTTCTTTTTTTTTTGTCAATTTGAATTTCTATTTCATTAAAACTATTATCTTTAATTGATATGGTTAGAATGTAAGTGAGAATTTGGTTGATTTTCCGTCAGTCTGCAATCTGGAACCAATCTGATTATTAAAACAACAAGTAAATTTATCTGGAAAACATGGTCAGTCGAGAGTGTAACGAAGGTGTCACGCGCTGGAAAGGAGCTGGTCGCTCAGCGACATAGGGGAAGTAACCCTGATAGGCTACGTCGAAACTCTGAATCATGGTTTAACATCATTCTCGCTGTAAAGAGCTCTGAACAACTTCCGGTTTTGAGAAACGTGTCTTGTGAGTTTTGTTGTGGTGAATATAAATACACATCTCAGGTATGTATAGCACATATCATATTCGGTGTGGAGAAACAGGGTTTGCTGGTACATTTAGGAGGGATTTTCGCGAACACGGTTTTCAGAAACTTGTCACAATGATTCTGTTTTAAACTGTTGAATGAACCCTTGTCCACTTCAGATCATCAGTTCTTGCGATTCTCAGTTGTGACTTGCAGTTGTAAACAATTGTTATGAAGATAGAATCGCTATATGAAATATGTTATTACAGTGATTTACAGAAATGAAATTGTAATACTAAAGGCAACATCGTATTTTTAATGTACCAAATAAACATGTTATATGATAGAACAACAAAGGACACTGAAATATTCTCAGGTACAGTTTAATACATTTCCACCAGTTTATCGGTCATGTTTGTAGAATAATTTTAAGTATGCAGTAACAGTATCTAGTGCTACTGGGATGTATGTATTGGCTAGAAAAGTCTGTCAATGGGAAGTTGACTACATGATGTGATAAAATAGATTTGAGACCTATAAGAATTACCGTATTCGACGTAATAAGCGCCCCGCTCTAATAAGCGCCCACAGCAATATTTGCTAATATATTGGCTAGTGAACAATCCCAAATAGCACCCCTTCCGAATGATCGATGTACACAAGATTTATTTATTTGTGTATAATACACACTCGTGTGATATATGCACCCTTAATTATGGGCAATTAAATTCTGGAAAATATATCTTGTCATCTATAATACGCACATACTTTTCTTTTGTATCATTTCTGGCTGTAAGCTTAAACCACGAAATTAACGATCTTTCAATTCTTTCAATAGACAAATACAGTGTACATTTTGTATTTCAGAAAATTATTGCATGAAAATATTTCACAAGTGATTGCTGCGCCCCTCATGGTTTATTCTCCCTACAGTGTTTTACTGTTCACTGAACATCATAAACAACTCCCACTCGCTGTTTATGTCTTAAATATATATACATGAAGAAGTTCAAGCAAATTAGAACTGGCATGAACAGGCAACCAGAATCCGATATGTATTTCTTTCTGTGACCTGCTAACGTGAAGACTGTGTCACAAATATGAGATGAGGTGAGGTGAAATTCGGGTTTAACGTCGCGTCCAAGATTATTGCACTTATATAGCGACATGCATGCTGATGTATGTGTGTGTGTGAGGCTGCTTGTACTAGTCCAGACTGATGCCGATTTATAGTGCAAGCACACTGAGATACCATGCAGCAGTTTTAACATGAATACCCCACTCGGACAGTATACTGACTCCAAGCCGACCAGTCCTTGTTTTAGCCCTTAACGCCGAGCGCCAAACAGGGTAACAACATGTACCATCTTTTAACGTCTTTTAGTATGAAGCGACTGGGGATCGAACCCCGAAACTCCCGCTCTCTGGGTGGATGCTCTACCACTAGACCACGGAGGCGGTCGCCACAAATATGAACATTTTGTCTCGTCACTCAATGAGTTTCACGAGAACAGACACAAGTCCTTCCTTCATTTCACCTTACAACTTATCCTGACTTACTGTTACAACAAGCTCCCAAATTACTGCCGACTTCAATCAATGAAACATACATCATGTTGAGAAAAGGTATGCAACATCGAGAGATACTCTGATTTTATTTGTAGATTGGGTCATCTTGTATTAATTTTTATGGTTCATGCTAATTAAATATATCTGATGTATATGCCATTCCATTCTTTTTCAGAATTTAACTTCAGATCAGGACGACTGTCAACTTGGAGACTGAAATATTCTCACCTACTTTTCAACAGCATGATTGAAATTACATGTAATGACCGTCTTGGAAAGAAAGTTCGTGTGAAGTGCAAGTATCCTTTATCCCAGTGTACGTGGTAAAATTCCCCTGTGTGGCCCCAGCACACCGTTGCTTGTTGTCAGAGAATATAGGCAACTTACAGGATCATGTGGTCAGACTCGGTGACTTGGTTGATGGCACCTCATCATGCCACAACCAGGGTATTACCTTGACCTAAAAAACTAGGCGTCCTGGAAATGCGAAATAATTAGTTTCAGATGTCCTCTTAGGGATATGAGAGTCCTGTAGAGTATTGAAATGGAGCACTATACTCTACTGTAGGGGGCACGGGTGGTCCAGTCGCTGTGCAGAGTTGCATCCCTTGGGCACGTCAGAAACCTATGATCGTGGATTCAAATTCCAGTTCACCCTGATATTGTTTCCAGGTATGTTAGCACTATACCTGTGCTTGTGGGTTTCACCAAAGTGGTAAACATCTAAGACCTGCATCACTTTGGGCTTTCCTCTCACATCAAGTTGACATGCTGTGATATAACTGGAAAACTGTTCAAAGCGGCCTTAAATCACTCTCACTACTGTACTGTAACATTACTGTAAGAAATTGACATGTCTTGTCATGAATTTGGTATGAATATTATTGTGCATCCATTTTTTCTGCGTCCATTCTATACCGGTACATTGTGCGTTCTTTGATGCAAAGATCGGGAGAAATTGTATCTGAAACTATTTTTTTTATCAGGTATAATATATTCCAATATCTTGTTATTTTAGTTGCAGCTTTTACTATTTCAAATAATAATAATCATAAGCATAGCACTTCGGTGCCATTGTCGGTTATTTTTTTTCACATGGAACAATTTGACCAGTCACCGTCGAGGCTCGCATGTGATTGCGAGAACTAGTTGGTCACATAGAATTGGCAAACTACAACAAATATGACTTTTAAAGAGTCAAGGTATGGCATTTATGATATGTGTATCCATTCTCTGTCAACTAAAGTTTGTTTCAAGGCGTCAATAGGGGTATCTGACTGTGGTTGCTGTTAATAGCGGTGAGTTGTGCTATATTCCAATCGCTTCACACACGCTTTGCCAAAATTAATCAAACCAATATTAAAAGGAATTTTGAATAAAATTAATGAAATAAGCTGCACACATAAGTCCAGATATACAATGAACAATTTTTGTTTTAAAGACTAAAGTACTTCTTTTTGGTTGAGTCCCATCAGGGATTGGAACCCACACTGCCAGCGTGAGGCACCTACTCACCAGCACACAAAGTCTAAGAACTGTATCACATAGGCTTTCCTCCTACTTTAAGCTGACTCAAAGTGATATAACTGGAATACTGGCATTAAACCAAACTCACTCAGTGTCACACTCACTCACACCCGGTTGAGTTATGTAATCGTACTCCAACAGCATGCCGAAGACCCCCGTACCCATGTTCGATTCCCGACATGGGTACAATGTGTGAAGCCCATTTCTGGTGTCCCTGCCATAATATTGCTAGAATATTTGCTAAAAGTGGCGTAAAACCAAACTCGCTCACACTGTTAACCCTAGTTTGCAGACCAGATTTGATTAGTGATATTTCTGTAATATTGCAGCAGCATAACACAACATTCACTCACTCACTCATTCCAATCTCACTTGACGTGTTGATGCCTTAACCAAGCTTCAGCTCCGATGACACCATAGGGGATCTGAAAAAGTTGATAGCAGCACAGACAGGCACCAGGTGGGACAAGATCGTCCTCAAGAAATGGTATGTATGGCTGGCAAGTCTAGATTGATGCAGTTTTCGAAGAGTCTCTCTGCTCAATTTTATTATATTTTATTTAGATGATTAACAACTGTTTTCTTGTGAAATACTTGTATTTCACAGACTAGATGTTGGTCTAGTTGCTGTGATAATGCTTGAATGTTTCAGAGAGCAGCCTTCAACATTCACTCATGCAAGCACTTAAATATTGAGGGCACTAAACGGCCAGTCATTCCCCTAAGGCACTGGAAGTTGCAGATTTGTCTCCCTTAGGCATGCTAGCATCCAGTGATTGTTGATTCAAATCCCACATTTGGCCTCTTTTTGATTGTTAGTTTTTCATCACCTAACCTAGATTGTGCTCATGGAATTCTCACCATCGTATATGTCCACCACCTCATCCCTTTGGGGGCATGGGTGGCCCAGTCATCTAAGGCACTGCAATTCACTGTGCAGAGTTGCATCCCTTGGGCACACCAGAAACATATGACCATGGGTTAGAATTCCGATTCGTCATTATGTTTCTAGGTTTGTGAGCACAATACCCGTGCTCGTGGATTTCCCCAAAGTGGTAGATGTCTAAGATCTGCCTCACTTAACAAGCTGACACGCTGTGATAGAACTTGAATACTGTTCAAAGCGGCATTAATCCAACTCGCTCACTCGTTCACTCGCTCACTTTCAACTATCATCCTGTCATTGACGTGATTGAGGTGAAAGGTGTCAAACCATATTGAGTTTACTATAAATGTGCCAAACTGTTTTGTTGTTTTTTGAACAATTGAAATGTTATTGTGAATGGATTACATCCAAAATTAGCCCTGTTATCCCTCACTTCTTGCAAAAGCTGAATTAATTGAAAAAGTGCAGCCAGGGATTTATCTCGGACTGCAAACAATGACTATTGGAGCAAAACATAATTTTGTTCCTAATTTTAATTTTTCCTATTTTATTTTGTAAATTAAGGGGTATTTCAATATTTCATGCAAAAGTGTAAAATTAAACACCAAAGCCTCTTCTTCATCATTGGTTCTGTTATCAGTGAAATGCAAATCACCTTTGCAAGGAAGTAACTTTAGTTATTACTTCAAAAACATGGGAATTTTTTCTGACATTTGCTTCAGACTTGGAGATGAAGATCGACCTCAGAGCGGGTCTAGTTAAACCCCTGGGAGGGTCAGACCGCCTCTGTGGTCTGGTGGTAGAGTGTCCACCTGGAGAGAGGAAGGTCCGGAGTTCGATCCCCGGCTGCGCCATACCAAAATATGTTGAAAGTTGTATGTCTTGTTACCCTGCCTGGCGCACGACATTAAGGGATTAAACAAGGACTTGTCAGCTCGGAGTCAGTATACTGTGTCTGAGTGGGGTATTCATGTTAAACTGGTCAGCTCGGAGTCAGTATACTGTGTCTGAGTGGGGTATTCATGTTAAACTGGTCGGCTCGGAGTCAGTATACTGTGTCTGAGTGGGGTATTCATGTTAAACTGCAGCATGGTATTAAGTGGAGACTAATACATGCAGCCATACACACACATCCATGCACGTTGATATGTAAGTGCAATAATCTTGGACGCGATGTTAAACCTGATTTCACCTCACCTGGGAGGAATACTGTGTACAATGGGGAATGATTGCTGCTGGTGTCTCGCTGGTTCATACCTGGTGCTGTCATCAACTGATTCTCCAGACCTGATCATCAACAGATTGTCACAGTGATAAATGATTTAGAGGTCCTTTGATCAAATACTACAGACAAAATCTGAGGACTCTCTACCACTGAACTTTGAATCATCATTACCATGACTACCTTATAAACATGAAGCCTGTTTTGTTTGTTTCAGGTACACAATCTTCAAGGACCATGTGACACTAGGTGACTGTATCCTTTCCTACAATTGTTTCGTTATTGTAAAGGGGCGGTCGAGTAGCCTCAAGATTAAGTGGGTGGTCGAGCTGGGCGACCTGGTTGTCATCCTAACCCAGCATTGCGGGACGCACCCCCTCGACCTTCGTGAAATAGCTCGGAGCGGTGGGGTAGTCTAGTGGGCAAAGCATCGGCTCATCTCGCCGAAGACCTGGGTTCAATTGCCCACATGGGTACAATGCGTGAAGCCCATTTTTCGGCGTCCCCCTGCTGTCATATTGCTGGAATATTGCTAAAAGCAGCGTAAAACCATACTCGCTCACTCACTCCTCATTATTGTAAATAATCTTTCAGATCTTGACACGGGGTATTTCGTCTCACCTATCAATATGGCAGTTGGGTAGCCTTGTGGTTAAACGTTCCTCAGATGGGTTTGTTCCCCACATGTGTACAATGTGTGAAGCCCATTTCTTGTGTCCCCCGCTATGATATAACTGTAATATTGCTAAAAGCGGCATAAAAACAAACTCACTCACTCACTCTGCTATACAAACAACAACCACTAACCCGCTTTCATCCTGCCTCTCGAAGCATCAATGCTTCACATGTTTGTATGCACTATGTTCCTCAATCATCCATGAATACATCTTCCTGAGGCAAGGGCGTTAACTGACTACACAAGTCCAGTTTCCACCCTTGCTGAACTAGGCTGGAATTTCCAGGCTCGACTGTAGCACCACCAGTGGCTGCTATGAGTTTCGTCCCTTTTATATCCTACCTATTGACCAATCAGATTCTACCTCTATTAACACTTGCAATTGCTTCAAACAAAATGGCGGGACTTAGTCAAGATGTTCTGATCGATAATCAAGATATATATTGTAATAAAATGGGTGAGGTGCATCAAATCACTTCAGCAATTTGATCCAAAAAAAAGATGTGCAAAATATCTGTGTACACCCAGTTAGTGGTAGACCATCCTTCAGTCGACCAAAATCTGCACGTTGAAATCCATGTTGTTTACGAACAGAATGTCTATAATAGTTTGTTACGGTTTTGATTGGACTATGCATAGACTCAGGAAGATGCTGTGAATACATATGGTATGTGATACAGTAGTGACACGTCACTTTTTGCTTTTTGTCAGGTAATAAAATAAGGACCTGCATAAGTCGTGGAAGTCAAATGATTTGTACTCCATGCATGAACTTTGTCTGTACCCAACTGTTGCCTGATATTGTGTGGAGTAGAGACCTCAAGGCAATGGCAAATATTGCACAAGAAATGTTGTCTGTTGTCTGAGATCTAATTGGTCCTAGCTGTTGCTGGTGTCCCTTTCATTGGAACCAGGCCATTGCTTGAATCGTTGGTTAGAAATACTGACTACACTGCAAGGCATGGGTATGTATTCATGAATGAGAACATAGTACATGCAAGTCCATGAACTGAGGATGATCTGCACAAATAAATATTGAACTTACATATATAATAATCATTCCAGCTACCGAACTACTTTCCTTAACATACACCAAGATGAAATTCATGATGGGATGAACCTTGAGCTGTATTATCAATGAAGAGTGGTTGTGTGGAACATGTCATCTGTGCAATGCCTAGCAAGGAGCAAGTTACCTAGGCTACGAGCTCCTGTAACCATGGCAACATTACTCCATGTGGATGAAGAGTGACAGTTGTATATATGATTCATCATCCTAATTTGAGTTTTACATGATAAATATTGTTAATGCTCATCCCTACTGTCCACCATCTTTGTTCCACCATTTTGGTTTTACTGACGGATGCTGACCAGTATTTGACTTTCATTTGGTTGTCAATAAACATTTTTCTACCACGTCATCTTAAGAATACCTGTGGACGTTTGTTTGCATTAGGATTCACGGAAGCTAGATATCAAAGTTTAATCAAGAAAGGACTAAAATGACTAGAAGAACTCATACGATTTAAACACATTGAGTTTTACTGTCACAATGAAGTTACAATGATGAGATGTGAGATTTAACAAAAAAAAAGTATCTTGTATAATTTCTGGGTTTTCAGACCTGGTGGTGTCAATCTAATTATAATCAGATCTTTTACTCAGATACAATACCTCTCAGCATAAAACCTGTGGATACTTACATGGGAGATGACCTCTGGAGCACCCTGAGTAAACTTTGACCTCCCAGTCTAAATGAAAGCTGTTTGGTTCTTGAGTCAGTCAGCTGGCTTCCGTTCTTCACCACCTTGATTTCGATAATAGCAAAAGAAAACCGTCGTAGAACGTAAATATACCCTCTGTAGTGCATCCTTTTGGGTGTAGATTGCCATGATGCTAAAAAACATTTGGATGTTTACATTTTCCTAACAGTATAGATGTGCAGCTTACGTTGCATTCAGACTCAGTGACTTGGCTGATTGCTTGTCATCGTATGCCAATGGCTGGATTGTTTCCAACAATATCAATCACTGGATTGTCTGGTTCAGATTTGATTGTTTACAGGCTGCAGTCCTACAGCTGGAATATTGCTGAGTGTGGCGTTAAACAATAAACACTCTGCCATAACCATGCTTGTTGGTTACATATTAAATGGTAAATATCTACAGCTGACTTCACAATTTTGCATGATATCAATAAAAACTGTGTAAGGAGGTGTTAAGCCCAACACCTCAATCACTCACATAAACATTAAACATTTAATAAGGCCATTCACACACGATACCTGTGCGGCAAGTATTCATATCCATGTTGTATCATGCTATCTTTATGAATTGTTGATTTTCTGACTTCATGTAACTGTATGTATTTTTTCAGTCAAAATATTTCAGTCAGTCAGTATTTTGTCAAGTAAAGATCATGCTAATTTTAAGTTAGTTGTATCTAGCTACATTTTCTCCATGCAAAAATCTCAGTTTCATTTTTAAAATTACAAATATGTTGTGGGGATGGTCTCCATGAGTTAAAAAGAACAACCACATGTTGTTATGAACAAGAAGCATAACCACATGTTTTGGAGACAACTACAACACTCCAGCTTACAGATTCCTTAGTCTGAGTATACCGTATTTGACGTAATAAGCGCCCGGGGTGCTCTCAAAATTAGTAATAGGGGGCTCTTATTGGAATATAATCCTGGTGAGAGAAAAAGTTGAAAGATTGTAAATTTTGTAGTTTATCTTTACAGCCTGAAATGACACAAAAGAAAAGTATGTGCGTATCATACATGAGAGATACATTTTCCAGAATTTATTTGCCCATAATCAAGGGTGCATATACACGAATAAATAGGTCTTGTATACTTTGATCAGTCAGAAGGGGTGCTAACTGGGATTGTTCACTAGCCAATATATTTGCAAATATCGCCATGGGCGCTTGTTAGAGCGGGGTGCTTATAACATGGAATACGGTAGTTCATAACCCTGAAAATGTTAATGAATAAAAATATCAGTTGATGATGCAAATAATTCTTAGCGCTAAATACACAGATAGACTTTTCCTGCCAGTAAATTTTGTATCACAGAATTGTTTTCAGGTTTTATAATGCAAGTATTGAAGGTATTTGCCATGTTATGTGAAATCATTTGATACTTTCAAGACATTTTCAATATTTCTGGAATGTCATGGTTCTTGACAGCCGGTGCCTATTTTTGTGACGGACCTTGTCATGTCATGACTGCATGATTCGAATGCATATATGTAAATATAAAATGCTCTGGTTGTCTTGAACCTGCTCTCCAAAGTGAAGTGGCATACATTATGTCATATCAAATGCTAATGTATTTTTAATAAATCCATTCATTGAGTAATGCAGTGTCAGGTTGTTTGTAGCTTTGTTTGTTTGTTCGTTGTTTAACGCCGCATTCAGCAATATTCCAGCTATATGACGACGGCCTCTAAATAAACAAGTCTGGACCAGACATTCCAGTGATTGATATCCTGAGCATAGATCCACGCATTTGGGATCGATGACTTGCATCAACCATGTGAGCCTGACCACTCGATCCGTTAGTCGCCTCTTACGACAAGTATAGTGGCCTTTTACGGCAAGCTGAAGATCTATTTCAGCCCAAAGCTTCACGGGTCTGTTTGTATCTGTAGGGGTGTGTTCCTCACCCCAAATGCAGTAATTGATTGTTTTCTCACAAAACTTTGGGTCTGTGGTGAAAATATTGAACATAAATAGAATTAGGTCGTTCAGCATGTTTTGTATTTTGTTTGCTGAATATATTGGACACTGACAAAGTGTTGCTGTGGTAGGCCTAGATGTCAGGACCACCACTGTGGTCTAGTGGATAGAGCGGAAGGTAGAGCTGGGCTACTGTTATCTTGCCAGCAATGCTGTCTTGTGGGTTGGCTGCCTGTCATTAATGGCAGAATGGCCAGTTGGTCACTGAAGCATAGCATTGTTGATGAGGTGCGGGTTACTGTTGGCTGAGATGTCTCGTAACACGATACCTGGCAGTTCGACAATGGTTTGTTAGTCGGGACGCGACAGTGTATGTGTAGGCCTCCAGCATGCTGCCTGGCCTTGCTATTACTACTATATCACGAAATGAAAGTGACCCGTAGATGTCATTAGATGGACTTCTGCATTTGGAGAACAGACGTCCCAACAGTTGGCATGACATCGGATCTGTATAATGCAATCATGAGCAGCAACAACACCATCGGGACACAACCAGTCAACCAGAAGCTGATGCTGCTAACCTGTGAAGTTCCGGGGTAGAATAGGTCTTCAGCAACCCATTCTTGCCGTAAAAGGCGACTATGCTTGTCGTAAGTTGCCACTAACGGATCGGGTGGTCAGGCTCACTGGGTTGGTTAATACATGTTGAATTACTTGGTTGAAGCATGTCATCGATCCCAATTGGGTGGATCGATGCTCATGATATCAATAACTGGAGTGTTAGGTCCAGACTCGATTATTTACAGAGCGCCGTCATATAGCTGGAATATTGCTGAGTGCGGTGTAAAACAACAAACCAACCAACCAAATGTTGCTATTACACCGAGTTCCCACGCACTCGGTGGTGACAGATGAAGCCTACAATTATCAGCCTGTAAAACATCTTTGCGAATGGATGTCATACACCATTTGAAAGGTCTAATCCTACTGGTTATAAATATGAAAGAAATGTTCATCACATTACTTAAGCGCTTCCGTTGATACAAGGGGTAAACGGCTCTAAAGGTCATACCAGGGTCGACCTTTCAAATGCAAGAAAGGGAGACATGATTTTGACAATGTTTTGTTTGTTTGTTGTTTAACACCGCACTCAGCGATATTCCAGCTCTATCACGACGGTCTGTAAATAATCGAGTCAGACAATTCAGTGATTGACATCTTGAGCATCGATCCATGCAATTGGGATCGATGACATGCATCAACCAAGTCAATGAGCCTGACCACCCGATCCCTTTAGTCAATGACAACAACACGTTTATCATATTAACACACATGCATGAAACGTAGGAAATATTGTAATTCAACGATAATCAGATTTAGTTGAACAGTTTAAATTGCTGTAGCTACTGCGTTTAAAGTTCATTGACATTGCACATGGAAAGGGTAACCGTGTCACACGGAATACCCCGTGGGTCCCCTCAAAGTTGAGTGGGTGGTCGGGCTGGGCGACTTGTTTGTCATCCTAACCCAGCATTGCGGGCAGTACTCCCTCGATTTTTACAGACCTTCGTGAAACAGCTGGGAGCGTTGGGGTAGTCCAGTGGGCAAAGCGTCGGCTCGTCACGCCGAAGACCCGGGTTCGATTCCTCACATGGGTACAATGTGTGAAGCCCATTTTCTGGTGTCCCCCGGTGTGATATTGCTGGAATATTGCTAACATCGTCGTAAAACCATACTCACTCTCTCAGTCGTGAAATAGATGGGAGCGTTTGGGTAGTCCAGTGGGCCAAGCGTCGGCTCGTCACGCTGAAGACCCGGGTTCGATTCCTCACATGGGTACAATGTGTGAAGCCCATTTTCCGGTGTCCATCGCCGTGATATTGCTGGAATATTGCTAAAAGCGGCGTAAACCATACTCACTCTCTCAGTCGTGAAATAGCTTGGAGCGGTGGGGGTAGTCTCTGGGCAAAGCGTCGGCTCGTCACAACGAAGACCCGGGCTCGATTGCCCACATGGGTACAATGTGTGAAGGGCCGCCTCCGTGGTCTTGTGGTAGAGCGTCCGCCCGGAGAGCGGAAGGTCCGGGATTCGATCCCCGGCCGCGTCATACGAAAAGACGTCAAAAGATGGTACTTGTTGTTACCCTGTCTGGCGCTAGGCATTAAGGGGCTAAAACAAGGACTGGTCGGCTCGGAGTCAGTATACAGTGTCTGAGTGGGGTATTCATGTTAAACTGCGGCATGGTATCTCAGTGAGCTAGCACTATAAATCGGCATCAGTCCGGACTAGTACAAGCAGCCACACAGACACACACACACACACACACACACACACACACACACACACACACACACACACACACACACACACACACGTGCATGCACGTCGCTATATAAGTGCAATAATCTTAAACCCAATTTCACCTCACCTCACCAATGTGTGAAGCCCATTTTCCAGTGTCCCCCGCCGTGATATTGCTGGAATATTGCTAAAAGCGACGTAAAACCATACTCAGTCACTCAGTCGTGGAATAGCTGGGATATGGCTTACAGTGGGGTTAAACAAATAAGAAGATAAGTTAGTTGCAAGAACCACAGAGATTAAACGGTTCATATTAATTGTATGCATACCAACAATGACAAGAAGACATAATCACACTACTGTTTCTCACAATATAATACAGTCGTGCCTCGTTTATACGGACACTTGCGTCATTTCACAATTCATCCGTATAAACGAATTTCCGTATAACTGAAACCAGCTTCTTACTGGAAGAGTTACTTCCCTTCAATTATGCAACTCATGACAAAATTCCTTATACCAATTGTTTTTATTAATTTCGGCGAAATACAAAAAGTCAATACACATTAAAAACATTTACAGTTCGTACATGTGAGGAGTTATGAAAAGTCAAAGCACGTAACAGGAATACTGTGGATTATCATGTAAAAGACAGTGTTAGCGATGCAATAAATCAATCCGATGGACAATCTTATCACGACCTTATTACTATGCAAATAAAGTACCCAAGTACGAACTAATTTTAATATGCTTCATGTTCATTCAATGTGTATCCTTACTTGTCAATATATATTAGTGCCTTACGTTGAAAGACTAAGAGGATGGGAGTCACGATCAGTCATTGGCGATCGCAATATATACATGAACATAATTATATATATTTTGTGTTTGTGACATATCATATGTAGCTTACGGAAACACACGAGAGTAATAATATCTTTGTAATATAATCTTATTTTCACAATAATCGATGTCGAAGACGTAATTTCACCTACTGAAGTAACTTTAGAAACCGAGTATGAATATAATGCTGGAGTGAACCTCATCAAGTACAATATGATGCCAGCTGATCTGAAGTGGTGTTTGTTTCATCTTCCCGAGGCAAGAAAGTTAATTGACTATAAAAGTCCACCCTTGCCGAACTAGGCTGAAATGCCTGGGCTCGACCGTAGCGCCACCAGTGGCTATTACGAGTTATGTCCCTTCTATGTCTCCTTTATGGACCAATCTGATTCCATCTTTCGTATCACCTGCATTTGCTTCAAACAACATGGCGGCGCCAAAGTCAAGACGATCTGATCGATAACCAAGATGTATATTGTGATAAAACGGTTCTTACGTCGCGAAGTGCATCAAATCACGTGTGCACCTTGATACAAAACATGAAAAGCTTTGGAAAATAACTGTTGACAACGAGTTGGCGGTGCACATGCTTTGCAAATATTGCAATCGACCGAAAACTGCATCACAGTTTACGAACCAGATTTCGATTTCGTTGCGTGATTGTGATTGGGCTAGGCAAAGACTCGTTAGTCCAGCCAAAATGAAACTCCATAATACCAGCCTAGTTCGGCAAGGGTGGAAACTAGACTTTTATCGTTACTTAACTCATCTGCCTCGGGAGATGTGTTTGTTTATACAGAGAAACATCAATCTCAACATTTTGTTCATAATGTATGATATTAACGATACGGAAACACTTGGCTAAAAATCGCTACATATATGAAATTGAAGAGGTGTTTTGACACTTTTAAAGCTAACAAAAAACAATTTTAAAATATCTGCGGTGAAATATCATTCTCATGTTGTCCTGGGGGTACAGAAAAATATATCGAATCAACCATAGGTCGATCATCGGGCTGTTACTGATACTGTCAAAATCGCTAACACATATATCCACACATCTCTCGTAAAGATCTGACTCAAATGTTCAATAAAATGAAATAATATTTTAATCAGTTGGCAAGCAAGTCAAAATTTAAATACAGTAAACTACGTTTATAACAAAAACGCTTGTAATGAACTTACGGATAAAACGAAGCGGATTTTTGTGCTGTATATATGCTTTCAAAGAGTTTCGGTTATAACGAAGGAAAAAAGCAGTCCCTTTAAATTCGAAATAACCGTAGTATACTGCATATTCATGTCAGAACAAAGAAGTTTAGACAAACATTTATCATTTTCAATCATATGCATACCACTTATTGTCTATTGTAATGTTTTGTGTGGTAAGAAAACTTCATACCCAAAACCATGCTCTTCCATGACAAGGATTCACTATTGTAAGTGTCATCAACTATCGTCGTATGTCATGCATTAAAAACACCAATGGCGAATTAAGATCTCAATGTCACCTGAACGTCAAACGGTTTTGGACATCGAACGAACCCAACACCAACCCCATAATCGTATTCGGCAACGTCTGGAGGTCTGTTGAAGGAACACTTCTGCAAAAGTCCAGTAAAGAACAGGAATATTTCCATCCTGGCCAAGAACTCGCCAACGCACTTCCGCCTACCAGTAGCAAACGGCAGGAACTCCTCCAGGAGAGCCTTGTTGATCTGACCGGAAGAGTCAAGGAAACGTTCAGGGCGGAACACATCCGGGTCCCCCCAGACGTCAGGGTCGCGGCTCATGGAGTAGAGGTTGATGAAGATGATGGTGTCTCTCTTGATGCTGTAACCTTGAAATGTGGTGTCAGTTGTTGTATAATGCGGTAGGGATAGAGGGGCTAGTGCTATGATGCGCATGACTTCGTGTATACAGGCCTCAGTGTACACCATCTTTCCCCGGTCTTCTAGCGTTGGCCTCCGAGATGGCCCCACAACGTCGTCAATCTCCTGCTGTACCTTCGCCTGAACTTCTGGATTGTCAGCCATGTACATGGTCGCCCATTCCATGGTGTTAGCTACCGTTCCAAAGCCTGCACCAAAGAAGTCGTCAATTGTTGAAAAAATCCGGACACTGCCCAACACCTGCACGTCTTCACCGTTACTGTTGACGATTTCTATGAACCCATCAGTGGCGTCACGGAGGTGGTTGGGATCAAAGGTGTTCCGATGTTCTTCCACTTTTCTCTTACGCGAATCAATGGAATGCTTGAGTAATTTGCGAAATTTGGTAAGTGTCCAAGGAATCACAAATCGGAGCCAGGGAAAAACATCAATTGGATTTCCTGTCGACACCGCCTCAGTGAACTCTTTAGATCGCAGGATGAATTCTGTGAAGTCTTTGCTTTCCCTGACGTCTTCCTGTCGGCCATAGCAGATCTGGTAGATGATGCACCCCGCCGCAAGAAACACATCATCGTGTGGACAGAAACTTCTTCCTCTCTTGGAAGCAAAGGCGTCGATCACTGTATCGACCTCTCTGTGAATGGCTTCTTCCATTGGATTGGATTTGGCATTTGCGAATGCTGCAAGGACTTTATTAGCCATTTTTCGGTGGCGTATATATTCCTGGTTAAATATACCAAAGCTTAGACCCGGCCCATCGAAGAGAACAGCCGAGGATGTTGTGAAGAACTGAGGCCGTCCAGAAAAAGCGTCACCTTTATCTACCAAGGCCTCCTTAATTGCTTCCTTTCCATTGATTACGAGGGCTGGCCAGCTACCCAATTGAATACTGAAAACATCCCCAAATTTCTTTCGTAGGTTCTGGAATGTGACATGAGGCTCTTTTCCCAGGAGAGGCAGGTGTCCTAGAATCGGGAACCCCCATGGTCCAGGGGCAGGCTTGTCATTACTTGTAAAATATCTGAATAACTTGATTGTTGCGAAGGACGCAATAAAGGTTGCCACTGCAACCTGGATCTCAGTAGAAGAAACTAATGCTGCCATTCCCCCAGCTGGCGTGCGTTGCCCAAGCATCATTCTGAAAAAGATGAAACATCTTTCGTGGCTCTTTGAAGAAATAAATACATCATATTGTCTCAAAGTTACACATAAAACCTGTCTGAAGTATAGATATGAAGTTACACACAATGTGTTTGTCAAATTTACAAGTGTTAATGAACTCTGGCAACTCATTTGTAATTTGATCCTTGCAATGTTCGCCAATAGTTATTTAGCCCTTGTGTCGTTGCCAAAATATACAAAAGTTCCTGTGACACTGAAAAAGATTTAATGCAAAGTTATGTTTTTTACCAAATCTGAAACAATTTTGGTTTGCAACAGATAATAGACTCCTGTAAGGGTTCAAATGGTTTAATTTGCAATACTGACTTCCGAAAATGCGTGATTTCATAAAAAAAAAACCATGAACATGCCTAAATGTCAATTTACAAATCAATAGCGGGTATGTCCACCTCTGGTTGCGATGCAAGCAACACATCTTCGTCTCATGGAATGGACCAGGCGTCGCACAAAGTTC
The DNA here is from genome assembly GCF_022045235.1 of Haliotis cracherodii. Lineage (NCBI taxonomy): Eukaryota > Metazoa > Mollusca > Gastropoda > Lepetellida > Haliotidae > Haliotis > Haliotis cracherodii. The sequence goes on along the minus strand of NW_027266268.1, from coordinate 35,801,955 downwards.
TGTTGGATAGCTGTCCATATCTGCTGGAACTTGTTTTGAAGTTCCTGGAGTGTCTGTGGAACACGTGGTTGACGTCGAAGGCGCCGATCCATCTCATCCCACATGTGCTCGATTGGTGAGAGATCAGGGGAGCGAACCGACAAGGGGATCAGGACGACATTCACGTTGTTTTCTTGAAGAGAATCCTGAACAAGTCGCCCAATATGCGGCCGGGCGTTGTCATGTTGTAAGGTAATGCCTGGGCCATGACGACGCAAAAACGGTAGAACAACAGGGCCGATGATCTCGTCGCGGTAGCGCTGTCCATTTAGATTTCCCTCTACCACTATCAAACGGGTCCTCTGTCTTGCTGTAATCCCACCCCATACCATAACGCTGCCGCCCCCGAACCGATCTTCTTTCATGACACAATGATTGAAACTCGAAACCGTCCATCGCTGTGGTGAATAGAGACTCGTCAGTGAATAGAACTGCAAGGCCGTCCAGCGAAGACACTGTCTGCACCCCTGTAGACGTGCTTGACGGTGGTGTCCTGTCAAAATGGGACGTCTGGGGGATCTTCTGGCGACAATCACTGCACATCTGAGCCGACGACGCACGGTTGTGAAGATATTCGTCGAAGGCCAGGAATGCTTCTTGCAGTCACTGTTGCTGGCTAGAATCGATTTCGTAGGTGTGTTGTTCGAATCCAGTTTGCTTGTCGATTATTGGTTACGCGTGGCCTGCCACTCCGAGAATGGTCTCTGACAGCATTCGTCAGTTGCCAACGTTGCCATAAACACCAAATGGTGTTTCTGTGGACGTTAAATTGTCTTGCAACATCCCGTTAACTCGATCCTGCTTCAAGCATACCAATGGCTCGCAGACCCTATTTTCGGACTGGCGAGGCATTTCGTAATGTTGAATAATTGCGTAATTTTGTTTTTTTTTCTGCTGAACAATGCATATGGAATCCCGTTAACGACATGTTTTATAACCATTTATGGGTAGTGAAATGCATGGGGCTTGCTTTCCTCCCACATTAAGCTGACACGCCGTGATATAACTGGAATACTGTTAAAAGCGGCGTTAAACCAAACTCACTCACTCACTCTTAAGTAAAAATGCAAATCATGCATAAAAATTTCATCAATACCTTGTCTAGGGTGCTTATGGTATCAATTTGTGATTTTCCCACTACAAAGTCCAATACACCTCCCAATTATTTACTGCTATTTAAGCCAACTGGGCACAAAATGGGAAACAGATGGCAGACATCAGACCCGCAGAGAATGGGTGTGAGTGAGTGAGTGAGTGAGTTGAGTTTAACGCCGCTTTTAACAGTATTCCAGTTATATCACGGCGTGTCAGCTTAATGTGGGAGGAAAGCCCGAAGTGATGCAGGTCTTAGACGTTTACCACTTCGGTGAAACCCACGAGCACGGGTATGGTGCTGACAAACCTGGAAACATAATCGGGGCGAACCGGGATTCGAACCCACAATCATAAGTTTCTGGCATGCCCAAGGGACGCAACTCTGCACAGCGAATCGCTACGCCTTAGACGACTGGGGCCACCCGTGCCCCCCAGAATGTGTGTGTGTTGGAAAGCTCTCTATCTGTTTACTGCTTCTGCGGTTCGAGTGTATTCTCCCCACAGCTACAAAATATGGACCAATCGGTCTGTATTATTTCAGAGTAATAAAGAATTGGGAGGTGTAATGAATTGGAATGGATAGAATATTCACCATTGACAAGGCAGATATGAAGAAGTTTTTTATGTTTTTGGTTGGTTGTTTAACGCCGCACTCAACAATATTCCAGATATATGACGGCCGTCTGTAAATAATCGAGTTTGGAACAAACAATCCAGTGATTTATCATCAGCATCGATCCGCGCAATTGGGATCAATGACATGTATTAACCAACCCAGCGAATCTGACCACCCTATACCGTATGTCGCCTCTAACAACAAGCATGGGCGCCTTTTACGGCAAGCATGGGTTGCATAACTTCTTTTCTAACCCGGATCTTCACGGATCAGGAGTTTTAGTTCATGGTTTGCGATTTTACTTTAGAAATGTCAGTACAGTGTACGGAGTGTCTGGCCTTGTATAAAAATATGATAGGATAGTGCATTTCTGACACTCGTGATATTAACTGATCTAGAAATCTTTAGGCAACGACACAAGGCCCGTGTCTTTGAGCTATCCAGATGAGTTACCTTACACGATTCTACACTCCCCAAGATGACGAGATTTTTCTTTTTAAAAATATTTAGGCACGACGAAGGGCCTGTGCTCAAAGACTCACGGCGATATACAACAGGTGCATGTGATCTATGTAGGTGGCTATCCTTGTTAAACCTCTAACTTACCCATCAATTGCGCATGAATATAGCAAACATATACTCACCAGTTGCGTGTGTACAAGCCGAAGTCGTCCGCTGGAAAGTATGTCACCGCTTACTGAAACCCTATTCACATAACACGTGACATTCATACATTGTCGACAACCGCCCTACCAGTAATCAAACCCCTGAACGTCACTGATACTTGCTGTGCCCCGTCTGTGTTTCGTATTCCCCCACCTGTCCTAAAATACCGTCTTGCTAAAAAATATAATCAGTATTGTATGTCTAACCAATCGACCGCTTGAATGTATAAACTTCCATAGGGTATGTCCCAAATATACAAACGGTACACGTCCCTTTGCACGTACCATCCGGGGGCTTGCACACTTCAACCTGTCGGGCCTATATAGCTATATATAGACTACCCCCGGGTTGGGATAAAGGGATCCCTGCTGTGGCCGTGCGTATACTGTTCCGCGTATACTGCCTCCCATACCTTAACATAAAGACCTACGACAGTCGTAGCGCTCAGTTTGTATTGTTCAATTGTACCCAATAATATAAGATATGAGATTTGATGCCTTATTTGGTCGAACTCTTAACAGTTTTTAATTTCAAGGGGAATAGATGTCCGGGGGTTTGCTAAATCTAATAAACCTAATGCTGCCAGTTTGGTAGCAAAATTATATTTTTCCTAAATCGAAAAAACCCAAAGCAAATGGAAAATAATTGAAACAACGAGAAAATAACCGAAGCAACGAGAATAAATTCGAAATTTCTAGTTTTTGGAATAAATTTGAAATAAAGAGAAAATAATCGAAATTACGAGCAAAAACTCGAAGTAACAAGAAAATTGTTTGAAATTACGAAACTATAATCTAAGTTACGACAAAAAAATCGAAATTTCGAGAAGATAAACGAGTAATTGAAATAACGAGAAATTTCGATTTAAAAAAAAACTAATATCGGCTGTCAAAGTGGCACCATTAGGGTTTCGTAGTTTACAAGGCGTACAGCTTTCAGTTTGTGGTATGAAAGCTCTATAGATGTAGAGACGTGTTTTATAAGGTTTATACCTGTGTGTTCGTGATGTATAGGGTTTATAGCTGTAGGGTTGAATTATATGAGGTGTATAGTTTAGGTTTGTGGTCGATATGGTGTAAGGTGTACGATTGTGGTTGATATGTGTATAGATGTACGATTGTGGGAGATATGGTGTATAGATGTACGATTGTGGGAGACATGGTGTATAGATATACAATTGCGGTTGATATGGTGTATAGATGTACGATTGCGGTTGATATGGTGTATAGATGCAGTTTTGTGGTATATAAGGTATATCGCTGTACGATTGTGATAGATATGGTGTATATATGTACGATTGTGTTAGATATGGTGTATAGATGTAGGGTTGTGGTATATAAGGTATATAGCTGTACGATTGTGATAGATATGGTGTATAGATGTACGAATGTGGAAGATATGGTACACATATGTAGGTTTGTGGTATATAAGGTACATAGCTGTACGATTGTGATAGATATGGTGTATAGATGTACTATTGTGACAGATATGATGTATAGATGTTCGATTATGTTAGATATGGTGTATAGATGTAGGTTTGTGGTATATAAGGTATATCGCTGTACGATTGTGATAGATATGATGTATCGATGTACGATTGTGTTAGATATGGTGTATAGATGTAGGTTTGTGGTATATAAGGTATATCGCTGTACAATTGTGATAGATATGGTGTATATATGTACGATTGTGTTAGATATGGTGTATAGATGTAGGTTTGTGGTATATAAGGTATATGGCTGTACGATTGTGATAGATATGGTGTATATATGTACGATTGTGTTAGATATGGTGTATAGATGTAGGTTTGTGGTATATAAGGTATATTGCTGTACCATTGTGATAGATATGGTGTTTATATGTACGATTGTGTTAGATATGGTGTATAGATGTAGGTTTGTGGTATATAAGGTATATCGCTGTACGATTGTGATAGATATGTTGTATATATGTACGATTGTGTTAGATATGGTGTATAGATGTAGGTTTGTGGTATATAAGGTATATTGCTGTACGATTGTGATAGATATGGTGTATATATGTACGATTGTGTTAGATATGGTGTATAGATGTAGGGTTGTGGTATATAAGGTATATAGCTGTACGATTGTGATAGATATGGTGTATAGATGTACGAATGTGGAAGATATGGTACACATATGTAGGTTTGTGGTATATAAGGTACATAGCTGTACGATTGTGATAGATATGGTGTATATATGTACGATTGTGTTAGATATGGTGTATAGATGTAGGTTCGTGGTATATAAGGTATATCGCTGTACGATTGTGATAGATATGTTGTATATATGTACGATTGTGTTAGATATGGTGTATAGATGTAGGTTTGTGGCATATAAGGTATATTGCTGTACCATTGTGATAGATATGGTGTTTATATGTACGATTGTGTTAGATATGGTGTATAGATGTAGGTTTGTGGTATATAAGGTATATCGCTGTACGATTGTGATAGATATGTTGTATATATGTACGATTGTGTTAGATATGGAGTATAGATGTAGGTTTGTGGTATATAAGGTATATTGCTGTACGATTGTGATAGATATGGTGTATATATGTACGATTGTGTTAGATATGGTGTATAGATGTAGGGTTGTGGTATATAAGGTATATAGCTGTACGATTGTGATAGATATGGTGTATAGATGTACGAATGTGGAAGATATGGTACACATATGTAGGTTTGTGGTATATAAGGTACATAGCTGTACGATTGTGATAGATATGGTGTATAGATGTAAGATTGTGTTAGATATGGTGTATAGATGTTGGTTTGTGGTATATAAGGTATATTGCTGTACGATTGTGATAGATATGATGTATAGATGTACGATTGTGTTAGATATGGAGTATAGATGTAGGTTTGTGGTATATAAGGTATATTGCTGTACGATTGTGATAGATATGGTGTATAGATGTAAGATTGTGTTAGAGATGGTGTATAAATGAACGATTGTGGCAGATATGGTGTAAGATGCATGGCTGTCGGGCTGTGGTATATGAGCTGGTTAATTCTCTGGGTTTTGGTAAATAAGATTAAAAAGCCATACGGCTGTGATATAATAGGTATATAGCAATAGGGTTGTTGTATATGAGATTACAGCTGTTGGGTTGTGGTATATAAGGTGTACAGCTGTGGTGTATAGCCGTCAGGCAATATACGGCGTTTGGTTTGGCTGTAGATGTAGATTTTATGTTTGAAGGGTTAGAGTTAATAGAGAGACAGATCCATCTATCTATCTCTATCATCACTTGTAGAACAAGCTGTCAATGACGTCGGTGGACACGTTGGATGTTTTGAAATTTAAAAAGAAAACGTGTTGTTCAAAATCTGCTCTACATTTCGTTTGAAGCAGTGTTTGAAAATAATAGGCTGTCGACATCATCACCCACTCCCACATATTTCCTTCATCATTATCCCAAAGCTCGATAGTTCTCCATCAGAATCTCTCATTTACTTTTTTCACACCTCCACACTCGTTCACTGAGTCCTGCTCTAGTCATCCCGTTGTTGCCAGGTACTTTGGATTCAAATAGCATGTCAACAGAGTCCCAGACAATGACGCAAGTGGGGTGAAGCCTTGAACGCCTGACACGTGATACGTCTGGTACATTGGCAGGACGTAAGAGGAATGTCAATATAAGCTTTGATAGAGATAATGAACGAAAACAGATTTATGTTGACAAAGGACGTATCGATTATGATGATGAAACACAACAACTATTTTATTCCGAATGTTAATCTGGTGACCAACGCAGTAAACTGGCGTTGTCAATTGAGTTCCAAAATCTGGTGAGAAATATGTGAAACTCACAGTTTGTGAGTCGTATCGGATAGTTCAGTACAAATATCCTTGAAATTATCAGAAACATCTGGCAATAATATTTGGGCTCCTTTATCCAGTGCATGATAAATATATATAACTACCACCACTGGCTCGCTTATCGTTAACCGAATACGGAATTTCTCTCGCTCACGAGCACAAAATCAACAACAAATCAACGTGCCTCCATCCCATGAGCTTTAATGGAATCAGAAGACTGTTATTTAAGATTTGACTTCAATTTATTGTTCGTTTTTGTAGGAATAAACCTAAAAAATGTATGTGCCTACCGTGTAAAGCCGTGTGGCGGAATCAATTCTTATAAATTGATAGCCAACAATTATGAGTTCATGGACTGATAAGGTATTCATTAACACACACAAATCAATACGAAAACAGTGACATCGTTCAACGCAGTAATGCCACACAGACCCTTTCTATTCTATTATCAGCCAGACAGTTAGTGGGCATGGCGTAATTTTTTATCGTTTTACTGAAACTTAAACTCAAACATAGTGCTCTGTTAACGAATCAAATGCAACGGAACCACTTCCAATTTATCTATAGTGAATGAGTGAGAACGTTTTTACGCCGCTTTTAGAAATATTCTAGTAATATCACGGCGGGGTACACTAGAAATGGGTTTCACACATTGTACCCATGTCGGGAATCAAACCCGGTCTTCGGCGTGAAGAGCGAACGCTTAAACGACTGGGCTACCCGACCGCCCCCAAATTTATTATAAGTTGCCCTGGATATGAACACGATATGTTCATCGCCGAATACAGATGGCTGCCAACTTATTCACACTTCACCGAATCTGTCGACTTCTTGTACGTAACATCCAATGTACAATCATTCCGTCGACGATACACAGGGAAAGGTCCAACTCTTCTTTGAAAACGAGCAAGTGATTAGTCACAAAAGCAAATGCTACTCCGACCGTGGGGAAGCCACTAATGATACACCACTAGATCCTCTGATGTCAATAACGTGGTGCAGATGCTGGACATAAAACAAGGATGTATGATGCAGTGAGTGTCCTGTTTTGTAGCTGACGGATGTTTTTGTTTGTTTGTTTTGTTAGCAATATTCCAGCTATATGACGGCGGTCTGTAAATAAACGGGTCAGGACCACACAATCCAGTGATTAATATTATGAGCATCGATCCACGTATTTGGGATACGATGACATGCATCAGTCAAGTCAGCGAGCCTGACCTATTCTACCCCGGATCATCACGGGTCTAAAATATATGGATCCAATTATGTACACGTGTGATAAGATGTACTATTATGGCAGCCTGTTTTAATGTGATAATCATAACATTAAAGGTAAATGTATTTTGAAATATATTACTGTCTTTAAGAAAGTGATCAGTGCAAATATTTTCAAAATCATTTTAAAATGCAAACGAAATAGAGGACATTAATTTATTGTGTTCAGCACGAGAAGAATAGATTTTGCCTTTATCGTATGCCTCAACATGCTATCAGTCATTTACAAGATGTATTTCGTTTCCTCTAAATGTATATGTAAGATCACTCTCTTATTTCCGATCGATCCTGCAGGTCATTCGGAGGATCGCAAGACTGCAAGAAAAGCATGTACTGTTCGGTCTTTCAAACTCAATATTCTCCTTTCAATATTTTCAGCTCTTGAAAATGTTTCGACATTGCTTCAAATGTTGGAAGCAGGGGTTCAGATTGAGAAAACAATTCCGGGCCTCAAGTCTTTTCCGTAGTTTTGGTAGTTGTAGTCATTTTTTATTCAGACAGTCAGAATCGCGGACAAAATACCATAGTTAACCCACTTTGTAAGTATTAAAAATGAATAAAATATCAGGATCCTTACTGAAATAGTGAGTGAGTGAGTGAGTTGGGTTTACCGCTGCTTTTAACAGTATTCCAGTTCTATCGCGGCGTGTCAGCTTATTGCGGGAGGAAAGCCCGAAGTGATGCAGGTCTCAGACGTTTACCACTTCGGTGAAACCCACGAGCGCGGGTATGGTGCTGACAAACCTAGACACATAATCGGATTGTGGGTTCGAATCCCGGTTCGGCCCGATTATGTTTCTAGGTTTGTCAGAACCATAACCGTGCTCGTGGGTTTCACCGAAGTGGTAAACGTCTGAGACCTGCATCACTTCGGGCTTTCCTCCCACATTAAGCTGACACGCTGCGATATAACTGGAATACTGTTAAAAGCGGCGTTAAACCCAACTCACTCACTCACTCATTGTATTATGTTTGTAATTGCTGCCATATTTCTTGAGACTAGTGTAACGACCAGACAGTGAAGAGAGTATTTATTCTCTGACAACAGCACGATAGCTCATTCAGTATATGGGGACATTGCATCTACAATGTACTTTCAAGTACTTTCACTTTCATGTTTAAAAGTAAAGAGCTGATTTTAATTTTAATCGAAATGTACATTGTGAGTGAATGAGTTACAATTTCTACATCGCATCGGTCTTATTGCAGCCGTATCGAGATGAGAGCAAGTATATAATAATAAAATCCCTGTCGACAAAAGACAGTAAAACAGTAAGTTAAATATCACGGTGTAGACATAAAACATACCTGAGCAATAGTAAAACAAAGAACTTTTCAGTCAATTTGTTAATAGAAAGTAAAACCAGGCTATAGACCGCTGACATTGTTTATGAATTCTCGGCAATTGCCCATTTTCATTGTTGGCAAACACTGCTGCAGTGCTGATGCAAAAAATACATTTTACTTGAGAGCGAAGCGTCCATTAACGATGCTTTACAAATGCTGAATGAATCAGTACAGTGTAATTGTTTCTTTGTTGACGTTATTAATTCCATTACCAGTACAAACTGCATGATTCAATATAAATAGCCCTCTGCGGTACGTTGCAGGTATTAATATCCAATTAGCCACAGGCATCAGCTAAAGCTGTTACTTCCCACTGACAAATATGTTCAAAGCTCCTGGCGTTTAATTACCCGTTTAATGGACCCGTGTGCACTTATATTCCAGCTATTGGGGTAGTGTACAATCACTGGAGTAACCTAAGCAACATCTGAAATGGAATAACACCTGCATTTCAATTAATGTCAATCCGAACACCACCTCTGAACACTGAAATCATGTTTTTCGTGTCGGCGATAACGCTTGTACTACTCTGCAGTTTATCAGGGGCTTCTTTCCCCAATAGAGACCAATCGACATTAAGGAGACTAAAGACATATCTCCAAGGGGAAACTGCTAATGATGGCATCAGTACAGACCTCAATGAAGACAAACAGGTTAACATAACAATGTTGCCAATGTCCATCTCCAATCTGAATGCTGCCGAGCAGACATTCACTTTCAATGCCGGTGTCTCGATGAAATGGTTCGACAACAATCTAGCTTGGAACAAAACTGAGTATGATGATATTGAAAACGTGACCATCTCTGCAGCCTATGTGTGGACACCTTCCGTGATCATCCCTAACGGTATTGACAACCTTGTACCGACTTCAGTGCAATCACCGGGGATTCAGAGTACAGGAGAAGCAAGACTTCTATTCCTTGAAAGTTTCAAGACCAGTTGTCAAATAGACATCACTCTGTACCCGTTTGATCAGCAGCGATGTAGTATCCTATTCACGCCTGTCAATAGTTACACGCTTGGAATACAAAAGACTGGTTCTTTTATAGAGTTCCTTCCGACTTTCTTCATTGAGAACAGTGAATGGGATTTAGTTGACGTACTTGCCAATGTTGTAGACGTCCAAATGGAACATATATCAAGTGTTGCGTCGTTTGAGTTTCTACTGAAACGCAAGAGCATGTTCTATATAGTTAGTATCATCTTTCCTATGGCTCTTCTCTCTCTGCTCAACGCCTGCGTGTTCCTCCTACCAGCTGACTCCGGAGAGAAGATGTCCTACCTCATCTCAATATTTGTGTCCTATGCAGTGTTCATGAACTTCGTCAATGACTCGATCCCCAAGTCTGGAGACGTGTGTCGACTGTCTGTTTACCTGACCCTCATCCTCTGTCAGAGCTGCCTGGCTATCATCACCACCATGGCCACACTCAACGTCCGCAATAACCAGTTCTTATTTCAGACGAAGACAGATGTTCAGCCAGCGAACGCTAAGTTAAACAGCAACCGCACAGCACGTCTGCATGTGATGTGTGCTTCAAAGACCCGCCGTGCAGACCACGTATTCTTTGGGATGTTCCTGTTTCTGGCACTGATGTCCCTGCTGGTGTTTTGTGTATAAGGCCTTTAACGTTATGTCATTTGCATTATAAATGTGGGATTTGTAGTGATGTAATGTGATGTGTCGATTCCTTTAGTAATCCATCACCCTGTGACAAATGGCATGTGTGTTGACTAGTGTAGACTGTCTTGTGACGTTCAATGATTTTTGACCTCTTTGCTTCTAGTCAATAATATGTTGTGTTTGTATTGATTTTGGAGAGTCCGAACGTTAATAGGAACTTTTTAGGCATTCCTAATTCAAGTTAAACTGAGAGTGCATGGTGAATGTATATTTCAGCTGACTGGTGTATGTCATGGAATCTGGTAAGGTGAACCAGTGAATGGAACGACCTGTGACAATGAGGCATAATGACATGTCAGTAACAAGAGGCCCATAGTCCCTGTATCGCTCACCTTGATATTTACGCAATCATGACAATGTATACTTTTGCATTGTACGTGTATATAATACTTGCATTCCTGTCATTATACTCTCAATTGTACATATGATTATACGGCGATCCAAACTGTGTCCAAGTTATAAACTCATTTTAGCCCCGCCACAGCAATATAGCCGAATTACCCCTATTTAGCCCCGTCCCGCAGCCTCTTTGTGGGTTCAGCCCCACAATTTGTACAATTTTGAATCCTCCCCACCAGAGAATGCTTCCAACCAAATATGGTTGATATCTATTTCTTAGTTCCAGAGATGAAGTCGCTGAATGCAATAATGCCAAATTACCCCTAGTTGACCCCGTCCCTCAGCCCCTTGGGGGGCTACCCCCACCATTTGTACGATTTTGAATCTTCACCGTCGGAGAATGCTTCCAACCAAATCTCGTTGATATCTATCTAGAGAAGAAGTCGCTTAAAGCAATACAGCCAAATTACCCCTATTTGGCCCCGCCCCTTAGCCCCTTGAATGGTTCAGCCCCATCATTTGTACAAGTTTGAATTCCCACCACCTGGGGATGCTTCCAGTCAAATTTCGTAAATTTCCTATTAGTGATTCAGAAGAAGAAGTCGTGTGAATACATTGTTGACGTATTGATGACGGATCGGGTGAGCTAATGACATAATTAGCAAAGCCATATGAATTGATCCTGAACACCCAATCTTGTTAAGCCAGACAGTACACAGAGCAAATTATGCAGGACTTATTGGTTAAATACGGAATGATATTATGACTTACAGACGTGGGGAGCTGAGAAAAGAAATGAGCTCTTCCATCAGGAAAATGCACAAATCAGTCATGGCTACATTGGCTACAATGACAACTCTACGAGTGCAGGTTTCAACTCCTTCAGCACACACCTTATTATGCTGATCTGATGAGTTCATAGAAGTTGTGGAGAATTATTTCGACAGCCAAGAGATATACGTCATCACTTCCTTCAGGTCCCAGAAGCTGAAGAACTTCTACGAACCATCTTTGGCAAAAGTGTATGAATGTGAAAGCGGATTCTGTCTTTCTGGTTGCGACTCAGAAATCAGAAATCGACCATCGTATATCAGACGTTAATATTGCACACAGTTGTCGAGTGAGTGAGCGAGTGAGTGAGTGAGGGAGCGAGGTTTTAGGTCGCTTTTATTCTAGCAATATCACGTCGGGGTACACCAGAAATGGGCTTGACACATTGTACCTATGTCGGGAATCGAACCCGAGTCTTCGGCGTGACGGGCGAATGCTTTAAACACTAGGCTACCCGACCGCCCCTTATGCCTTCGAAAACAGAAGCAGTTAGTAATGGGTGTAGCTTTGACCGAGAAATGTGCATGTTTGTGGTTTTATTCCACACGACCCTTTTTGGATATTTTGTTATACCATATTTCTGGCAATTGTCTGATAACATTATAGTCTCGTGCTCATCATTACATATGCAGGGCATGTTAGGACTTGACTCTAAACCAGTTTTGGTTTATAACCAAGTGTCACCAAAGCAATAAAGATCATGATCAAGCTACACCTGGGAGCCCACAAACAGTAACCGCCATGGGGCCTACCTTTCCATGGTTAATTGCACTACTTCAAACGACACAGTGTGACAGATTTTGTTGTTTTGTTTTTCAGATATTTCATATGTTTCATTCATTTGTACTGATTATCGTTAATTGGGTTCGTGTCAACTTTCTACCAATGGTATGGCTGTTCGACCCGCTACCCTCAGGACACATTAGCTTAAGTCCACCTGGTCCATCCACGATGTTATGTGCTTAATCCTGATTCAATACCTTCTGAATCAGAGCAACTGTAATATTTCTGTCTATATGTTAACTTTGTGTAAATGTATAAAATGTCAAAATTCATGAAGGGTGTGTATATGTAGTTTATTATTACCACTGTTTGCATATCGAAGACCGCGAGCAGGATGTGCTTTTGAAAAGGAATTTCATGGAATTCGTGCTTTACCCAACCACTTACAAGTCCACTGACTCAAGCGGTTTTTGATAACAATACCGCATTGAAACATGGTCAGTTATGTGTCAGTTGTCATTTTCTAACTTTTACTATAAGAAGTAAATTCTGAGTACATGCTCTTCATTATTGCTTGTGCAGTAAAACGTTAGATCAATCTTAAACTAGCCAGTCAAAGAAATCAGTATCCTATGACAAGAATGAACACACTGGAAACCGTCAAGGAAGTCATCTAGTCATAATTATCCACTGTTAATCGTTGCAGATTCCTCCGGAGAAAATTAAGAGTACCTCCTGGAGGTCTTTCTGTAGTTTGTTACTTGAAGTCGAGAGTGATTTTGGTTCCTGGCAATTTCACAGTATTCAATCACCAAAGAGCTACTAATTCCTAAATCGCATGATGCGACATTTTGTTTTTTTCTGGATGGTGTTGCAAAGGATTCAAATCACGGTCAATTTGTCAAACAAATAGATGTAGATGTAAATAGGTAGATGTAGGCCATCGGCCCAAATTCACAACATACAATTGGTCTAACTGTGCAAAGTAAACACTATGTGCCGTTACAAGTAACAGTCATACTTTATTTAGTGGCTCGTTTAGTGGTTCGTTTAGGACTGGAAGTGCTAGTTTAAAACGTTCGTCGGTATTAATAGCGACATTGGTTCCGTGGGTTCCACATTGGTTTTCAGCATTGCATGCTATATCAGGTCGAATTTCAGCCATCCATAGTGTAAGTTTATTAATTATAACGTTCAGAAACTTTTAGATATACTTAGGATATTTGGATATAATCACAGTGCTCTGTTAACGAATCAAATGCAATGGAACCACTTCCAATTTATTTATAGTGAATGAGTGAGAACGTTTTTACGCCGCTTTTAGAAATATTCTAGTAATATTACAGCGGGGGACATTTGAAATGGGTTTCACACATTGTACCAATGTCAGAAATCAAACCCGGGTCTTTGGTGTGAAGAGCGAACGCTTTAACGACTGGTCTACCCGACCGCCCCCAAATTTATAAACAAGTTGCCCTGGATATGAACACGATATGTTCATCGCCGAATACAGATGGCTTAACCGAATGTCGACTTCCTGTACGCAACATCCAATGTACAATCATTCCATCGACGATGCACACGGAAAGGTCAATCTCTTCTTTGAAAACAAGCAAGTGATTAGTCACAAAAGCAAATGCTACTCCCACCGTGGGGAAGCCACTTATGATACACCACTAGATCCTCTGATGTCAATAACGTGGTGCAGATGCTGGACATAAAACACGAATGTATGATGCAGTGAGTGTCCTGTTTTGTAGCTGACGGATGTTTTTGTTTGTTTGTTTTGTTAGCAATATTCCAGCTATATGACGGCGGTCTGTAAATAATCGCGTCAGGACCACACAATCCAGTGATTAATATTATGAGCATCGATCCACGCAATTGGTATATGATGACATGCATTAATCAAGTCAGCGAGCCTGACCACCTGATCCCGTTGGTCGCCTTTTACGACATATATAGTCACCTTATGCGGCAAGCATGGGTTGCTGAAGACCTTTTCTACCCCGGATCTTCATGGGTCTTAAATATATGGATCCGATTAAGTACCTGTGTGATAAGAAGTACTATTATGGCAGCCTGTGTTAATGTGATAATCATAACATTAAAGGTAAATGTATTTTGAAATATATTACTGTCTTTAAGAAACTGATCAGTGCAAATATTTTCAAAATCATTTCAAAATGCAAACGAAATAGAGGACATTAATTTATTGTGTTCAGCACGAGAAGAATAGATTTTGCCTTTACCGTATGCCTCAACATGTCATCAGTCATTCAAAAGAAGTATTTCGTTTCCTCTAAATGTATATGTAAGATCACTCTCTTATTTCCAATCAATTCTGCAGGTCATTCGGAGGATCTCAAGACTGCAAGAAAAGCATGTACTGTTCGGTCTTTAAAACTCAATATTCTCCTTTCAATATGTTCAGTTCTTGAAAATGTTTCGACATTGTTTCAAATGTTGGTAGTTGGTGTTCTGATTGAGAAAACAATTCCGGGCCCAAAGTCTTTTCCGTAGTTTTGGTAGTTGTAGTCATTTTATATTCACACAGTCAGAATCGCCGACAAAATACAATAGTTAACCTACTTTGTAAGCATTAAAAATGAATAAAATATCAGGATCCTTACTGAAGTATTGAGTGAGTGAGTTGGGTTTAACGCCGCTTTTAACAGTATTCCAGTTATATTGCGGCCTGTCAGCTTATTGCGGAAGGAAAACCCGATCATTTATCCTCTAACAACGGCACGATAGCTCATTCAGTATATAGGGACATTGCATCTACAATGTACTTTCAAGTTTACTTACCTATCTACAAGTAAGGGCTGATTTTAACTTTAATCGAAATGTACATTGTAAGTGAGTGTGTAAGTTAAAATTTTACATCACTTCGGCAATATTGCAGCCATATCGCGATGAGAACAAGTTTATAATTATAAAATTCCTGTCGACAAAGGACAGTAAAACAGTACGACAGTCAATTTTTCAGTCAATTTGTTAATAGAAAGTAAAACCAGGCTATAGACAGCTGACTTTGTATGTGAATTCTCGGCAATTGCCCATTTTCATTGTTGGCAAACACTGCTGCAGTGGTGATGCAAAAGATACATTTTACTTGAGAGCAAAGCGTCCATTAGCGATGCTTTACAAATGCTGAATGAATCAGTACAGTGTGAATGTTTCCATTCTTACTCTCTTGACATTATCGATTCCATTACCAGTACAAACAGCATGATTCAATATAAATAGCCCTCTGCGGTACGTTGCAGGTATTAATATCGAATTAGCTACAGGCATCAGCTAAAGCTTTTACTTCCCACTAACGAATGTGTTCAAAGCTCCTGGCGTTTAATTACCCGTTTAATGGATCCGTGTGCACTTATATTCCAGCTATTGGGGTAGTGTACAATCACTGGAGTAACCTAAGCAACATCTGAAATGGAATAACACCTGCATTTCAATTAATGTCAATCCGAACACCACCTCTGAACACTGAAATCATGTTTTTCGTGTCGGCGATAACGCTTGTACTACTCTGCAGTTTATCAGGGGTTACCTTCCCCAGTAGAGACCAGTCGACATTAAGGAGACTAAAGACATATCTCCAAGGGGAAACTGCTAATGATGGCATCAGTATAAACCTCTATGAAGACAAACAAGTTAACATAAGTATGTTACCAATGTCCATCTCCAATCTGAATGCTGCCGAGCAGACATTCACTTTCAGTGCCGATGTCTCGATGAAATGGTTCGACAACAATCTAGCTTGGAACAAAACTGAGTATGATGATATTGAAAACGTGACCATCTCTGCAGCCTATGTGTGGACACCTTCCGTGATCATCCCTAACGGTATTGACAACCTTGTACCGACTTCAGTGCAATCACCGGGGATTCAGAGTACAGGAGAAGCAAGACTTCTATTCCTTGAAAGTTTCAAGACCAGTTGTCAAATAGATATCACTCTGTACCCGTTTGATCAGCAGCGATGTAGTATCCTATTCACGCCTGTCAATAGTTACACGCTTGGAATACAAAAGACTGGTTCTTTTATAGAGTTCCTTCCGACTTTCTTCATTGAGAACAGTGAATGGGATTTAGTTGACGTACTTGCCAATGTTGTAGACGTCCAAATGGAACATATATCAAGTGTTGCATCGTTTGAGTTTCTACTGAAACGCAAGAGCATGTTCTATGTAGTGAGTATCATCTTTCCTATGGCTCTTCTCTCTCTGCTCAACGCCTGCGTGTTCCTCCTACCAGCTGATTCGGGAGAGAAGATGTCCTACCTCATCTCAATATTTGTGTCCTATGCAGTGTTCATGAACTTCGTCAATGACTCGATCCCCAAGTCTGGAGACGTGTGTCGACTGTCTGTGTACCTGACCCTCATCCTCTGTCAGAGCTGCCTGGCTATCATCACCACCATGGCCACACTCAACGTCCGCAATAACCAGTTCTTATTTCAGACGAAGACAGATGCTCAGCCAGCGAACGCTAAGTTAAACAGCAACAGCACAGCACGTCTGCATGTGATGTGTGCTTCAAAGACCCGCCGTGCAGACCACGTATTCTTTGGGATGTTCCTGTTTCTGGCACTGATGTCCCTGCTGGTGTTTTGTGTATAAGGCCTTTAACGTTATGTCATTTGCATTTTAAATGTGGGATTTGTAGTGATGTAATGTGATGTGTCGATTCCTTTAGTAATTCATCACCCTGTGACAAATGGCATATGTGTTGACCAGTGTAGACTGTCTTGTGACGTTCCCTGATTTTTGACCTCTTTGCTTCTAGTCAATAATATGTTGTGTTTGTATTGATTTTGGAGAGTCCGAACGTTAATAGGAACTTTTTAGGCATTCCTAATTCAAGTTTAACTTAGAGTGCATGGTAAATGTATATTTCATTTGAATGGTGTATGTCATGGAATCTGGTAAGGTGAACCAGTGAATGGAACGACCTGTGACAGTGAGGCATAATGACATGTCAGTAACAAGAGGCCCATAGTCCCTGTATCGCTCACCTTGATATTTACGCAATCATGACAAAGTATACTTTTGCATTGTACGTGTATATAATACTTGCATTCCTGTCATTATACTGTCAATTGTACATATGATTATACTGCGATCCAAACTGTGTCCAAGTTATAAACTCATTTTAGCCCCGCCACAGCAATATAGCCAAACTACCCCTATTTAGCCCCGCCCCTCAGCCTCTTTTTGGGTTCAGCCCCACAATCTGTACAATTTTGAATCCTCCCCACCAGAGAATGCTTCCAACCAAATATGGTTGATATCTATTTCTTAGTTCCAGAGATGAAGTCGCTTAAAGCAATAATGCCAAATTACCCTTATTTGACCCCGCCCCTCAGCCCCTTGGGAGCTACCCCCACCATTTGTACGATTTTGAATCTTCACCGTAGGAGAATGCTTCAGCCCCATCATTTGTACAAGTTTGAATTCCCACCACCTGGGGATGCTTCCAGTCAAATTTCGTTAATTTCCTATTAGTGATTCAGAAGAAGAAGTCGTGTGAATACATTGTTGACGTATGGATGACGGATCGGGTGAGCTAATGACATAATTAGCTAAGCCATTGATCCTGAACACCCAATCTTGTTAAGCCAGACAGTACACAGAGCAAATCATGCAGGACTTATGGGTTAAATACGGAATGATATTATGACTTACAGACGTTGGGAGCTGAGAGAAGAAATGAGCTCTTCCATCAGGAAAATGCACAAATCAGTCATGGCTACATTGGCTACAATGAAAAATCTACGAGTGCAGGTTTCAACTCCTCACTTCCTTCATGTCCCAGAAGCTGAAGGACTTCTACAAACCATCTTTGGCAAAAGTGAATGAATGTGAAAGCGGATTCTGTCTTTCAGAAATCAGAAATCAGAAATCGACCCTCGTATATCAGACGTTATTGTTGCACACAGTTGTTATGCCTTCGAGTGAGTGAGTGAGTGAGTGAGTGAGTGAGTGAGTGAGTGAGTCGCTTTTATTCCAGCAATATCACGTCCGGGTACACCAGAAATGGGCTTGACACATTGTACCTATTTCGGGAATCGAACCCGAGTCTTCGGCGTGACGGGCGAATGCTTTAAACACTAGGCTACCCGACCGCCCCTTATGCTTTCGAAAAACAGAGGTAATTAGTAATTGGTGTAGCTTTGACCGAGAAATGTGCATGTTTGTGGTTTTATTCCACACGACCCTTTTTGGATATTTTGTTATACCACATTTCTGGCAATTGTCTGATAACATTATAGTCTCGTGCTGATCATTACATATGCAGGGCATGTTAGGAGTTGACTCTAAACCAGTTTTGGTTAATAACCAAGTGTCACCAAAGCAATAAAGATCATGATCAAGCTACACCTGGGAGCCCAAAAACAGTAACCGCCATGGGGCCTACCTTTCCATGGTTATTTGCACTACAGTAAACTACGGTTATAACGAACTCAAAGGGACTACTAATTTTAGTTCGTTATAACCGTAGTTCGTTATAAGAACATATACAGCATGACTACAGCTAGTAGTCGGGACCAGAAAGTAAGTTCGTTATATCCGTCAGTTCGTTATAAGCGTGTTCGTTATAACCGTAGTTTACTGTACTTCAAACAACACAGTGTGACAGATATTGTTGTTTTGTTTTTCAGATATTTCATATGTTTCATTCATTTGTATTGATTATCGTTAATTGGGTTCGTGTCAACTTTCTACCAATGGTATTGCTGTTCGACCCGCTACCCTCAGGAGACAGTAGCTTAAGTCAACCTGGTCCATCTACGATGTTATGCGCTTAATCCTGATTCAATACCTTCTGAATTAGAGCAACTGTAATTTTTCTGTCTATATGTGAACTTTGTGTAAATGTATAAAATGTCAAAATTCATGAAGGGTGTCATGTAGTTTATCATTACCACTGTTTGCATATCGAAGACCGCGAGCAGGATGTGCTTTTGAAAAGGAATTTCATGGAATTCGTGCTTTACCAAACCCTTTTATAAGTATTGATAACAATACCGTGTTGAAACATGGTCAGTTATGTGTCAGTTGTCATTTTGTAACTTTTACTATAAGAAGTAAATTCTTAGCATATGCTCTTCATTATTGCTTGTGCAGTTAAACATTAGATCAATCTTAAACTAGCCAGTCAAACAAATCAGTATCCTATGACAAGAATGGACACACTGAAAACTGTCAAGGAACTCATCTAGTCATAATTATCAACTGCTAATCGTTGCAGATTCCTCCGAGAAACTTAAAAGGTCCAAAAGGACTTCCTGTAGTTTGTTACTTTTGGTTCCTGGCAACTTCACAGTATTCAATCACCAAAGAGCTACCAATTCCTAAATCAGATGAAGCGAAGATTTGCTTTATTTCTGGAACGGGTTGCAAAGGATTCAAATCACGGTCAATTTGTCAAACAAATATGTGTCGCCAGGTAGATGTTCATTCCGTTAGAATGTAGGCTCAAATTTACAACATACACTTGACCTAACTGTGCATAGTAAACACTATGTGCAGTTACAAATAACAGTCATATTTATTTATTTGTTCGCTTAGGACTGGAAGTGCTAGTTTAGAACGTTCGTCGGTATTAATAGCGACATTGGTTCCGTGGGTTCCACATTGGTTTTCAGCATTGCATGCTATATTAGGTCAAACTTCAGCCATCCATAGTGTAAGTTTATTAATTATATACTTCGGAAATCTTTAGATGTACTTTGGATTTAATCATTGCTCTATTTTTTGTTTATTCAGTTTGTGAAAAGTCTAGTGTAATGTATCATCAGAAACCACGTGTAAACTTTATGATGCGCACTCAATATCTCCACGTAGTTTTTTCATAGATGTTTGCTGTATGCTGTTTGTAAGCTTAATGATTGCTCTGACGCTTCCCTCAGTGTTTATGCTATGCTGAGATGACTCGGAGTTATATAAAGTTAAAGTCTACCACACGGTAGTAAAAGTGCCCGCATACATGTGTTTTCCTTATTGCAAAAGGAGGGGACAAGGGTGGACCAGTCGTCTATGTCGTTGTGATTCGCTGTGTAGAGTTGCGTCCCTTGGGCACCCTAGAAACCTATGATTGTGGGTTCGAATGCTGGTTCGCCCCGATTATGTTTATAGGTTTGTCAGCACCATACCCGTGCTCGTGGGTTTCACCGAAGTGGTAAACGTCTGAGACCTGCATCACTTCAGGCTTTCCTCCCACACTAAGCTGACACGTCGTGATATAACTGGAATACTGTTAAAAGTGGTGTTAAACCCACCTCACGCAATCACTCAAGACCAAAAAGACCTTTACCAAGCAAATTAAACACAACATTTTGCTTGATGAATGATTTCTTCGTGCACAAGTCCACCAAACAGTGTTTAACAATACAGTTATATCGCCAGCCAACCTCCAATAGCTAGCAGTTCGCGTAGCACCCAGATCAAACTGGATGAAATCTGGAAAATACTGTGTTACAAATGATAACCATGTTTCCATCAATCCTATAAAGTCAATGTTTTCGACAAAGAACAGAAAATCAAGGTCTCGCAGTTTACTTTGAATTTGAGAGACCTTCAAAAATATGAAGTGTTATAGTGTAAACAGTGTTATAGGTAACAGGCTGGGATGGATGACTGATATGGTTGCCATGTCCACACACCTATTTTATTCTCATAGGATACTGTGTTCTGTGAAGTAGAGGATTCCTTCTAAGAGATCCCAACTATATCTTTTGATGTACTTCTCGATGGGTCTTGATAGGAATCGACAATTACACGAATCTTGGAGCATATTTACCTTGTCTCTGAGAATTGCCAGGCCACCAGAGTCATCAGTATCTTCACGTTCATCTTCTGGTTTATTTTGCCTTTCATAAAATGCATCAATGTCCAGTCTCAAAGATTCCTGTTCATTTCAATGGATCAATATAAGTTTCCAGTTCATTGACACACTTGTTGAGTGTCAAGTTCTATGTCTTTTATGTCTTTCGAAAGATCACACTTAACTGAACGAAGCTCGTCTGAAATCTCCGATTAAACTGACGTCAATTCGGTGCATTCAGAGCTCAATATCCCAGCAAAGTAATAGTTCCTCAGATAATTTATATATAGGTTTACTTACAGACATGATGCTGCAGAGGACCATGCCTGTGACGAAGAGCCGATAGCGAACACTGTCCCATGACATCACTTCAAGTACAGGGTTGATGGCTGCATATTGCCGACTTGACGGGTTCCTCTCAGCTGGCAAAAAGTACCAGCCTCCAACCCGCAATCCTCCACTGTGATACCCATTTTAATGATAGGATATCCAGGATATAAAAATTGAACAGTCCTTTATAGTTTGGTAACTTAAAAAAACTTTGAATGTTTAGCTCTGATCACACAACTTTTGAGGAACGTTGAAATCCTCGCAGAAAGGGCATGCTCGATTGTACCTCAAATTTTGAGGAATGCTGACTCCATTGGCTGGAGCTGTTGCAATTTTGCTGGACAAGTTGACCATTGGAATGTGGAAGTCATCTCTTTTGTGTGGATACATTTGTACATTGCTTTTCTCCTCTTCTGTTATGCTGAGGCAAGGCGTCATTCACAGTCCTGTTCCTCTCCTCATACCTATACAAGCTGTTGCAGTGGGTGTAACATCACGTATAGATTTTACCTTATATTCTTTACAGGTACCACCATCATATACTTTTCGACATTCTGATCTTCAGGCACTTTATGACCAACGTCCTAAACCCTGTGTTATCATGGGAGATTTAAATGGCCAAAACCCACTTTGGGGGTAGTAATGACAGCATTTCTTCTTAAATAACAACTTATCCATTTGAAATGATGGTTCTGAAACATATCTGCATCCTGCAACTGAAATGTACCCTTGTGTGGATTTGTCAGTTGTAGATTCTAATTTACTGAGTGAATTTGAATGATCAGTCCACGATTACTTTTGTGGAAGTGACCATTGTCCTACCCTTTTAAAATCTGTGACACCATCTGATGTACCTCCGTCATCGAAATGGAATGTCACTTAGGCCAACTGGGCTTAAAATAAAATCCTTTGTACTAACAAACTAAAACCTGATGCTTTTATTAATGTTCCCGACACAAAAGAAATTTTCTCTGATGAACTGAATAAGATAGTTGATGACTGTGTCCTCACATACGTAAACCATGGTTTAACAACGACTGCAAACAAGCTAAGGGGGTAAGGAAAAAGGCTGAACAGTATTTCCGACGCCATCCAATGGTCCAATCTATGGACCCTAGGCCGGCCTAAAAAGCTGGCTGTGTCATGTCAATGGGTTTCGCCTATGAGCGGGAAATATAGGAGACTACATCTTTACTATATTTTCAGATTTACTTGACTGTTCAGAAGTAGACAGCTGACTTAAACATTTATTCGTATTTTACATTGTATATGCATCCTATGTTTTCAGAAATCATTCTGGTTTAAAATGAGGTAATTGGAAGAAATATAAGAAAGTTATTTCAAAAAAGTTGTGACTGTTAAATATATATTCTACATTAGTGATCGTTTATTGAAGTGAAGTAACTGTTAACATTTATAAAGCAATATATCACCTATAAACTCAATTCTCTTGCCATTATCGAAATATTTTCATAACTTTCAAAACTACATTATTCAACAACTTTTATCGAGTAAAATATCGAGCACAGAGTATATATTCTCTACCGATGTACATCTCAATCAATATACAATAATATTAGCAAAATATTGCTTTTATGTACTTTTAGGTTACGATACCTTTTAAGAGTAAAGATCTGAGATATCGTACTTGAAAAAGTTATCGCATATACATTGAATACATACTAATGCCCGTGGCTCACAAACTCTGTGTATATTGCAAGAAGTATAGATGCAATAATCCCCCTGAATTGTGAAACAATTGTCCATTAACAATGTTTTTCAAATACTCAACACTGAGTTTATCAGTGCAGTTTCCATGACATTACCATTTCCACTGCTGGTGCGTAACAGCATGATTCAATATCAAGTGATTGCTCTCGGTTGTCAGAAGGTGGGGGCAGGTGTGTTTCTTGACAGAAATAGCTCAACATTTGTTTATCAAGCGCCATCTCCAAAGGATGTACTCAAATCTCCTGACATTTATTTCCCCGTTTAATGGATCCGTGTGCACATATATTCCAGCCATTGTGGCAGTGTACAATCGAATCAGAGTCACTGTAGTAACCTGAGCAACTGCTGAGATACAATAACGCCCACATATTGTATTTTCATGACATTGCAGTCATCACCACTGAACACTGAAATCATGTTTCTCAAGTCAGCAAGAACGCTGTCTTTACTCATTGCCATTTTTGGCTCATGTATCTCTAATACAACCCAGTCGACATTAAGAAGACTGAAGACATATCTCCAAGGGCACACCGCTACAGCTGGCATCACTGTTCAACTCCAGGTTGACAAACAGGTCAACATAAGTTTGTTGCCAATGTCCATCTCCAATCTCAATGCAGCCGAGCAGACATTCAGCTTCAGTGCCGGTGTCTCGATGAAATGGTACGACAACAATCTAGCTTGGAACAAAACTGAGTATGATGATATTGAAAACGTGACCATCTCTGCAGCCTATGTGTGGACACCTTCCGTGATCATCCCTAACGGTGTTGACAACGTTGTACCGGGTTCAGTACTATCTCCTAAGATTCAGAGTATAGGAAAAGCAAAGCAACTAATCGTTGAGAGTTTCAAGACCAGTTGTCAAATAGACATCGCTTTGTACCCATTTGACCAGCAAAGATGTAGCATTCTGTTCATGCCTGTCAATAGTTTCACACCTGGACTATATACGACTGGTTCTATAATAGACACTCTACCGACTTTCTTCATTGAGAACAGTGAATGGGAGTTGGTTGACATACATGCCAAGGTTATAGACGTCCAAATGATATATATATCAAGTGTTGCATCGTTTGAGTTTCTCCTGAAACGCAAGAGCATGTTTTATATAGTGAGTATCATCTTTCCTATGGCTCTTCTCTCTCTGCTCAACGCCTGTGTGTTCCTCCTACCAGCTGACTCGGGAGAGAAGATGTCCTACCTCATCTCAATATTTGTGTCCTATGCAGTATTCATGAACTTCGTCCATGACTCGATCCCCAAGTCTGGAGACGTGTGTCGACTGTCTGTGTACCTGACCCTCATCCTCTGCCAGAGCTCCCTGACCATCATCACCACAATGGCCAGACTCAATGTCCGCAATAATGGTCTCCTATTTCAGACCAAGACGGACGTACAGCCAGCAATCGACAATGCAAACACGACCAGCACTGAACGAACGAGTGTAAAATCTGCGTCAAATGTCCGCCACGCAGACTACGTTCTGTTCGGCATGTTCCTGCTTCTGGCTCTGATGTCCCTGCTGGTGTTTTGCGTATAAGACAGCATTCGTCTAGAGCTCAACATCCAATTCCCCTGTGTGATGGAAGGTCTGTGGTGTAATTATCATTTATTCAAATGAGCATAGAGTTATTCAGTGACATGTAGTGATTCCTTCAGTAATTATTCTCTCTGTGATCAATGAGTGAGTGAGTGAGTGAATTGGGTTTAGCGACGCTTTTAACAGTATTCCACCTATATCACGGCGTAAAATGTGCTGAGATACGATACAATGGAACGATTAAAAAATGACCACACCACGGCTTCGCGTCCAAGATTACTGCACGTAGCTACGAGCATGTGTGTGTCTGCTTGAACTGATGCCAATTTTAGCCCACTGAGACAAGTTTAACAAGAATAACCAACTCAACACAGTATACTGACTCAAGTGGAAATCCATGGCTGCACACGTCAGGACTACGTCTTCTATATGAGTGAGTGCTAGCTGCTAGCTATTGGAGGTTAGCTGGCGGTATTACTGTATTGTTAAACGCTGTTTGGTGGACTTGTACATGAAGCAATCATTCATCAAGCAAAATGTTGTGTTTAATTTGCATGGTAAACGTCTTTTGGACCTTGAGCGAGTGAGTGAGTTGGGTTTAACGCCGCTTGTAACAGTATTCCAGTTATATCACGGCGTGTCAGCTTAATGCGGGAGGAAAGCCCGAAGTGATGCAGGTCTCAGACGTTAACCACCCACGAGCAAAAGTATGGTGCTGACAAACCTAGAAACATAATCAAACCCACAATCATAGGTTTCTGGCGTGCCTACGGGACCCAACTCTGCTCAGCGAATCGCGGCGCCTCAGACGACTGGGCCACCCGTGACCCCTGAGATCAATGACATGCACATGAGTGTAGATGTGTGTGACGGAGATTCTCCTGTTGCCTTCAATGTGATTATTTGACTCATGTACTGACAGTCAATATGTTGCGCTATTTTTTAGTTGAGATTTCGAATTTTTTAGGGACTTTTGTATATATTCCTAAATCAAATTTACCTGACAGTGAATGTTTTTAGTGACAGGCTGTATATAATTGAATGCTTTTCCACATATAACATTAGTCAACTGAGCAAATTATGTCTCTGTGACAAGTCATTAAAATACACACGACCTTTGGAAAATGGAAAACTTTATGAAAGTGCCGTGGTCACGTACTTGCAGAAAACGGACTTAATACCAAAAGCCATCAATGAAGTTTTCAGTACAAAATTAAAATAGATGGATCCTTCTTATGCCAACGTAGAGAGCGAGACAGCAGCGTTTAATGGGGACAGGAAGAGCGTGATAATCTGGCTGTCTTTGAATCTGATACGGAAAGGTTTTGTAATGATTTGTAACTATGTGTCATAGCGACTGATTTAAACACCCATTGTCTGAAGAACATTTAATTGCAAAGGCTCATTACCCTGGAGCCATGACATCTATGGCCTTGAAAAACTTAATTTTTATTTATAAGATGCTAATCCTAATTGTTAATCCCCATTTTTTGTGTACATCGACCGTCTGCCATCCTGCTGAAAAATTACTGTTTACATTTATATTTATTACTTACTAAATGTCAGCTAACCATGGCTATATAAGCCTTGGTCCAGAGAGGAAGAAAAAAAGAAAGGTCTTATTCTTAGCCTAGCTAGGGTTAGGCTGGGTGCTCTGGGGCACCTAGACAACAACCACAACCACTACGTGCTGACCTGACACAGCGTCTTTTGTATGTATATATCTACATATACATGTATAAAGTAAAAGTGTATATACCGCAAGACATCGTCTCCCAAGTTGTCACTTCCTACTGAGAACCATACGTCGGCCCCTTGCATATACGAGTATGCAAATTATTCATTAATCAACGTCAGACCAGACACGCGTGGTAATATGGGTGAAGCCTGCGTTCACATATTCCAGCCTGATTGACCATTCTTATGAGCTTACTCCTAATCCAATATGTTCTGAGTGAGTGAGTGCTAGCTGCTAGCTATTGGAGGTTAGCTGGCGGTATTACTGTATTGTTAAACGCTGTTTGGTGGACTTGTACATGAAGCAATCATTCATCAAGCAAAATGTTGTGTTTAATTTGCATGGTAAACGTCTTTTGGACCTTGAGCGAGTGAGTGAGTGAGTTGGGTTTAACGCCGCTTGTAACAGTATTCAAGTTATATCACGGCGTGTCAGCTTAATGCGGAAAGAAAGCCCGAAGTGATGCAGGTATCGGACGTTAACCACTTCGGTGATACCCACGAGCACGGGTATGGTGCTGCCAAACCTAGAAACATAATCGGGGCGAACCGGCATTCAAACCCACAATCATAGGTTTCTAGGGTGCCTGTGAGACGCAACTCTGCATAGCGAATTACGGCGCCTTAGACGACTGGGCCATCCGTGCCGCCCAATATGTTCTGAATCTGCATCAGTTGAAACGATCGGTTGTAATATGTTTATCTACATGTTTAGTTTGTTGTCTTGAATTACAACGTTTTGCATATCGACAACAGCGAGCGGAATGTACCGTGCTTGAGTTGGAAATTCCGCTCATGTTTTTGATATGGAACAGGTATTCTGCATATTGAATATCTGTTGTTTCATTAATAAATGTGTTGTAACAAATTATACCGATGTGGTCCTTCATTACTCCAAGAGATCATTTCCTTTCTTATTGATACACGTGTATATTAAGACTCTTACATTTAACACATGTTTTATTCGGCGAAAGAAACGGGGTAAGGTGAGGCGAAATGGAATTTAACCCTCTTGATGACGGGTTTCTGACGTCAATGTTGTGGAGTTCTGTAAAGCGTGAATAGTAGTCACATAGGACTGGGTCTTCCCCAGTACAATTTTATGCAGAGATGTATAATGCACTGCAAAGTTTTGTTATCTGTGAGAAAACAAGAAATGGCGACACTCTGAAATATATCGATACATTTACTGTGCGACGAAAATGTGTATTTGACAGTCTCGTGTAAACTGTAGGTGAACAAAATACTGCCTGATATCTCAGCGACGTATTGGGATATCAAATAGACGTGTAAGCTTATGTAGATATGTAAAACTATAAATGAACCCGTGAAGATCCTGGTTAGAAGAGGTCTTCAGCAACCCATGCTTGCCATAAAAGGCAACTATGCGTGTCGTAAGAGGCGACTAGTCAGACTTGGTTGATGCATGTACGCGTATCCTAATTGCGTGGATCGATGCTCATGATGTCAATCTGGTCCAGACTTGATTTTGTACAGACTGCCGTCATATAGCTGGAATATTGCTGAGTGTGACGTTAAACAACAAACACACGTGTGATTCATTAGCGGCGGTGTGATGTGGTCGTACTTGTCAGTTTCAGTTAGAAACCTTGCTGCAACTTTTGAACACATTGTAACTTGTGTGGCTCGTTTTGAGGAATGTCTTGACCTAGAGCTTGCCATTCACTAAGCTGTCAATCAATGGCCTGTCAACGTATCGTCTAATGTTGCTGAGATGACAGACAGCAGAATTGCACATAGTAGTGGACATCCATATCGAGACCATACCATAATAATGCCAATTATGTTAAGGATTGACTGTGGTTTTTTTTCGGTTCATGGAGGTATGAATCGAAAAACGTATGTGCAATCTGTATCGCTTATAATTAAATTCGACAACGAAAACATATAATATTTTAACCAAAAACAGTTGTTCATATCACAGCAGACAAAAATGACGAGATTGATAAACATTCCAGGTGTAGGAATACATACTGTGGCGTGACATGAATCAGGTGATTGTTTAATCTATGCACATAACTTGACACGCCCACAAAGTCAGTAGCCAATCAATGGAGAGTAGGATTAAAACACAGGTCATAGGACCTGTCAATCAAGGCAAGAGGCGAGAAGAACTGCAACAGTCAGACTGCAACGAGCCGGAACAAATATGTCCGGGTGAAGGTGGCTGTTACAAATGACATGGTCAGTTACCGCCAGATTCGAACATTAGTTCCCTGGGTACGGGAAGACCCAGTTGGAAAAATGCTAGTTAGAAATAAAACCTGAAGACATGAAAGTTAGGGAACCGAGGCCAGCGGGAAAAATAACAGTCGAGCGAGCCTGTACGTTTGCTGTTTGGTCTAGTTGTTTTATTTCCACCAACATCAGTCTTTGGAATAATTTTACATTCAGCTGTTATCAAAATATATGTTTATGTAATAATTGCCTCAGTTTTCAGATATAGTCTGATCAATTGTAAATAAGAACAGAGTTCCATTTGTTCGATCACTATACTTGAGAGAACCAGCGTGAAATGACAATAACTTAACAAGTACTGAACAGGTTGAAACACGGGAGTGTTTATAATTATATAAACAAAGACAATAGTTAAGCACACCCTAATATATTTCATTATTGTTTGGTCCCAATATTTGTAACAGTCATGAAAGATATAATTACGGGAATAATTATGTTTTCTCGAGATGATGTAATCGGTCATGCGTGACGAAAGCTCGCGTGTCATGCATGGTATGCCCGTGCAACATGGTACCCTCGAGTATCTTTAAAAGCAGTATATCCAAACGTTAAAATTGCTTTGTTAAACTCGGTGTTAAACAGTTTTTCCATGACATTGTGTTTCCATGGCACGAAGGCGATTATCAAACGCCACAAGATGGCAAATTATCGGCATGCATAACGCAGGAATGTATTGTAATGCCATTGGACGGAATTTGGGGTATCATCACACTGTCCCAATCCGTTGAGTCGAGAAACATTCTCAGACCCGTGATGTATAGGACCGTCCCAGATCCGGAAGACCTCCTGTGGCGACACATTGTGAAGACCGGGACCTTCTTCGTCTCATACGCTGAGAAAACCTTTTTAACAAGTACTCGTCTGAAACAGCTGTGGTTGTCCAATCATCGTTTCAGCACCAGAACCGTCAGGAACCGGCTGAAAGCAGCAGGACTGAGGGCTGGACGAGTCATAAAGCATCCCTTGTTGAAAGATCACCTTAAATTA
This sequence comes from Haliotis cracherodii, assembly GCF_022045235.1. NCBI lineage: Eukaryota > Metazoa > Mollusca > Gastropoda > Lepetellida > Haliotidae > Haliotis > Haliotis cracherodii. The sequence continues at coordinate 35,772,063 of NW_027266268.1, read as the reverse complement.
GTATTGTGTATTGCGCTCATCCAGGCACATGGTGGTTATAACCACCACTAATCTGTTTCACGTGTCATGTCAAGTGGAGACTTTAAGGAACATTTTCACAGAAACATCAAACGTAACTCGTATACTTAATCCTGCAGCTTCATACTTTTTTTAGGTATTGTCTAAGGTCAAAAACAGTACCTGCGTTACCATGATGTTTTTGTCAGCAAATTTCAATCATAACTCACCAATATCTTCTTTATTTGTTATCAAATGTTTGTTCTATCTGATGACATTGGTATCGCCCAGCTCCTGTGGTCAGTCATCCCGTGCCATGATTTTTTTCATTTGTCATGGTTCAGAAGGGCAGTCGTGTAGCCTAGTGGTAAAAGCGTTCGCTCGTCTCGCTGAAGACTCGGGTTCGATTCCCGACATGGGTACAATGTGTGAAGCCCATTTCTGGTGACCCCCGCCGTGATTTACGATTTCTGTTGAATTTACCAGATCATTGTAATGTATATATTTGTAATTCCATACATCGTGTATGTATGCAGTGTATAGAATGATGAGACGAATGGATCTATCAAAATAGGTGAAAATGCTCTAAAAACATTCGAACAAACTATAATATTCAACACAGACGTAGGTGAACATACGACCTGAAGCACGAGCAACTTATCAATGACAAACAATCAAGAAAGTAGTCCGTCATAATCTGACCTCAGGTCATCACCATGGAGTAGCCAATCATGAGCCTGGAGGTTGTTCTCATACGTATGTTTGATACCAGTTATCTCAAATGCGTTTCTCACCCACAGGTGTATAGGAAATATGTATCTCCAATCAGACTGACTGTGGCCTTGCTAGTGGGTTTAGCCAATGTAATGGGTAAAAAGGAGACAATGCATCTTTTATGCACTTTCAGTAGGAAGCTGAGTTTAACAATTATTCGTATTTACACAGCATATGCATCATTTTTTTTCTGAAATCATTATGGTTTAAATGAGAAAATCGGATGAAATATAAGAAAGTTAGTTCAAGAAAGTTAAATATCTAGTTTTACATTAATGATCGTTAATTGAGGTGACTGTAAACTTTTAAGAAAATATATCAACTATAAACTCAATTCACTAGTCGTGGAAATATTTTCATAAACTTCAAACTTTTGTCACGACAGTATTCCATTACTTTTATCAAACTGCACAGAGTATTTATTCTCTGCCGATGTACATCATAATCAATATACAATAATGTTAGCAAAATATTGCATTAATGTACTTTCAGGTTCACATACCTTTTAAGAGTAAAGATCTGCGATATCTTATTTCTGAATTTTATCGCATGAACATTTTATCCATAATACATATACGTGGTTGACAAACTATGTATATATTGCAGGAAGTGCAGATCCAAATAACACGTCTGACTTGTGAACAAGCCGTCAATTAACAATGTTTTTCAAATGCTCAACACTGAGTTTATCAGAACAGCGAGATTGTGTCCATGAAATTATCATTTCCAGTACGGGTGCATACCTGCAGGATTCAATATAAAATGACTGCTCTCTGTTTGCAGCTCAATGGGTCCGTGTGCATACATATTCCAGCCCACGAAGTGAGACCTGTTCTCAACTGCATGATTCAACTGAAAGTTATAGTCTCTTCTTACAGAACGTGGGGCAGATATTTTTATAGCAACAAGCATTTGTTTGTGAAGCGCTTACTACCGCCAAGAGATGCGTTCAAAGCTTCTCGCTTTTGATTCCCCGTTTAATGGATACGTGTGTACTCTTGTTTCAGCCCACGCGACAGTGTACAACCAGAGTCACTGTCGTAACCTAAGCAACTAGCTGAAATAGAACAACATCTGCATATCAATACATGTCATTGTAAACATCACCACCGAACACTGACATCATGTTTTTCATGTCTGCAATAACGCTGTCACTGCTCTTCACCGTATCAGGAGCTAGTATCTCCAACAGACACAAGTCAGCATTAGGAAGACTGAAGACATATCTCCAAGGGGACACTGTTAGTGATGGCATCAGTAGTGATCTCTCAAATGAGAAACAGGTTAACATGAGTGTGTTGCCAATGTCCATCTCTAATCTCAATGCAGCCGAACAGACATTCACTTTTAGTTTGGGGATCGCCATGACGTGGTTCGACCCTGATCTGGCTTGGAACAAAACTGATTATGATGATATTGAACAGGTGACTATCTCGAAAGACTACGTGTGGACACCTTCCGTGACCATCCCTAATGGCATCAACAACATTGCCCCGATTTCAAGACAATCCCCCGAACTTTACAGTGATGGAAAAGCACAACTTACAATCACTGACAGTTTCACGACCAGTTGTCAAATAGACATCACTCTTTACCCGTTTGACCAGCAGCAATGTGACATCATGTTCATGCCTGCAAGTCATTACAACCTTGGACTTGAAACGATTGGTTCTATTATTACAAGATTACCTATTTTCTTAATTAAGAACAGTGAGTGGGAGTTGGTTGACATACGCGCCAAGGTTGTAGACGTCCAAAGGGAACAGATATCAAGTTTGGTATCATTTGAGTTTTTTCTGAAACGCAAGAGCATGTTCTATATAGTGAGTATCATCTTTCCTATGGCTCTTCTCTCTCTGCTCAACGCCTGTGTGTTCCTCCTACCAGCTGACTCTGGAGAGAAGATGTCCTACCTCATCTCAATATTCGTGTCCTATGCTGTGTTCATGAACTTCGTCAATGACTCAATCCCCAAGTCTGGAGACGTGTGTCGACTGTCTGTGTACCTGACCATCATCCTCTGTCAGAGCTGCCTTGCTATCATCACCACCATGGCCACACTCAATGTCCGCAATAATGGTCACCTATTTCAGACCAAGGCAGATGTACAGCCAGGGAACGACACATTAAACAGCAACAGTACAGCACGCCTGCATGTAATGTGTGCGTCAAAGGCCCGCCGTGCAGACCATGTTTTCTTCTTGGTGTTCCTGTTTCTGGCAATGATGTCGCTGCTGGTGTTTTGTGTATAAGGCGACATTTATCTGGAACCCTCACTGTGTGATGGAAGGCCTGTTTACGTTGTATTATTAGCATTTTAAATGTGGGATGTGTGGTGATTTAATGTGAACATAAACACACACACACACACACACACACACACACACACACACACACACACACATGCGTCACTCAATGAGAGAAACATGATATTTCACTTGATACATGAAATATCCTCTGTTTATTTGTCTTAGTATCGGCATATGAGTTTCAAAAAGTATATTACATTGAGGTTAACCGGGAGTTTTTACAACTTTCATTATAATGTTAATAAATTTACATAGTTTCTTTGGACAGATGTCTAATGTCAGTTAAATATTTCCTGGAGTTGTAACATATTTGGTCTTTCTGAATTGTGTTTAAAGATGTAGATTTTTGTTCAGTGACATATTTTGAAAATATTTAGTTATTAATCCCCAATGTCAAAACTAACATAAACGTTCATTCAACAGAGTTTAATTCCATCTTCGGGAGGCGATGACAAGATGTTCAAAAGAATAGTTATTTATAGGATAGGTGTGGAGGAATGTTTATTAAATATGTTTCAATTTTTTTGGCGATTTTTAAAAATACGATATCTGGAGCATTTTACTAGAATTTGAAATTATCGCCAAGATTACCAATATGTATCAGAGAGAAATTTGGCGACATATGATTTCAAACAGAATATTTTTTTTGATAAAAGACAACCGTTTATAAGTCCGTTGATTTACAAATGAGTCTCTATACAAAACTGAATGCAATACAAACAAATATAGTTGGCTACATAATTCTGACATAAGCTTCGACGAGAAATTTAACATTTAACATTACTTCAATTAACATCCAGACATCAGGGAGTTGGTAGGAATTGGCTCTAAACCAATTTTGTTTCATAACCAAGTCTCACAAAAGCAACGGGTACGGGGTGCGGGGTGCGTACATGAAGGATCAGAATCAAACTAAACCTGGGAGCCCACAAACAGTAACTGCTATGGGGCTTAACTCTACAAGGTGAATTGCAGAACTTCAAACAACACAATGTGACACATATATTTTTTTCAGATATCTTATATGTTTAATTTACTTGTACTAATTATTGTGAATTAGGTTCGTGTCAACTTTCTATCTCTCTGTTTGACCCGTTTTAACACAACCTTTAGAAAACATTATGTGATGTGCTTATTCCTGTTCTATCATCTTCTCAATCCGAGCAATTCTAATATTTTTGTCTATATGTGAACTTTGGATGAATGCATAAAATGTCAAAGTTCATGAAGGGTGTCATGTAGTTTATTTTCCCCACTGTTTGCATATTGACGACCACGAGCAGTATCTTCCAAGGGAAGGACATTTCATGGAATTCATGCTTTACCAAACCAGTTGAAGAGTCCACCGACTCAAGCAGTTTTTGCTAACAATACCATGTTAACACATGGTCAGTTATCTGTCAGTTGCTATGCTATTCAGTATTTCTTAAACGTGTGCGGTAAACATTAGATGAATCAAACACTAGTCAGTCAAACAAAACAGTATCCTATGATAGGAATGATCCCATTGGAAACTGTTAAGGAACTAGTCTTGTCATACTTATCCACTGCTAATCGTGGGATACATAGTCAACTATTATGTGGTGGGCGATCATGAAACTGTAATCTGCATGAAAACATTCAACCAAATTATCATACCCAATGAAACACCGATCCTTATCACATGCGTGAGAGTTATGTTCAGATCAGGTATATGATCAGGCGGTACGTCTATGCACACGTGCTGCACGGGCAGTCGACACACAATAGAATATTAAAAGGTGTGTCTGCACTCATGAACGTTCCCAAGCAGTATTCCTTTAGTTAAATGAAAGAGTATCTCCTGGAGGAATTCCTGCTGCTTGCTCCTTGAAGGCGAGAGTGAATTTGGTTTAAGGCAAGATTAAAATATTCCTAAATCCTAAATTACATGAAGCAAAAAAATACTTGTTTCTTGAACGTGTTGCAAAGGATTCAAAAGATGGTCAACTTGTCATGTGTCGTCTGGTGAAGGTGTTGCAACCTGTCCTAGCTTAATTTATGCCACTTTCATCTTCCTAAAAGTGACCAAACCCCAATAACCATAAGAACAGCAGGTGTTCGCGGAGTGAGTGATTGAGTATGGTTTTACGCCGCCTTTAGCAATATTCCGGCAATACGACAGCAGGGGACACCAGAAATGGGCTTCACACATTGTACCCATGTCGGGAAACGAACCCAGGTGTTCGGCGTGACGAGCGAATGCTTTAACCACTAGGTTACCTGACCGCCCCAGGTGTTCACGGAAAGGTAAGTGTATCCTGACCCACCGATGTCACCCGACACAAACGCATGCAAAGGCAAGTCACGCAATCACCTAATATATACGATAACATAGGGAATTGTATCGGACATAATTGTTTGTAAAATCTTAACAGTCCTTCATATTTTGATAGCTTTACTAAGACCTTGAATGTTGTAACTCTGATCACACAATCTTTGAGGAATGTTGAAATCTTCACAGAAAGCGCATGCTTGATTGTATCTCACAAGTTACGGGATGCCGACACCAAGGGCTTGAGCTGCTACAATTTTGCTCAACATAAAGGACTATTGGAAAGTGGAAGTCATCCCTTTGGTCATGCAGTTTTGTGTGATAAATTTGTGTCACTTTGAATCTTTATAAATATATCTAATTATTTTAGGATAATGCTTTTGCAGAAGTAGATGCTGCACCATTGCAAAAAAAACACAAAGGCTTGAGTTTGATGTAAGGCCACAGGTTTATACACAGAAAAGTACAAGGACTGGAGAACACTCCTGGGCTAGGAAACGCTCAACAAGGCTGACTGTCAACCTGATGGTGCCCGGACAGAACAGCAAACGCAGCTCCGAGGGTAATCCATACACAGCCAAATGATGGGACACCCCAGGGAAATGAGTGAGTGAGTATGGTTTTACGCCGCTTTTAGCAATATTCCAGCAATATCACGGCGGGGGACACCAGAAATGGGCTTCACACATTGTACCTATGTCGGTAATTGAACCCAAGTCTTCGGCGTGGCGTGCGAACGCTTTAACCACTAGGCTACCCTTAACTAGTTGAGCCCTTTCTATCGCCTTTGGGTTGACAGCTCCATGCAAGTGTAACCGTGGTAGCACTTCTGACCAAACAAGAACTGTACTTGGCAGTAGTTGAGCTAGGTAGTAGATATCAACAGTAACATGCCAAACGAGGGAACCAATATTCTGGTCAACAAGATCACTTGATCCCAAATGCAAGAGTATTAGACTTGGGGGAGGTCGAGGGCCTAATTGTGTCTGGAAGATTTGCACGAGTTCTGACCACCTCATCCCCCACTTTCCAAACCAGTAAAATCGTAAGCCTAGGCTGGCCAGACCCAGATTGTTTCCCAGTTTCAACCACAACGACTGACGATGGCCCCAATAAATGAACAAGAACCCTATTATCCACACATCTGGAATAATAATAATTATTTATAAATATCAAATTACCTGAAGTTATTGATTGTGCATTCAAAGTTTAGAGTCTAATGTAAGTTGAGTACACCTTAGACTTCCATCGACCCCACAACTGTTTTGTCTCCGATGACACGCCCATGTCTGCGGCAGTAGTGGCTGCTCCAATGTGGAACGAGTGTGATTTGAACTTACATGGATCGAGTCCCATATGTCTGAAGCATTTGGAAACCATAGCTGCAAACTGGTATCTTGTTCAAGGTTGACAGTTCCTTTTGCAATCTGGAAAAAATGAACCCGCTGGACAAAGTGCAAGGTATTGCTTCATTGCTTTTAGTGGGCATATTTTACTTGCATTACCTTGGATATGGAGTGTGCAACCCTTTGCTAACTGATCTGTCTTTGACAATCTCATGGTTACTTCTAAAAATGTCTTCTGGACTGTGACATCTGAAATCCTAAGAGCCCGTTCCAAATGAAGATGGTCAGTGTAAAGCAACTCGCCAACTCTCATGAAACTGAAAAAGGCCAGACGAAATGCAGTTGTAAACAAAATAGCTTCATGTGGAGAACAGCAAAGAGCATTAAGAGCTTGAGGCATCTTAATCAATATGGAATACATGATTGGAGCCCTGCCGTCCCTATGACCCTTGAGTCGTTCGGAGCCTTTCAGCATCTCTTAGACGATAAAATTGCTTGTGGTATCTTGCAATCCTGTGAGTTGATGTTGGTAGCTTATCGATGATAGGTGCTGACACTGTGTCGAGTGGGCCAAACCTGTAATGCAAAACAAAAATGCAATATATGTTGTAAGTTGTCCTGACGGTGCCGGCCAAAGATAAAGAAAGTTGAACTGTTGTCGAAAGCATGAAAAACTGGTCAGTGCTCCCTAGTAAGCCTTCCTCTTATTGTGTGAAATAGCCACCACTAGTAATCGGTTTGCTTCTCTTCCGCAATCTTCCAAACTGTGTCTGGTATAAGAGTAGCTGCCAAATCTGCATCTGGAGCCAGCTGCAGGAATTTCTCTAACTGAAAACGAGAAAGTGCATCAGCAAGAACATTCTTATCCCCCTCAATGTACTCACCTCTAATTGTGATATTCGACTCCAAACAATACAAGACAAGACAAGATCTCATTATGGAAACTCCATTGAACTATAAAAATCTCAGCCAAATCTTAGGTCACTCTTCATGTTCTTTGACAATCTTATGTGGTGGTGAGGCTTCCTACCAAATGTTGCATTAACCATTCGTCGGAGGAAACATCTGCCTGATGGAACTGCATTGCACAGGAAATTAAGTAAACCAAGTAACGACTGCACTTCCTATAATCTAACCTTTGAACGTGCCAAAAATTGATTTATAGCATCTAACGAATAAGAGAGCTTCTACTCCTGCACACGCACATACATGTTGAGCGAGTCTAGTTCCAAGCCTAAAAATGTCAGCTTTGTTGTTGTCCCAACTGTCTTCTCTGTAGCTATTGGTACACCAAGATCAGCACATACTGATATGAATGAATCCAGAGCGATTTGGCAGTGGTTTGTAGCTTTTTTGCCTCCAAAAAGGAAGTTGTCAAGGTAATACATACTTTTTCCATTGCTGAATCTTTCGGCTTAAGTCCATTTAATAAAAGTTGAAAATCTTTCAAACAAAGAGCAACTTGCTGAACAACCCATTGGTAAACATTTGTCAATGTGAAATTTGTTTTCCAAAGTAAACCTAATAACCTAAAGTCTCCTGGCCAGATAGGCATTAAGCAAAAAGCACTCTTTACATCGGCTTTAGCCAGCAAAGCTCCCTGCCCTAGCTGCTGAACCATTTTAACTGCCTGGTCAAATGTAGTGTACTGAACTAAAGACAAACTTTCATCAATAAAATCATTTATGCTCTGACCTTCTGGAAAAAGATAGGTGGTGTATTAAACTATAATCTCCTGGGGTGTTCTTAGGGACCAATCCAAGCTGAAACATTAAAATGTGGTAGATGAGGAAAGTCAAATGGGTCTGCTATTCTACCCAAGCCCAAGTTTTTGAGTGTGACACGAGTTGATGACTTTTAACAGATTTGAGATTTCTTGCCATAGCACCTACCACGGTTGAAGTTGTTACATTGTTACATGTGTTGACGTGTCGTTTTTGAAATTCAGAAAACCCAGAACTGACCTGTTGATCGTAAGGTGTCTGTACAAACAACATCAACAATTCCACATTCAATTTTCCCCATGGTAGTGACTGGTCACGAGACTGGCGAAGACGATATTGTTCATCATAGGTTCTCCATCCCAAACCAGTATGACGAGACGCTGCTAAACGGACAGTATTCATGTGTTTCAGTAAACCATCCTGCTCTGGACATAAATACTCATGTAAGTTGTGAAAGCCGTTGTCCAATCAAAAATGTTTTCAATTCTCTTGCCTTGAGACTTTGGCCTCCACTCCAGCTGTCCATCTGTACTGATGAATACTGCCGAAGTTGTCATATAATCCATCCAATCTCTGTCTGGTTTAAGCAATAGTGTGAAATTGATGTACTCACCATTCCATATTTTGTTTTTGATGTTGGCAGAGACATTACAACCCAGGTTTGTGTTGTTGTAGATAGTGGCATGTTTAACATGTCAACATTTTGAAACATGGGAATGCCTTGCGAATTATGAGGAGCAATTGGGTTACTAACCACGCTAGGAGCATGGTTATGATACTGGAATTGAGGGACATAATTTGAAATTCAGGGAGAGTAAATTTGTGAGTTAACTGTTGGGGTATATGCATTATTAGGATAAAAACCAATTTGCACAGACTCACCTCTTGAAGGAGCAGTGGTAACAGGCATTATCTCGTCAATAGCCTCTGGGACCACGTGGACCTCTGCTTCGGCCATGCTGCTGTCGCCATTTTCTCTGTCTCAATGAAAAGCACTCTAAGACATCGCATCGTTTGGAGCAACTTTCTGCGACCTTTGACGCCTCTGACAGACCCCCTTTCTTGTGACGACACCATGCTTTAAATTTAGCTGCAACATGAATTACTTTCCTTTGTTTAGTGCATGTGAAGAACAAAGACTGAATAATACACTAATAAGGTGCCTTGCACTATTAAACCAGAAAGAGTAGCTTCCCTTTGACCGTGGAACACAAAAGCAGGGGAAGAAAGCCGCTTGAATTGGAATAATGTAAGATTAGCAAAATAATGCATTTTATTAATTAGTAATAAACTTAAATATCGAACAGATGAGTCAGTGTCACAGGATTCTTTTCTTCTTGTTGGGGTGGGTAATTCACTAGAGGGGCTCATCTGACCATCGACATACCTGAAGCCTGAGACTTCTGGGCAAATTTCCGTGTTTTGATTTTTCAAGTACGAGCGGAAATTCCGATTCAAATGTATAAATATATATATCAGCAAGTAGGAGAACACATTCGGTTCCCATATGGATGCATGCATTACATGAATGTCATCAATGAAGAAGTCATGTTTTTCAACTATCGTTAATCCATTTTTTGTGTCTCTCGCTTTTTTTATTGCTAAAATCGATGTATGTCGTTACTTACTCAATCAGATAACCTTTCGTTTTCTTTTTCGGCCAATTGTCCTGAACCTAATATTCTATGGTCACTAAAGTTTTTAGTCTGGGCCTTCTGGGCCTCAAACGAAGTGACCCTGCTTTCAAAAGATTGATGACATGGCGACTGGACGGCGAAGGTGGTGGTGGCGCCGGCAACCTATCATCAAAACCCTTCGTGCTCCAAAGATGAATCTTGGATCCATAAGCATCCCCCAGCTTAGTCACCATGGTTCTCTCACTCACATTCGTACTGCTGATCTTCCTCTCTGCCATTTTCTCGATGCGATGATTTTTTTCACAAGTGACTCCACTCGAGTGGCTTCCCTCTTTATAGGAGAGGGACCAGATCGAACATCTCTGCACGCTGATTGGTCCACAGCATGGCCAGCTGATTGGTACGTTCCGTCGCCCGCCCCTAGCCCCGGTGTTCCAAAAAAGACTGACCCTTGTGTTTCTTTTCCATAGGAAATGGATTTTTCCATGGGAGAGAAAGCACAACTTCGGTTCGACCAATCAGATACCCGCACAGGGCGAGCATGCTCTCAGATTGGTCGACAACCCAACCGTATTAAGGGGCAGATGTCGATCCTGTTATTTTTTCTCTGGGGTGTGCACAACACAACTTTTAAACCCCCACTCACATGATCTAACAAAAACAAAAAGTCACAGGATGAGGGGGTCGTCCTGTGATTTTTGTGAACAGGAAACTTTTTTTCTTCTTTTTTTTTTGCAACTAGGGTGTGAACGTATGTACACTCATAAAACGCAGTGAACAAGAACTTTTTGCCACTACGGGGTGAACGTATGTACATTCCTAAAACGCAGGGACAAGTGTCAGGTCAATAATGGCAGAAAGGTTGGTTCCTTTGATGTAGACTATGCGTCTGGGCACTCAGTTGAAAGGCAGGCATCTCATCCACAGGAACAGAGGTAGACGATTGGTATGAAATCATTCTAATACCGTGGCATCATTCTTGACGGTGTCCTTCCAGTCCAAAGTATCTAACACTTGATTAAAAGTCATCCACGCATGCGATAGGTCAGCATGTAGATACAGTACACCCCACACAACGTGCTGTATTCATGTTGTAAGGGGTGTGTATTCCATCGTTGTTCAATATGACCCATGCAGTTCAAAGTCTCTTTAAACAGGGGTAATGAATACAGTCAATAGCTATCCATCATTTCCACGGATCCAGGAGCTGGACGGTAGATGCTCACCCAATGTGTGCCAGGTTGATCGCTTGAATCTGTGTTTACCTCGTAGGCTTTGGGGTAAAAGGGGTCATACTCTTGCCATCCCAGTCTGGCAAAGTCATCTCTGGCCAGGGTGCCTCGGTAGATGGTATGAAGTGGTTCGTCCTCAGCCACGATGACTTCTAAATCCAAGTGGTTCATCCATGGTAGGAAGAGGGTAAATAAAAAAGTGAGGCATGACCGTCTGTCACCGCCCTTTTTTATACCATCATCGCATTCTGGAATCTGGATTTCCAAACCCAACTTGCCAGTGTGTCGAGGATAGTTGATGCCTTCATCAGCGCCAAGGTCTAGGGTGAGATCCACCACCCACAAGGTGTAACTTTGAGCAAAGTCCTTGGAAGTCAGCTCAAAGGATTCAGGCAAGCACAACTGCCCCGTGTTTTGGAACAGATTCATGTAGACTTGTTTCAATTGGGCGGTGTTGTTGCTGAAGTCATTTCCGTGCCATGGACTTCCTGACCATTGACCTCTCAGCTTCATCATGGTGACATGGTTGTGTTTGAAGTTGTACAGATTCTTCTCTTTGCTTCCTACATAGGAACTATTGTCCACCAGTCCCAGGACCACGCGTTTTGGTAATTGGCCACCGATGAGCTGATCCTTGTGAAAGTCTCTACCGCTTCTCGGGATGTCATGGGCAGTTACTTGCACACGGGAAAGGGGATACTTGGCAGTCACCCCAGTGTTCAGACTGGACACATATGTTTCTCGGTCAGCAGGATCGATGTTGAGTTGACGGACATAAAATTCGGGTTTGGTCAGGGCTAGTTTGAAGACACCATCAGCAGCACACATGAAGAAGAACTCATCGGGACTTCGTAGCAATTCCAGTTTCATAGGGACACCATCCAGCAGATAAACGGTCTTGAAGAAACAGGTCACAGTGTAGACGTCCTGTCAGTTCCATTTCTTTGGTGCATTCTGTTTCTTGCATTCTCATCTGCATCAGGATTGAATGTGTCCATTTTACCAGCATAGTCGGCAAACCATCCAGGACATTGAAGTAGAGATGTTTTGGCTCCTGTACCATAACTCAGAATGGTTTCCAAGGCTCTGTAAGGGTAAGTGCCCATAGAGGGTGTGATCCTCTTTGTGTCTGATTGTGTCCCACTTGCACCCGCACTTAGCGAAACAGGGAATGCATCAAGTTGTTGACTGTGTGCCTACTTCTTTCGTCACGCATAGACATACTCTCAGGTAGCACTGTTTCAAATAAATGTAAGCGTTCACGGGATTGGAAATGTTAAACTGGAGTGGTCCTGCTACAGAGAGTGGTGCCAAGGGACTATAGCGAATCCATTGACCCTCATGCCCCAAGGTGGACACCGGGGGTACGGTAAAGAGATCAAACTGGGCCTTTGAACATTTGCAAGCATCTCAGCGTTCCTCCAAGACATCAATCAGGGCTGCTGTTCCGCGATGTTTCAGACTCTCTGACCATTTGTGTTTGCCAGCAACCACATCGCTCACAAACTCAGGTAGGATCTTGAGCACCGATGTTCCAGCAGATTTAAGGAAAGGCAACGTCATCTTCAAGATACCTCCGAGGCCACTGCCACGTTGATGATACTGTCCTTTGTATACTTTGATGCCACTCCCACGCTGTCAGTCCTCAATCCATCTCGTGCCAACGCGTGTATCAACATGTTGCTTCTGTTTTAGCGTTGACGTCTGAAGTGAAGTGTCACTATGGCTTTCCCCATTTGAAATGGCAATGGTCGCCCGTGTCGTCCATGATATAGAGTTTAATACCGCCAAAGGAACCATGTCGCAGTCCGAGGTAGCGAATGTGTTGAGGGCTTTTAATCACCACACTCTCTTGCATCATTTTCTTTGACACGGGCACGTGGATCAGCAATGGCGCCATCGTATTGCCCTCAATTTGATCTTCGACCAGGTCGGTGTAAATGTACACAGTATCAAATCCTGACAGACGATGCGCTTTTGTATCACCTGTGATTTCCATATAGCCACCTACAAGGGAGTTGCTCCCAATTGCCACTGGGCCAATGCACTCAAGGGGACAGGCGTCTCTGTGTAGGTTTTATAGTCCCCCTCACTGAGGTGCGGTAGTTGAACAAATCCGAGCATTCTCAAGAGTGGACTTGGCATGATCACTTCTGTGCCAGAGACTGATTTGCCCGAATGGAGTGCTACTTCTTCAGGGGCTTGGAATCACACCTTTCCATCTCCAAGCATGTCAAATTGTAGACTTGAGGATACCTGGCAGCAATGACAAACCGTTTCCCATCACTAAGGAGGCTGTCCGAGGACTGTTCTTTCAAGACACCCGTAATATGCTCCTATCAAATGGTTGAGGGTTTTCACCAAATCTGCAGATGAATAGACGCCTTTCTCATTAAGAAACTTCTTGCTTTTGGAACGAGGGCTCCATACTGTGTCTGTGGTATAGCGCTCCAAAAGGCTTTCATACACAAGAGATTTTTTTTCAGTTTGAGGTTCAACGCAAACCAGTCAAATGGGCCATGTTGTACCATGTCATAAGAAAGTGAATTTCACTGACTCCCACCTCCCACTGTTGACGATCCAGATACAGAGGATAAGGCAACATGATATTATATGCATTGACAGTGTTGTTTGGATAGATTTCCAGGGAGGCATCGCTGGGCAGGGTCATGTTAAAGTCTTGTTTCGAGAAAAGGGTGGCAGCCATGACGTCATGAGTTAGGGAATAAAACTCTGGGCGGATGAGGTATCAGGTTGAAGTCTTCTGGCGTATGTTGTGGGGATGTCTGGTGAGGCGGTCAAGGTGGGTGGTGGAAGTATGTAACTGGAAAGCAGGGCTGTCCACAACTGTTTCCCTCCATGATCCAAGGCCAAGGTCTTATTTTATCTGTAAATGATCTGCAGAGATCCACGAATTAAAACTGGCAGGGTAGCCAGACCAGGTCAGCAAGACCTTTCCTTGACACTGTTTCGGTCCTGGACGTCTTTTCAGCACACAATCCACGACATACACATCGTCTGTTTTCAAGATAGGCTGTATTTCTTCAGGGTAAAAGGTTTCTTTGAGGTCTTCACTATGATCATCTTTGATCGGATACACGGGAGGTGTTCTCCCTGTGAACAGACGGTCCACCGTAAACAGTTCCGTGGTCCAGTTGGGGAGATAGCCTTTCTCAAAGGTGACTTTGGCTTTGTTCAGACGTACACGTGTGCCCGGCAGTAAAAGAGATGGGGATCTTGTCTTGGGGGACGACAGTTTTCCATTTGCGCTGCTGCCGTCGTTGTCATCGTTGTTGTTCTTGTGGTTGCTGTTGTTGTTGTTCGTCCATGGAGTTTAACACCCGAATTTCTGACAGGGGATCTCTTGGGAGGACGTCCTCAGGTCACTGACTAATGGTCCCATGCACACGACGGTTGTACGACGGTTTTACGACGTGACCAACTGGGGTAAGACTTTCAAATAGTGTCTGGACCCATGCTGAGTAAAGTATCGCCACATTTTATTTTTTCATCACGGCTGCTTTCATTTCAGGATTTTTACTGGTGTAGAAATGAATGCTGTGCTTCGTCATGAGAGCTAAGATGACGATTCCTGTTCCCGTTCCTGTTTGACCGTTCCTGTTTTCCTTTTACTGTTCCGGTTACCATTCCTGCTTTTTCGTCATCCTCTTTTCTTCCAAACAGCGCTATTCAGGGCCATTCATCTCTCCCGAAAGATCGCTTTTCATCCTTACTTTGACTACCCTCTTCATCATCACCACCCACCGAAACAAACCAAAAACAAAGAACCCGACTCCCTTCCCTCCTCTTCCTCATCCCCCCCCCCCCCCCCCCCTCATCCACATCAGCATATGACAGTAAGACTAATAATTGTCGATATAAACATTTAGGTGTATGGTATTTCCTAATAAATTAAATCATCCATACTCATATCTCATCTCCTTAAGACTTTAATCTCAATGGCAGATCCGTTACAAAATGTATTTTTACAAGAAGTAAGATCAACGAAACAACACCAGCAATCTGGAACAGCACCACAAAATACTGCACGCATGCTTTTTATGTCTGTTAAAACCCTGTCCATACTTCCTATAGAACCACGTTGGCTTTAAAGCACAGAAGACATATATATATATATATATATATCCAAGGGAACAAGTTCTGGTTGCCACCCAAAGGCGAGACACAAATCCGTCTGTGCCCATGGGTTTCGCCAGTGTGGTGGATAAAAGGATCTTTACTTCATTTTCAGGTTTACTTGTTGTTCAGAAGTAGGGAACTGATTTTAACAATTATTTGTATTTACATTGCATTTGCATAATATTTTTTCTGAAATCATTATTGGTTTAAAATGAGGAAATAGGATGAAATATGAGAAAGTTAGTTCAAGAAAGTTTAATATCTAGTTTACATTAATGATCATTTATTGAGGTGACTGTAAAATTTTAAGAAAAATATATCAACTATAAACTCAATTCACTTGTCATTGTATAAATATTTTCATAAACTACAAACTTTCGCAACAACATTATTCCATTACTTTTATAAAAGTGGACAGAGTATTTATTCTCGGTCGATGTACACCATAATCAATATACAATTATATTAGCAAAATATTGCATTAATGTACCTTCAGGTTGACATACCTCTTAAGAGTAAAGATATGAGGTATCTTATTTCTGAATTTTATCGCACGAACATTCTATCCATAATACATATCCGTGGTTGACAAACTATGTATATATTGCAGGAAGTGCAGATGCAAATAGCAGGCCACAATTGTGAACAAACCGTCCATTAACAATGTCTTACAAATACTCAACACTGTGTTTATCAGTACAGCAAGATTGGGTCCATGACATCACCATTTCCATTATTGGTGCATAAGTGCATGATTCAACGAAAAGTGATTGCTCTCTGCTTACAGAAGGTGGAGGCAGTTTGTTTTTTCAGAAATAGCAAAAAACATTTGTTTATGAAGGCGATGTGCTTAAAGCTCCTTACATTTATTTCCCCGTTTACTGGCTCCATGAGTGTACATAGTCCAGCCAATGACGCAGTGCACCAATAAGAGTCACTGTAGTAACCTGAGCAACTGTTGAAATACATTACAACTGCATATCAATATATATCAATGCAGACATCACCACTGAACACTGAAATCAGGTTTTTCAAGTCAGCTATAGCGCTGTCGTTACTTGTCACCATATCAGGCGCCAGTATCTCTAATATAACCCAATCGACATTAAGTCGACTGAAGCGATATCTCCAAGGGAACACTGCTGAAGCTGGCATCAGTGTTCAACTCCTGGATGACAAACAGATCAACATAAGTTTGTTGCCAATGTCCATCTCCAATCTCAATGCAGCCGAGCAGACATTCAGCTTCAGTGCCGGTGTCATTATGACTTGGCTCGACCAAAATCGGGCTTGGAACAAAACTGAGTATGATGATATTGAAAACGTGACCATCTCGGAAGAATACATTTGGACGCCTTCCGTGATCCTCCCTAATGGTGTCGACAAGGTTGTTCCAAGTTCAATATCATCACCTGAAATTGAGAGTAGAGGAAAGGCAAAACTTGTAATCCTTGAGAGTTTCAAGACCAGTTGTCAAATAGACATCACTCTGTACCCGTTTGATCAGCAACAATGTGACATCATGTTCATGCCTGCAAATGATTACAAACTTGGAGTTTTTATGACTGGTTCTATTAAAACGAGATTACCTACTTTCTTCATTGAGAACAGTGAATGGGAGTTGGTTGACATACGCGCCAAGGTTGTAGACGTCCAAAGGGAACAGATATCAAGTTTGGTATCATTTGAGTTTTTTCTGAAACGCAAGAGCATGTTCTATATAGTGAGTATCATCTTTCCTATGGCTCTTCTCTCTCTGCTCAACGCCTGTGTGTTCCTCCTACCAGCTGACTCCGGAGAGAAGATGTCCTACCTTATCTCAATATTTGTGTCCTATGCAGTGTTCATGAATTTCGTCAACGACTCGATCCCCAAGTCTGGTGACGTTTGTCGACTCTCTGTGTACCTGACCCTCATCCTCTGTCAGAGCTGCCTGGCTATCATCACCACTATGGCCACACTCAACGTCCGCAATAATGGTCACCTATTTCAGACCAAGACAGATTTACAGCCAGAACACGACAACGTAAACACGAACAGCATTGAACGTCCGTTTGTGAAGTCAAACGTCCGACGCGCAGGCCACGTTTTGTTCGGGGTCTTTCTGCTTCTGGCACTGATGTCTCTGTTGGTATTTTGTGTATAAGAAGGAACTCGTCTGGACCTGAGCATTTGATCAACCCACTATGTGAGGGAATTCCTGCGGTGGAATTAGAATTTCATATGTGGGATTTGCAGTGAATTAATGTGATGTGTCGATTCCTTCAGTAATTATTCAATCTGTGATGAATGGTATGTGTGTTGACTTGTGTGACGGAGACTATCTTGTTACCGTCAATTTGACTAGATGACCCATGTCCTTACAGTCAATTGTATGTTGTTTTGAATGGTTTGGAAAGTTCAAAAGTGCGATTTAACAGTGCAGACATTAATATTCCAGCTTTACCACACTGTCTGTAAATAACCAAATGACTTGACAACAAAACACATAAAAGAGATTGCGTTTTTTAATCTCCGCCGACCTTCATACTAAGTTTTTGCAGATTTTCTTTCACCAAAGTTGTAGGATATGTGGTCAAAACAGAAATATATTAAAAAAAACAAATTGTTCTCTATCAGTGTATTTTGTTTGTTGACAATGATTGTAACTATGTTACATTGTTTTTGGTTGAGATTCGGTTGGCACTCACTGCATTGTGTTTGGACAGTGATCAGTCGTCAGGAAGTTATTATATTTGAATGCTAGACTAAGTGTGGTGTGTAAACGTCCGGTTCGGTATAAAGCGGGCGGTGATAGCATGTTATAGAAAGATATGGAATGTTCTGCAATGTTCTAGTTTGGTGGTTTGTTTGTTGTTTAACGCCGCACTCAGCAATATTCCAGCTATATGACGGCGGTCGGTTAAATACTCGAGTCTGGACCAGACCATCCAGTGATCGATGTCATGAGCATCGATCCACGCAATTTTGATACGATGACATGCATCAACTAAGTCAGTGAGTCACCCGATCCCGTTTGTTGCCTTTTTCAACGAGCTTAGTCGCCTTTTACGGCAAGCATGGGTTGCTGAAGATCTAGTGAGACAAGAGCGAGTCTACCTATCCTTCCTGCATTTTCATCGCTTCAGTACAAGATTTCGTGTGAGGATCGCTCATCATCCCTGATTCCCTGACAATTTCGGAAGCTTGACCACTGTCGCTGCTGTGTGAAACATATAATTATCACTGACTTTATCACCACTCTATTTTTTGTATTTGGTACTGACCACTGCCATCATATTGTTATACTGTCACTGAATATTGTACTACAACTCCATTGTGTACTGCCGTTGTGATTGCTGTGCAGTAATTTGTATTCATGTGCAAAATTTGTTAATTTTGTAATATATTTTTTGATTGTATACCAACTGATGGTTGTTTGTTGGTTTCACACAAAGTTGTTTTACGGACAGCTTTCTGGGGTAACATATTGTTTCAAAATTTGGCAATTGAAAAATATAGCAGCAAACAGTTGTGGGCGATAAGATTATCCTGTTTGAGATACATCTACATCCATTTTAGATGGTCAATCGTTTAGTTGTGCAGAAAACAAGAGCACTACACAAAATGCTCATGACGTCATTTACTGGATTGTCTGGCTCCGACTCGATTATTTACAGACGGCCGTCATATAGCTGGAATATTGCTGAGAGCAATGATTTTTACTTGCAAGAGTTTGTGGCCGGTATCACCAGGAGGGCAGTATACTCTCACCGTTTCGCGAAAATTTCTATCATAAATCTTTTAGTGATTCATAAATATGTGCTTGTGATATAGTCGGACTAGTACAATCGACTTTTCGTTTTCAGTTTTATTCAATTTTGAGAGAGGTTCTTTTTAGCACAATTATTATATTTAATATTTATTGTAGCCTGTTAAAATCACAAATTATCACCATTTCGAAGAATGTTGGTATATAAAGTGACAAAACCCTTTCCATATCCAATACAAATCTCTGCACAAAGCAGAGTCGATTGTACGATTCCGCCTATATGAGTGAGTGAGTTCGCAATTTAGACACATATTTGAGCATAACAATATCATGTATACAGTTTTAAAACAAGGGCCATAGGCCACCAGTAACCAATGCTCGGCCACCTCACAGGGGATCATGGGGACTAGCAGTACCACCTCTTCCTGCATGGTATCCCAGCAGGATTTACGTCATCATTTTAGCTACGGGTGGTTGGGCATAATGCTAGCCAATATAAAAAAATACTCAACCATGAGTTGGCTTAAAAACACTGGTTTGTGATAGTTACATCGATTATGATAGGATTACACAGGGAGACAATAATTTTAGTACTCTGTGGAGGCTCTGTCCACGGGGTCAGTTGATAATAACATCACACCAAATTTAAGAACAAACATTTAATTATTCACATTCATATTTAAAATTTATTGTACAGACAAATTTCATTCATATAGCTGATGATAAGATGCCCGTTGACACGGGAAAAGAGATCTTTCAGATTTACGCTTTGATACTGTGAATCACTTGAGATTGCAAAGTCCACACAGTCAAGCAATATTTGCTTGACGGTGAACTTTTCATCAAAAGGGATACACTTAGGAAGTTCGTCCTCATCTGTCTTAAGCAGATATTCGTGGGTAAACCAACTGTGGACAAAACGACATCGTCGTAAAACGACCTTGTCAGGTCTTGACTGACAACCTAAGGAGGAATTGTTTATTTTAATTCGTGAAGTTCATTGCTTCCTACTCGGGTGTCCCACATCTTTTGCATGAGATCACGAGTATAACTTTTAATAGTTGGTTTGAAATCGCTGTACGGGGTAAGTAGTGGAGATAACGGTTTGTCAAGAGCTGCTTTAGCTGCAGCATCGACTTTTGAGTTACCTAATATGCCTACAGGACTTGGCAACCAGCAAAAGACGATGTCACATTGGCCAGTAGAAAGATCATTGAAAAGTTCTAAAATGTCCTGAATAATAGGGTGATATGATGAGCCACTTTGAAGTGCCTGAAAGCAAGACAACGAATCAGAGAAGATAATGAAAATTTTAGATTGGTTTTGATGTTTGATATAGGTCAAAGCTGTTTGGTAGCTTTGGCATCAACAGTAAAAATTGAACTAGAATCTGGTATTCTTGAGGAAACAGTTCTGGATCCAACGATGGTGGCACTTGCAACTTTGCCACCATCATTGGATCCGTCTGTAAAAAAATGGACCTGTGCGAATTATATTGAGTTTGTTGATAAACCAAAGCATTTGTTTCGGATTATTTGTTTAGTTGGGTTAGAGTGAGGTCTACCTTTGGCTTCACCATCTGCAAGGGAGTAGAAGGCAGAAGACGGTAAGGTGATATAATATTAAGATCTATTATAGCTGCAGTAAAGTGAGTTTGAATTTAGATTCCAGGTGGTGGAATCAAGTTGGACAAAGTTTGAAACAGGTTTTCATATTGAGGGTTGAAAACGCAATTGTATGCTGGATTTGATGTTCGAGGGCTGTTCGAGTGAAGGTTCATCAGCCTCCACATACAAACTGTCCACGGGAGAGCCTCAGGCCCTGATGGTGTATTGTGTCTATTTTTTTATATATTTATTGCTTTAGCAGGCTCCAACATAGACAATGGAACCATAGACTAGTTTGGAGCGTATTAACGATCTGTACAAGTGAAGGAGGGTGGTCTGATCACCTCCCCACTCGGAATTTGAAACGACTTTTAACAAGCATCCGGGCACTTTGCCTTGAGATATGTGATGTGTGGTAAGAATGTGAGATGATGGTCCAATATGAGGCCCAGTAATTTGGCCTCCTCTACTACCTTGAGAGGAGTACCATCTACAAATAAATCTGGATCATTGTGAAGTTTGTATTTACGACAAAAGTGAATACAGTTTGTTTTGTTTTGTTTGTGAAGCCGTAATCGTTTCCCCATTTTTGAATTTTGTTAAGACAGAGCTGAAGCTGTCTTTCTATTGTATTCATATTCTTACCATGACAAGAAATGTTGAAATCGTTCACAAAAAGTGAACCATCAACGCTATTGTTTAAAAATTTAGTGAGACTATTAATTTTGATGCCGAAAAGCGTGACTGGTAGCATGCTGCCTTGAGCGACGCCCTGATCTTGAGTCCACTCGTACTTGAAATTCAGATATGAACTGAGGTAATCTTCCCCTCAATCCAAATTCAAGGAAACTGTTTAACATAGTTTGGGATTTTAAAATAAAGTTTTTCGAAATTCCCTGGCACCAACCTTGACTAAGACTGAAAATGGTGGTAGTGCTCGTTTCCCGGGCAGATCTTGAAAACCGTATAATATTTTGTCATGGTTGTAAGAAAACAGTATCCAGGACCTTTAGCATGGGCCCTCACAATCCACGAGTCTCAAGATAGCACCTATGAGCAGATCATTGAGAACATGACAATTACACAAGGAAGTATATTTTCAGCCCAGCCTAAGTAAGATAAGTATGTTGGTGTGTTGATGTTTTGTGTTTCACAGAAACACATATCAATGATTACAGTGATAGAGACCTGCCAGGATATCAAGTCTATCTAGGAGACACAGCACATGGTAGTGTTGTGTATGTTTAAACAAGATTCAAGAACAGCTTCAAGCTATGTGATGTAATGTCATCTCGCAGTATTGA
Source organism: Haliotis cracherodii (assembly GCF_022045235.1). Classification (NCBI taxonomy): domain Eukaryota; kingdom Metazoa; phylum Mollusca; class Gastropoda; order Lepetellida; family Haliotidae; genus Haliotis; species Haliotis cracherodii. The sequence continues at coordinate 35,749,949 of NW_027266268.1, read as the reverse complement.
ATACATTTCCTTTCTTGTTGGTAAGTTCTGCATTGCTTTTGTGTATGTTCCTCAAAAGTGTCATGGACACGGTTGTCGCATTCACTCACTACCTTCATGCAGAAACTTCAGGATCTCTCCGAGCAGCATCAATGTGAACATGTCCTAGTTACTGTGGATTTCACCTCAACAACTGCTACTGGAAGATTTCTTTAATGTGCGGAAAATGACTCAACTCATTCATTCTTCCAACTCACTGTCTTGCCGGTGCTGTAGCATTCCAGACTCCAGTCTTCTACTCAGATCATCAGATGATTGGTGCTTTACTTCTCAGTTACACCTCACGGTGACCCCTGCCCTCGTTGATCTCTAAGTAAAAAAGTAAGAACTCCATAACTTCTCTAATTATTGTTTAAGTAATAACACAACACATTACAAATACAACATTGTAACTGCATTTTAAACTTACACAACTGTATAAACACTGCCTCCCATCCTGTATATATTCTTGTCAACCATACTCTGTACTTCACTTGCTTGATAACGGTGTTAGAACCTACACCGAAATGTCGTTCCTCATTGTAATAAAGAAGTTGTTCGTCCATATGTCTCATCATTACTCATTACAAATACAGTTAGGTATTCTATCAAAAACTGCAGATGGCAAAACAACAGCAGTAATAACGTTTTTTGGTGCTGCCAATAGGCCATTTACAAAAAGGTGCTGTGAACATTGTTCACAGGAGCTAATGCATTGCTCACAAGCGGACATATTGGCGGGGGATATGAGTATTTCATGCTTGTTTCTAGTTCGGGTGAGTAAATCAGTGGAAGAGAATTTGATATGTGATTGTTCTGGAACGATATCAGATCATCGATATACCTGAAGCTTAAGTTAAACTTCTTAGCCAAAGTATCTTGAGTTATCCCCGTGATTGTGTGATTTCCGAAGTTGTTTCCACACATCTTCAGTTTTTTGTGTGTGTCATCCTTTGCTTTTCATTATGTATTAGAATATGATTGAGCTGCACTTCAACAGTAGGGGGAGCTAAGTGTAAAAGTAAAAAGCTGCCTGTTTTATCGGTTTGATATAGTTGTGTGACAGACCTTACAGTTTGCTACTTGCCGAATACCTCCATTGTCAACATTTTAGCAGATACTGGCGACTAGATGTGACCTGATGTGCCACTCTAGATAGTGCTGATCATGAAACATCATGTTTTATGAAAATGAACAACTATTATCATGAGGGGTGACGTTTGTAGGAAGTGACATCCGAATGTTTAAAAACCTGCTATCTTAGTCGTCACAATCGCTTGGCTAAATGTTTTAAGACAATAAAGATGGAAAACAGGATCAATTATATTCCCAAAACATCCTGCCTTGTGTAGTTAGTTCTTGAAAAGGTGAAGACAATTATTGCCAAAAAGTAGCCTCAGGAATATTTGTCACCAGTCTCTAAATATACGTTTTGGCTATGTGTCTGGATTCAATGTAAGAGTGAGTGAATGAATAAATGAGTGAGTTTGGCTTAACGCCACTTTTAGCAATATTCGAGCAAGATCACGGCGGAGGACACCAGAAGTGGGCTTCACGCATTGTACCAATGTCGGGATTCGAACCAGGGTCTTCGGCCTGACGTGCGAACGCTTAAACCACTAGGCTACCCGACCGCTCCTCATTGTAAGAGACAGTTAATGCACAATATCATGTGTCCTAATCGATCAGTATAGTTGCAGTTTGGAATTACATAATAATGTTTGTTTCTTTCCTTGTTTGTTTATTATTTCATGTCACTCTCAGCAATATTTCAGCTACATGTATATGACGGCGGGATGTTTCGAAAAACATCTTGTTCCAGAAACTGCTTGATATTTTTTGTCAAATCTATTCATATTCACAAGGTCCTGTTAAAGTATGGAGATCCTTTCCCAGGGTAAACTTGAACATCCATTACCTTATTATTTTATACAAACTACTTTCGAACAATGGTATTGTGATGTGGCTAACACAGGACATTCACATTGCACTCATACACCCCTCACAGTGCATTATGTATAAAGGTTTGTACATGTTAAAGTACATGAGAATTGGATCAATGGTTCTCGAAAAGACAATTTTACAACATCCATTGCGGAGAAACCTTGCTGTGAATACTTAGATTACAACAAATACATTTTTATTACTGTAACAACTTACTCACGTTTGAAATCGTTTAGGTAAAGAGAAATATCCTCACCTTGCATACATAAATGATATATTTAGAAAATAACATAATGAAGTCAAAGACTTTGTCAGTGTAATCAGTATTTTTACAACCATACAACCACTACGGCATTGTATCTCGAGTTGTTAAATAAGACTTCAAATATATTTTTTCCCAGTCTAGAGTTTTATCAAAATGGTTATCGCATTTGTTTAGCGAAATTCCTTTGGACATCACCATGAAACAATAAACTTGGGAACCCTTTTTGACACTGAAAGGTTTTTAATTTTTTAAATAGAAACGAGTTCATATAATCTCCTTGTGTATTCAAAAACTTTATCTGCCAACTGTAATATTAGGATTATGGAATATAGCGTCAGTAATAAGGGTGTATTTCAGAAGAAGTCTTGCCAAATGACACTAATCAGTACGAGCGATTGCAAAGAATAGGAACAAACAAATCTTTCAAAATGGATTATGTTGGAATAAATTCAAATTGTAGCCTAAATAATTTTTGTGACATCTGATACTCTTAAGTTCGAATTCCGGTTCTCCCCGATGATGTTTCTAGGTTTGTCAACATCATACCCGTGATTATGGGTTTCACCGAAGTGGTAAACGTCTGAGACCTGCATCACTTCGGGCTTTCCTCCCACATTAAACTGACGCGCCGTGATATAAAAGGAATACTGTTAAAAGCGGCGTTAAACCCAACTCACTCACTCACGCTCTTAAGTCTACTTTCACATGCATATCTTGACAAAACTGGGCCTGTGGTAATTGAGTTATCTCTGATGCAAAAATCGACAGAACAATAATGCTGCTGCTACTACTAATTTATCGGACTATGAGAACAGGGCTCTTAAACATTGTAGTTGGAATTTGAAATGTTAAACTACTGTCGAAGGGGGACACCTCTCCACAAAGTTTCAGATAACCTTGGTTGTTATTGAAAACAATTAATTGCTTCAGACTGTTGAAAAAAACACGAAATTGTCTGTCACTAAAACATACATTGTTTCAAGACGTTTCCATAGACATATTTATGCTTACTACTGTAATTAAAAAAAACGTTTGGTTTTGCAGCTGTATCTGGAAACATATGTCGCCATAGAAAATCCTTCATCAGGTGAATATTTCATTATATCATGCATATAGACCTAGATGTTCTTTGTAATGCCTGGCATGTTACTGTTCTTTCTATTTGTGTTTTGAGGTTGTGTTTCAGAATTAGCTCTGAAACGTCGGGACAAAACATAAAAGAGGTTGCAAAAAATTAATCCATAAAAAGGGTCATGTATTCATGTTCTCCCAACCCAACTTCTAAATGCCTATCAAAGACTTTAAAAACTGAGATATGTTATTACCATTATCGCATAGTCTGACAACATAACTGGCAGTCTTAGTTGTCTTTTCTAATTATCCATTTTTTTGAGTGAGTGAAATTTATCGTCACATCGGCAATATTTCAGCCATATCGTGACGAATCAGTTATAATAAATATATTTAGATTAAATATAAAGCTGTAAACGATGGACAGTACAATAACTTGAGTATATTAGTTTCGATTTAAACTGGTTGAGAATATTTAAAAGAATACATTATCATTCAACGACACAGTATAAAATGGGCTATAAATCACCAGCTACCAAAGTTAGGCTACCACACTTGGGACCGTGGGGACTTACGATACTTCTACTAACGCACGATTCCCCAGCAGGATTTACACCATCCCGTCAGGTCCTGGGGATGATACGGAATTAACCATCAATTAAAATAACAAAGATACTACGTTTAAAACTGTGGCATGAATAAGGGTACTTTGAATGGTGTGGTCTTATATATCCTCTCAGGAGGACAATAATTGAGTGCTACTTCAACCTCCTTTGAGGTTAGAGCCACTAACCATGTAAGATTATACAATCTTTTAAGTTCTCATGAAGTTGAAAGATTGAGTGCGTGTGACAGGCTTGACCTAAACTCCTTCTGGAACCATTCTTGATGGCTGCCTGAATAACATACGATACATTGCAAAGGTAGTTCACAATATCGCTGTTCGGGTGAGGGAGATAATCACTCTCTCAGTGATACAGCTTGAGTGAGTGAGTGAGTGAGTGAGTGAGTGAGTGAGTGAGTGAGTGAGTGAGTGAGTGAGTGAGTGAGTGAGTGAGTGAGTGAGTGAGTGAGTGAGTGAGTGAGTGAGTGAGTGAGTGAGTGAGTGAGTTAATATTCATTAAGAAAGTCACATCGGCTTTATTTCAGCCATATCGTGACTTGAGCAACTTATGTATTTATATAATATATTAAGACCTGTCATCGAAGGACAGTACAACAACTAGCAATATATCACAGATTATGATTGTAAAACTAGTTTTAGAACAATAAAATAATCAGATTATAACAGACGTTACAATATAAAAACGGGCTATAGATCGCTCGCAACCAAAGTTAGGCCACCATACTAGGGACCATGGGGACTTACGGTACTTCTGCTACCTACATGGTACCCCAGCAGGATTTACGCCATCCCTCTGGCCACTGGCGATGATCAGAAAGATTAGCCAAAGAGTTAAAATAAGCAAACATAATACGTCATCATCATCATCATCGAAGATTTAACGTGCGCTTTAGGCATGTAATAAATTACATTTAGCGTATCTCGCACACGGGGAAGCACTTATACTATTTTGGGGGAAAAAAGCGTATTGAATAAATTAGTGCAACCCCCCAAAATATAAACTTTACTGACCTAATCTAATAAATCTAAGGGGTTTGGGTTTGGCTTGGTGGGAGTCGGTAATAAAAAAATAAAAGAATAACAATAATTTTGTAAAGTTTGGGCTTGGGGTGGGGGGGGGGGGGGGGAAGAGAGGGGGTCAAGCGTGGGAAGGCACGGCGTCGGCTGGCGAGCTGGTGTGGTGGCTGGTGTGGTGGAGCTTGAAACAGCGCGGATGTGAGTCGGGCGGCGACGTTGGTGACAAAGAGGGAGCTGACTTGGAAGTAGACAGGACAGGCCGACTGTCAACAACGTCTGAACGTGGCCATGACGTATCATAGACTAGGATTAGAGTAGCTTCCCTTTGACAAAGGCAGTTACTCTAGCGGATAGACTGATGGATTGCCGCGAAATGCAAGCAAAAACAATTGTTGTTTTGCGTATATGTTGCTTCGCCACTGTATAAGAAACAGATTTTAGTTGGAACTATATTGGCTACTGTGACGTAATAGATATTAATGCGCGCATTCAAGGAAAACTCGTTTCGGTAATGTTTGTGAGAGAAGGAAAACGATTTTCAAACACAGAATTAATCACGCTTGTGTGTTTGGGGATGATAAATATCTCTCTCTCTCATATATATATATATATATATATATATATATATATATATATATATATATATATATATATATATATGCAGGTCATCGATCATAATTGCGTGGATCGATGCCCATGATATCAATCACTGGATTGTCTGGTCCAGACTCGATTATTTTACAGACCGCCGTCATAGAGCTGGAATATTGCCGAGTGCGGCGTTAAACAACAAACCAAACCAAACCAAAAAACATGTTGTTCAAGGGGATATTTTACGCTTGACATCTGCCATTTTTGTGTCGATTTCCAAATTGAAACAATCCTCTTTTCTCAAGCGAATAACTCCCTTTTTTCTTGATATTTTCTGAAACTGCATAAAAAAATATTCTCTTGAGTTTCTGACCGATCAAATATTTTGTATTGTTTGTTCTGATTTGGTGGATGCACATATGCATACAGTACGTGTCACCAAACAATTCATTAACGATGATTAAGAATTACTGAGGTTTTACAGAGAAATATCAATAAGTATGTGTTTATAAAAGCGCTTACATAAATATTCACTAATTGATGTGCTCATGTTTGCTGGCACTGTTGATTGCCCATTTAGCCGATCCGCATTGGCTCATATTCCTATTCACGAGGTCATTATAATAAATTAAGCAACTGCCTAACTGGATAAACACCTGTGTGACAACACGAGTCATTGTGATAATCAACACTGTACATTGAAATCATGTTTTACATGTTGGCTAAAACCCTCTACCTACTCGCCATATCATCATGCGCAAGCACCCTTAAGAGAATGCCATTAGAAAAACTGAAGATACATCTCCAAGGGGATTCTAAAGTTGGCATCAGTGTTGAACTCCTTGATCAGAAACAGGTTAACATAAGTATGTTGCCAATGTCCATCTCCAATCTCAATGCTGCCGAGCAGACATTCACCTTCAATGCCGGCTTCTCAATAACATGGTTCGACCGCAATCTGGCTTGGAACAAAACTGACTATGATAATATTACGAAAGTGGTCATCTCTAAGAAGTTTGTATGGATACCTGCCATAGCGATTCCTAATGGTATCGGGAGTGTTTCATTGGCTTTAGATCGATCTCCAGTGATTTCCAATACTGGAATCGCAACACTTCCGTTCCTTGAGAGCCTCAAGACCAGTTGCCAAATAGACATCACTCGGTACCCGTTTGATCAGCAGCGATGCAGCATCTTGTTCATGCCTGCAAATGATTACAAACTTGGAGTTCATATGACTGGTTCTATTATTACGAGATTACCGCCTTTTTTCATTGACAACAGTGAATGGGAGTTGGCTGACATACACGCCAAGGTTGTAGACGTCCAAACGGAACAGATATCAAGTTTGGTATCATTTGAGTTTTTTCTGAAACGCAAGAGCATGTTCTATATAGTGAGTATCATCTTTCCTATGGCTCTTCTCTCTCTGCTCAACGCCTGTGTGTTCCTCCTACCAGCTGACTCCGGAGAGAAGATGTCCTACCTTATCTCAATATTTGTGTCCTATGCAGTGTTTATGAACTTCGTCAATGACTCAATCCCTAAGTCTGGAGACGTGTGTCGACTGTCTGTGTACCTGTCCCTCATCCTCTGTCAGAGCTGCCTGGCTATCATCACCAACATGGCCACACTCAACGTCCGCAACAATAGTCGCCTACAGCCATCAAACGACAATGTAAACACGGACGGAACTGAACGTCCGCAAGAGAAGTCTGTGTCAAAGGTCCGTCGCACAGACCACATATTGTTCGGGGTCTTTGTGCTTCTGGCTCTGGTGTCCCTGTTGGTATTTTGTGTGTAAGACAGCATTCGTCCTGGACTCTACATCCGATCCCACGACTAGTGGATGGAAGGCCTTAGGTGTAATTTGCATTTGAAATGAGGTTTTGACAGTGATTCCTTCAGTAATTATTCACTCTGTGATCAATGGCATGTGTGTGACTATTGTGACGCTGACTCTCCTGTTCAATAATATGTTGTGTTGTTAACGGTTATGAAGATTTCAAACGTTATGAGGGACATTTTAAGCATTCCTAAATGTAATTTACCTGATAGTGAATGGTGTTTACCGGCCCATAATTTGTTCCAAGCGCCTACGGTATTCGGTAATAACATCAACAGTTTAAATCATAAGTACAAAGCATGAGAATCTGATGGCACACAAGTTCAGTAGCGTGTATGGACACCATGTGCGGTGACAACTGCCACACAACGCCTCCGCATGGACCTTGTCATGCTTGTGAACACATGATTGGGAAGACGACGCTATTGTTGCTGCAAAATGGTGCCAAGATCTTGCAAATTCTGTGGTTGGTTCTGGAGAGTGCGCAGACTTCTGCTCAGAGCATCCCAGACGTTTTCGATGGGATTGAGGTCGGGAGACATTGACGGCCAGTCCATGACGTTGACTCCCGCATTCTGAAGGAAATTCCTTGTCAAAATTGTTGTGTGGGGTCTGGCATTGTCGTGTTGGAAGATCAAACCGGGTCCATGTGCTGCCATAAAAGGCAGAATTTCTGGTGCCAGTACCTGGTCGCGGTAAGCAGCAGCGTTGAGGTTGCCACGGATGACAAGAAGCCTGGAACGTGCATTGCCAGCGAAAGCACCCCACACCATGACACTTCCGCCTGGAAATCTGTTAACTACCTGTACACAACTGGGGCGTAACGTTCATGACGTCAGCAAATCAGAGATTAATTCGGGATTCATCACTGAAGACGACTTGATTCGTAAGTCCATCGTAAGTGTCGCTGTGCCCACAATTGACGTTGACGTCTGTGTAATTGAGTCAGAATCGGCCCGCAGTGCTTGAAGGTGAGCAGTCCTCAGACGGTTTCGAACAGTTTGCGCACTCAGTCTACCCCTAAACAGTTCATTTCTGGTTGATTTAGCCGTCAAAAATCGGTTACGGAGGTGACGTAAGACAATCTGACGATCCTCTGCATGTGACGTCACACGTGGTCGACCTGGCCGAGGGCGATCAGCGGTGGTACCCGTTTGCTGTAGACGCGTCTGTAAATCATAAACAGTCCGTCGACTACAACCCATCGTCCTTGCGACTTCAGCTACAGACGTTCCCGTCTGCAACATGCCGATGGCACGTTCATGTTGCACATTTGAAAGGCGTGGCATGACAAATGGCCGTAAAGACTTTTGTTTTCTTGTGTGTTTCTTTTTTGTTAATGACTGCTAACAAGTATGGCTGAAAACACGTACGGCCACGTGACCAGTTGCACGTGAAAAAGTTTTGCCACTATAGTGCTGTGCACATGATTTTGATCGATTCACCTGCACAAAAACGGGTGTTATCTGAAGACAATACGTGGTCATTACTGTTTAAATACCCAATAAGGGCCCACAATGATAACTGGTCAAAATGTTAAAATGTTAGGATTGTGAAGTTTTTAATTTGGTTCAGTATATATCTGTTGTGCCTTTATTATAAAGTGTTGTAATAAATTATGCTGATATTGTCCTTCGTTCCCCCAACAATATAAATATATATATAATGTACATATATATTGTGTCGGTTCAAGGGGAAATCGGGATGTTTGTCGACTGGAAGCGCAATCTTTGGGGTATATTTAGGTTATTGATCTCTCTCCCAGACTCAAACATAACAGCACAGTTTACTCAATAATTCTATGACAAATCATGACCGAAATGCCTAATGGAAAACATCATCACTAAATCACACAAGCAGAAGATTTATGTGAATTTCAATTCATTCTTTATACAAATAATTAGTCTGATAACCTGATAATTAGGTTATACATTACAATATTCCGCCCTTAAAATTTAACACGACAGCGAGTTAAACAACAATTTGAAAATTTGGGATAAAGGTCTAATACAACTGATATTATACAACAATATAATATTTAGGAATATAGGTCTAATACATTTCATATTAGTCACAGTGAAAACTCTTACCAGTATACATACTATTTATACTTACATTTTCACAGGAATATCCATGAATTACAATACACAGCAACAAAACATTTCAGTCACAAGTCTAATATATACAATCTCTGAGACAACTCCAGTGTTCATCCGATACACTCTGTCTCACTTGTGTTGCAGTTTCAGGATATATGCATTCGCTTATCATCTCACGTTTAGCTATTCGATGAAGATTCGATTTTTGACCATGTAAAGAACAGAAAGGGCCTCCCTGCCAGAATGAATGAAATCGCCGAGAGCTGCAGTAGGCCATGAGGGAGTTGCTTTGGCCAGACGTCGATGGTGTTGCTCAACTTTCTGTCTGAGCCTCTGAATTTCCAGTTGGGCCCTGTCGTAAGCCACATCCCACTGCGTGGACTAGTCCGCCATCTGGTCGGCTCTCGGGTCTCTCCAGTGCTGAACGTAGTAAGCTCAGCCCTTGGTATATACTCTCCAGGTTTGACGGGTGAAACTAGTTAAGTGTTGAGGATGGTGCATCAACCAGTGCCTGTCGAATGCATGTATATTAAAAAAGATCTCGTTTTCAGCGAATGCCGTTCACTCCGTTCCGCTCTGAAAAAAAAACACTTCCAGGGTGGTTGGCGTCTCAGACGTAGCATCTTGGTCGAAGTTTATGTCCTCATCACCAAAGTCAAGGATATCCTCGTCCGGCTCATTGGTCGCCCTGGGGGAATTATTAATAAGTTTCAATTTGTTTAGTTATGAATGTGTACATGTCCACAAAAGAATTATGTATTTGATTTAATTGGCATAGGGGTAAGTCAGATTGATCCATTACCTATGGCAATACAGCAATAACATGTCATATAAGTCTCTTTAATACTAAACGTTTCCCCAACTGCTACCTTTAGATAAAATAAGACATATGGCTCATTCGTTCTAAATCGTCATTATCTGGAATGTCTTTCGGAAAACGTCAAACACGCCCAAATTTTAAATCCAGATGGTATCCAGCATAAATAAATCAATAAGAACAAATTAAACAGAACATGTCATATCTCCTCCATGTTTACACCATGACATAGACTGTTGTAGTTGCATTTGAATTGTATATTTTTTTATTGTTCTTAACTAATTCTCATCTCGGAATATTTCAGGATGGCTGACTTGGAGGTATTCACTCAAGCTTTACACCCAGTCCATAATTTTGATTGGTCATTACCCTCATACGATAACATCCGGTCAACATTTTGAATAGGGTATGTGATGTCATCAATTTGTTTGGTGACAACCCAACCCTTTACATCACTTCGAAATGGATTTCTAACTGAGTTTTGAGGATTTGTGGGTGTTAAACAACCATACGGGCTGTCCGACTTAAAGTCGTGATTCCTTGCTCCCCAGGTCATATCGTTTCTTACGCACTTGGGAAGAATACCTGAGATTTATCCGAGCAGAGTCAAAAACATATTCAAAATGTTGTTTGACTTCGTCGACAGTCATCTCTAGTCACAGGATTCTTGTCAGGATTTCCTGTGAGCAGGTGGTAAGGCTTTTGCACTTGCCTACCGAGCACCAATCTGTTTGGTGTATAACCTGTCGGCTTCAATAAGAGGCCATCACGAAGGGGAGATGTTTGCCCCAGGACCTTGGTCTCCCTTCAGTATAAATGGTAAGCATGGGTGCTATTGTTCGGTTAAACGACTCGACCTGGCCATTTACCTGTGGTCGGAGAGAAGATGTCATAGTTTTAACAACTACCAGCAATTTACATAGTTCTTGAACAGATTAGTGCTTACTGTCCACCCTCGTTTCAATATTTGAAATCGCATAGGCCTCTGTCCACTTAGTGAACGAATCAATGACAACAAGTATGTGCTTGTTGCCACTGCAGGTACGGTCCAGTGGGCCCATGATGTCGGTGGTGAGTCTCTTCCATGGGTGCTTTCTGTTTTCTATGACTCTTCCTTGCAACTCACTTGGCACAACTGATCCAGTGCTGACGAACATCAGTTTTCATACCAATCCAGAAGTAGGACTGTTCAAGCTTGGCAAAAAAGTCTTGGCAACACCAAGATGGCCTCCTAAAGGAGAGTCATGACATGCTTTGAGGATAAGTTGCCGCTTGACGGATGCTACAACCATCTGCCAATACCAATCCTTTCACCCTTACTCTTTCATCTTCGATGTAAGACACCCTGCCTATATCAATAGTCGATGAAACTAACCAACCCCACAGTTTCCCTTTCAGGCCGGGTATTTTGTTTTCTAGCCTTGTATATTAGGCTGATATTGTGATCTTGAAGCTGCAGGACGGAAGGAGTTTTCCTCACCTCTACCCGATTGGTTTGAGCTGGAACAGGGATTATCTTTATTCTGTTTGTCAGTTTGCGATCTGGTGATGGCAGAACAACTAGGATTGAACTCTACTACCCTAAGCTGTAAGATCCACTGTCCCTTTCACATTTGGGACAGGGAGCCTGCCGTCGGCGACCTAGGGCGTCGGCATTCCAATGCTGTCGGCCTGGTACTTCAGTCAAATCATAGTTTCCCAGCTCTTGTAGACAACGAGCCATCTGGTTGACAGGCCTCTTAATTCGTTTGGCCCAGACCACTGCAGATTCGTCAGTTCTGATAGTGACGGATCTACGTAGGGATACCAATGGCGACATGCAGTTTCCACTGCCGGCAATTTTTGGCAGGTAACACAGTAAATCTAGTGAGACTTTTGCTGTAGCAGCCAAGCACTACTTCTCTGCCATCTTGATTTTGGGCCAGGACTGTACCTATACCTTAACTGGATGCATCTGTGTCTACAGTGATCTCGCCTTCACGCCTTGGAAATGCAAGAACTGGTGTTCCGTCAGTACTTCATTCAGGCTGATGAAAACTCGATCAGTCGCCTCAGTCCAAAAAAATCAACCAATGAACTCGTAAGTTTGGTCGGTGGTCTAGTCATTTAGGGAAATCTTTTATGAATTTTCGATAGTAGTTAGCCAGACCCTAAAACTGTGTCTCCTATCCGGACTCTAGGGTAGGGCAACATTTCACTGCCTCTATTTTCTCCAGCTGGGTGTGAACACCATCAGCCGAAATAACATGTCCTAAACAATCGAGTGAGTCAGTTAATTTTTAACATCATATCAATCCTAAGAAATCGAATCTCTTTGAAGAGGTGGCATTTTTTAGGCATTGATTTCAGGCCAGCTGAAGTCAGACGATCTAAAACTGATTGGAACCGGGACATTGTTCTTTCGAAAGTAGTTCTGAAATCAATGATGTCATCATGTTATTAATTAGGGGCACTTCTATATTGTTATAGCTGCTGCCTCCGGGAAGAACTATGGGTGTAATACTAATCTAGGCGTCTGGTGGTGTATGTTACGGTCAAAATAACATCTCTAAAATATATATTTATTTATTTTCAAAATTATTAAAGTTTAAATTTTTTCTTAAATTTTCATTCCAAATTTATCATGTAAAAGATTATTATTTTATGCATGCTTCAGGAGTTTAGCCAAGGAAGGTTACACTGTTTAGGATGCATATGTCATGCATGCTTTTTAGTTTCAGGAAGGAGAGAATGATGACCCATGTGGTCAGTAACAAAAAAGCAAGAAGTAAAAGTAAGAGAAGGATATGGGTCTACCAGAATAGTATGTTGTCATGCATTTGTATTTCTTTTCCATTCTAAATATATTTCTGTAGCAATTTTCTTCCAAAAATGTTGTATTTGTAATTTTTCTGAAGTAATGATAATGTGTTCAGTTTTCAATCACTTATGTATATATTCTTTCTGTGCAAATGCTCTTGCAATTATTTTGTCACAATTGAATGTCTTTTGTCAACTTTTGTTGTTTTAGTAATTGTCATACATTGTTATTGTTTTGTTTACATATTGAACTGCAAACTTATGATTATTTACTTTTCCTTTGCAGTCAATCTTCCAATACAAAAGAGGGTATTTATTGATAATTGATGATGAGATGAGAATTAGAATGGAAATGGAAATGGAAATGTGAATTGTACTTTTGATCTAGGATGAATTGACATTTATTGTGATCCTAACAGTGTATGTTCTTTTTGACTGACTCAATCATGCTCATATTTCGTCATTTTGGGCAATGTACACACTCAAAACAACTTATCACATGCAGTAACATCAACGGGCAAATACCATTGGGAAAAGCACAATACTGGCCCCTTGCTTTTAATGTCTGCAAAAACCCTGTTCTTACCTATCCCCATAACCTTAGTATGCGTCAGCACCTCCGCTAGACGCAAAACATATCTCTTTGGGGACAAATTCGATTGGCGACCCTAAAGCGTGCCAGAAACCTGGGATTGTCTGTTAGAATCCTGAATAGTGAACGCTTCAACCACTGGGCTACCCCAGCGTCCCATACACAGGTAGCATAAGTCCGAGACAAACAATAAGCAGGGGAAATTGCAGTTAACGTACAGACCAGGGATATCAACTTGCACTGCCTCGCTAGTCCGAATCGGTTTCCAGCTAGAGGCCTTGTAGAATTTCAGGCGTGTTAGGCGGCGTGTATAATGTTTTAGGTTAACTGGCATCCGTACAAACAATCATAATCAGCTACGTTCTTTCGTCATTGCGCCACATGTTTGTATATATCACGTTCATTTGAGATTAATGATGTTGCGTTGTATTTAACCAATGAAAGAATCCAGCGAGTGGCAAACAATGACCAATGAGCATTCGGATTACGTCGGCAATATTTCTCATGCAGTCTTGTGATCTCTGCTCTACACATAAGGCTCAGTCGTCTAGTCGTCAAAAGGCGCCGCGATTCGCTGTGCAGAGTTGCGTCCCTTGGGCACACCAGAAACCTATGATTCTGGGTTCGAATCCCGTTTCACCCCGATTATGTTTCTAGGTTATTTCTAAAATAATCGAGTCTGGACCAGACAATCCAGTGATTGATATCATGAGCATCGATCCACGCAATTGGGATCGATGACCTGCATCAACCAAGTCAGCGAGACTGACCACCCGATCCCGTTAGTCGCCTTTTACGACAAGCATAGTCGCCTTTTATGGCAAGAGTGGGTTGCTGAAGACCTATTCTACCCCGGATCTGGGGGCACGGGTGGCCCAGTCGTCTACGGAGCCGCAATTCGCTGTGCAAAGTTGCGTCCCTTGGGCACGCCAGAAACCTATGATTCTGGGTTCGAATCCCGGTTCACCCCGATTATGTTTCTTGGTTTGTCAGCACCATACCCCCTGCTCGTGGGTTTCACCGAAGTGGTAAACGTCTGAGACCTGCATCACTTCGGGCTTTCCTCCCACATTAAGCTGACACGCCGCGATATAACTGGAATACTGTTAAAAGCGGCGTTTAACCCGTGCTCGTGGGTTTCACCGAAGTGATAAACATCTGAGACCTGAATCCCACATTAAGCTGACACGCCGTGATATAAATGGAATACTAAGCGGCGTTATAAAACTCACTCACTCACTCTACACATCACTTCAATGTTAGATATTAACATTGTCACGCAAAGTCCATACGCATATCGGGGCTCATTTGACTTTATTGACTCATGTCATTATCTGACTAAAAATAGACATGCGTCACTAACTGTATACTAAGTGTCTACAGATCGTGGAAGTGTCTGAGTGAGTATGGTTTTACGCCGCTTTTAGCATTGTTACAGCAATATCAGGGCGGGGAACACCAGAAATGGGCTTTACACATTGTACCCATTTCGGTAATCAAACCCGGGGGTTCGGCTCGACGAGCGAACGTTTTTACCACTAGGCTACCCGGCCGCCCCAATCGTGGAAGTAGTTACGATGGCAACGTTAAAGAAAAAGGTTTTTCAACACGAGAAAATACTGAACTACCAAGAAATACAGATGTATTTATCCACAGCGGAAAAAATGCTTGTGACATATGTCACCCAATTAAAGATCCATTTGTCACATATACAAGCCATAATGATTGAAAGTTTTGATTTCCACCACTATCGAAACTGATTGATCAGTGCACTGTAATGACCAACACGATTAGAGGTCACTGAATGATAGTGAGTGAGTGAGTGAGTTGGGTTTAACGCCGCTTTTAACATTATTCCAGTTATATCGCGGCGTGTCAGCTTAATGTGGGAGGAAAGCCCGAAGTGATGCAGGTCTAAGACGTTTACCACTTCGGTGAAACCCACGAGCACGGGTATGGTGCTGACAAACCTAGAAACATAATGACATACCTAGAAACCCACAATCATAGGTTTCTGGCGTGTCCAGGGGACGCAACTCTGCACAGCGAATCGCGGCGCCTTAGACGACTGGGCCACCCGTGCCCCATTGTGGGAGATGAGAATGCTTTTTTCAACGGTAAAAGTTAAGGATTTGTAAGTGATAAATCAGTTCCCAGAACCAGTCTATTGTCAAATGGACATACATGACATATGGATACACCCGTATATTCTCAGACTGGGCATCCTCAATGAACTTGTGCATGAAATGTGTAAAGGAATTCCATACCAAATATATTATTTAGTGAAAAAAAGGGTTCAGGAGGATCATAACCAAGATTACCATGAAATAATGTGTGTATTTTTTAGATGTTACAGATTTTTACTTCATCCAAAAAATTTCGAATGTCAGTTTTGTTGCACAGACTAAACTGTCAGTACCATGTACACTTCTGGTTCACGGAATTGAAGAACAAGTCCAAATATTGACTTTCCAACAGTATTTTGTGTAACCTCCCTGAACCAGAACAACTGCTTCAAGACGCCTCCCCGTTCTTTGGATCAATGTCTGGATTTGATTCTGAGGAATTCTGTCCCATTGCTCATGCAAAGCAGACTGCCTCCGTGGTCTTGTGGTAGAGCGTCCGCCCGGAGAGCGGAAGGTCCGGGGTTCGATCCCCGGCCGCGTCATACCAAAAGACGTTAAAAGATGGAACTTGTTGTTACCCTGTCTGGCGCTCGGCATTAAGGGGCTAAAACATGGACTGGTCGGCTTGGAGTCAGTATACTGTGTCTGAGTGGGGTATTCATGTTAAACTGCGGCATGGTATCTCAGTGAGCTAGCACTATAAATCGGCATCAGTCCGGACTAGTACAAGCAGCCACACAAACACACACACGTACATGCACGTCGCTATATAAGTGCAATAATCTTGGACGCGACGTAAAACCCAATTTCACCTCACCTCACCTCATGCAAAGCAACAGTCAATTTATTGAGCGTATGGACAGGTGTCGAACACGAAGGCCTAAAATGGGACAGAAATCCCCAGAACACAAGACACTGATGGAAATAAGACAAATACAGCTGCTCGCATCATATTCCCTGGAGTATAACATCCCTGTATTCCTTGTGTCAGGATCCTGGATATCGGGTGCAATTTGACATCATCCTTGTTGTCACTCGGTGTTGGCTGGGGAGCAGGGGTGCGGAATAATGTTATTTCATCATGTCACTACAACAATTTGCTTCATCTCGGAATGAAAAGAAGAGACGTATTGAGGATATAGATCACTCAACTGGAAATAATTCTCCAAGCTTTGATTCTTGGGCTAGATTCCTGGTTATTGAGGCTAGTGATTAACTATCTATCAAACTGAGCCCGTTTGCTGTCTCTAAAGCAGTTTCAGGAGTTCTTTGGGAGGTGAAAATTGTGACCCGTCTTCGTGGTGGCTCACTTCTGGTTGATCTCTCAATCTTTTGTCTATCAAAACATTTGCCAATATTGAGGTTGCTGTGTCTGTGAACAGAACATAAAATTCTTGTGGAGGCATCGTTCGCGACCGGACTGGTTGCTTGTCCAACATGTCGAAAGAGGACATTGCTGCAGTGTTGGAGGAGCAGACTGTCACCACAGTAAAACGTATCACTGTCAAGAAAGATGATGTCATCACAAATACAAACACTCATCTCTTGACCTTTGTGCGTACATCGCTTCCGCAATCAATTAAGGCAGATTATTTCAATATCGGAGTGGAGGTTTATGTCCCCATTCAACTCCGATGTTACAAATGCCAACAGTACGGTCATGGATCAAAGTCTCGTAACAACTCTGTGGTATGCCATCGTTGTGTTAGCACCCTCGAAAACTCTGACTGTGAAAATAATTTCAACTGCTTTAACTGTCATGGCCCACATCCTGTCTCATCAAGGTTCTGCCCCGTGTAGCAAAGAGAATAAAAAAAATGTGAAAAAAACATACCTAGATGCCAAGAAACAGTTCACAAATCAGACCACAACTCGTTCCCAGCCTATTTCCCTAGTCACTCAGTCTGGTGCTGGATCTCAGACAGAGAGTCAGCCTGAGAAACAATCTATAACGTCTGTTTCACAACCAGTCACCGTTCCTTTGACAAGAAAAGAAAGTAGAAAAATTAAATAGAAAACAAACACCAACCGTCCCTACATCTTCAGAGGTTCCTCTACAGAACATGTTTGGACCTCTGGATATGGAGGTCACTCTGTCCTCACAGGACAGGGGGACCACCTCCGTGGTCTAGTGGCAGAGCGTCCGCCCGGAGAGCGGAAGGTCCGGGGTTCGATCCCCGACCGCGTCAT
The DNA here is from genome assembly GCF_022045235.1 of Haliotis cracherodii. NCBI lineage: Eukaryota > Metazoa > Mollusca > Gastropoda > Lepetellida > Haliotidae > Haliotis > Haliotis cracherodii. The sequence continues at coordinate 35,731,949 of NW_027266268.1, read as the reverse complement.
ACCAAAAGACGTTAAAAGATGGTACTTGTTGTTACCCTGTCTGGCGCTCGGCATTAAGGGGCTAAAACAAGGACTTGTCGGCTCGGAGTCAGTATACTGAGTCTGAGTGGGGTATTCATGTTAAACTGCGGCATGGTATCTCAGTGAGCTAGCACTATAAATCGGCATCAGTCCGGACTAGTACAAGCAGCCACACAAACACACACACGTACATGCCCGTCGCTATTTAAGTGCAATAATCTTGGACGCGACGTTAAACCCCATTTCACCTCACCTCACAGGACAGGGGGGCACAGGTCGTCTAAGGCGCCGCGATTCGCTGTGCAGAGTTGCGTCCCTTGGGCACGCCAGAAACCTACGATTGTGGGTTCGAATCCTGGTTCGCCCCGATTATGTTTCTAGGTTTGTCAGCACCATATCCGTGCTCGTGGATTTCACCGAAGTGATGAACGTCTGAGACCTGAATCACTTCGGGCTTTCCGCCCACATTAAGCTGACACGCCGCGATATAACTGGAATAATGTTAAAAGCGGCGTTAAACCCAACTCACTCACTCACTCACATGACAGGCGGAGGAGTAGCTCCTCCTCACATTCACGTGAAAGATCTCCAATTGAGTCACCATGACTCAATTGCCCAATCTAATGCAATGGAATTGCAGAGGACTTTGACATAATTTCAATGAGATCCCATTATTGATACAAGATTTACAGCCGTCAGCACTAAATCTCCAAGAAACCAACCTCAAAAGTACAGATAGGTTTACTATCTTTAAGACAGTACGATGAATATCATTCCATTTCTCCTCCGGGAGATAAAGCAACGGGAGGCACAACTATCTTGGTGCTGCAGGACATCATACATAGCCCCGTCACTCTTAATACAAATCCTCAAACTGTTCCTGTTTTTCTGACTCTGCACATTGCTTTTACGCTGTGCTCCTTATATATCCCTCCTTCCTCTGACAGTCTGATCATCAAAATCCATATCATCAACTTCCAAAGCCCTGCATTATCATGGATGATCTGAACGGTGAGGTGAGGTGAAATGGGGTTTAACGTCGCGTCCAAGATTATTGCACTTCTATAGGGACGGGCATGCATGTATGTGTGAGTGTGTGTGTGTGGCTGCTTGTACTAGTCTGGACTGATGCTGGCCCAACGAGATACCATGCTGCAGTATAGCATGAATACCCCACTCAGACACAGGATACTGACTCCGAGCAGACCAGTCCTTGTTTTAGCCCCTTAATGCCGAGCGCCAGACAGGGTAACAACAAGTACCATCTTTTAACGTTTTTTCGTATGACGCGGCCGGGTATTGAGCCCCGGACCTTCCGCTTCCGGGCGGACGCTCTATCACTAGACCACGGAGGCTGTTGATCTGAAAAGACCCAACCTGCTGTGGGTGAGTACAGATGCTAAAATTTAAAAGAAAAATCATTAAGAATTTTCTTTCTGACATTAACTTATGTATATTTAATGATGATTCCAGACCTTATTTACATCAAGCCACTGGAACGTACTTTGCCTTCGATCTGTCACTCACAGACTCAAACTTGTACAATGAGTGAGTTTATGCTTTACGTCACATCGGCAATATTTCAGCCATATCGTGACGATCTTGTACAATCAATTTGTATGGTCAGTTCATGATGACCTCTGCGGGAGTGATCATTTTCCTACTATTCTTAAAACTGTTAACCTTAGTGATGAGCCACCATCATCCAGGTGGAACTTTACCAAGGCTAAATTGTCCTTATATGAGGTACTGTGTATTGGCAACATAAAACATAACATTGGCAAGAATATTCCAGATCCGACAGTTGTTTTCGGACTTACTGAATGACATTGCTGATCAAACCACTCCGAATTCCTCTGCAAATCCCCACATTCGTAAAGCATGGTTCACAACTGAATTCAAACAGGCAAGAAAGTGTATGAAGAAAGCAGAAAATCTTACAGTCCATAATTTAGATAAGGATAAAATTACAAATGCCAAGGCACGAAGTGCTTTTAAACAAAATAAGCGACAATCCTGATATCGTTTTTATCCGTTGGCTTTATCCTGCCGAGAAACCCACCCATGGTGTGATAATATAAATTATCTGCCGATGGCACCTTCTCTCGATCGATTCTCAATTCTATGAGCACTCATAACATTAATGTACTTTCAGGTTCGATTGCCTTAAATCTTAACATTGAATAGATCACACATTTCCGTGGTTCACTTCATATTGCAGGAAGTGGAAATGTAAATAATACGTCTGACTTGTGAGCAAAGCATCAATAAACAATGTTTTGCAAATACTCAGTTTATCAGTACAGCGAGATTGTTTCCTTGACAGCGATGACATTACCATTTCCAGTACTGGTGCATAACTGCATAATTCAATATAAACTTAAAGCCCTCTGCTCACAGAAGGTGGGGGCAGGAATGTTAACAGAAATAGCAATAGGCATGAAGCATTTACCTAGATGATCAAATGCTCCTGGCGTTTAATTCCCTGATTAATGGATCTGTGTGCACTCATATCACATGCGGCAGCGTATTATCCAATCATAGTCACTGTCTCCAGTAACCTAAGCAACAGCTAAATGGAATAACAGCTGCATATCAATACATGTCATTGCGAACATCACCACCGAACACTGACATCATGTTTTTCATGTCCGCGATAACACTGTCACTGCTCTTCATCTTATCAGGAGCTCGTGTCTCCCATAGAACCCAGATGACATTAAGAAGACTGATGACATATCTCCAAGGGGAAACTGTTAATGATGGCATCAGTATCATCTCCGATGAGATACAGGTTAACATAAGTATTTTGCCAATGTCCATCTCCAGTCTCAATGCAGCCAAACAGACATTCACTTTCAGTGCGGGGTTCGTCATGACGTGGTTCGACACGGGTCTGGCTTGGAACAAAACTGATTATGATGACATTGAACTTGTGACTATCTCTGAGAAGTTTGTGTGGATACCCTTGGTGGTTGTCCCAAACGGGATTGACAGCATTGTACCTATTTCAATACAATCTCCAGCACTTTCTAGTGATGGAAGAGCAGTACTTATAATCACTGACAGTTTCAAGACCAGTTGTCAAATAGACATCACACTGTACCCGTTTGACCAGCAGCGATGTAGCATCCTGTTCGCGCCTGCAAATGACCTTAATCTTGGGGTTGATATCACTGGCTCTATTATTACGGGATTACCTACTTTCTTTATTGAGAACAGTGAATGGGAGTTGGTTGACATACTTGCCAAGAATGTAGACGTCCAAATGTCACAGATATCAAGTCTGGTATCGTTTGAGTTCTTTTTGAAACGCAAGAGCATGTTCTATATAGTGAGTATCATCTTTCCTATGGCTCTTCTCTCTCTGCTCAACGCCTGTGTGTTCCTCCTACCAGCTGACTCTGGAGAGAAGATGTCCTACCTCATCTCAATATTTGTGTCCTATGCAGTGTTCATGAACTTCGTCAATGACTCGATCCCCAAGTCTGGAGACGTGTGTCGACTGTCTGTGTACCTGACCCTCATTCTCTGTCAGAGCTGCCTGGCTATCATCACCACCATGGCCACACTCAACGTCCGCAATAACGGTCAGCTATTTCAGACCAAGACAGATGTACAGCCAGAACACGACCTTGTAAACAAGAAAAGCACTGAACGTCCGTCAAAGGTCCGCCGCTCAGACCACGTTTTGTTCGGGGTCTTTGTGCTTCTGGCGCTGATGTCCCTGCTGGTTTTTTGTGTATAAGGCGACATTTGTCTGGAGCCCTGGCACTGATCATGATGTCCGTGTTGATGTTTTGGGTATAAGAAGGAACTCGTCCGGAGCTCGACGTCCGATCCCTCCTCCCCCCCCCCCCCCCCCCCCCCTCCCACTGTGTTAGGGAATGCCTCCCTTGTGATAAGCTTTTCAAACGTGGATTTGCAGTGATTTAATGTGACACGTCAATTCCTTCAGTAATTATTTACTCTGTGATCAGTGGCATGTGTGTAGGCTAGTGTGACTCTCTTGTTGCCTTCAATGTGACTTTCTGAACCATGTGCTTACAGTGAGTACTATGTTGTTTAAAATGATCATCAATATTCAAAACCATTACAACCTGCAAATAATCAAATCCGCCATGACATGAAAACACACACAAAACGATTGTAATTTTATCTTGGCCAAACATTTGGTTTTCGGATTTTCATGTACCAGCGGTAGGCTTTGTGATCAAAATAGAGATATGGATTGTTATCGTTTAAAAAAAGTATCAATGCAGTGAAAGCATTTTCGGATTTCGGATTGCGTTGATAATACGATTACTACTCCCTTGTTGTCATCCTCGTTTTCTGGTATACCCCTACACTTGCGTATTTGTCGTCATTCACTTTATGCTCAGTTAATGAATTCATTATAGGTATAATTGGTGGTAGCACCACTCCGAATACCCGAGGAAACATCCCATTTGGCATTTATAGTGTCTGGGGTAATTATTCAATCTAAATCCAGGTTTGAAGTGAGGTGAAATGTGTGTTATGTAAATATGCACGTGGCACCCCAGCAAGAGATGAATGATCAGTTGATTTACTTTTTTTGTAAATCAGCGGATCGTTCGTAGTCATCAAAAGATTAACAGAAAATACTGTACATTGATTGATTAATCGCTGTTATCTTGCACAGTGGATAGTGTCAAAAGTGAGTATTTACATGTCTAGGTTTACTAAAACAAAGGGAATATCCTCATATCCTTGCGTGAAGTGCCGATGTAAAAACAACATACTTTGTTCAAAGGGTTAACTGACAATACGTTGATTAATTGCTCATTGATATCTAACTCAATGGATTTTTCTTTAGGAAACGTGGACGTTATGAAAATAGTTGTCACGTGGGCTTTCTCAGCCGACCTATGAGACTTGACACCTATGTAAAACACCTGAAATATATTATAGTCAAGTTGTAAAATGTGATTCTCTCAGGCAATTTATAAAATGTGTGAATATTTCAGTGATTTTAACTGAAAAATCTGTCCATTTCTTTAACAGATAGACCAAAATTGATTAAAACGATCAATAGGGCCTAAAAACATCACAATAGATTATTATGTAGGATTAGAAGCCAAACAATATAGAAATGTACTTTTCATCGTGACATTTTCAGTCTCTTGGTGATGATATTAAACATAAAAATGTTTGGAATTCGTTGTCATAATAATACAGATGGACATATTTTTCAGTCAGTTTGTAAAATAACTGAATATTCAGGCGTTAAACAAATTTCCTAAGTGTAAAATTTTGCACATTTTGACTGTAAAAATATAAACACGATAAAATAAGCAATGCTAAAAAGAAATATTTACTTTGTGTAGCAAGTCAAAATAGTGTAAACGAAAATCGCACAATTACCAAGCAAATGACAAATCAAACCTTCGTCACCGTTACCGATGCTACCCACAACGATACCTACATTTCCTTATTATTTCCAAAACTGTATTTCATTTTGTTGATGTGACCATACGCCCTTATACTATCAATAAAAGTGACAAATTCGCCTACGAATTGCGCAGCACAGGTTGCGAACTAGTCTAGGTCTCTGCTATATCATCCAGGTACTCACGGGAAAGAACAATAACAAAGGCAACAACCAGTCCCGGGGAATTGTTTTAGATCAGTGGCCCTTTAACTATTTGATTGTGATTTATTAACATGTGATCGTGATTTTGTCAGAATCGACTCTGCTTTTTGGCGAGATTTCTTACGGATATGGAATGAGTATTGTTGCTTATATTTGTAATTCAATGTGGGATAGATTAATTGTAGCCTATTTAAATCACAAATGATCACCATTTCAAAGAAATTAAGTTTCACTGCCGGTAGAGTTATCCCGTGTGCTTTTTTAGTTTCAATGCTATTCCCTCCCATCCTAATGTTTTCTAAGGTGTCACCTTTGCACTATATTATATACTCAACAAGGTCCTGTGACACTAATATTTTAGTGTATTTTTCAAACAAGTAAAGTTTGGTTTTCAATATTGTAGTACATGTATGGAATCAAGTCACAAAAACGCAACTGCTACAGAAAAGCATGCAGTCCATGCAAAAGTTGATTTTTATGCAAGCCCCATGCATTTCACTACCCATGAATGGGTATAAATACATGTGCGTTAACGGGATTCCATATGCATTATTTCGTGCTGACAACAACCACTCAGAAAAACAACAGAATGACGCAATTATTCAACATTACGAAACGCCACACCTGTCCGAAAATTAGCGTCTGCGAGCCATTGGTATGCTTGAAGCAGAATCGAGTCAATGTGATGTTGCAAGACAATTTAACATCCACAGTAACACCATTTGGTGTTTATTGCAACGTTGGCAACAGACGAAGGCAGTCAGAGACCATCCTTGGAGTGGCAGGCCACGCGTAACCAATAATCAGACAACCGGATTCGAACAACACACCTACGAAATCGATTCTAGCCAGCAACAGTGACTGCATGAAGCATCCCTGGCCTTCGACGAATATCTTCACAAACCGTACGTCGTCGCCTCAGATGTGCAGGGATTGTCGCCAGAAGACCCACCAGACGTCCCATTTCGACAGGAAACCACCGTCAAGCACGTCTACAGTGGTGCAGACAGCGTCTACGCTAGACGGCCATGCAATGGAGACAAGTTCTATTCACTGACGAGTCTCGTTTTCACCTCAGCCACAGCGATGGACGGATTCGAGTGTACCTGCGTCGAGGTGAACGTCACGTCAATCATTGTATCATAGAAACGGCCGGCCTCATATTGCTCGACTTGTTCAGGATTCTCGTCAACAAAACAACGTGAATGTCACCCCCTGGCCGGCTCTATCCCCTGATGTCTCACCAACTGAGCACGTGTCGGATGAGATGGATCGGCGACTTCGACGTCAACCACGTGTTCCACAGACATTCAAGGAACAGCAGATATGGACAGATATCCCACAGCACAGCACAGCTATTGATTTGTAAATTGACATTTTGGCATGTTCATGTTTTTGTTATGAAATCACGCATTTTCTGAAGTCAGTATGGCAAATGAAGCTATTTGAACACTTACAGGAGTCTTTTTCTGTTGCAAGCCGAAATTGTTTCAGACTTGGTAAAAAACATAACTTTGCATTAAATATTATTCAATGTCACTGTTGTTCAGTATATATTGTGGTACGATTGAGCTGCAAACCAAACATAGGAGGGGCGCAGTATAAAAAGAGACATCTGCTTGGTTTATAAGTTTTATCTATTTGAGTTAAGACCTTCACAATTTGATACGTGACGAATTCCTTTATTGTCAACATTTTAGCAGATGTCGAGTTTAGATATGACCTGATATTTCACAGCAGATTGTGTTGAAACATTTTGTTTCAACAAACCTAGCAAGTATTAAAATGAGGAATGACTTACCGCCTGTCTTATGAACTTAGTCATCACAGTCTCTTTGTTGAAGACAGCATCAATTTTAATGCCTGATCATATCGCTATGCATATTATGTTATTCTAAAGGTGAAGACAGGTATTGCGAAAAGGTAACCGTAAGACAATTTGTTACCAGACCAAAGTTCTATAAAAAGAGTGAGTGAGTGAGTCGAAATTTAACGTCACGTGGGCAATATTTTAGCGATGTCGTAACGAGAACGTAGCCATTTAAAATACAGATATTTTCAGCTTGAATAAAACCTGTTAGCTATGGAAGTATAATAACTAGAGGAACACAGTTTCGATTGATTTTAAAACTAACTGAGAGCATTTGAAAGAATGAATTCAACAATACAATATATAAATGGGTTATAGATCACCAGCAACTAAAGTTATGCACCATTCTAGGGACCGTGGGGACTATAAAACAAATATAATACGTTTAAAACTGAGGTATGAATAAATGCCACAAATGAGAACTAATACTATTATAATGACCCTTAATAGATGAAGCCAGGAACAGCTGTCCCCTTTGCCCCACACACTACTTTGATCCTTACTATACCTCGATGTGTAGTTGAATTGGCCCGATTCTATCAATCGGCTGGTCACTCCATGCCCTGTGCATGGAATACTTGATACTTTCGAAATATCATATCATATCAAACTATTTTTTTATCAGAATATTATATAATAACCTTGATGAAGTTCTCTGCCAGAAGGGGGCGGTTGGTAGCCTAGTGGTTAACGCGTTCACTCGTCACGCCGAAGACCCGGGTTTGATTCCAGACATGGGTACAATGTGTGAAGCCCATTTCTAGTGTCCCCCGCCGTGATATTACTGGAATATTGCTAAAAGCGGCGTAAAACCATACTCACTCACACCGTGGCAAAACAGTTACTCATTCCGTGCCAAACACCTTCTAAAAGCTATTCAGCTGCCGTCTCTTCTTCACAAGTTTCAGTTACCAAAGTAACTATCCTCTCCATACAATACCATCTCTCTTCTATCTCTTGGTTGAAGAATGACCAAATTACCATCAATGACACCATTCAGGCTTCTCAAAACTCTCCAATGATACCGACATCTGCCATCCAAAACAAAACTTTCAATCAATACCGTCTGATCAAATATCACCACTTAGAACCAGAACCAAACCCTGTAACCGAAAAAGGAATATTTCAGGCTGAAGCCCATTTATCAAAAAAGGCTAAAAAGCAGATGAGGAGAAAAGCCAGGACACCCCAACACTTGGCGGTGCCTTCTCCTGTTAAACATCTGTTGAGGTTCATAAATCCGTTTGAGCCCCTGGAGATGGAATCACTCCCACACAACAAGTCCTTGGGAGTAGACGTACCTCCTGCTCTATATCCCGAGTTGAGCAAGTCAAATCATACAATGGGTGAGTGAGTTAGTTGGGTTTAACCCCGCTTTTAACAATATTCCAGTTATATCGCGGCGTGTCAGTTTAATGTGGGAGGAAAGCCCGAAGTGATGCAGGTCTAAGTCGTTTACCACTTCGGTGAAACCCACGAGCACGGGTATGGTGCTGACAAACCTAGAAACATAATCAGGGCGAACCGGGATTCGAACCCACAATCATAGGTTTCTGGCAATCACGCACCTCTGCACAGCGAATCTCGGCGACTTAGACGACTGGGCCAACCGTGCCCCTAATCATACAATGGATTTGCAGAGGACTCCGACAAAATTAAAAACTCCAACAAGATTTTAAACCATCAGCTTTATGTCTTCAAGAAACCGACTTGAAAAATACCGATCAAATCGACATCAGGCAGTTTAATTCCAATCATTTCTTTTCACCTCCAGTGGTTAAGGCCACTGGGGGTTCTTCAGTGTTGGTGAGCAAGGTGTCATTTACAGTCCTGTTCCTTTCGATACTCCCCTCAAAGCCGTTGCTTTCTGAATAACATTACACATTATTGTCTTTACTTTGTGTTCTCTATATACTCCTCCATCTTCGTATATTCAGCCAAATGATCTTCAAGCACTATATGACCAGCTTCCTAAGGTCTGTATCTGAGTGGGGATTAGAATGGACATAATCCACTATAGGGAAGTGATCATACCAGCAGTAAGGGAAAGAGTCCAGAAACGCTTATTTCCAACAATGCTTTTTCCCTCTGAACTCTAAAACATATTTACATCCTGGCACAGGTACATACTCTTGATTTGTCCATTACAGACTCTATGACTTGGTTGATGCATGTCATGGATCCAAATTGCGTGGGACCGCCTCCGTGGTCTAGTGGTAGAGCGTATACCCGGAGAGCGGAAGGTCCGGGGTTCGATACCCGACCGCGTCATACCAAAAGAAGTTAAAAGATGGTTCCTTCTTGTTACCCTGTCTCGCGCTCGGCATTAAGGGGCTAAAACAAGGACTGGTCGGCTTGGAGTCAGTATACTGAGTCTGAGTGGGGTATTCATGTTAAACTGCGGCATGGTATCTCAATGAGCTAGCACTATAAATCGGCATCAGTCCGGACTAGTACAAGCAGCCACACAAACACACACACGTACATGCACGTCGCTATATAAGTGTAATAATCTTGGACGCGACGTTAAACCCCATTTCAACTCACCTCACCAAATTGAGTGGACCAATGCTCATGATATTGCTCGGGGGTACGAGTAGCCCAGTCGTCTAATGCGCCGCGGTTCGCTGCGCAGAGGTGCGTCCCTTGGGCACGCCAGAAACCTATGATTGCTGGAATCTCGGTTCGTCCCGATTATGTTTTTAGGATTGTCAGCGCCATACCCGTGCTCGTGGCTTTCAACAAAGTGGTAAACGTCCGAGACCTGCATCACTTCGGTCTTTCCTCCCACATTAAGCTGGCACACCGTGATATAACTGGAATAATGATAAAGAAGAGTTAAACCCAACGCACTCATGATATTAATCACTGGACTGTCTAGTCCAGACTCGATTATTTACAGACCGCCGTCATATAGCTGGAATATTGCTGAGTGAGGCGTTAAACAACCAACCAACCAACCATTACAGACTCTAATCTGTTGAATGAATTTGAGTGGTGAGTTCACGATGACCTCTTTTGGAGTGACCACTTTCCAACCTTTCTAAAAACGTTTACCCCATCTGATGTTCCTCTATGATCAAGATGGAACTTAACGAAGACAAAGTTGCCTTTGTTTGGAATACTGTCCTCAAACAAATTAACACCTGATTTGTTTATCAACCGTTACGTTCCTGATCATGTCCAAATACTCTCTGATGAACAAAATTGCTGATGAATGTATTCCAAAGTCCTCTGCAATTCCACACATCCGTAAACCACAATGACTGCAAACAAACAAGCAAGGAAGGCACGGAAAATGGCTGAACACAATTTCCGTTGCCACCCCATGATACATAATTTGAATACCGTCAAAATTTAATTTCTATCTTTATTGTAAATAAACGCCGACGTCTTGACAAACTTATGTCTCAAAAATATACTTACCATGTCTAATGTATGGAACATGATTCAGAAAATACAAGGTAAGGGTTCCGAATCCAGCATCCACCATCTCAAGAATGAGGATGTACTACTAACGGATAAATCTGATATTGCCAAAAAACTTGGTTAAACTGTGGCTAAAAATTCTTCCTCAACGAACTATGCAAAAGCAGCACTCAACAAATCTGTAACACCTCTTCTGATTATAAAACCACACCAAGAACCCAAGATGAGAGAATCACACCGTCAAGCATGTCCAGCTTAACTGTGTTGATTTTTCCATCACAAGTGATAATCCATAAAGGATATTTATGAAAATATTAGTTCTCTTTTAATTATTTGGTTTTTAAAAGAAAAAGAATTGTATAATAAATTTTGATCATATGTTTTGTATGAAATAAAATACCTTTAAAATTGGTATAATGAATTTCTATCTGAGTTTATATAAGTGGCTATTTCATCGAAGCGGGTTGAAGTAGTGTAAAATTATTGTTCCCCTCGTTTGTTCGTGTCAAATGAATATTTTGCTTACTTTTCCTTTAAGCGTAGAATATTTGTAATTTTAATTGTGGATAACATTACGTACAAACGCCAGCCTCTGAAATATTGCTGGGATCCATGCAGGTAGCAAAGGTACTGTAAATAAGGCGACAAAACGCTTTCAATATCCAATAGAAATCTCTGCATAAAGCAGATTCGATTGACAAATTCCGACTATATCATAAGCATTTCATAATGAATCACTAACAAATAGTTATGATACCTGGTATTCGCATGTATCTGTAGTAACGTCCGTGTCAGCACCAGGTTCATTTAATTGCGTTGTCTGTGTAATGCCTTTGCACAAATTGAAGTGCATACCACATATATTCTCAGGCAATGGCATTAATCAATTCGTTGGCCATACATTAATGCGTATTTACGTTGCCTATGCATTCCAGGGACATGACGCATTTAAATGTTTCCAGTCTACTCATATTGCAGAAAGCAAAGATACACACAGTACTTGTCACTAAAAAGTATATTAACGATGCTTTGGAAACACTGATTACTGAGAATTTAATAAAAGATTTTTTTCCATGGCAATCTGTTGGCATTACCACCTCCATTATTTGTACGTAATTGCAGTAGGGGCTATAAAGAGATACGGCTTTGTCCAATGAAGGTGGGGACAGGTATTACTATAGAATCATTAATATTAATCTAAAGCGCTTACTTACATTTTCACTAATGGGTGTGCGCAAGGCGCCTGGCATTATTGATTGCGTGATCCGTGTTGACTCGTATTCCAGTTCAAAGGTTCATTGTCATAATTTAAGCAAAATTATAAATGGATAAACACCTGCCTGACAATATCTGTCATTTGGAACATCACCACTGGACACTGAAATCATGTTTTACATGCCGGCTAAAATCCTTAACTTAGTCGTCATATTATCAATCGCCAGTACCTGTGATAGCACTGAGTCGTCATTAGGAAGACTGAAGGCATATCTCCAAGGGGAAACTGATGCTTATGGCATCAGTGTTGATCTCTCTGATGACAAACAGGTCAACATAAGTATGTTGCTGATGTCCATCTCCAATCTCAATGCTGCCGAGCAGATATTCACTTTCAGTGCTGGTTTCCGGATGACGTGGCTCGACCTAAATCTGGCTTGGAACAAAACTGATTATGATAATATTACGGAAGTGACCGTCTCTGAGAAGTTTGTATGGATACCGACCATTGCCATCCCTAACGGTATCGACAGCGCTACCTTGGCTTCAATACAATCTCCAAAGATATCCAGTAATGGAATTGCATCACTTCAATTCATTGAGAGCTTAAAGACCAGTTGTCAAATAGACATCACTCGGTACCCGTTTGATCAGCAGCGATGTAGCATCCTGTTCACGCCTGTAAATACTTTCGATCTTGGAGTTGACAGCACCGGTTCTATTATTACGGGATTACCTTCTTTCTTTATTGAGAACAGTGAATGGGAGTTGATTGACATACTTGCCAAGAACGTAGACGTCCAAATGAAACAGATATCAAGTCTGGTATCGTTTGAGTTCTTTTTGAAACGCAAGAGCATGTTCTATATAGTGAGTATCATCTTTCCTATGGCTCTTCTCTCTCTGCTCAATGCCTGTGTGTTCCTCCTACCAGCTGACTCCGGAGAGAAGATGTCCTACCTCATCTCAATATGTGTGTCCTATGCAGTATTCATGAACTTCGTCAACGACTCGATCCCCAAGTCTGGAGACGTGTGTCGACTGTCCGTGTACCTGACCCTCATCCTCTGTCAGAGCTGCCTGGCTATCATCACCACCATGGCCACACTCAATGTCCGCAATAATGGTCACCTATTTCAGACCAAGACGGATGTACAGCCAGAACACGACCTTGTAAACACGAAAATCACTGAACGTCCGTATGTGAAGTCTGCGTCAAACGTCCGCCGCGCAGACCACGTTTTGTTCGGGATCTTCCTGCTTCTAGCACTGATGTCCCTGCTGGTGTTTTGTGTGTAAGAAGGAACTCGTCCGGACCTCGACGTCCGAACCCCACACTGTGTTATCATCACCACCATGGCCACACTCAATGTCCGCAGTAACGGTTTCCTATTTCAGACGGGTGTACAGCGAACGACAATGTTAAGACGAACAACGCTTAAAGTCTCCATGTGAAGTCTGTCCCAGACGTCCGCCGCCCACATCACGTTTTGTTCGGGTTGTTTCTGCTTCTGGCACTGATGTCCCTGTGGTGTATGTTGCATAGGAAGGAATTCGGCCGGATATCAATTCCTGAATTTCGAATGTGTAATTGGATTTTCAAATGTGGGATCCTTCAGTCATGTGTTTAAGACTCTATTGTTAACTTCAATGTTATTATTTGACACGTAGGCTTATAGTCAATTTGTTGTGTTCCTCTATTTGGAAAGTTACATTATTATTGAATTAACTTGATGAAATAGGGACTGTTGTTCACCACGCAACCAGTATAATTCCAGTTATAATATAAACGGCCTGTAAATATTCTAGACTGGACCAGTCAAACCAGTGATTGACAACATGAACAACATTCTAAGCATCTGGGGCACGCTCACGTTTCATTGTGTCTCTTAAATCAAACATGGAATAATGATCTGAAATCTTTCAAAAACGGTCAGACAGCCAATTCACTTCCACTTCTTTACGCATATGCACTGGTAACAAAGGACACCAGCGAAACTGCCTCATCTCTTTCATGTTTAGTTACATCCATAAAGATTCAGAGTGACAAAAAGCTGTCCGAAATACTGTCTAACAAGTGGGATGAATTGAACTTTCTAAAAGTTAAATTTCCTTTCATGACATTCAACCCTTTTGTGTCTACATTTGGCAACGTCTGATGTACAATCAAGCATGCTCTGTCTATGAAGATTTCAAAGTGTGTCCAACGACTCTTCAAATGTTGTTTGATCAAGGTGACACCATTCTAGGCCTTGGCAAGGCTTTCAAAACGCTTTATGATAGTCGTGTGATGTCCGATGCAAATCCCTATCTTCCTTTCCACATGTTCCCTGTTTTCCAGGTGAACAATTGACTTCCCTTTGCATGCATTTGTGACTAGCTGTGCCACGGACGGGGCAGGATACGCTCACCTTTTTGCGAATATCTGGTATCATCGCTATTTGATAGTGATTCATAAGCACATGCTTATGATCTCGTCAGAACTGTACAATGGTCACTGAGTTTAGCAGAGATTTCTTATGAAACACCTTTGTTTAACCGTAAAAAATATTTACACAAAATCCATGGCTTGCAGAAAATCAATGCATAACAACTCATGGAATAACAAACTGGCAGTTTGAAAGGCATACCTTCTACCCATTGTGCAAATGTCACATTGCAGCAGGATAATGCCCATCCCCATGTTGCTCGTGACTTTTTGAGGCAGCATAACATTGCTGTACTGCCTTGTCCGAGTGTTGTTCCAGACCTCTCACTCATGGGACATGTCTAGGATGAAATAAAACGACGCAAACACCAAAATCCAAAGACCAAAATCAGCCGGTAACGCAAGGTTAGTTTGGTTGGCATTTGGAACTTTCAATAATGTTGGTGACTTGTAATTGTTTATCAATAGCCCTTTACGCTTCAAGACCAATGTCAAAAACCTTAACAGTGTGGTATCTGTGGAAAGAGCAGACACTGGGCAGTAATAACAAAGAAAGTTTAGGGAAAATAATGGTATAAAGAGTAAAAAAATATAGGAAAACAACGACGTGCATACATATAACGTGGCCGGGATGATGCGCAGAATGTTTCCCAAAGTTTAAAAACATTCTTCAGATCCTTGATGTAGTAGTAGAACTAATAATTTGACCTATTTCAAGGGCTTCATTTTGGGTTATTTCGATACGACCCAAAGTTTAAAATTATGTGTTGTAACCCCTGGTTGTCGTCAGGATATGCAAGGGGTTGCTGAGGAGTTCTGAGCCTAAATATGAGAGATGTACCCTTTACAGTTTGCATGTTTTACGTTCAATACGTTCAATTCGTTCTATGTTTGAGCCAAATACACAACCAGATCTCCTGCCTATTTCTGGAGGCATCAAACTGAGGCATCTCCGTTGATTGAAATGAAAAAATAAGGGGCTGTCACAATGTTCATCTCCAACTGAAAGGGCTAACAGCCATCCATGCTGACATGGTTGTCAACTTTATGGGAAGATGTTCCTTCCTGTGCCACTGTTAAGAGGTGGGCAGCAGAATTCAGGAGGGGAAGAGAGCTTCGAAGATGATCCAAGATCCGTAAGATCTACCAACACTGAGGAATTATTTTATAAAGTACATGATCTGATTATGGATGACCGACGACTCACCACACGTCACATTATCAATACAGAAGACAACTCTCATGACAGATGAATGTATTGGGAATGACAATGAGATTTCAGCTATCGTCTCTTGTGATTTTACATCGGTTTGAAGCAGACCCAGCTGAATTGGTTTGAGCTATTTGTGATTTGGGTCTTGGGTTCCCAGCCATCAACTGGATACTACACAACAGTGTCAAAACATTGAATAACATCTTCCCAGAAACATGAACCGTCTGTTCCATCAGATGTCAAGATAGGTTTCGATTTGCTGGGATTCCAGAAGCATTCTCCCTGTGAACTACCTTATGCCAAGCCGTTGTCACATCTATTACGGAATTACTGATATCTTGAATTGAATTGAAGATGTCTTGATTGAATAGAAGATCTCGTGGATGGAATGGAAGATATCACGAAATGAATTAAGGTTATGGTGAAGCTTGTTACTGATATCTTGAAAAGAATGGCTGATATCTTGAATTAGATTAGTAACAAAATGTGATTTAAAGATATCAAAAAGTCATGTTTTTTTATATCAATTATTCAATTCTTGATATATAGAAACTAAATACAGATATCAATAATTAATTATTGATGTCTTCAATTATTGCCATTATTAATAGATTTATTAGGAGATAAACATACTGTGTTTTCAATGTAGAGCTAGGTTACCTGTAGATTTAACCCCGCTAAATTGAATTTGGAACCGAACGTGCAGCGTGAGATTTCAAATGTTAAATTTAGCGCGGTATGTTTATCTCCATTCTACCATGACTAAATAAAACGCGAACTCTTTGGTGTTAGCAAATATACTGAGTGAAGCGGCACGGGTTGAGTCCAGTGTCTTGAGTGGGTTATCGATCTGAATTACGGAATCAACATCGCACGTCACCATTATGACGTCATATCGATCATTGTGACGGAAAAGATATAAATATGCCTACCGACAATGACTGAAAATAGTACTATTCTATGAATATTAGCTTCCGTGGTGATGCGGCCGTCAAACCAGCTGTTTTAATCAGAGGGGTTTATTGTGATTTAATAGCCTCTGATTGACCAATCAGAGTCGAGTAAATTCCAAATTCATGGTAGAATTAATTATTGATGTCTTCAATTGTTGCCATTATTAATAGATTAATATTTATAGATACTTTCAAATACTTCTGTCTGTTAAGTACTCTTGGTACTTTCTAGGGAGAAGTGTTTTAAAATTGATCACTGCTGTCATTGTCACTCCCCTCAACTCCTCCGCGAATTGCTTGACTTGTTGTTGAAGCTAGTTCTTGCACAAGTTGGGCATGGTTTGCCGCCATTTTGGAACGATAAGAATTTACGGATATGTAGCCAGACAGGAAATATTTGAAGATATCTGTTAATCATTTCCCGAACTTTTCGGGACCTTAATAATTCTTTTGCTTTTCCTTCATGTTACCTAAATTATATTACAGACATTAACAATTGGTATAAAGATATCTTCACAATTATTGATAATATTTTTAAACTGATTTTTATTTTCAATAACCGTCAAAATTAATTATATCTTTAATTGAATTAAAGATATCTCAAATTGAATTAAAGATATCTAAAACGAGTAAATGGTATCTGTAATGCATTTTAGGATATGTATAACTTATTTCAAGATATCTTGAATTGAATTTAAGATATCTTACACTTATTATTTCTGATATCATTATGTACAGCAGGGTGGTACTTGTTTAATTATATCATAAATACATTTAGAGATATCACGAAAAATATTTTGTTGATATCACAGTAACATTTTAAAATATCAGTTACTGTATTTTGGATATCAGAAATGAATTCAAGATATCTTTAATTGAAATTTGATGTCTTGAAAACATTATTGATATCTTTTAAACAATCGAAGATATCAGTACTTCCGTTTAAAATGTAAAAACAGCTTGCCCTTCTACTTCTCGAAAGGCCAGACAATTGACTGCTAATATTACGCTAAGCTGCTATGGCAACTGTCTGAGAATATCAAGGCTAAACGTCATGGACAACTCATGGTATGTCCACCAGGACAATTCAACTGTTCACATGCCGCCATGTGCTGCAATGAATAGCCGTGGCTCTAAAGTCATTGAACATCCTCCATATTCACCAAATTTGGCACTGTGAGATTTCCATTTGAAGTAGGAACAATATGACAAGAATTATGCAAATGATGATGACGCCGTTCCTGCTGTGGGGGACTTTTTTACACCACCATGTGGAATCCTTCTGTACCAAACAGTAACCAGGTACTCCAGAATCGTTGACAGAAGAGTGTAGACATCAGACATCATTCTTTTGAAAAATAAGCCACGTTTTACCCACCCTTCGAGAGACAAGAGACGTTTGTCTAATCTACGTTGCAAGTGCGGATTAGATACCTAGTTGTAAGCACTGAATTCCTTCCACACTATTCTGAATTCAAAAACTCAGATCAAGGCTGTTTTAGGACGTTTGAAAGTGTCAAAATTCTGTGCATTCGTGGGTGCACTTATATTAATTACAGAAACTGTTTAATGTTGCTGCCCCTTTTTTACTCATTGCGTTGATTTTTTCATCGTCAACTATGTCTTTGAATACGATTTCTATAATTGATGTTGTCTGCTTATTTACTAATTTTGTAATTCTTTAATTTAGAATTTACTGTATTTGAGTTCTGTACTTACCGATTTCTGGGTTAAACTGCGTTCCAATTTCGTAGTCTCCTCTTAACAGGACCCGTGAAGATCCGGGGTCGAATAGGTCTTCAGCAACCAATGCTTGCTTTAAAAAGCGACTATGCTTGTCGTAAGAGGCGACTAACGGGACAGGGTGGTCAGGCTCGCTGATTCGGTTGATGCATGTCATCGATCCCAATTGCGTGGATCGATGCTCATGATAATCACTGGATTTTTTGGTCCAGACTGGATTATTTACACAGACCGCCCTGATATAGCTGGAATATTGCTGAGTGCGGTGTTAAACAACATACCAACCAACCAACCAAACACGTAACAGCGTCATAAGTTAACTTCGACACAACCCATAGTGTGCAATGCTTAAGTCAATAGGGTCCTTCGTCATTGTCATGTTCTTCGTCCAGATAAACTATCCCCTAAATCTGCACCAACTGAAACAAGCAAGTGTACTATTTTTGTCGGCCTGCAACTTTAGTATAACGGTATTAAATGTCACATCGTCTGGCATTCCGAGTGTTTGTGTGCAGACTTCTTGTTCCTTTCTGTTATGGATGGCCGAGAAAAACAACAGCCTCATAAGTAAATTATGATTGGATGAGAAATATGTCGTTGTCTTCTTCACTCCTTAGTACCAAGTGGCGTCTTCTGTTCTTTTTTCCCAAGCAGCTCACGCAATACTCCTCCATTCAAAGGGTCCTTTTTCGTTTGGGATTGTTGTTATAGGCAGTAACCCTGTTTGATAGGCATTACTCAGAAGTTGACAGATGACAATGTAGACACAATTTGTGGATAACAACTTCTTTAATACTGTAAAGGCAACGTTTCGGTATAGATTCTTATGACATTGTCCAGAATATATACTCTTCAAAAAGAGGAAACTTGACACTGACTTTCAAAATGTAATATAATGCGATTGTTTCAACATCGGACACAGAAACCATAACTGAAACACTGTTTGAAGATTAATGTACACAATGTTCAAAACATTAATCGTGTCACCTAGACAAACACACGTACACGATACAGTTATTGTCACAGGGAAACAGAAAATGTCAGTATCGGTTGTGCCCAACACGTGCATCAATCACCGCTTGACACTGACGACCCATAGATGCAATCAAGTTGTCAATAACACGCTGTTGGATGTGCTGCCATTCATGCGCCGGAAGTGTTTGGGACGGTGGATTCCTTCTGCGAACGCGTCGATCCAACTCGTCCCACAGATGCTCAATCGGGGACAAATCTGGTGACCGGGCTGGCCAAGGTAACCCGGAATCTATGGTAGGCCAACATTTCACTGCCTCCATTTTCTCCAGCTGGGTGTGAACACCGTCAGCCGAAATAACATATCCTCAACAATCGAGTGAGTCAGTTAATTTTTAACATCATATCGGCAATCCTAAGAAATTGAATCTCTTTGAAGAGAAGGCATTTTTTTAGGCATTGATTTTAGGCCAGCTGAGGTCAGACGATCTAAATACTAATCTAGACGGGTGGTTTGTGTCCTTTTTGACTGACTCAACTGCAATCATGCTCATATTGCGTCATTACGGGCAGTGTACACACTAAAAACAACTTATCACATGCAGTAACACCCACGAGACAATACCATTGGGAAAAGCACAACACAATATTGGACGCATGCTTTTAATGCCTGCTAAAACCTTGTTCTTACCCATCCCCATAACATGCAAAACATATCTCTTTGGGGACAAATTTGATTGGCGACGCTAAAGCGTGCCAGAAACCTGAGATTGTCTGTCAGAATCCTGAATTTGTCTGATGTGGTGACATCAAGGACCTATACGACGTTTTACTTTCACCAAAACCAACTTATTCACTCAGTCACTCATTCTGTTGACAGGCTGCGGGTAGTAAGTGAGTGACTGAGTGAGTATGGTTTATGCCGCTTTTAGCAATATTTAAGCAATATCACTGCCGGGTACAAAAGAAATAGGCTTTACAAATGGGCCGATGTGGGGAATCGAACCCAGACCTTCGGCGTGACGAGCGAACGCTTCAACTATATACTAGGCTACCCCAGCGCCCCATACACAGATAGCATAAGACCGAAACAAACCATAAGCGAGGGAATCTTCAGTTGACATCTACTAGCCCGGCACTAGCATACATCAGGTGAGCTATGCTGACGTCACATACAGTTGTGTCCTTGATCTCCTCTCGGTCAATGTACTTTTTCAGTAGGTTTGCATGATAGGTTTTAGTCTTATTACCTACCTGTATCCTGTAATTGCCAATACCAAAGGCCTCCAAAATTACATATGGTCCTTCCCACTGGAGTAGGAGTTTGTTGGAATCAGTAGGTAACAGAAGTAACACTTTGTCACCTACTTCCATTTTCCGTGCTTGTGATTTTGCATCAAAGAACTTTTTGTACTTATCTGATTTTTTTTTTAGTTCTTGTTGTGCTATATGAATAGTATCTTCCAGTCGGTTTTGCAAATCTAACACATACTCATAAGTAGTTCTTACCTCAGGATTTTGTATGTCTTTAGTCCAGATTTCTCTGAGAATTTGCACTGGCCCTCTAACTGTACGCCCGTACAGTAGTTCAAAGGGAGCAAATCCCAAACTCTCTTGAGGTACTTCTCGGTATGCAAATAACAAAGCAGCTACATACCTGTCCCAGTCACATGGCCGTTCTGCACACATTCGTTTCAACATTGTCTTCAGAGTACCGTTGAATTTTTCCACAAGGCCATTACACATTGGATGATATGGGGTAGTAGTTAGCTGATGCAAGGATAATAATCTACTTACCTCCTTCATTACACCTGAAGTGAACTGGGCTCCCATGTCCGTCAAGATCTCCTTGGGGATACCTACTCTACTGAATATTTCGAAAAGAGCTTCAGCAACATACTCAGTTTCAATCCTTGGCAAAGGTACTGCCTCTGGGTATCTGGTTGCATAGTCAACTACCGTCAAAAGATACCTATTACCTTTGTCAGTGACAGGATACAACGGGCCTATCAGGTCAACGGCTATTCTCTCAAATGGTACTTCGATTAATGGCATTTGTCCTAGTGGTATTCTTCTTACCTTGCCCTTGGGGGTTGTGCGTTGACAAATATCACAGGACAGCACATGTCTTCTAACATCACCCATTATTCCTGGCCAATAAAACTGAGACATAACCCGATCTAAAGTCTTTTTGATTCCAAGGTGCCCTCCCATCAATGCTTCATGGCTTACTTTCATCACTTGGGTACGCAGCCCGACTGGTACAACTGCCTGTACAACTTGCTTACCCTTGTAAAACTTGGTGAAGGTATGCTTCCTATAGAGCATATCATTCTCAATATAGTAAGAGGAAGTACTATGCCTGGTCTCCCTAATTTTCCCTTCCTCCACTAATTTCCTGGCTTTGTCCAAACTGGAATCCTGTTGTTGCTGGGTAATGAACTCACCTCGACTCAATGTCAGCCCCACAGGTTTCAGTGCCTTCAGTGGTTTCATGCCTTCTTGTCTTACTCTTCTTTGGCCTCTTGTTTCCACAGCACTTACCATCTGGATATCATCCTTATCCCACGTCTGATCTGGATCGCTTGGTTCTCTCACTCCTGGAATATTGCCTAATATCAGGTCACAGAGTGGTGTGTCCATACATGCAGCTCTTACCTTTCCAGTATAAAAGGGTGTGTCCACGGTAATCCATGCTACGGGAAGTATTAGCACCCTACTATCAGCCAACTTACAAGATTGTGTTTCTGAGGACAAACATTCATCCTCTACCTTTGACCTCCTCACTATTACGCCAGTACAGCCACTGTCTCTCAGGACATCCACTGGCTTGCCATTTACCTTTCCCTTGTGAATAGGCATGTTGTGGTCTGTAGTAAACATGCTTCCTGAGGCTACATCTGGTTCACTCACCCTCTCTGAAGTTGTGGCATCACCATCTACAACTTCAGGTATTCTTGCCTCAACATCTATACAATCTGGAAGGACTGCAGACACGTTACTGGTGTATTCACTTACTTGGATACTTGCCACGTTATATTTGGGTTTCTTACACTGTGCTGCCAAATGTCCAATTTGACTACAGTTGTAACATGTCCTTTCTTTAATAGGAATAAATGGTTTGGGTTTTGTACCACCTGGCGCCTTGTTCTCTCCTGGTTTACCTCGGACCTCTGTTTTGTCATGTTGACCAAAACTACCTTGCTTACCATATCTAACAGGACCTGTACCTCTGGCTTCTATAAATTGTTCTGCTAGTCTGGCCATTTCCATAGCATCTTTTGGTTTTCTCTCTTTCAAGAATATACTAAGATCCCTTCCAGTTACATTTAAAATCTGTTCACGCAACAATAAATCCTTCACACCTTCAAAAGTCTTTTGAGTACCACTAAGCTCAATCCATCTGTTGAAATAGTTCTCAATTCTAACTACAAACTGTGTGAATATCTCACCTGTATCAGTTTTAGCAGTTCTAAATTTCTGATGAAATCCATCCTCTGTCATTTCATAGCGTTTTAGCAATGCAGTCTTAACAGCAGTATAATCTTCTGCGTCATCTACACTTAATCTGGAGTATACTTCCAAAGCCTTACCTTTTAGTAGCGTACAAAGATATGCTGCCCAATGACAAGGCTTCCAACCTTGTGCTACAGCTACCCGTTCAAACCGTTGAAGATATGCATCAATGTTGTCATTGCGGTCTTCAAACGGAGGCATCTTAGGCATCTTAGGTGCAGCACCTGATTGTTTCTCTCCTACCTGTCCTTCATAATTTCCAGCATAACTCTTTTCTAACTTGGCTAATTCTATTCTCTCCTCTGATTGCACTCTTAATTTTTCTTTCTCCCATTCTAACTTTTCTCTCTCTTTTCTCTCCTCCAATTCTAATTTTTCTTTCTCCCATTCTAACTTTTCTCTCTCCTTTCTCTCCTCCAATTCTAATTTTTCTTTCTCCCATTCTAACTTTTCTCTCTCCTTTCTCTCCTCCAATTCTAATTTCTTGATTTCCCGCTCCCTTGCTCTTTCCTCTCTTTCTAACTTTTCCTTCTCTTTCTCTCTCTCTAACTCAGTTTGTTCTTTTACAAACGTCCTCAAATCATTTTGCTCATACCCTAAACTCTGACCCAATTTGATAATCTTTTCAAGATCCATATCTAGCTGTATGGTGATAGTATGAAGTACAAGTACAGTTAAACCCAGCAGGCTTAGTCTTGGACAACTGTGAATAATGAATGCTACCAATAGGAACTTAGACTATACAAAAGTACATTCATGCATAGAATGGAACCCAAAAATATAAAATTCCAACCAATAGCCTAATCTGACCAATAAATGAAATACACCCTACCAACCTTGATTCTAACTCGAACACTCAAGGATGTAGAAGTGGTGCCGGAGGTCCTATCACACTTCTGGCCAAACAAATACTACAAGGATAACCCATCAAGGAAGTAACTCCTAATCTCTCATAGAATGATGGTCTGAGTTAATTCAATAGTGACAATAATTAAATATCCCACCGCTGCCACCAAAATGTCACGTATTGAATCAACCACAAACACAAATGAAGTTGTAATACAGATTTATTCCCTCCCTTAAAGTAATTTTAAATCCCAATAACAATATCTAAATTCAAACTAATACCAAATTAACTAACACAACTAACTAAACTAGCTTCTCCTACCAATAACAATACTACCACCTACTACTAATACTAATATCTTAATACTAACAGTACAAATGTCTACTACTAATAATACAACTATCTCCTACTAACAATACAACTATCACGATACACTATCCTAATACTAATAGTCTACTTCTAAAAATACTAACACTAATACAGATGTTCTAAGAATAACACAACTAATACACAGTAAAACTTTGTGTGTGTATATATATACAACAACAACACACAACCACAAAAAAAAAACCAACCAAAAGATACAAAGCCACTCCACTGTCACTGTCACAACAGTTCTATACAGAACTTTAGAATCTCTGATGTTATTGAGCAGTTCATACGAGAATTCTTCCTCGTAATAACGAATGGTGATCTTTCCACCCAGGCGATGTTGTCCCCACGGAGTTAGGGGTGCCTCTTTACATGGATGCCACGGCTGTGTTCATCCTACGATGTGCCACGGAGACGAAGATACTTCTCTCCTTACGTTGGGTCGGAGAACTTCTCTCCTTACGTGATGTTGGAGGTTGTTACTTCCTCCTACGTAATATCGGAGGTTCTTCCCTCCTACGCACTCTAAGGTTAACCGGCCAGTTCCGGGACACTACAATGTAATATACGCAATTACAGTCACTGAGGTATGTGTCACTACCTCACAATACATACAGCCATGCACCAATACTCCGATTTACATATTACTGAGTTGAACTGTTTATACTTTGATCATGTTGTGGTTATTTGTTACAGTGGCTTTACGCTATTACCATCAATATGTGTATATAATTACGTTTGGAAAAAATACATAACTCAAAATTCTATCCTCTAAAATACAATTCAACATGAAACAATAAATGTAAAAACTTACGCCAACCAGAGTAGAAGTCTCCCACAATATTAGTCCATGCCTTACATGACCATGCTGATTCTGGCTGACTGTACAAATTATTACCCTGCCCCGCTATTTAAACTGACCCCAAAGCCCAAGCTACCCCTGACCTCCCTATTGTTACACCAATTAACTCCCCAGCTATCAGCCGTACCCAGTCACGCTTCCCTGACCCTAACCTGTTCCCATAGTATTACCTGACAATATCTAAAAACAACTCGCTAAGCTTAATATACTAATGTAACCATACCGTAATACATCTATCTGAAGTACTAACATATAATTAAAATATACAAGATTATCTGTGATCTTGACACAGTCTGATCATCAAAATCCATATCATCAACTTCCAAAGCCCTGCATTATCATGGATGATCTGAACGGTGAGGTGAGGTGAAATTGTGTTTAACGTCGCGTCCAAGATTATTGCACTTCTATAGGGACGGACATGCATGTACGTGTGAGTGTGGGTGTGTGCCTGCTTGTACTAGTCTGGACTGATGCTGATTTTTAGTGCTAACCCAATTAGATACCATGCTGCAGTTTAGCATGAATACCCCACTCAGACACAAGATACTGACTCCCAGCCGACCAGTCCTTGTTTTAGCCCCTTAATGCCGAGCGCCAGACAGGGTAACAACAAGTACCATCTTTTAACGTCTTTTGGTATGACGCGGGCGGACGCTCTATCACTAGACCACGGAGGCGGTTGATCTGAAAAAAAACCAACCTGCTGTGGGTGAGTACAGATGCTAAAATTTAAAGGAAAAATCATTGAGGATTTTCTTTCTGACATTAACTTATGTATCTTTAATGATGATTCCAGACCTTATTTACATGAAGCCACTGGAACGTATTTTGCCCTCGATCTGTCACTCACAGACTCAAACTTGTACAATGAGTGAGTTTATGCTTTACGTCACATCGGCAATATTTCAGCCATATCGTGACGATCTTGTACAATCAGTTTGTATGGTCAGTCCATGATGACCTCTGCGGGAGTGATCATTTTCCTACTATTCTTAAAACTGTTAACCCTAGTGATGAGCCACCATCATCCAGGTGGAACTTTACCAAGGCTAAATTGTCCTTATATGAGGTACTGTGTATTGGCAACATAAAACATGACATTTGCAAGAATATTCCAGATCCGACAGTTGTTTTCGGACATACTGAATGACATTGCTGATCAAACCACTCCGAATTCCTCTGCAAATCCCCACATTCGTAGAGCATGGTTCACAACTGAATTCAAACAGGCCAGAAAGTGTATGAAGAAAGCAGAAAATATTTTCGCCAACATCCTACAGTCCATAATTTAGATAAGGATAAAATTACAAATGCCAAGGCACGAAGTGCTTTTAAACAAAATAAGTGACAATCCTGATATCGTTTTTATCCGTTGGCTTTATCCTGCCGAGAAACCCTCCCATGGTGTGATAATATAAATTATCTACCGATGGCACCTTCTCTCGATCGATATTCAATTCTATAAGCACTTATTACATTAATGTACTTTCAGGTTCCATTGCCTTTTATCTTAACATTGAATAGATCACACATTTCCGTGGTTCACTTCATATTGCAGGAAGTGGAAATGTAAATAATACGTCTGACTTGTGAGCAAAGCGTCAATAAACAATGTTTTGCAAATACTCAGTTTATCAGTACAGCGAGATTGTTTCCTTGACAGCGATGACATTACCATTTCCAGTACTGGTGCATAACTGCATAATTCAATATAAACTTAAAGCCCTCTGCTCACAGAAGGTGGGGGCAGGTATGTTAACAGAAATAGAAATAGGCATCTGTTTATGAAGCATTTACCTAGATGATCAAATGATCCTGGCGTTTAATTCCCTGATTAGGATCCGTGTGCACTCATATCCCAGCACATGCGGCAGCGTATTATCCAATCATAGTCACTGTCTGCAGTAACCTAAGCAACAGCTAAATGGAATAACACCTGCATATCAATACATGTCATTGCGAACATCACCACCGAACACTGACATCATGTTTTTCATGTCCGCGATAACACTGTCACTGCTCTTCATCTTATCAGGAGCTAGTGTCTCCAATAGAACCCAGTTGACATTAAGAAGACTGAAGATATATCTCCAAGGGGAAATTGCTAATGATGGCATCAGTATCATCTCCGATAAGAGACAGGTTAACATAAGTATTT
This sequence comes from Haliotis cracherodii, assembly GCF_022045235.1. Taxonomy (NCBI): domain Eukaryota; kingdom Metazoa; phylum Mollusca; class Gastropoda; order Lepetellida; family Haliotidae; genus Haliotis; species Haliotis cracherodii. The sequence continues at coordinate 35,704,733 of NW_027266268.1, read as the reverse complement.
TGCCAATGTCCATCTCCAGTCTCAATGCAGCCAAACAGACATTCGCTTTCAGTGCGGGGGTCGTCATGACGTGGTTCGACACGGGTCTGGCTTGGAACAAAACTGATTATGATGACATTGAACTTGTGACTATCTCTGAGAAGTTTGTGTGGATACCTTTGGTGGTTGTCCCAAACGGGATTGACAGCATTGTACCTATTTCAATTCAATCTCCAGAACGTTCTAGTAATGGAAGAGCAGTACTTGTAATCACTGACAGTTTCAAGACCAGTTGTCAAATAGACATCACTCGGTACCCATTTGACCAGCAGCGATGTAGCATCCTGTTCGCGCCTGCAAATGACCTTAATCTTGTGGTTGATATCACTGGCTCTATTATTACGGGATTACCTACTTTCTTTATTGAGAACAGTGAATGGGAGTTGGTTGACATACTTGCCAAGACTGTAGACGCCCAAATGAAACAGATATCAAGTCTGGTATCGTTTGAGTTCTTGTTGAAACGCAAGAGCATGTTCTATATAGTGAGTATCATCTTTCCTATGGCTCTTCTCTCTCTGCTCAACGCCTGTGTGTTCCTCCTACCAGCTGACTCTGGAGAGAAGATGTCCTACCTCATCTCAATATTTGTGTCCTATGCAGTGTTCATGAACTTCGTCAATGACTCGATCCCCAAGTCTGGAGACGTGTGTCGACTGTCTGTGTACCTGACCCTCATCCTCTGTCAGAGCTGCCTGGCTATCATCACCACCATGGCCACACTCAACGTCCGCAATAATGGTCACCTATTTCAGACCAAGACAGATGTACAGCCAGAACACGACCTTGTAAACACGAAAAGCACTGAACGTCCGTCAAAGGTCCGCCGCTCAGACCACGTTTTGTTCGTGGTCTTCCTGCTTCTGGCACTGATGTCCCTGCTAGTGTTTTGTGTATAAGGCGACATTTGTCTGGAGCCCTGGCACTGATCATGATGTCCCTGCTGGTATAAGAAGGAACTCGTCCGGAGCTCGACGTCTGATCTCCTCCCCCCCCCCACCCTCCCCCCCCCCCTCCCCCCCCCCCCCCCCCCACTGTGTTAGGGAATGCCTCCGTTATGATAAGCTTTTCAAACGTGGATTTGCAGTGATTTAATGTGACACGTCGATTCCTTCAGTAATTATTTACTCTGTGATCAGTGGCATGTGTGTAGGCTAGTGTGACTCTCTTGTTGCCTTCTATGTGACTTTCTGCACCATGTGCTTACAGTGAGTACTATGTTGTTTAAAATGATTTGGGAAATTAGAAAGTTTGATTAGCAGTACTGTCATCAATATTCAAAACCATTACAACCTGCAAATGATCAAATCAGCCATGACATGAAAACACACACAAAACGATTGTAATTTTATCTTGGCCAAACATTTGGTTTTCGGATTTTCATGTACCAGCGGTAGGCTTTGTGATCAAAAGAGAAAATAAATGTAGCTACATCCCGGCTATTTATTGGATTATCCAATTTGAGATTTATGTACGTTAACGTTAGATGGTCTATGAGTACAGAATACCAGAGGACTACAAATTTAGCTCATTTAGCATTTATACAAATATTCCCTTTTCTTTTCTTCCATGTCTTTTGGTTCTATCTGTTTTTTAAATAAATTTATTCGTACTTCTTGTTTGTATCACGTCACATGTGGACATTTCCAAATTTGACGCATCAATGAGTAAACATGATGTCCGACGCAATTATCTTTATGGTGTTGTGCAACATGTTCCTGTGTGTTTTCTTGTGAACAGTTGATTTGACTTGCATGTGTTTGTGGCGGGCGTGGGACACGCTTACCTTTTTGCGAACACTTGTACTTTAAAGGGGCACTGATCTAAAGCAATTCCCTAGGACTGGTTGTTGCCTTTGTTATTGTTTTTTCCCCGTAAGCACCCGGATGATACGCAACGCAACTGAACGTGACAAGAGACTGGGCTACCGTCTGCAAGGACAGCAAAATAAACTTGGAGGCAATATTTGTTTTACCCATTATTAAACACTGATTGGTTAACCGTGATCTATAAAGATTTCGACAAAGGGCGCATGTTAATTAATTTCTTCAGCCTAAACAAACAGACAATAAGAACGGCGGAGATCATCGGTTGTCGTCATTTGGAAATACCCCTGATTGTTATCGTTTAAAAAAAGTATCAATGCAGTGAAAGCATTTTCGGATTTCGGATTTCGGATTCCGTCGATAATACGATTACTACTCCCTTGTTGTCATCCTCGTTTTCTGGTATACCCCTACACTTGCGTATTTGTCGTCATTCACTTGATGCTCAGTTAATGAATTCATTACAGGTATAATTGGTGGTAGCACCACTCTGAATACACGAGGAAGCTTCCCATTTGGCATTTATAGTGTCTGGGGTAATTATTCAATCTAAATCCAGCTTTGAAGTGAGGTGAAATGTGTGTTATGTAAATATGCACGTGGCACCCCAGCAAGAGATGAATGATCAGTTGATTTACTTTTTTTGTAAATCAGCGGATCGTTCGTAGTCATCAAAGGATTAACAGAAAATACTGTACATTGATTGATTAATCGCTGTTATCTTGCACAGTGGATAGTGTCAAAAGTGAGTATTTACATGTCTAGGTTTACTAAAACAAAGGGAATATCCTCATATCCTTGCGTGAAGTGCCGATGTAAAAACAACATACTTTGTTCAAAGGGTTAACCGACAATACGTTCATTAATTGCTCATTGATATCTAACTCAATGGATTTTTCTTTAGGAACCGTGGACGTTATGAAAATAGTTGTCACGTGGGCTTTCTCAGCCGACCTATGAGACTTGACACCTATGTAAAACACCTGAAATATATTATAGTCATGTTGTAAAATGTGATTCTCTCAGGCAATTTATAAAATGTGTGAATATTTCAGTGATTTTAACTGAAAAATCTGTCCATTTCTTTAACAGATAGACCAAAATTGATTAAAACGATCAATAGGGCCTAAAAACATCACAATAGATTATTATGTAGGATTAGAAGCCGAACAATATAGAAATGTACTTTTCATCGTAACATTTTCAGTCTCTTGGTGATGATATTAAACATAAAAATGTTTGGAATTCGTTGTCATAATAATACAGATGGACATATTTTTCAGTCAGTTTGTAAAATAACTGAATATTCAGGCGTTAAACAAATTTCCTAAGTGTAAAATTTTGCACATTTTGACTGTAAAAATATAAACACGATAAAATAAGCAATGCTAAAAAGAAAAATTTACTTTGTGTAGCAAGTCAAAATAGTGTAAACGAAAATCGCACAATTACCAAGCAAGTGACTTATCAAAACTTCGTCACCGTTACCGATGCTACCCACAACGATACCTACATTTCCTTATTATTTCCAAAACTGAATTTCATTTTGTTGATGTGACCATACGCCCTTATACTATCAATAAAAGTCACAAATTCGCCTACGAATTGCGCAGCACAGGTTGCGAACTAGTCTAGGTCTCTGCAATATCATCCGGGTACTCACGGGAAAGAACAATAACAAAGTAAACAACCAGGCCCGGGGAATTGTTTAAGATCAGTGCCCCTTTAACTATTTGATTGTGATTTATTAACATGTGATCGGGATTTTGTCAGAATCAACTCTGCTTTTTGGCGAGATTTCTTACGGATATGGAATGAGTATTGTTGCTTTTATTTGTAATTCAATGTGGGATAGATTAATTGTAGTAAGTTTCACTGCCGGTAGAGTTATCCCGTGTGCTTTTTTAAGTTTCAATGCTATTCCCTCCCATCCCAATGTTTTCTAAGGTGTCACCTTTGCACTATATTATATACTCAACAACAAAAGTTCCTGTGACACCAATATTTTAGTGTATTTTTCAAACAAGTTTGGTTTTCAATATTGTAGTACATGTATGGAATCAAGTCACAAAAACGCAACTGCTACAGAAAAGCATGCAGTCCATGCAAAAGTTGACTTTTATGCAAGCCCCATGCATTTCACTACCCACGAATGGGTATAAATACATGTGCGTTAACGGGATTCCATATGCATTATTTAGCATCGTGCTGTCAACAACCACTCAGAAAAACAACAGAATGACGCAAATATTCAACGTAACGAAACGCAACACCTGTCCGAAAATTAGCGTCTGCGAGCCATTGGTATGCTTGAAGCAGAATCGAGTCAACGTGATGTTGCAAGACAATTTAACATCCACAGAAAATCCCATTTGGTGTTTATGGCAACGTTGGCAACAGACGAATGCAGTCACAGACCATCCTCGAAGTGGCAGGCCACGCGTAACCAATAATCAGACAACCGGATTCGAACAACACACCTACGAAATCGATTCCAGCCAGCAACAGTGACTGCATGAAGCATCCCTGGCCTTCGACGAATATCTTCACAAACCGTACGTCGTCGCCTCAGATGTGCAGGGATTGTCGCCAGAAGACCCACCAGACGTCCCATTTCGACAGGAAACCACCGTCAAGCACATCTACAGTAGTGCAGACAGCGTCTACGCTAGACGGCCATGCAATGGAGACAAGTTCTATTCACTGACGAGTCTCGTTTTCACCTCAGCCACAGCGATGGACGGATTCGAGTGTACCTGCGTCGAGGTGAACGTTACGTCAATCATTGTATCATAGAAACGGCCGGCCTCATATTGTTCGACTTGTTCAGGATTCTCGTCAACAAAACAACGTGAATGTCATCCCCTGGCCGGCTCTATCCCCTGATCTCTCACCAACCGAGCACATGTCGGATGAGATGGATCGGCGACTTCGACGTCAACCACGTGTTCCACAGACACTCAAGGAACAGTAGATATGGACAGATATCCCACAGCTATTGATTTGTAAATTGACATTTTGGCATGTTCATGTTTTTGTTATGAAATCACGCATTTTCTGAAGTCAGTATGGCAAATGAAACCATTTGAACACTTACGGGAGTCTTTTTCTGTTGCAAACCGAAATTGTTTCAGACTTGGTAAAAAACATAACTTTGCATTAAATATTATTCAATGTCACTGTTGTTCAGTATATATTGTGGTACGATTCAGCTGCAATCCAAACATAGGAGGGGCGCAGTATAAAAAGAGCCATCTGCTTGGTTTATAAGTTTTATCTATTTGAGTTAAGACCTTCACAATTTGATACGTGACGAATTCCTTTATTGTCAACATTTTAGCGGATGTCGAGATTAGATATGGCCTGATATTTCACAGCAGATTGTGTTGAAACATTTTGTTTCAACAACCCTAGCAAGTATTAAAATGAGGAATGGCTTACCCCCTGTCTTATAAACTTAGTCGTCACAGTCTCTTTGTTGAAGACAGCATCAATTTTAATGCCTAATTATATCGCTACGCATATTATGTTATTCTGAAGGTGAAGACAGGTAGCCGTAGGACAATTTGTTACCAGAATATAAGTTCTATAAAAAGAGTGAGGGAGTGAGTGAGTCGAAATTTAACGTCACGTAGGCAATATTTTAGCAATGTCGTAACGAGAACGTAGCCATTGAAAATACAGATATTCTCAGCTTGAATAAAACCTATTAGCGATGGAAGTATAATAAGTAGACGAACACAGTTTCGATTGATTTTAAAACTAACTGAGAGCATTTGAAAGAATGAATTCAACAATACAATATATAAATGGGTTATAGATCACCAGCATCTACAGTTACGCGCCATACTAGGGGCCGTGGGGACTATAAAACAAATATAATACGTTTAAAACTGAGGTATCAATAAATGTACTTTGAATTATGAGTTCTTACATACATTAAAAACCCAATAAACAAATGAGAACTAATACTATTATAAAGACCCTTAATAGATGAAGATTTGAAATACGTATCCCTTGTGATGGAAAAATCAACGATGCCGTTTTGGCCAGTGGCACATTAATTATTTAATTTAAGAATTTCGATTAAAAGTCGATGTTTGGAAGACTGATTTTTAATTGCATGTAGACAGGAAAGAGAGTCGGAAAACATATGTAAATTGTTTATGCTTTGATTGTTTACTTATGTATTTTAGTCCTGTGAATATGGCCTTTATTTCGGCCATAAAAATGGAACAGTTATCTGGTATGATATAGCCCGTGATCTAATGACAGTTGCGCTGGCAACTGCGTCAACATCCTTGGATCCATCTGAAAAGTTTTGTAGGTATTGTAAAATCTGTTTTATTGATTATATTGATAAATTAGTTGATTTGTTTCAGAATTCCTTAGTTCAGTTAATGTATGATCCACCTCTGGTTTTACTAAATGCCAGAATGGTGGAGAAGACGAAAGAAAAGTGGGGGTTATATTGTCAAGATTTATTTTAGCCGCAGATTAAAAACTCAGTCACATGCTGGATTCGAGTGAGTAGAACGTAATTTATAGATATACTGCAAAGATTATTTAATGCGACGGCGTTTAACGTATGGTTCATCCGCTCCCACATACAAACTATTAATTGGGTTGAAGTAGCGTAAAATTATTGTCCCCCTAAGAGGGTACGTAAGTCCCATATCATTCGAACTATTTTTCTGCATGCCTAGTTTTTAAACGTAGAATATTCGTCATTTTAATCTTTGGCTCAATTGGTACACTGTCCCAAGTGACTGAAGGGATTATATAAATCCTGCCGGGGTCCATCCAGGAAGCAAAGGCACTGTAAGTCCCCATGGTCCCTAGTATGGTGATCTCCCTTTAGTTACTGACGAGCTCTAGCCCATTTTTATATTGTGTTGTTCACTAATACTTATGCCTTTTATATATTCTCAACTACTTTTAAATCGACTCTGTGATTTTCTAGATATTGTACTGTCCATCGTTTACAGCTTTTTATATTGTCGAAATATATGAATTATTAATGTACTTTTCGTCACGATATGGCTGAAATACTGCCGATGTGACGTTAAATCTTAACTCACTCACTCACTCTGCCTGAAGGCGGTGGCTCATGGGCCAAACTGGTTATACAGACCGCTGATTTCTTTGTTTTTATAGGAAAATGCCATGGTCCGAACCAGCCTGATATATTAACAACATCTATTCACGTCTTATTTCTGGAGAAACATCGTCCTTGTTGACCCTCGATGGCGGATGGGGAGCAGGGATGTGAAATAATATGTTCATACCATGGCTAACAGAACACCCACTGGTTCATCTCAAGCTAATAAAAGTTTCTTCATCATCTCCAATAATTAAAGAATCTAGGGCAATGTTCTAAGTCATTTCAACTCTAGGTGACAGTTCTTTAAAACTCAACCCGTTTGCATACGCAAAGTGCCTGTGGTGAGCTTAAACATTTCCCGTGGTGGATTAAGCAGTATGCAATGTGCAAGGAGACAGCAATCTGTTTGTCTGTTTGTTGTTAAACGCCGCACTAAGCAATATTCCAGCTTTATGACGGCGGTCTGTAAATAATCGAGTCTGGACAAAACAGTCTAGTGATTGACATGAGTATCGATCAACGCAATTGGGATACAATGACATGTATCAAACAAGTCAGCAAGCCTAACCACCAGATCACGTTGCGCCTTTTACGGCAAGCATGGGTTGCTGAATACCTATTTTACCCCGGATCTTCACGGGTCTCAGAAGTTTGTTAATACACTTGTTGTAAGTACACGGGTTGTTGTCTCAGTGCACAAGACACTGAACTGTAGTGGGGGAATCGTTCGAGATCGAGATTGCTGTCTGTCAGACTTGACAGAAGAAGAGATAGAAGAACTAAAAACTCTATGTGTCACCGCAGTTGAGCGGTTAACCCCAAAATCAGAAGATGGAAATATTATCAATACCCAAACTTACCGTTCCACTTTTTGTCTTACAACTCTTCCATAAGTCCATAAAAGCAGGTTACTTTAACATCGGAGTTGAGGTCTATGTTCCAAATCCAGTCTGATGTTACAAGTGTCAAACACTCGGTCATGGGGCCAAAACTTACACTAACAAGGCAAGGTGCTTCTAGCTTCAAACTGCAATGGAGAGCACTTGTCCTCCTTAAAATCCTGTCCTGTTTTTGATCGGGAAACCAAAATATTGAAACTCAAGCATACCAACAACATCTCTTACACCGTGGCGGGCGGTCGGGTAGCCTAGTGGTTAAAGCGTTCACTCGTCACGCCGAAGACCTGGGTTCGATTCCCGACATAGGTACAATGTGTGAAGCCCATTTCTGGTGTCCCCCTCCGTGATATTGCTGGAATATTGCTAAAAGCGGCGTAAAACCATACTCACTCACTCTTACACCGTGGCAAAACAGTTACTCATTCCGTCCCAAACACCTTCTAAAAGCTATTCAGCTGCCGTCTCTTCTTCACCAGTTTCAGTTACCAAAGTAACTATGGTCTCCATACAATACCATCTCTCTTCTATCTCTTGGTTGGAGAATGACCAAATTACCATCAATGACACCATTCAGGCTTCTCAAAACTCTCCAATGATACCGACATCTGCCATCCAAAACAAAACTTTCAATCAATACCGTCTGATCAAATATCACCACTTAGAACCAGAACCAAACCCTGTAACCGAAATAGGAATATTTCAGGCTGAAGCCCATTTATCAAAAAGGCTAAAAAGCAGAATAGGAGAAAAGCCAGGACACCCCAACACTTGGCGGTGCCTTCTCCTGTTAAACATCTGTTGAGGTTCATAAATCCGTTTGAGCCCCTGGAGATGGACCTCACTCCCACACAGCAAGTCCTTGGGAGTAGACGTACCTCCTGCTCTATATCCCGAGTTGAGCAAGTCAATTCATACAATGGGTGAGTGAGTTAGTTGGGTTTAACCCCGCTTTTAACAATATTCCAGTTATATCGCGGCGTGTCAGTTTAATGTGGGAGGAAAGACCGAAGTGATGCAGGTCTAAGTCGTTTATCACTTCGGTGAAACCCACGAGCACGGGTAGTGTGCTGACAAACCTAGAAACATAATCGGGGCGAGCCGGGATTCGAACCCACAATCGTAGGTTTCTGGCAATCACGCACCTCTGCACAGCGAATCGCGGCGCCTTAGACGACTTGGCCAACCGTGCCCCCAATCAAACAATGGAATTGCAGAGGTCTCCGACTAAATTAAAATGGTCTCCAACTCCAACAAGATTTTATACCATCAGCTTTATGTCTTCAAGAAACCGACTTGAAAAATACCGATCAAATCGACATCAGGCAGTTTAATTCCAATCATTTCGTTTCACCTCCAGTGGTTAAGGCCACTAGGGGTTCTTCAGTGTTGGTGAGCAAGGTGTCATTTACAGTCCTGTTCCTTTCGATACTCCCCTCAAAGCCGTTGCTTTCTGAATAACATTACACATTATTGTCTTTACTTTGTGTTCTCTATTTACTCCTCCATCTTCGTATATTCAGCCAAATGATCTTCAAGCACTATATGACCAGCTTCCTAAGGTCTGTATCTGAGTGGGGATTAGAATGGACATAATCCACTATGGGGAAGTGATCATACCAGCAGTAAGGGAAAGAGACCAGAAACGTTTATTTCCAACAATGCTTTTTTCCTCTGAACTCTAAAACATATTTACATCCTGGCACAGGTACATACTCTTGATTTGTCCATTACAGACTCTATGACTTGGTTGATGCATGTCATGGATCCAAATTGCGTGGGACCGCCTCCATGGTCTAGTGGTAGAGCGTATACCCGGAGAGCGGAAGGTCCGGGGTTCGATACCCGACCGCGTCATACCAAAAGAAGTTAAAAGATGGTTCCTTCTTGTTACCCTGTCTGGCGCTCGGCATTAAGGGGCTAAAACAAGGACTGGTCGGCTTGGAGTCAGTATACAGTGTCTGAGTGGGGTATTCATGTTAAACTGCGGCATGGTATCTCAATGAGCTAGCACTATAAATCGGCATCAGTCCGGACTAGTACAAGCAGCCACACAAACACACACACGTACATGCACGTCGCTATATAAGCGTAATAATCATGGACGCGACGTTAAACCCCATTTCAACTCACCTCACCAAATTGAGTGGACCAATGCTCATGATATTGCTCGGGGGTACGAGTAGCCCAGTCGTCTAATGCGCCGCGGTTCGCTGCGCAGAGGTGCGTCCCTTGGGCACGCCAGAAACCTATGATTGCTGGAATCTCGGTTCGCCCCGATTATGTTTTTAGGATTGTCAGCGCCATACCCGTGCTCGTGGCTTTCAACAAAGTGGTAAACGTCCGAGACCTGCATCACTTCGGTCTTTCCTCCCACATTAAGCTGGCACACCGTGATATAACTGGAATAATGATAAAGAAGAGTTAAACCCAACGCACTCATGATATTAATCACTGGACTGTCTAGTCCAGACTCGATTATTTACAGACCGCCGTCATATAGCTGGAATATTGCTGAGTGAGGCGTTAAACAACCAACCAACCAACCATTACAGACTCTAATCTGTTGAATGAATTTGAGTGGTGAGTTCACGATGACCTCTTTTGGAGTGACCACTTTCCAACCTTTCTAAAAACGTTTACCCCATCTGATGTTCCTCTATGATCAAGATGGAACTTAACGAAGACAAAGTTGCCTTTGTTTGGAATACTGTCCTCAAACAAATTAACACCTGATTTGTTTACCAACCGTTACGTTCCTGATCATGTCCAAATACTCTCTGATGAACAAAATTGCTGATGAATGTATTCCAAAGTTCTCTGCAATTCCACACATCCGTAAACCACAATGACTGCAAACAAACAAGCAAGGACGGCACGGAAAATGACAGAACACAATTTCCGTTGCCACCCCATGATACATAATTTGAATACCGTCAAAATTTAATTTCTATCTTTATTGTAAATAAACGCCGACGTCTTGACAAACTTATGTCTCAAAAATATACTTACCATGTCTAATGTATGGAACATGATTCAGAAAATACAAGGTAAGGGTTCCAAATCCAGCATCCACCATCTCAAGAATGAGGATGTACTACTAACGGATAAATCTGATATTGCCAAAAAACTTGGTTAAACTGTGGCTAAAAATTCTTCCTCAACGAACTATGCAGAAGCAGCACTCAACAAATCTGTAACACCTCTTCTGATTATAAAACCACACCAAGAACCCAAGATGAGAGAATCACACCGTCAAGCATGTCCAGCTTAACTGTGTTGATTTTTCCATCACAAGTGATAATCCATAAAGGATATTTATGAAAATATTAGTTCTCTTTTAATTATTTGGTTTTTAAAAGAAAAAGAATTGTATAATAAATTTTGATCATATGTTTTGTATGAAATAAAATACCTTTAAAATTGGTATAATGAATTTCTATCTGAGTTTATATAAGTGGCTATTTCATCGAAGCGGGTTGAAGTAGTGTAAAATTATTGTTCCCCTCGTTTGTTCGTGTCAAATGAATATTTTGCTTACTATTCCTTTAAGCGTAGAATATTTGTAATTTTAATTGTGGATAACATTACGTACAAACGCCAGCCTCTGAAATATTGCTGGGATCCATGCAGGTAGCAAAGGTACTGTAAATAAGGCGACAAAACGCTTTCAATATCCAATAGAAATCTCTGCATAAAGCAGATTCGATTGACAAATTCCGACTATATCATAAGCATTTCATAATGAATCACTAACAAATAGTTATGATACCTGGTATTCGCAACCACCACCCCCCCCCCCCCCCCCCCCCCCCCCCCCCCCCCCAGGTATGGCGATCTACCTTTAGTTGCTGGCGATCTACAGCCCTTTTTTATATTGTATTGTGGAATATAGTGATATATTTTTATAGTTGTAAGCTAGTCTTAAGTTTTAATCTGTGATATTCTAGTTATTTACTGTCCATCGATGACAGGTTTTTATTTAGTCTTAATATATGTATTCTTAATGAATAACCTCTCGTCATAATATGGCTGAAATATTGCCGATGTTACGTTAAATGTTAAACTTACTCACTCACTCTGTATTAACCCCAGCTTTAATTTCATATTTAATCGTATGTAGGTGTAGTAACGTCCGTGTCAGCACCAGGTTCATTTAATTGCGTTGTCTGTGTAATGCCTTTGCACAAATTGAAGTGCATACCACATATATTCTCAGGCAATGGCATTAATCAATTCGTTGGCCATACATTAATGCGTATTTACGTTGCCTATGCATTCCAGGGACATGACGCATTTAAATGTTTCCAGTCTACTCATATTGCAGAAAGCAAAGATACACACAGTACTTGTCACTAAAAAGTATATTAACGATGCTTTGGAAACACTGATTACTGAGAATTTAATAAAAGATTTTTTCCATGGCAATCTGTTGGCATTACCACCTCCATTATTTGTACGTAATTGCAGTAGGGGCTATAAAGAGATACGGCTTTGTCCAATGAAGGTGGGGACAGGTATTACTATAGAATCATTAATATTAATCTAAAGCGCTTACTTACATTTTCACTAATGGGTGTGCGCAAGGCGCCTGGCATTATTGATTGCGTGATCCGTGTTGACTCGTATTCCAGTTCAAAGGTTCATTGTCATAATTTAAGCAAAATTATAAATGGATAAACACCTGCCTGACAATATCTGTCATTTGGAACATCACCACTGAACACTGAAACCATGGTTTACATGCCGTCTAAAATCCTTAACTTAGTCGTCATATTATCAATCGCCAGTACCTGTGATAGCACTGAGTCGTCATTAGGAAGACTGAAGGCATATCTCCAAGGGGAAACTGATGCTTATGGCATCAGTGTTGATCTCTCCGATGACAAACAGGTCAACATAAGTATGTTGCTGATGTCCATCTCCAATCTCAATGCTGCCGAGCAGATATTCACTTTCAGTGCTGGTTTCCGCATGACGTGGCTCGACCCAAATCTGGCTTGGAACAAAACTGATTATGATAATATTACGGAAGTGACCGTCTCTGAGAAGTTTGTATGGATACCGACCATTGCCATCCCTAACGGTATCGACAGCGCTACCTTGGCTTCAGAACAATCTCCAAAGATATCCAGTAATGGAATTGCATCACTTCAATTCATTGAGAGTTTAAAGACCAGTTGTCAAATAGACATCACTCGGTACCCGTTTGATCAGCAGCGATGTAGCATCCTGTTCACGCCTGTAAATACTTTCGATCTTGGAGTTGACAGCACCGGTTCTATTATTACGGGATTACCTTCTTTCTTTATTGAGAACAGTGAATGGGAGTTGATTGACATACTTGCCAAGAACGTAGACGTCCAAATGAAACAGATATCAAGTCTGGTATCGTTTGAGTTCTTTTTGAAACGCAAGAGCATGTTCTATATAGTGAATATCATCTTTCCTATGGCTCTTCTCTCTCTGCTCAACGCCTGTGTGTTCCTCCTACCAGCTGACTCCGGAGAGAAGATGTCCTACCTCATCTCAATATTTGTGTCCTATGCAGTATTCATGAACTTCGTCAACGACTCGATCCCCAAGTCTGGAGACGTGTGTCGACTGTCTGTGTACCTGTCCCTCATCCTCTGTCAGAGCTGCCTGGCTATCATCACCACCATGGCCACACTCAATGTCCGCAATAATGGTCAGCTATTTCAGACCAAGACGGATGTACAGCCAGAACACGACCTTGTAAACACGAAAATCACTGAACGTCCGTATGTGAAGTCTGCGTCAAACGTCCGCCGCGCAGACCACGTTTTGTTCGGGATCTTCCTGCTTCTAGCACTGATGTCCCTGCTGGTGTTTTGTGTGTAAGAAGGAACTCGTCGGGACCCCGACGTCCGAACCCCACACTGTGTTATCATCACCACCATGGCCACACTCAATGTCCGCAATAACGGTTTCCTATTTCAGACGGGTGTACAGCAAACGACAATGTTAAGACGAACAACGCTGAAAGTCTCCATGTGAAGTCTGTCCCAGACGTCCGCCGCCCACATCACGGTTTGTTCGGGTTGTTTCTGCTTCTGGCACTGATGTCCCTGTGGTGTTTGTTGCATAGGAAGGAATTCGGCCGGATATCAATTCCTGAATTTCGAATGTGTAATTGGATGTTCAAATGTGGGATCCTTCAGTCATGTGTTTAAGACTCTATTGTTAACTTCAATGTTATTATTTGACACGTAGGCTTATAGTCAATATGTTGTGTTCCTCTATTTGGAAAGTTACATTAAAGCTGTGTACGACATTCCTTATTATTGAATTAACTTGATGAAATAGGGACTGTTGTTCACCACGCAACCAGTATAATTCCAGTTATAATATAAACGGCCTGTAAATATTCTAGACTGGACCAGTCAAACCAGTGATTGACAACATGAACAACATTCTAAGCATCTGGGGCACGCTCACGTTTCATTGTGTCTCTAAAATCAAACATGGAATAATGATCTGAAATCTTTCAAAAACGGTCAGACAGCCAATTCACTTCCACTTATTTACGCATATGCACTGGTAACAAAGGACACCAGCGAAACTGCCTCATCTCTTTCATGTTTAGTTACATCCATAAAGATTCAGAGTGACAAAAAGCTGTCCGAAATACTGTCTAACAAGTTGGAAGTTAAATTTCCTTTCATGACATTCAACCCTTTTGTGTCTACATTTGGCAACGTCTGAGGTACAATCAAGCATGCTCTGTGTATGAAGATTTCAAAGTGTGTCCAACGACTCTTCAAATGTTGTTTGATCAAGGTGACACCATTCTAGGCCTTGACAAGGCTTTCAAAACGCTTTATGATAGTCATGTGGTGCCAAAATTATGTCCGATGCAATTCCCTATCTTGCTTTCCACATGTTCCCTGTCTTTTTCAGGTGAACAATTGACTTCCCTTTGCATGCATTTGTGACTAGCTGTTCCACGGGCGGGGCAGGATACGCTCACCTTTTTGCGAACACCTGGTATCATCACTATTTGATAGTGATTCATAAGCACATGCTCATGATCTCGTCAGAACTGTACAATGGTCACTGAGTTTAGCAGAGATTTCTTATGAAACACCTTTGTTTAATCTTTGTTTAATTCATGGCTTGCAGAAAGTCAATGCATCACAACTCATGGAATAACAAACTGGCAGTTTGAAAGGCATACCTTCTACCCTTTGTGCAAATGTCACATTGCAGCAGGATAATGCCCATCCCCATGTTGCTCGTGACTTTTTGAGGCAGCATAACATTGATGTACTGCCTTGTCCGACTGTTGTTCCAGACCTCTCACTCATGGGACATGTCTAGGATGAAATAAAACGACGCACACCAAAATCCAAAGACCAAAATCAGCCGGTAACGCAAGGTTAGTTTGGTTGGCATTTGGAACTTTAAATAATGTTGGTGACTTGTAATTGTTTATCAGTAGCCCTTTACGCTTCAAGACCAATGTCAAAAACCTTAACAGTGTGGTATCTGTGGAAAGAGCAGACACTGGGCAGTAATAACAAAGAAAGTTTAGGGAAAGTAATGGTATAAAGAGTAAAAAATATAGGAAAAAAACAACGTGCATACATATAATGTGGCCGGGATGTTGCGCAGAATGTTTCCCCAAGTTACAAATACATTCTTCAGATCCTTGAGGTAGTAGTAGAACTAATAATTTGACCTATTTCAAGGGCTTCATTTTGGGTTATTTCGATACGACCCGAAGTTAAAAATTATGTGTTGTAACCCCTGGTTGTCGTCAGGATATGCAAGGGGTTGCTGAGGAGTTCTGAGCCTAAATATGAGAGATGTATCCTTTACAGTTTGCATGTTTTACCTTCAATACGTTCAATCCGTTCTATGTTTGAGCCAAACACACAACCAGATCTCCTGCCTATTTCTGGAGGCATCAAACTGAGGCATCTCCGTTGATTGAAATGAAAACATAAGGGGCTGTCACAATGTTCATCTCCAACTGAAAGGGCTAACTCCAACAGCCATCCATGCTGACATGGTTGTCAACTTTATGGGAAGATGCTCCTTCCTGTGCCACTGTTAAGAGGTGGGCAGCAGATTTCAGGAGGGGAAGAGAGCGTCGAAGATGATCCAAGATCCGTAAGATCTACCAACACTGAGGAATTATTTTATAAAGTACATTATCTGATTATGGATGACCGACGACTCATCACACGTCACATTGCCAATACAAGACAACTCTCATGACAGATGAATGTATTGGGAATGACAATGAGATTTCAGCAATCGTCTCTTGTGATTTTACATCGGTTTGAAGCAGACCCAGCTGAATTGGTTTGAGCGATTTGAGACTTGGGTCTTGGGTTCCCAGCCGTCAACTGGAGACTACACAACAGTGTCAAAGCATTGAATAACATCTTCCCAGAAACATGAACCGTCTGTTCCATCAGATGTCAAGATAGGTTTCGATTTGCTGGGATTCCAGAAGCATTCTCCCTGTGAACTACCTTATGCCAAGCCGTTGTCACATCTATTACGGAATTACTGATATCTTGAATTGAATTGAAGATGTCTTGATTGAATAGAAGATCTCGTGGATGGAATGGAAGATATCACGAAATGAATTAAGGTCATGGTGAAGCTTGTTACTGATATCTTGAAAAGAATGGCTGATATCTTGAATTAGATTAGTAACAAAATGTGATTTAAAGACATCAAAAAGTCATGTTTTTTTATATCAGTTATTCAATTCTTGATATATAGAAACTAAATACAGATATCAATAATTAATTATTGATGTCTTCAATTATTGCCATTATTGATAGATTTATTAGGAGATAAACATACTGTGTTTTCAATGTAGAGCTAGGTTACCTGTAGATTTAACCCCGCTAAATTGAATTTGGAACCGAACGTGCAGCGTGAGGTTTCAAATGTTAAATTTAGCGCGGTAAGTTTATCTCCATTCTACCATGACTAAAAAAAACGCGAACTCTTTGGTGTTAGCAAATATACTGAGTGAAGCGGCACGGGTTGAGTCCAGTGTCTTGAGTGGGTTATCGATCTGAATTACGGAATCAACATCGCACGTCACCATTATGACGTCATATCGATCATTGTGACGCAAAAGATATAAATATGCCTACCGACAATGACTGAAAATAGTACTATTCTATGAATATTAGCTTCCGTGGTGATGCGGCCGTCAAACCAGCTGTTTTAATCAGAGGGGGTTATTGTGATTTAATAGCCTCTGATTGACCAATCAGAGTCGAGTAAATTCCAAATTCATGGTAGAATTAATTATTGATGTCTTCAATTGTTGCCATTATTAATAGATTAATATTTATAGATAGTTTCAAATACTTCTGTCTGTTAAGTACTCTTGGTACTTTCTAGGGAGAAGTGTTTTAAAACTTATCACTGCTGTCATTGTCACTCCCCTCAACTCCTCCGCGAATTGCTTGACTTGTTGTTGAGGCTAGTTCTTGCACAAGTTGGGCATGGTTTGGCGCCATTTTGGAACGATAAGAATTTACGGATATGTAGCCAGACAGGAAATATTTGAAGATATCTGTTAATCATTTCCCGAACTTTTCGGGACCTTAATAATTCTTTTGCTTTTCCTTCATGTTACCTAAATTATATTACAGACATTAACAATTGGTATAAAGATATCTTCACAATTATTGATAATATTTTTAAACTGATTTTTATTTTCAATAACCGTCAAAATTAATTATATCTTTAATTGAATTAAAGATATCTCAAATTGAATTAAAGATATCTAAAACGAGTAAATGGTATCTGTAATGCATTTTAGGATATGTATAACTTATTTCAAGATATCTTGAATTGAATTTAAGATATCTTACACTTATTATTTCTGATATCATTATGTACAGCAGGGTGGTACTTGTTTAATTATATCATAAATACATTTAGAGATATCACGAAATATTTTGTTGATATCACAGTAACATTTTAAAATATCAGTTACTGTATTTTGGATATCAGAAATGAATTCAAGATATCTTTAATTGAAATTTGATGTCTTGAAAACATTATTGATATCTTTTAAACAATCGAAGATATCAGTACTTCCGTTTAAAATGTAAAAACAGCTTGCCCTTCTACTTCTCGAAAGGCCAGACAATTGACTGCTAATATTACGCTAAGCTGCTATGGCAACTGTCTGAGAATATCAAGGCTAAACGTCATGGACAACTCATGGTATGTCCACCAGGACAATTCAACTGTTCACATGCCGCCATGTGCTGCAATGAATAGCCGTGGCTCTAAAGTCATTGAACATCCTCCATATTCACCAAATTTGGCACTGTGAGATTTCCATTTGAAGTAGGAACAATATGACAAGAATTATGCAAATGATGATGACGCCGTTCCTGCTGTGGGGGACTTTTTTACACCACCATGTGGAATCCTTCTGTACCAAACAGTAAGCAGGTACTCCAGAATCGTTGACAGAAGAGTGTAGACATCAGACATCATTCTTTTGAAAAATAAGCCACGTTTTACCCACCCTTCGAGAGACAAGAGACGTTTGTCTAATCTACGTTGCAAGTGCGGATTAGATACCTAGTTGTAAGCACTGAATTCCTTCCACACTATTCTGAATACAAAAACTCAGATCAAGGCTGTTTTAGGACGTTTGAAAGTGTCAAACTGCTGTGCATTCGTGGGTGCACTTATTTAAATTACAGAAATTGTTTAATGTTGCTGCCCCTTTTTTACTCATTGCGTTGATTATTTCATCGTCAACTATGTCTTTGAATACGATTTCTATAATTGATGTTGTCTGCTTATTTACTAATTTTGTAATTCTGTAATTTAGAATTTACTGTAATTGAGTTCTGTACTTACCGATTTCTGGGTTAAACTGCGTTCCAATTTCGTAGTCTCCTCCTAACAGGACCCGTGAAGATCCGGGGTCGAATAGGTCTTCAGCAACCCATGCTTGCTTTAAAAAGCGACTATGCTTGTCGTAAGAGGCGACTAACGGGACAGGGTGGTCAGGCTCGCTGACTCGGTTGATGCATGTCATCGATCCCAATTGCGTGGATCGATGCTCATGATAATCACTGGTTTTTTTGGTCCAGACTGGATTATTTACACAAACCGCCCTCATATAGCTTGAATATTGCTGAGTGCGGTGTTAAACAACATACCAACCAACCAACCAAACTCGTAACAGCGTCATAAGTTAACTTCGACACAACCCATAGTGTGCAATGCTTAAGTCAATAGGGTCCTTCGTCATTGTCATGTTCTTCGTCCAGATAAACTATTCTCTGAATCTGCACCAACTGAAATAAGCAATTTTACTATTTTTGTCAGCCTGCAACTTTAGTATAAAGGTATTAAATGTCACATCGTCTGGCATTCCGAGTGTTTGTGTGCAGACTTCTTGTTCCTTTCTGTTATGGATGGCCGAGAAAAACAACAGCCTCATAAGTAAATTATGATTGGATGAGAAATATGTCGTTGTCTTCTTCACTCCTTAGTACCAAGTGGCGTCTTCTGTTCTTTTTTCCGAAGCAGCTCACGCAATACTCCTTTATTCAAGGGGTCCTTTTTCGTTTGGGATTGTTGTTATAGGCAGTAACCTTGTTTGATAGGCATTACTCAGAAGTTGACAGATGACAATGTAGACACAATTTATGGATAACAACTTCTTTAATACTGTAAAGGCAACGTTTCGGTATAGATTCTTATGACAGAATGAGGAACATTGTCCAGAATATATACTCTTCAAAAAAAGAAACTTGACACTGACTTTCAAAATGTAATATAATGCGATTGTTTCAACATCGGACACAGAAACCATAACTGAAACACTGTTTGAAGATTAAAGTACACAATGTTCAAAACATGAATCGTGTCACCTAGACAAACACACGTACACGATACAGTTAATGTCACAGGGGTACAGAAAATGTCAGTATCGGTTGTGCCCAACACGTGCATCAGTCACCGCTTGACACTGACGACCCATAGATGCAATCAAATTGTCAATAACACGCTGTTGGATGTGCTGCCATTCATGCGCCGGAAGTGTTTGGTACGGTGGATTCCTTCTGCGAACGCGTCGATCCAACTCGTCCCACAGATGCTCAATCGGGGACAAATCTGGTGACCGGGCTGGCCAAGGTAACCCGGACTCTATGGTAGGCCAACATTTTACTGCCTCCATTTTCTCCAGCTGGGTGTGAACACCATCAGCCGAAATAACATATCCTCAACAATCGAGTGAGTCAGTTAATTTTTAACATCATATCGGCAATCCTAAGAAATTGAATCTCTTTGAAGAGAAGGCATTTTTTTAGGCATTGATTTTAGGCCAGCTGAGGTCAGACGATCTAAATACTAATCTAGACGGGTGGTTTGTGTCCTTTTTGACTGACTCAACTGCAACCATGCTCATATTGCGTCATTACGGGCAGTTTACACACTAAAAACAACTTATCACATGCAGTAACACCCACGAGACAATACCATTGGGAAAAGCACAACACAATATTGGACGCATGCTTTTAATGCCTGCTAAAACCTTGTTCTTACCCATCCCCATAACATGCAAAACATATCTCTTTGGGGACAAATTTGATTGGCGACGCTAAAGCGTGCCAGAAACCTGAGATTGTCTGTCAGAATCCTAAATTTGTCTGATGTGGTGACATCAAGGACCTATACGACGTTTTACTTTCACCAAAACCAACTTATTCACTCAGTCACTCATTCTGTTGAGAGGCTGCTGATGTTTGTGTCCGGAATACTTAGTATCATACACGGGTAGTAAGTGAGTGACTGAGTGAGTATGGTTTATGCCGCTTTTAGCAATATTTTAGCAATATCACTGCCGGGTACAAAAGAAATAGGCTTTACAAATGGGCCGATGTGGGGAATCGAACCCAGACCTTCGGCGTGACGAGCGAACGCTTCAACTATATACTAGGCTACCCCAGCGCCCCATACACAGATAGCATAAGACCGAAACAAACCATAAGCGAGGGAATCTTCAGTTGATGGACAGACCAGGGATACAAGTTGCACCGCCTCGCTAGTCCGAGTCGGTTTCAAGCTTGAGGCCAAGTAGAATTTCAGGCGTGTTCGGCGGCGTTTATAATCTTTCAGGTTAACTGGCATCCCTACAGACAATCATAACCAGCTACGTTCCATCGTCATTGCGTCACATGTTTGCATATATCACGTTCATTAGAGATTATTGGTGTTGCCGTTGTATTTAACCAACGAAAGAACCCAGCGAGTGGAAAACAAGTGAATGCTCAGACAAATGAGCATTCGGATTACGTCGGCAATATTTCTCATGCAACATGTGTCGCAGCCTTGTGGTATCTGCTCTTCACACAAAGAGGCACGGGTGGCCCAGTCGTCTGATGCGACGCGATTCGCTGTGCAGAGTTACGTCCCTTAGGCACGCCAGAAACCTATGATTGTGGGTTCGAATCCTGGTTCGCCCGTATTATGTTTCTAGGTTTGTCAGCACCATACCCGTGCTCGTGGGTTTCACCGAAGTGATAAACGTCTGAGAGCTGCATTACTTCGGGCTTTCCTCCCATACACAGCTGACAAGCCGTGATATAACTGGAATACTGTTAAACGTGACTCACTCGCCCATCTCCCACACACATTACAAATTTTCCTGGAATGTGCGCATTTATGTATTACGTCACATTGTAAGTGATCAATCAGTTCCCAGAACCAGTCTATTGTCAAATGGACATACATGACATATGGATACACCCGTATATTCTCAGACTGGGCATCCTCAATGAACTTGTGCATGAAATGTGTAAAGGATTTCCATACCAAATATATTATTTAGTGAACAACATGGTTAAGGAGGAACATAGCCAAGATTATCATGAAATAATGTGTTTATTTTGGAGATGTTACAGATTTTCAATTACGTCCAAAAAATTTTGAATGTCACTTTTGTTGCACAGACTAAACTGTCAGTACCATGCACACTTCTGGTTCACGGAATTGAGGAAGACCAAATATTGACTTTCCAACAGTATCTTGTGTAACCTCCCTGAACCCAAACAACTGCTTCAAGATGCCTCCTCGTTCTTTGGATCAATGTCTGGATTTGATTCTATTGAATTCTGTCCAATTGTTCATGCAAAGCAACAGTCAATTTATTGAGCGTATGGACAGGTGTCGAACACGAAGGCCTAAAATGGGACAGAATTCCCCAGACACAAGACACTGATGGAAAGAAGACAAATACAGCTGCTCGCATCATATTCCCTGGAGTATAACATCCCTGTATCCCTTGTGTCAGGATCCTGGATATCGGGTGCAATTTGACATCATCCTTGTTGTCACTCGGTGGTGGCTGGGGAGCAGGGGTGCGGAATAATGTTATTTCATCATGTCACTACAACAATTTGGTTCATCTCGGAATGAAAAGAAGAGACGTATTGAGGATATAGATCACTCAACTGGAAATAATTCTCCAAGCTTTGATTCTTGGGCTAGATTCCTGGTTATTGAGGCTAGTGATCAACTACCTATCAAACTGAGCCCGTTTGCTGTCTCTAAAGCAGTTTCAGGAGTTCGTTGGGAGGTGAAAATTGTCACCCGTCTTCGTGGTGGCTCACTTCTGGTTGATCTCTCAATCTTTTGTCTATCAAAACATTTGCCAATATTGAGGTTGCTGTGTCTGTGCACAGAACATAAAATTCTTGTGGAGGCATCTTTCGCGACCGGACTGGTTGCTTGTCCAATATGTCGAAAGAGGACATTGCTGCAGTGTTGGAGGAACAGACTGTCACCACAGTAAAACGTATCACTGTCAAGAAAGATGATGTCATCACAAATACAAACACTCATCTCTTGACCTTTGTGCGTACATCGCTTCCGCAATCAATTAAGGCAGATTATTTCAATATCGGAGTGGAGGTGTATGTCCCCATTCAACTCTGATGATACAAATGCCAACAGTACGGTCATGGATCACAGTCTCGTAACAACTCTGTGGTATGCCATCTTTGTGGTAGTACCCTCGAAAACTCTGACTGTGAAAATGATTTCAACTGCTTTAACTGTCATGGCCAAAATACTGCTTCATAAAGGTTCTGCCCCGTGTAGCAAAGAGAATTAAAAATATGTGAAGAATCATACCTAGATGCCAAGAAACAATTCACAAATAAGACCTCAACTCGTTTCCAGCCTCTTTCCCAAGTCACTCAGACTAGTGCTGGATCTCAGACAGTCAGCCTGAGAAACAATCTCCAACGTCTGTTTCACAACCAGTCACCGTTCCTTTGACAAAAAAAGAAAGAAGAAAAATTAAATAGAAACAACACCAACCGTCCCTACATACATCTTCAGAGGTTCCTCTACAGAACTTGTTTGGACCTGGATATGGAGATCACTCAGTCTTCACAGGACAGGGGGGCACGGGTGGCCCAGTCGTCTAAGGCGCCTCGATTCGCTGTGCAGAGTTGCGTCCCTTGGGTACGCCAGAAACCTATGATTGTGGGTTCTAATCCCGGTTCACCCCGATTATGTTTCTTGGTTTGTCAGCACCATACCCCCTGCTCGTGGGTTTCACCGAAGTGGTAAACGTCTGAGACCTGCATCACTTCGGGCTTTCCTCCCACATTAAGCTGACATGCCGCGATATAACTGGAATACTGTTAAAAGCGGCGTTTAACCCAACTCACTTTCTCACTCACTCACAGGACAGGTGGCGGAGTACCTCCTCCTCACATTCACGTGAAAGATCTCCAATTGAGTCACCATGACGCAATTGGCCAATCTAATGCAATCTAATGCCATGCACTTTTACATTATTTCAATGAGATCCCATTATTGATACAAGATTTACAGCCCTCTGCACTATATCTCCAAGAAACCAGGCTCAAAAGTACAGATAGGTTCACTTTAAGACAGTACGATGATTATCATTCCTTTTCTCCTCCGGGAGATAAAGCAACGGGAGGCACAACTATCTTGGTGCTGCAGGACATCATACATAGCCCTGTCACTCTTAATACAAATCATCAAACTGTTCCTGTTCTCCTGACTCTGCACATTGCTTTTACGCTGTGCTCCTTATATATCCCTCCTTCCTCTGACAGTCTGATCATCAAAATCCATATGATCAACTTCCAAAGCCCTGCATTATCATGGATGATCTGAACGGTGAGGTGAGGTGAAATTGTGTTTAACGTCGCGTCCAAGATTATTGCACTTCTATAGGGACGGACATGCACGTATGTGTGAGTGTGTGTGTGTGGCTGCTTGTACTAGTCTGGACTGGTGCTGATTTATAGTGCTAGCCCAATTAGATACCATGCTGCAGTTTAGCATGAATACCACACTCAGACACAGGATACTGACTCCCAGCCGACCAGTCCTTGTTTTAGCCCCTTAATGCCGAGCGCCAGACAGGGTAACAACAAGTACCATCTTTTAACGTCTTTTGGTATGACGCGGCCGGGTATCGAGCCCCGGACCTTCCGCTCTCCGGGCGGACGCTCTATCACTACCCAGCTAACAATTTCACGTTGTGACAACGTCGTGACAACGTTGTGTTTACGTTGTGGCAACGTTGTGGATGTAACGTCCATATAACGTTATTCTGTTGACTCCCATTTATGTTGTCACAACGTCATGGCCTAACGTTGTGTTACGTCATATTCACGTCGTCACAACGTTGTGATGACGTTGTATTTTACGTTGTGGGAACGTTGTGTTTACGTTGTGGTAACGTTGCGGATGTTACGTCCATATAACGTTATTCTGTGGACTCCCATTTATGTTGTCACAACGTCATGGCCTAACGTTGTGTTACGTCATATTCACGTCGTCACAACGTTGTGATGACGTTGTATTTTACGTTGTAGGAACGTTGTATTTTTACGTTGAGGGAACGTTGTATTTGACGTTGTGGTTATGTTGTAATTTACGTTGTGGCAATGTTATAATAATGCGTACTACCACGGACGTTGTCACGACGTGAAATAACTTTGTTACAAGGATGAAATACGGTTGTGACCATTCCACACTAAAATGTTGTAAAAACAACCCCAAAAAATGTTTTAGAATATGCTTTAGTCACGTGAATGTGTATGATTCGAGATACCTTTTACCAATATTTGAAAACCAGGGCGTCGAATAGCCCGGTTAACAGTGAGTTAGATCCTGTTTTGCTAACAATGTTCAAAATGTAAAAACACCACTGAGCTGTTAACTAGATACATGATTTGACTATTAGAAAGTTAGACACCATTACCCTTTAGGCTTGTACTGAAAGAAACAAAAAAAAGAATGGCAGACAATGTAAGGGGTTGACCATGTGATATTTTCTGGGGAGGGTCGGGTCCTGGAATATTATCGAAAAAATATATTGTCACCGAAAATACTTGACAAAAATAATAACGGTTCAGACTGGTGAAAAAAATGCCTGCCACAAAAAAAAATGACATAGATCTAGATGCAAGGTGCTTATCTTCAGGCTCATAGAGTTAAAGAAAATCATATATCTGCTTTTGTAGCTGTGACCGAAAACATATGTAATCTCCATAGAAAGGTTCCAGGTCCCCACCTCCTTGAATATTAAATGGTCGGTCTCTAAACAAGTCCATATTGTATACTTTCAGTCATGCGAAGTCACCATTCAACAAAGAACTCCAAGACATATTTGCGTTGACATTTTATTATTTTTAGATTATAGAAAATGTATACACTTTTCTAAATTATTGAATGCCAGAATCTTCTTCCTTTGGTGTTCACTTCCACTTCCCTGAAATACAAACAGCTTAATAAATCTCAAGCAGGTATATGAAAGATTTCATATGACGAGAAACATTCATTTGGAGATAAGGTTTTATCAATATTCAAACAATAATGTATAATTCAAGTAACTGATGGAAACAAATTTTAACATTCATTCAGAGACATCAAGAATCAGGTTGAATACAAAACGTGGTACGAGCATAGATTTATATAAATAGATCTACATTCTTAGCATTCATTTCAAGCAACAAAAAAACACACCAATTAACATGGATATAGACAATGGAATGTAACTGTAAACAATTGTACTTACGTTAACATAATTCACAGCCCAGGGTTTATTTGGTGTGTTCCTCAATGATTCAACATTCTTGATTTTATCTCCTGGAGTGGTCGTGTAACATTTTCCCCCTTGCTGCAAAGAAAACATATTAAAAAAGTCAAAACTAAAACTATATTCAATAAGCATACATTTAGATCTGTAGTCTAAACAAAAAGATAACACACATTGTATAATTGCCTAAAATTTAGGAAAACTGTAAATCTAAAGTCTTCATGTATAAGGTCCGATCGGAAATAAACTAAGGCTACAGATATAAGTAACAAAATTATGAGTATATAAGTAACAAAATTATGAGTACCATCATAAAAAAACCAACACCTAATGTAATTTGGTTTTACATATACACCGGTCTGACAAACCCGGTCAGGCAAACCAGTGATTGTTTTAGTGAGCCACGTCTCACAACCTCTGTCAGAGTACAATGACACACAATCATGTTAGTACAAATATGGTTTGTTGGGGACCTTTTCTAAACCGGAATCCAAACGGGAACATATATATATTAGACAGGCATTGTAGCTAATTACGAATCACATCTTCATCGCAGCGTTGTTTATATAGATCTAGCTACAGTACGATTTCGTAGCGAGCACTAAAACTTACTCGTTCAGTTTTCGATCACCATTTTATTCTCTCTCATTGCCAAAATGTTTCAGAGAACCAAGTATCATATACTTACTACGTTTATTAACATAATACAGTTCAATATCGTTAAATATAATTCTGTAGTATGGTAGCCTTCCTGGCAACATACGGAGAACGAATATGGTTGCTATCAATTCCATTGTATTTTTCATTGGTGCACATTGACTAGATCTACACCTATCTCACCTTAATAATCAACAAACGATGACCAAATCACTGACAATGTATGGTGATATTTAACTTTTGACTATCGACTAGCTATCTTCAGCGAGAACAATACCGCAAACACCCCGTTATAGCGCGCGACGAGACTCGTTTTACTTTTGCTCGTTTTCATTAGAAGGGAGTCGGACATAGATCTAGTTATCGGAAAATGATGAATTGATTCTTTTTTTTGGAAATATTAAAAATACATATGATAAGCGCCTTGCTCAAATAAACTTTATAGATAGCACCAACAACCATATATGATCCACATTTAGGCTACTTCAGTCAGTGCTAATTGGGCCTTTTCGGGAACAACAAGTATGTTTCTGTCTCTTCCCGAAAATACAATTGTTCATAACATCATTGAGCCCTTTAGACTAGGGCTATAACTAGGAGCCTACAGAGAGTCGATCTGAAAATACTTCCATTGTTTTGATTCCCTCTCTTCGCTGTATAAGAGAAATCTACTCAACCTTTCCCATGGCCTGAATGAGCCACATTGTTTCACAAAAATCAAAGTCAGTACATGTAAACTTTCAGATTTCAGAAATAACACTGAAGAAATGGCAATAACTGTCAGTGGTCAGTAGGCGATGCATACGTTAGGCCTATTTAGGCCTACAGACCTTATACCCTTACGATCGAAACCCGAACATAATATGACGACCACAAAACGCCGCCAGACTGAATTCTGGTCAAACATAAACTACTTGCCCTTGGTAATTTCACTTGGTATCCATAAAATAATAATATTGTAAAAAGTCATGGGCTTCCTTCACCTCTATATACATCACGTTCTGTGTATCAAATATTACTATCAACACTGACGCTCAGCTCAGTGAAAATGATCGGCAAACTGCATTCTAAACCCCGCCACTTCTGAATAATACGATACATTTAAATCATTTGACTATCTGCATGTACAAAAACATATCAACAAGCGGAGACTGCTTTTGAAAAATAACTTACCTTATCCGAATTCACAGAACATCTGTCCAGTTCCCGTTGCTGCACAATCACTTGGTTGTAATATGTCTAGAGTGAGCTTGAACTAAGATGGCTGGTGACGTCATTTTGACGTCACTTCACGAGGCAACAGGCTAAACTTTTCAGCAGTCACTCTCACGCCGCAAAAAATGCGCGCCAATGTGTTTTTAACTGTAATTTTGCTTGTGACAACATTTAGTAGACAGATAACTTCCTTCATAGATATATATGTTTAAAAAAAATAAAACTACGAGATGATAGATCTACAAGTGGTTTCCTAAACATCATTTACAAAAAGTGTTGTAATGTCCAAAGCATAACGTTATTACAACGTTAATTTGCAACGTTGTTGTTACGTTGTGGAATAACGTTACAATGTAACGTAATACTAACGTTGTAATAGAGATACGCAATTACGTTCTGGAAATTTTAGAATTAAGAGATGAAAATTCAAATGCTGAATATACAGAAAGGTAAAGCATTACTGCCTTGGTATTCTGACAAATCCATGTTGATTTTGATAAAGCAGTTCTATTCCTTTATGACTATCAAGAAGCAAACGTTATAACCGACGTTTCAGAAACGTAGTTACAAAACGTTGTGCGATGTCCGATGTACAACGTTTTCACAACGTTAATGTGCAACGTTGTCATAACGTTGTGAAATAACGTTGCACGTTGACGTTATAATAACGTTGTGACAACGTTATTTCACGACGTTACCTATCCACAACCTTTCCACAACGTTGTGACAACGTCGTGTGTTAGCTGGGTAGACCACGGAGGTGGTTGATCTGAAAAAAAACCAACCTGCTGTGGGTGAGTACAGATGCTAAAATTTAAAGGAAAAATCATTGAGGAATTTCTTTCTGACATTAACTTATGTATGTTTAATGATGATTCCAGACCTTATTAACATCAAGCCACTGGAACGTATTTTGCCCTCGATCTGTCACTCACAGACTCAAACTTGTACAATGAGTGAGTTTATGCTTTACGTCACATCGGCAATATTTCAGCCATATCGTGACGATCTTGTACAATCAGTTTGTATGGTAAGTCCATGATGACCTCTGCGGGAGTGATCATTTTCCTACTATTCTTAAAACTGTTAACCCTAGTGATGAGCCACCATCATCCAGGTGGAACTTTACCAAGGCTAAATTGTCCTTATATGAGGTACTGTGTATTGGCAACATAAAACATGACATTTGCAAGAATATTCCAGATCCGACAGTTGTTTTCGGACATACTGAATGACATTGCTGATCAAACCACTCCGAATTCCTCTGCAAATCCCCACATTCGTAAAGCATGGTTCACAACTGAATTCAAACAGGCAAGAAAGTGTATGAAGAAAGCAGAAAATATTTTCGCCAACATCCTACAGTCCATAATTTAGATAAGGATAAAATTACAAATGCCAAGGCACGAAGTGCTTTTAAACAAAATAAGCGACAATCCTGATATTGTTGTTATCCGTTGGCTTTATCCTGCCGAGAAACCCACCCATGGTGTGATAATATAAATTATCTACCGATGGCACCTTCTCTCGATCGATATTCAATTCTATAAGCACTTATTACATTAATGTACTTTCAGGTTCCATTGCCTTTTATCTTAACATTGAATAGATCACACATTTCCGTGGTTCACTTCATATTGCAGGAAGTGGAAATGTAAATAATACGTCTGACTTGTGAGCAAAGCGTCAATAAACAATGTTTTGCAAATACTCAGTTTATCAGTACAGCGGGATGTTTCCTTGACAGCGATGACATTACCATTTCCAGTACTGGTGCAAAACTGCATAATTCAATATAAACTTAAAGCCCTCTGCTCACAGAAGGTGGGGTCAGGTATGTTAACAGAAATAGAAATAGGCATCTGTTTATGAAGCATTTACCTAGATGATCAAATGCTCCTGGCGTTTAATTCCCTGATTAGGATCCGTGTGCACTCATATCCCAGCACATGCGGCAGCGTATTATCCAATCATAGTCACTGTCTGCAGTAACCTAAGCAACAGCTAAATGGAATAACACCTGCATATCAATACATGTCATTGCGAACATCACCACCGAACACTGACATCATGTTTTTCATGTCCGCGATAACACTGTCACTGCTCTTCATCTTATCAGGAGCTAGTGTCTCCAATAGAACCCAGTTGACATTAAGAAGACTGAAGATATATCTCCAAGGGGAAATTGCTAATGATGGCATCAGTATCATCTCCGATAAGATACAGGTTAACATAAGTATTTTGCCAATGTCCATCTCCAGTCTCAATGCAGCCAAACAGACATTCGCTTTCAGTGCGGGGGTCGTCATGACGTGGTTCGACACGGGTCTGGCTTGGAACAAAACTGATTATGATGACATTGAACTTGTGACTATCTCTGAGAAGTTTGTGTGGATACCTTTGGTGGTTGTCCCAAACGGGATTGACAGCATTGTACCTATTTCAATTCAATCTCCAGAACTTTCTAGTGATGGAAGAGCAGTACTTGTAATCACTGACAGTTTCAAGACCAGTTGTCAAATAGACATCACACTGTACCCGTTTGACCAGCAGCAATGTAGCATCCTGTTCGCGCCTGCAAATGACCTTAATCTTGTGGTTGATATCACTGGCTCTATTATTACGGGATTACCTACTTTCTTTATTGAGAACAGTGAATGGGAGTTGGTTGACATACTTGCCAAGACTGTAGACGCCCAAATGAAACAGATATCAAGTCTGGTATCGTTTGAGTTCTTTTTGAAACGCAAGAGCATGTTCTATATAGTTAGTATCATCTTTCCTATGGCTCTTCTCTCTCTGCTCAACGCCTGTGTGTTCCTCCTACCAGCTGACTCCGGAGAGAAGATGTCCTACCTCATCTCAATATTTGTCTCCTATGCAGTGTTCATGAACTTCGTCAATGACTCGATCCCCAAGTCTGGAGACGTGTGTCGACTGTCTGTGTACCTGACCCTCATCCTCTGTCAGAGCTGCCTGGCTATCATCACCACCATGGCCACACTCAACGTCCGCAATAATGGTCACCTATTTCAGACCAAGACAGATGTACAGCCAGAACACGACCTTGTAAACACGAAAAGCACTGAACGTCCGTCAAAGGTCCGCCGCTCAGACCACGTTTTGTTCGTGGTCTTCCTGCTTCTGGCACTGATGTCCCTGCTAGTGTTTTGTGTATAAGGCGACATTTGTCTGGAGCCCTGGCACTGATCATGATGTCCCTGCTGGTATAAGAAGGAACTCGTCCGGAGCTCGACGTCTGATCTCCTCCTCCCCCCCACTGTGTTAGGGAATGCCTCCGTTGTGATAAGCTTTTCAAACGTGGATTTGCAGTGATTTAATGTGACACGTCGATTCCTTCAGTAATTATTTACTCTGTGATCAGTGGCATGTGTGTAGGCTAGTGTAACTCTCTTGTTGCCTTCAATGTGACTTTCTGCACCATGTGCTTACAGTGAGTACTATGTTGTTTAAAATGATTTGGGAAATTAGAAAGTTTGATTAGCAGTACTGTCATCAATATTCAAAACCATTACAACCTGCAAATGATCAAATCCGCCATGACATGAAAACACACACAAAACGATTGTAATTTTATCTTGGCCAAACATTTGGTTTTCGGATTTTCATGTACCAGCGGTAGGCTTTGTGATCAAAAGAGAAAATAAATGTAGCTACATCCCGGCTATTTATTGGATTATCCAATTTGAGATTTATGTACGTTAACGTTAGATGGTCTATGAGTACAGAATACCAGAGGACTACAAATTTAGCTCATTTAGCATTTATACAAATATTCCCTTTTCTTTTCTTCCATGTCTTTTGGTTCTATCTGTTTTTTAAATAAATTTATTCGTACTTCTTGTTTGTATCACGTCACATGTGGACATTTCCAAATTTGACGCATCAATGAGTAAACATGATGTCCGACGCAATTATCTTTATGGTGTTGTGCAACATGTTCCTGTGTGTTTTCTTGTGAACAGTTGATTTGACTTGCATGTGTTTGTGGCGGGCGCGGGACACACTTACCTTTTTGCGAACACTTGTACTTTAAAGGGGCACTTATCTAAAGCAATTCCCCAGGACTGGTTGTTGCCTTTGTTATTGTTTTTTCCCCGTAAGCACCCGGATGATACGCAACGCAACTGAACGTGACAAGAGACAAGTTACCGTCTGCACGGACAGCAAAATAAACTTGGATGCAATATTTGTTTTACCCATTTTTGAACACTGATTGGTTAACCGTGATCTATAAAGATTTCGACAAAGGGCGCATGTTAATTAATTTCTTCAGCCTAAACAAACAGACAAAAAGAACGGCGGAGATCATCGGTTGTCGTCATTTGGAAATACCCCTGATTGTTATCGTTTAAAAAAAGTATCAATGCAGTGAAAGCATTTTCGGATTTCGGATTGCGTCGATAATACGATTACTACTTCCTTGTTGTCATCCACGTTTTCTGGTATACCCCTACACTTGCGTATTTGTCGTCATTCACTTGATGCTCAGTTAATGAATTCATTACAGGTATAATTGGTGGTAGCACCACTCCGAATACCCGAGGAAGCTTCCCATTTGGCATTTATAGTGTCTGGGGTAATTATTCAATCTAAATCCAGGTTTGAAGTGAGGTGAAATGTGTGTTATGTAAATATGCACGTGGCACCCCAGCAAGAGATGAATGATCAGTTGATTTACTTTTTTTGTAAATCAGCGGATAGTTTGTAGTCATCAAAGGATTAACAGAAAATACATTGATTGATTAATTGCTGTTATCTTGCACAGTGGATAGTGTAAAAAGTGAGTATTTACATGTCTAGGTTTACTAAAACAAAGGGAATATCCTCATATCCT
The DNA here is from genome assembly GCF_022045235.1 of Haliotis cracherodii. NCBI lineage: Eukaryota > Metazoa > Mollusca > Gastropoda > Lepetellida > Haliotidae > Haliotis > Haliotis cracherodii. The sequence goes on along the minus strand of NW_027266268.1, from coordinate 35,672,014 downwards.
TGCGTGAAGTGCCGATGTAAAAACAACATACTTTGTTCAAAGGGTTAACCGACAATACGTTGATTAATTGCTCATTGATATCTAACTCTATGGATTTTTCTTTAGGAACAGTGGACGTTATAAAAAAAAATTGTCACATGGGCTTTCTCAGCCGACCTATGAGACTTGACACCTATGTAAAACACCTGAAATATATTATAGTCAAGTTGTAAAATGTGATTCTCTCAGGCAATTTATAAAATGTGTGAATATTTCAGTGATTTTAACTGAAAAATCTGTCCATTTCTTTAACAGATTGACCAAAATTGATTAAGACGATCAATAGGGCCTAAAAACATCACAACAGATTATTATGTAGGATTAGAAGCCAAACAATATAGAAATGTACTTTTCATCGTAACATTTTCAGTCTATTGGTGATGATATTAAACATAAAAATGTTTGGAATTCGTTGTCATAATAATACAGATGGACATATTTTTCAGTCAGTTTGTACAATACCTGAATATTCAGGCGTTAAACAAATTTCGTAAGTGTAAAATTTTGCACATTTTGACTGTAAAAATATAAACACGATAAAATAAGCAATGCTAAGGAGAAATATTTACTTTGTGTAGCAAGTCAAAATAGTGTAAACGAAAATCGCACAATTACCAAGCAAGTGACTTATCAAAACTTCGTCACCGTTACCGATGCTAACCACAACGATACCTACATTTCCTTATTATTTCCAAAACTGTATTTCATTTTGTTGATGTGACCATACGCCCTTATACTATCAATAAAAGTGACAAATTCGCCAACGAATTGCGCGGCACAGGTTGCGAACTAGTCTAGGTCTCTGTTATATCATCCGGGTACTCACGGGAAAGAACAATAACAAAGGCAACAACCAGTCCCGGGGAATTGTTTTAGATCAGTGCCCCTTTAACTATTTGATTGTGATTTATTAACATGTGATCGTGATTTTGTCAGAATCGACTCTGCTTTTTGGCGAGATTTCTTACGGATATGGAATGAGTATTGTTGCTTTTATTTGTAATTCAATGTGGGATAGATTAATTGTAGCCTATTTTAATCACAAATGATCACCATTTCAAAGAAATTAAGTTTCACTGCCGGTAGAGTTATCCCGTGTGCTTTTTTAGTTTCAATGCTATTCCCTCCCATCCTCATGTTTTCTAAGGTGTCACCTTTGCACTATATTATATACTCAACAACAAAAGTTCCTGTGACACCAATATTTTAGTGTATTTTTCAAACAAGTTTGGTTTTCAATATTGTAGTACATGTATGGAATCAAGTCACAAAAACGCAACTGCTACAGAAAAGCATGCAGTCCATGCAAAAGTTGACTTTTATGCAAGCCCCATGCATTTCACTACCCAAGAATGGGTATAAATACATGTGCGTTAACGGGATTCCATATGCATTATTTAGCATCGTGCTGACAACAACCACTCAAAAAAAAAACAACAGAATGACGCAATTATTCAACATTACGAAACGCAACACCTGTCCGAAAATTAGCGTCTGCGAGCCATTGGTATGCTTGAAGCAGAATCGAGTCAACTTGATGTTGCAAGACAATGTAACATCCACAGAAAATCCCATTTGGTGTTTATGGCAACGTTGGCAACAGACGAATGCAGTCACAGACCATCCTCGAAGTGGCAGGCCACGCGTAACCAATAATCAGACAACCGGATTCGAACAACACACCTACGAAATCGTTTCCAGCCAGCAACAGTGACTGCATTTCGACAGGAAACCACCGTCAAGCACATCTACAGTAGTGCAGACAGCGTCTACGCTAGACGGCCATGCAGTGGAGTTCTATTCACTGACGAGTCTCGTTTTCACCTCAGCCACAGCAATGGACGGATTCGAGTGTACCTGCGTCGAGGTGAACGTTACGTCAATCATTGTATCATAGAAACGGCCGGCCTCATATTGTTCGACTTGTTCAGGACTCTCGTCAACAAAACAACGTGAATGTCATCCCCTGGCCGGCTCTATCCCCTGATCTCTCACCAACTGAGCACATGTCGGATGAGATGGATCGGCGCCTTCGACGTCAACCACGTGTTCCACAGACACTCAAGGAACAGCAGATATGGACAGATATCCCACAGCACAGCACAGCTATTAATTTGTAAATTGACATTTTGGCATGTTCATGTTTTTGTTATGAAATCACGCATTTTCTGAAGTCAGTATGGCAAATGAAACCATTGGAACACTTACAGGAGTCTTTTTCTGTTGCAAACCGAAATTGTTTCAGACTTGGTAAAAAACATAACTTTGCATTAAATATTATTCAATGTCACTGTTGTTCAGTATATATTGTGGTACGATTCAGCTGCAATCCAAACATAGGAGGGGCGCAGTATAAAAAGAGCCATTTGCTTGGTTTATAAGTTTTATCTATTTGAGTTAAGACCTTCACAATTTGATACGTGACGAATTCCTTTATTGTCAACATTTTAGCAGATGTCGAGATTAGATATGGCCTGATATTTCACAGCAGATTGTGTTGAAACATTTTGTTTCAACAACCCTAGCAAGTATTAAAATGAGGAATGACTTACTCCCTTTCTTATGAACTTAGTCGTCACAGTCTCTTTGTTGAAGACAGCATCAATTTTAATGCCTAATCATATCGCTACGCATATTATGTTATTCTAAAGGTGAAGACAGGTATTGCAAAAAGCTAGCCGTAGGACAATTTGTTACCAGAATATAAGTTCTATAAAAAGAGTGAGGGAGTGAGTGAGTCGAAATTTAACGTCACGTAGGCAATATTTTAGCAATGTCGTAACGAGAACGTAGCCATTTAAAATACAGATATTCTCAGCCTGAATAAAACCTATTAGCGATGGAAGTATAATAGGTAGACGAACACAGTTTCGATTGATTTTAAAACTAACTGAGAGCATTTGAAAGAATGAATTAAACAATACAATATATAAATGGGTTATAGATCACCAGCATCTCAAGTTACGCGCCATACTAGGGGCCGTGGGGACTATAAAACAAATATAATACGTTTAAAACTGAGGTATCAATAAATGTACTTTGAATTATGAGTTCTTACATACATTAAAAACCCAATAAACAAATGAGAACTAATACTATTATAAAGACCCTTAATAGATGAAGATTTGAAATACGTGTCCCTTGTGATGGAAAAAGCAACGATGCCGTTTTGGCCAGTGGCACATTAGTTATTTAATTTAAGAATTTCGATTAAAAGTCGATGTTTGGAAGACTGATTTTTAATTGCATGTAGACAGGAAAGAGAGTCGGAAAACATATGTAAATTGTTTATGCTTTGATTGTTTACTTATGTATTTTAGTCCTGAGAATATGGCCTTTATTTCGGCCATAAAAATGGAACAGTTATCTGGTATGATATAGCCCGTGATCTAATGACAGTTGCGCTGGCAACTGCGTCAACATCCTTGGATCCATCTGAAAAGTTTTGTAGGTATTGTAAAATCTGTTTTATTGATTATATTGATAAATTAGTTGATTTGTTTCAGAATTCCTTAGTTCAGTTAATGTATGATCCACCTCTGGTTTTACTAAATGCCAGAATGGTGGAGAAGACGAAAGAAAAGTGGGGGTTATATTGTCAAGATTTATTTTAGCCGCAGATTAAAAACTCAGTCACATGCTGGATTCGAGTGAGTAGAACGTAATTTATAGATATACTGCAAAGATTATTTAATGCGACGGCGTTTAACGTATGGTTCATCTGCTCCCACATACAAACTATTAATTGGGTTGAAGTAGCGTAAAATTATTGTCCCCCTAAGAGGGTATGTAAGTCCCATATCATTCGAACTATTTTTCTGCATGCCTAGTTTTTAAACGTAGAATATTCGTCATTTTAATCTTTGGCTCATTGGTACACTGTCCCAAGTGACTGAAGGGATGATATAAATCCTGCCGGGGTCCATCCAGGAAGCAAAGGCACTGTAAGTCCCCATGGTCCCTAGTATGGTGATCTCCCTTTAGTTACTGACGAGCTCTAGCCCATTTTTATATTGTGTTGTTCACTAATACTTATGCCTTTTATATATTCTCAACTACTTTTAAATCGACTCTGTGATTTTCTAGATATAGTACTGTCCATCGTTTACAGCTTTTTATATTGTCGAAATATATGTATTATTAATGTACTGTTCGTCACGATATGGCTGAAATATTGCCGATGTGACGTTAAGTCTTAACTCACTCACTCACTCAGGGCTCATGGGCCAAACTGGTTATACAGACCGCTGATTTCTTTGTTTTTATAGGAAAATGCCATGGTCCGAACCAGCCTGATATTCTCCTTCTATTAACAACATCTGTTCACGTCTTTATTTCTGGAGAAACATCGTCCTTGTTGACCCTCGATGGCGGATGGGGAGCAGGGATGTGAAATAATATGTTCATACCATGGCTAACAGAACACCCACTGGTTCATCTCAAGCTAATAAAAGTTTCTTCATCATCTCCAATAATTAAAGAATCTAGGGCAATGTTCTAAGTCATTTCAACTCTAGGTGACAGTTCTTTAAAACTCAACCCGTTTGCATACGCAAAGTGCCTGTGGTGAGGTTAAACATTTCCCGTGGTGGATTAAGCAGTATGCAATGTGCAAGGAGACAGCAATCTGTTTGTCTGTTTGTTGTTAAACGCCGCACTAAGCAATATTCCAGCTTTATGACGGCGGTCTGTAAATAATCGAGTCTGGACAAAACAGTCTAGTGATTGACATGAGTATCGATCAACGCAATTGGGATACAATGACATGTATCAAACAAGTCAGCAAGCTTAACCACCAGATCACGTTGCGCCTTTTACGGCAAGCATTGGTTACTGAATACTTCTTTTACCCCGGATCTTCACGGGTCTCAGAAGTTTGTTAATACACTTGTTGTAAGTACACGGGTTGTTGTCTCAGTGCACAAGACACTGAACTGTAGTGGGGGAATCGTTCGAGATCGAAATTGCTGTCTGTCAGACTTGACAGAAGAAGAGATAGAAGAACTAAAAACTCTATGTGTCACCGCAGTTGAGCGGTTAACCCAAAAATCAGAAGATGGAAATATTATCAATACCCAAACTTACCGTTCCACTTTTTGTCTTACAACTCTTCCATAAGTCCATAAAAGCAGGTTACTTTAACATCGGAGTTGAGGTCTATGTTCCAAATCCAGTCTGATGTTACAAGTGTCAAACACTCGGTCATTGGGCCAAAACTTACACTAACAAGGCAAGGTACTTCTAGCTTCAAACTGCAATGGAGAGCACTTGTCCTCCTTAAAATCCTGTCCTGTTTTTGATCGGGAAACCAAAATATTGAAACTCAAGCATACCAACAACATCTCTTACACCGTGGCGGGCGGTCGGGTAGCCTAGTGGTTAAAGCGTTCACTCGTCACGCCGAAGACCTGGGTTCGATTCCCGACATGGGTACAATGTGTGAAGCCCATTTCTGGTGTCCCCCTCCGTGATATTGCTGGAATATTGCTAAAAGCGGCGTAAAACCATACTCACTCACTCTTACACCGTGGCAAAACAGTTACTCATTCCGTCCCAAACACCTTCTAAAAGCTATTCAGCTGCCGTCTCTTCTTCACCAGTTTCAGTTACCAAAGTAACTATGGTCTCCATACAATACCATCTCTCTTCTATCTCTTGGTTGAAGAATGACCAAATTACCATCAATGACACCATTCAGGCTTCTCAAAACTCTCCAATGATACCGACATCTGCCATCCAAAACAAAACTTTCAATCAATACCGTCTGATCAAATATCACCACTTAGAACCAGAACCAAACCCTGTAACCGAAATAGGAATGTTTCAGGCTGAAGCCCATTTATCAAAAAAGGCTAAAAAGCAGAATAGGAGAAAAGCCAGGACACCCCAACACTTGGCGGTGCCTTCTCCTAGGGCCTGTTGAACATCTGTTGAGGTTCATAAATCCGTTTGAGCCCCTGGAGATGGACGTCACTCCCACACAACAAGTCCTTGGGAGTGGGCGTACCTCCTGCTCTATATCCCGAGTTGAGCAGCCATGAGCTTCTCAAGTCAAATCATACAATGGGTGAGTGAGTTAGTGAGTTGGGTTTAACCCCGCTTTTAACAATATTCCAGTTATATCGCGGCGTGTCAGTTTAATGTGGGAGGAAAGCCCCAAGTGATGCAGGTCTAAGTCGTTTACCACTTCTGTGAAACCCACGAGCACGGGTAGTGTGCTGACAAACCTAGAAACATAATTGGGGCGAGCCGGGATTCGAACCCACAATCGTAGGTTTCTGGCAATCACGCACCTCTGCACAGCGAATCGCGGCGCCTTAGACGACTTGGCCAACCGTGCCCCCAATCAAACAATGGAATTGCAGAGGTCTCCGACTAAATTAAAATGGTCTCCAACTCCAACAAGATTTTATACCATCAGCTTTATGTCTTCAAGAAACCGACTTGAAAAATACCGATCAAATCGACATCAGGCAGTTTAATTCCAATCATTTCGTTTCACCTCCAGTGGTTAAGGCCACTGGGGGTTCTTCAGTGTCGGTGAGCAAGGTGTCATTTACAGTCCTGTTCCTTTCGATACTCCCCTCAAAGCCGTTGCTTTCTGAAAAACATTACACATTATTGTCTTTACTTTGTGTTCTCTATATACTCCTCCATCTTCGTATATTCAGCCAAATGATCTTCAAGCACTATATGACCAGCTTCCTAAGGTCTGTATCTGAGTGGGGATTAGAATGGACATAATCCACTATAGGGAAGTGATCATACCAGCAGTAAGGGAAAGAGTCCAGAAACGTTTATTTCCAACAATGCTTTTTCCCTCTGAACTCTAAAACATATTTACATCCTGGCACAGGTACATACTCTTGATTTGTCCATTACAGACTCTATGACTTGGTTGATGCATGTCATGGATCCAAATTGCGTGAGACCGCCTCCGTGGTCTAGTGGTAGAGCGTATACCCGGAGAGCGGAAGGTCCGGGGTTCGATACCCGACCGCGTCATACCAAAAGAAGTTAAAAGATGGTTCCTTCTTGTTACCCTGTCTGGCGCTCGGCATTAAGGGGCTAAAACAAGGACTGGTCGGCTTGGAGTCAGTATACTGAGTCTGAGTGGGGTATTCATGTTAAACTGCGGCATGGTATCTCAATGAGCTAGCACTATAAATCGGCATCAGTCCGGACTAGTACAAGCAGCCACACAAACACACACACGTACATGCACGTCGCTATATAAGTGTAATAATCTTGGACGCGACGTTAAACCCCATTTCAACTCACCTCACCAAATTGAGTGGACCAATGCTCATGATATTGCTCGGGGGTACGAGTAGCCCAGTCGTCTAATGCGCCGCGGTTCGCTGCGCAGAGGTGCGTCCCTTGGGCACGCCAGAAACCTATGATTGCTGGAATCTCGGTTCGCCCCGATTATGTTTTAGGATTGTCAGCGCCATACCCGTGCTCGTGGCTTTCAACAAAGTGGTAAACGTCCGAGACCTGCATCACTTAGGGCTTTCCTCCCACATTAAGCTGGCACACCGTGATATAACTTGAATAATGATAAAGAAGAGTTAAATCCAACGCACTCATGATATTAATCACTGGACTGTCTAGTCCAGACTCGATTATTTACAGACCGCCGTCATATAGCTGGAATATTGCTGAGTGAGGCGTTAAACAACCAACCAACCAACCATTACAGACTCTAATCTGTTGAATGAATTTGAGTGGTGAGTTCACGATGACCTCTTTTGGAGTGACCACTTTCCAACCTTTCTAAAAACGTTTACCCCATCTGATGTTCCTCTATGATCAAGATGGAACTTTACGAAGACAAAGTTGCCTTTGTTTGGAATACTGTCCTCAAACAAATTAACACCTGATTTGTTTATCAACCGTTACGTTCCTGATCATGTCCAAATACTCTCTGATGAACAAAATTGCTGATGAATGTATTCCAAAGTCCTCTGCAATTCTACACACCCGTAAACCACAATGACTGCAAACAAACAAGCAAGGACGGCACGGAAAATGGCTGAACACAATTTCCGTTGCCACCCCATGATACATAATTTGAATACCGTCAAAATTTAATTTCTATCTTTATTGTAAATAAACGCCGACGTCTTGACAAACTTATGTCTCAAAAATATACTTACCATGTCTAATGTATGGAACATGATTCAGAAAATACAAGGTATGGGTTCCGAATCCAGCATCCACCATCTCAAGAATGAGGATGTACTACTAACGGATAAATCTGATATTGCCAAAAAACTTGGTTAAACTGTGGCTAAAAATTCTTCCTCAACGAACTATGCAGAAGCAGCACTCAACAAATCTGTAACACCTCTTCTGATTATAAAACCACACCAAGAACCCAAGATGAGAGAATCACACCGTCAAGCATGTCCAGCTTAACTGTGTTGATTTTTCCATCACAAGTGATAATCCATAAAGGATATTTATGAAAATATTAGTTCTCTTTTAATTATTTGGTTTTTAAAAGAAAAAGAATTGTATAATAAATTTTGATCATATGTTTTGTATGAAATAAAATACCTTTAAAATTGGTATAATGAATTTCTATCTGAGTTTATATAAGTGGCTATTTCATCGAAGCGGGTTGAAGTAGTGTAAAATTATTGTTCCCCTCGTTTGTTCGTGTCAAATGAATATTTTGCTTACTATTCCTTTAAGCGTAGAATATTTGTAATTTTAATTGTGGATAACATTACGTACAAACGCCAGCCTCTGAAATATTGCTGGGATCCATGCAGGTAGCAAAGGTACTGTAAATAAGGCGACAAAACGCTTTCAATATCCAATAGAAATCTCTGCATAAAGCAGATTCGATTGACAAATTCCGACTATATCATAAGCATTTCATAATGAATCACTAACAAATAGTTATGATACCTGGTATTCGCAACCACCACCCCCCCCCCCCCCCCCCCCCCCCCCCCCCCCCCAGGTATGGCGATCTACCTTTAGTTGCTGGCGATCTACAGCCCTTTTTTATATTGTATTGTGGAATATAGTGATATATTTTTATAGTTGTAAGCTAGTCTTAAGTTTTAATCTGTGATATTCTAGTTATTTACTGTCCATCGATGACAGGTTTTTATTTAGTCTTAATATATGTATTCTTAATGAATAACCTCTCGTCATAATATGGCTGAAATATTGCCGATGTTACGTTAAATGTTAAACTTACTCACTCACTCTGTATTAACCCCAGCTTTAATTTCATATTTAATCGTATGTAGGTGTAGTAACGTCCGTGTCAGCACCAGGTTCATTTAATTGCGTTGTCTGTGTAATGCCTTTGCACAAATTGAAGTGCATACCACATATATTCTCAGGCAATGGCATTAATCAATTCGTTGGCCATACATTAATGCGTATTTACGTTGCCTATGCATTCCAGGGACATGACGCATTTAAATGTTTCCAGTCTACTCATATTGCAGAAAGCAAAGATACACACAGTACTTGTCACTAAAAAGTATATTAACGATGCTTTGGAAACACTGATTACTGAGAATTTAATAAAAGATTTTTTCCATGGCAATCTGTTGGCATTACCACCTCCATTATTTGTACGTAATTGCAGTAGGGGCTATAAAGAGATACGGCTTTGTCCAATGAAGGTGGGGACAGGTATTACTATAGAATCATTAATATTAATCTAAAGCGCTTACTTACATTTTCACTAATGGGTGTGCGCAAGGCGCCTGGCATTATTGATTGCGTGATCCGTGTTGACTCGTATTCCAGTTCAAAGGTTCATTGTCATAATTTAAGCAAAATTATAAATGGATAAACACCTGCCTGACAATATCTGTCATTTGGAACATCACCACTGAACACTGAAATCATGTTTTACATGCCGGCTAAAATCCTTAACTTAGTCGTCATATTATCAATCGCCAGTACCTGTGATAGCACTGAGTCGTTATTAGGAAGACTGAAGGCATATCTCCAAGGGGAAACTGATGCTTATGGCATCAGTGTTGATCTCTCCGATGACAAACAGGTCAACATAAGTATGTTGCTGATGTCCATCTCCAATCTCAATGCTGCCGAGCAGATATTCACTTTCAGTGCTGGTATCCGCATGACGTGGCTCGACCCAAATCTGGCTTGGAACAAAACTGATTATGATAATATTACGGAAGTGACCGTCTCTGAGAAGTTTGTATGGATACCGACCATTGCCATCCCTAACGGTATCGACAGCGCTACCTTGGCTTCAATACAATCTCCAAAGATATCCAGTAATGGAATTGCATCACTTCAATTCATTGAGAGCTTAAAGACCAGTTGTCAAATAGACATCACTCGGTACCCGTTTGATCAGCAGCGATGTAGCATCCTGTTCACGCCTGTAAATACTTTCGATCTTGGAGTTGACAGCACCGGTTCTATTATTACGGGATTACCTTCTTTCTTTATTGAGAACAGTGAATGGGAGTTGATTGACATACTTGCCAAGAACGTAGACGTCCAAATGAAACAGATATCAAGTCTGGTATCGTTTGAGTTCTTTTTGAAACGCAAGAGCATGTTCTATATAGTTAGTATCATCTTTCCTATGGCTCTTCTCTCTCTGCTCAACGCCTGTGTGTTCCTCCTACCAGCTGACTCCGGAGAGAAGATGTCCTACCTCATCTCAATATGTGTGTCCTATGCAGTATTCATGAACTTCGTCAACGACTCGATCCCCAAGTCTGGAGACGTGTGTCGACTGTCTGTGTACCTGACCCTCATCCTCTGTCAGAGCTGCCTGGCTATCATCACCACCATGGCCACACTCAATGTCCGCAATAATGGTCACCTATTTCAGACCAAGACGGATGTACAGCCAGAACATGACCTTGTAAACACGAAAATCACTGAACGTCCGTATGTGAAGTCTGCGTCAAACGTCCGCCGCGCAGACCACGTTTTGTTCGGGATCTTCCTGCTTCTAGCACTGATGTCCCTGCTGGTGTTTTGTGTGTAAGAAGGAACTCGTCCGGACCTCGACGTCCGAACCCCACACTGTGTTATCATCACCACCATGGCCACACTCAATGTCCGCAATAACGGTTTCCTATTTCAGACGGGTGTACAGCGAACGACAATGTTAAGACGAGCAACGCTGAAAGTCTCCATGTGAAGTCTGTCCCAGACGTCCGCCGCCCACATCACGTTTTGTTCGGGTTGTTTCTGCTTCTGGCACTGATGTCCCTGTGGTGTATGTTGCATAGGAAGGAATTCGGCCGGATATCAATTCCTGAATTTCGAATGTGTAATTGGATTTTCAAATGTGGGATCCTTCAGTCATGTGTTTAAGACTCTATTGTTAACTTCAATGTTATTATTTGACACGTAGGCTTATAGTCCATTTGTTGTGTTCCTCTATTTGGAAAGTTACATTAAAGCTGTGTACGACATTCCTTATTATTGAATTAACTTGATGAAATAGGGACTGTTGTTCACCACGCAACCAGTATAATTCCAGTTATGATATAAACGGCCTGTAAATATTCTAGACTGGACCAGTCAAACCAGTGATTGACAACATGAACAACATTCTAAGCATCTGGGGCACGCTCACGTTTCATTGTGTCTCTTAAATCAAACATGGAATAATGATCTGAAATCTTTCAAAAACGGTCAGACAGCCAATTCACTTCCACTTCTTTACGCATATGCACTGGTAACAAAGGACACCAGCGAAACTGCCTCATCTCTTTCATGTTTAGTTACATCCATAAAGATTCAGAGTGACAAAAAGCTGTCCGAAATACTGTCTAACAAGTGGGATGAATTGAACTTTCTAAAAGTTAAATTTCCTTTCATGACATTCAACCCTTTTGTGTCTACATTTGGCAACGTCTGATGTACAATCAAGCATGCTCTGTGTATGAAGATTTCAAAGTGTGTCCAACGACTCTTCAAATGTTGTTTGATCAAGGTGACACCATTCTAGGCCTTGGCAAGGCTTTCAAAACGCTTTATGATAGTCGTGTGATGTCCGATGCAATTCCCTATCTTCCTTTCCACATGTTCCCTGTTTTCCAGGTGAACAATTGACTTCCCTTTGCATGCATTTGTGACTAGCTGTGCCACGGACGGGGCAGGATACGCTCACCTTTTTGCGAATATCTGGTATCATCGCTATTTGATAGTGATTCATAAGCACATGCTTATGATCTCGTCAGAACTGTACAATGGTCACTGAGTTTAGCAGAGATTTCTTATGAAACACCTTTGTTTAACCGTAAAAAATATTTACACAAAATCCATGGCTTGCAGAAAATCAATGCATAACAACTCATGGAATAACAAACTGGCAGTTTGAAAGGCATACCTTCTACCCTTTGTGCAAATGTCACATTGGAGCAGGATAATGCCCATCCCCATGTTGCTCGTGACTTTTTGAGGCAGCATAACATTGCTGTACTGCCTTGTCCGAGTGTTGTTCCAGACCTCTCACTCATGGGACATGTCTAGGATGAAATAAAACGACGCAAACACCAAAATCCAAAGACCAAAATCAGCCGGTAACGCAAGGTTAGTTTGGTTGGCATTTGGAACTTTCAATAATGTTGGTGACTTGTAATTGTTTATCAATAGCCCTTTACGCTTCAAGACCAATGTCAAAAACCTTAACAGTGTGGTATCTGTGGAAAGAGCAGACACTGGGCAGTAATAACAAAGAAAGTTTAGGGAAAATAATGGTATAAAGAGTAAAAAAATATAGGAAAACAACGACGTGCATACATATAACGTGGCCGGGATGATGCGCAGAATGTTTCCCAAAGTTTAAATACATTCTTCAGATCCTTGATGTAGTAGTAGAACTAATAATTTGACCTATTTCAAGGGCTTCATTTTGGGTTATTTCGATACGACCCAAAGTTTAAAATTATGTGTTGTAACCCCTGGTTGTCGTCGGGATATGCAAGGGGTTGCTGAGGAGTTCTGAGCCTAAATATGAGAGATGTACCGTTTACAGTTTGCATGTTTTACGTTCAATACGTTCAATTCGTTCTATGTTTGAGCCAAATACACAACCAGATCTCCTGCCTATTTCTGGAGGCATCAAACTGAGGCATCTCCGTTGATTGAAATGAAAAAATAAGGGGCTGTCACAATGTTCATCTCCAACTGAAAGGGCTAACAGCCATCCATGCTGACATGGTTGTCAACTTTATGGGAAGATGTTCCTTCCTGTGCCACTGTTAAGAGGTGGGCAGCAGATTTCAGGAGGGGAAGAGAGCTTCGAAGATGATCCAAGATCCGTAAGATCTACCAACACTGAGGAATTATTTTATAAAGTACATGATCTGATTATGGATGACCGACGACTCACCACACGTCACATTATCAATACAGAAGACAACTCTCATGACAGATGAATGTATTGGGAATGACAATGAGATTTCAGCTATCGTCTCTTGTGATTTTACATCGGTTTGAAGCAGACCCAGCTGAATTGGTTTGAGCGATTTGTGATTTGGGTCTTGGGTTCATCAACTGGATACTACACAACAGTGTCAAAGCATTGAATAACATCTTCCCAGAAACATGAACCGTCTGTTCCATCAGATGTCAAGATAGATTTCGATTTGCTGGGATTCCAGAAGCATTCTCCCTGTGAACTACCTTATGCCAAGCCGTTGTCACATCTATTACGGAATTACTGATATCTTGAATTGAATTGAAGATGTCTTGATTGAATAGAAGATCTCGTGGATGGAATGGAAGATATCACGAAATGAATTAAGGTTATGGTGAAGCTTGTTACTGATATCTTGAAAAGAATGGCTGATATCTTGAATTAGATTAGTAACAAAATGTGATTTAAAGATATCGAAAAGTCATGTTTTTTTATATCAATTATTCAATTCTTGATATATAGAAACTAAATACAGATATCAATAATTAATTATTGATGTCTTCAATTATTGCCATTATTAATAGATTTATTAGGAGATAAACATACTGTGTTTTCAATGTAGAGCAAGGTTACCTGTAGATTTAACCCCGCTAAATTGAATTTGGAACCGAACGTGCAGCGTGAGATTTCAAATGTTAAATTTAGCGCGGTATGTTTATCTCCATTCTACCATGACTAAATAAAACGCGAACTCTTTGGTGTTAGCAAATATACTGAGTGAAGCGGCACGGGTTGAGTCCAGTGTCTTGAGTGGGTTATCGATCTGAATTACGGAATTAACATCGCACGTCACCATTATGACGTCATATCGATCATTGTGACTCAAAAGATATAAATATGCCTACCGACAATGACTGAAAATAGTACTATTCTATGAATATTAGCTTCCGTGGTGATGCGGCCGTCAAACCAGCTGTTTTAATCAGAGGGGGTTGTTGTGATTTAATAGCCTCTGATTGACCAATCAGAGTCGAGTAAATTCCAAATTCATGGTAGAATTAATTATTGATGTCTTCAATTGTTGCCATTATTAATAGATTAATATTTATAGATACTTTCAAGTACTTCTGTCTGTTAAGTACTCTTGGTACTTTCTAGGGAGAAGTGTTTTAAAATTGATCACTGCTGTCATTGTCACTCCCCTCAACTCCTCCGCGAATTGCTTGACTTGTTGTTGAAGCTAGTTCTTGCACAAGTTGGGCATGGTTTGCCGCCATTTTGGAACGATAAGAATTTACGGATATGTAGCCAAACAGGAAATATTTGAAGATATCTGTTAATCATTTCCCGAACTTTTCGGGACCTTAATAATTCTTTTGCTTTTCCTTCATGTTACCTAAATTATATTACAGACATTAACAATTGGCATAAAGATATCTTCACAATTATTGATAATATTTTTAAACTGATTTTTATTTTCAATAACCGTCAAAATTAATTATATCTTTAATTGAATTAAAGATATCTCAAATTGAATTAAAGACATCTAAAACGAGTAAATGGTATCTGTAATGCATTTTAGGATATGTATAACTTATTTCAAGATATCTTGAATTGAATTTAAGATATCTTACACTTATTATTTCTGATATCATTATGTACAGCAGGGTGGTACTTGTTTAATTATATCATAAATACATTTAGAGATATCAGGAAATATTTTGTTGATATCACAGTAACATTTTAAAATATCAGTTACTGTATTTTGGATATCAGAAATGAATTCAAGATATCTTTAATTGAAATTTGATGTCTTGAAAACATTATTGATATCTTTTAAACAATCGAAGATATCAGTACTTCCGTTTAAAATGTAAAAACAGCTTGCCCTTCTACTTCTCGAAAGGCCAGACAATTGACTGCTAATATTACGCTAAGCTGCTATGGCAACTGTCTGAGAATATCAAGGCTAAACGTCATGGACAACTCATGGTATGTCCACCAGGACAATTCAACTGTTCACATGCCGCCATGTGCTGCAATGAATAGCCGTGGCTCTAAAGTCATTGAACATCCTCCATATTCACCAAATTTGGCACTGTGAGATTTCCATTTGAAGTAGGAACAATATGACAAGAATTATGCAAATGATGATGACGCCGTTACTGCTGTGGGGGACTTTTTTACACCACCATGTGGAATCCTTCTGTACCAAACAGTAACCAGGTACTCCAGAATCGTTGACAGAAGAGTGTAGACATCAGACATCATTCTTTTGAAAAATAAGCCACGTTTTACCCACCCTTCGAGAGACAAGAGACGTTTGTCTAATCTACGTTGCAAGTGCGGATTAGATACCTAGTTGTAAGCACTGAATTCCTTCCACACTATTCTGAATTCAAAAACTCAGATCAAGGCTGTTTTAGGACGTTTGAAAGTGTCAAAATTCTGTGCATTCGTGGGTGCACTTATATTAATTACAGAAACTGTTTAATGTTGCTGCCCCTTTTTTACTCATTGCGTTGATTTTTTCATCGTCAACTATGTCTTTGAATACGATTTCTATAATTGATGTTGTCTGCTTATTTACTAATTTTGTAATTCTTTAATTTAGAATTTACTGTAATTGAGTTCTGTACTTACCGATTTCTGGGTTAAACTGCGTTCCAATTTCGTAGTCTCCTCTTAACAGGACCCGTGAAGATCCGGGGTCGAATAGGTCTTCAGCAACCAATGCTTGCTTTAAAAAGCGACTATGCTTGTCGTAAGAGGCGACTAACGGGACAGGGTGGTCAGGCTCGCTGACTCGGTTGATGCATGTCATCGATCCCAATTGCGTGGATCGATGCTCATGATAATCACTGGATTTTTTGGTCCAGACTGGATTATTTACACAGACCGCCCTGATATAGCTGGAATATTGCTGAGTGCGGTGTTAAACAACATACCAACCAACCAACCAAACTCGTAACAGCGTCATAAGTTAACTTCGACACAACCCATAGTGTGCAATGCTTAAGTCAATAGGGTCCTTCGTCATTGTCATGTTCTTCGTCCAGATAAACTATCCCCTAAATCTGCACCAACTGAAATAAGCAAGTGTACTATTTTTGTCGGCCTGCAACTTTAGTATAACGGTATTAAATGTCACATCGTCTGGCATTCCGAGTGTTTGTGTGCAGACTTCTTGTTCCTTTCTGTTATGGATGGCCGAGAAAAACAACAGCCTCATAAGTAAATTATGATTGGATGAGAAATATGTCGTTGTCTTCTTCACTCCTTAGTACCAAGTGGCGTCTTCTGTTCTTTTTTCCCAAGCAGCTCACGCAATACTCCTCCATTCAAGGGGTCCTTTTTCGTTTGGGATTGTTGTTATAGGCAGTAACCCTGTTTGATAGACATTACTCAGAAGTTGACAGATGACAATGTAGACACAATTTATGGATAACAACTTCTTTAATACTGTAAAGGCAACGTTTCGGTATAGATTCTTATGACAGAATGAGGAACATTGTCCAGAATATATACTCTTCAAAAAGAGGAAACTTGACACTGACTTTCAAAATGTAATATAATGCGATTGTTTCAACATCGGACACAGAAACCATAACTGAAACACTGGTTGAAGATTAATGTACACAATGTTCAAAACATTAATCGTGTCACCTAGACAAACACACGTACACGATACAGTTAATGTCACAGGGAAACAGAAAATGTCAGTATCGGTTGTGCCCAACACGTGCATCAATCACCGCTTGACACTGACGACCCATAGATGCAATCAAGTTGTCAATAACACGCTGTTGGATGTGCTGCCATTCATGCGCCGGAAGTGTTTGGGACGGTGGATTCCTTCTGCGAACGCGTCGATCCAACTCGTCCCACAGATGCTCAATCGGGGACAAATCTGGTGACTGGGCTGGCCAAGGTAACCCGGAATCTATGGTAGGCCAACATTTCACTGCCTCCATTTTCTCCAGCTGGGTGTGAACACCGTCAGCCGAAATAACATATCCTCAACAATCGAGTGAGTCAGTTAATTTTTAACATCATATCGGCAATCCTAAGAAATTGAATCTCTTTGAAGAGAAGGCATTTTTTTAGGCATTGATTTTAGGCCAGCTGAGGTCAGACGATCTAAATACTAATCTAGACGGGTGGTTTGTGTCCTTTTTGACTGACTCAGCTGCAACCATGCTCATATTGCGTCATTACGGGCAGTGTACACACTAAAAACAACTTATCACATGTAGTAACACCCACGAGACAATACCATTGGGAAAAGCACAACACAATATTGGACGCATGCTTTTAATGCCTGCTAAAACCTTGTTCTTACCCATCCCCATAACATGCAAAAAATATCTCTTTGGGGACAAATTTGATTGGCGACGCTAAAGCGTGCCAGAAACCTGAGATTGTCTGTCAGAATCCTGAATTTGTCTGATGTGGTGACATCAAGGACCTATACGACGTTTTACTTTCACCAAAACCAACTTATTCACACAGTCACTCATTCTGTTGACAGGCTGCGGGTAGTAAGTGAGTGACTGAGTGAGTATGGTTTATGCCGCTTTTAGCAATATTTAAGCAATATCACTGCCGGGTACAAAAGAAATAGGCTTCACAAATGGGCCGATGTGGGGAATCGAACCCAGACCTTCGGCGTGACGAGCGAACGCTTCAACTATATACTAGGCTACCCCAGCGCCCCATACACAGATAGCATAAGACCGAAACAAACCATAAGCGAGGGAATCTTCAGTTGATGGACAGACCAGGGATACAAGTTGCACCGCCTCGCTAGTCCGAGTCGGTTTCAAGCTTGAGGCCAAGTAGAATTTCAGGCGTGTTCGGCGGCGTTCATAATCTTTCAGGTTAACTGGCATTCCTACAGACAATCATAACCAGCTACGTTCCATCGTCATTGCGTCACATGTTTGTATATATCACGTTCATTAGAGATTATTGGTGTTGCCGTTGTATTTAACCAACGAAAGAACCCAGCGAGTTGAAAACAAGTGAATGCTCAGACAAATAAGCATTCGGATTACGTCGGCAATATTTCTCATGCAACATGTGTCGCAGCCTTGTGGTATCTGCTCTTCACACAAAGGGGAACGGGTGGCCCAGTCGTCTGAGGCGACGCGATTCGCTGTGCAGAGTTACGTCCCTTAGGCACGCCAGAAACCTATGATTGTGGGTTCGAATCCTGGTTCGCCCGTATTAAGTTTCTAGGTTTGTCAGCACCATACCCGTGCTCGTGGGTTTCACCGAAGTGATAAACGTCTGAGAGCTGCATTACTTCGGGCTTTCCTCCCATACACAGCTGACAAGCCGTGATATAACTGGAATACTGTTAAACGTGACTCACTCGCCCATCTCCCACACACATTACAAATTTTCCTGGAATGTGCGCATTTATATATTACGTCACATTATAAGTGATCAATCAGTTCCCAGAACCAGTCTATTGTCAAATGGACTTACATGACATATGGATACACCCGTATATTCTCAGACTGGGCATCCTCAATAAACTTGTGCATGAAATGTGTAAAGGAATTCCATACCAAATATATTATTTAGTGAAAAAAATGGTTGAGGAGGAACATAGCCAAGATTATCATGAAATAATGTGTGTTTTTGGAGATGTTACAGATTTTCAATTACGTCCAAAAAATTTTGAATGTCACTTTTGTTGCACAGACTAAACTGTCAGTACCATGCACACTTCTGGTTCACGGAATTGAGGAAGTCCAAATATTGACTTTCCAACAGTATCTTGTGTAACCTCCCTGAACCCAAACAACTGCTTCAAGATGCCTCCTCGTTCTTTGGATCAATGTCTGGATTTGATTCTATTGAATTCTGTCCAATTGTTCATGCAAAGCAACAGTCAATTTATTGAGCGTATGGACAGGTGTCGAACACGAAGAAGACAAATACAGCTGCTCGCATCATATTCCCTGGAGTATAACATCCCTGTATTCCTTGTGTCAGGATCCTGGATATCGGGTGCAATTTGACATCATCCTTGTTGTCACTCGGTGGTGGCTGGGGAGCAGGGGTGCGGAATAATGTTATTTCATCATGTCACTACAACAATTTGGTTCATCTCGGAATGAAAAGAAGAGACGTATTGAGGATATAGATCACTCAACTGGAAATAATTCTCCAAGCTTTGATTCTTGGGCTAGATTCCTGGTTATTGAGGCTAGTGATCAACTATCTATCAAACAGAGCCCGTTTGCTTTCCCTAAAGCAGTTTCTGGAGTTTGTGGGGAGGTGAAAATTGTCACCCGTCTTCGTAGTGGCTCACTTCTGGTTGATCTCTCAATCTTTTGTCTATCAAAACATTTGCCAATATTGAGGTTGCTGTGTCTGTGCACAGAACATAAAATTCTTGTGGAGGCATCGTTCGCGACCGGACTGGTTGCATGTCCAACATGTCGAAAGAGGACATTGCTGCAGTGTTGGAGGAGCAGACTGTCACCACAGTAAAACGTATCACTGTCAAGAAAGATGATGTCATCACAAATACAAACACTCATCTCTTGACCTTTGTGCGTACATCGCTTCCGCAATCAATTAAGGCAGATTATTTCAATATCGGAGTGGAGGTGTATGTCCCCATTCAACTCCGATGTTACAAATGCCAACAGTTCGGTCATGGATCACAGTCTCGTAACAACTCTGTGGTATGCCATCTTTGTGGTGGTACCCTCGAAAACTCTGACTGTGAAAATGATTTCAACTACTTTAACTGTCATGGCCCAAATACTGCTTCATCAAGGTTCTGCCCCGTGTAGCAAAGAGAATTAAAAATATGTGAAAAATCATACCTAGATGCCAAGAAACAATTCACAAATCAGACCTCAACTCGTTCCCAGCCTATTTCCCTAGTCACTCAGTCTAGTGCTGGATCTCAGACAGTCAGCCTGAGAAACAATCTCCAACGTCTGTTTCACAACCAGTCACCGTTCCTTTGACAAAAAAAAAGAAAGAAGAAAAATTAAATAGAATACAACACCAACCGTCCCTACATGCATCTTCAGAAGTTCCTCTACAGAACTTGTTTGGACCTGGATATGGAGATCACTCAGTCCTCACAGGACAGGGGGCACGGGTGGCCCAGTCGTCTAAGGCGCCTCGAATCGCTGTGCAGAGTTACGTCCCTTGGGCACGCCAGAAACCTATGATTGTGGGTTCGAATCCTGGTTCGCCCGTATTAAGTTTCTAGGTTTGTCAGCACCATACCCGTGCTCGTGGGTTTCACCGAAGTGATAAACGTCTGAGAGCTGCATTACTTCGGGCTTTCCTCCCATACACAGCTGACAAGCCGTGATATAACTGGAATACTGTTAAACGTGACTCACTCGCCCATCTCCCACACACATTACAAATTTTCCTGGAATGTGCGCATTTATATATTACGTCACATTGTAAGTGATCAATCAGTTCCCAGAACCAGTCTATTGTCAAATGGACTTACATGACATATGGATACACCCGTATATTCTCAGACTGGGCATCCTCAATAAACTTGTGCATGAAATGTGTAAAGGAATTCCATACCAAATATATTATTTAGTGAAAAAAATGGTTGAGGAGGAACATAGCCAAGATTATCATGAAATAATGTGTGTTTTTGGAGATGTTACAGATTTTCAATTACGTCCAAAAAATTTTGAATGTCACTTTTGTTGCACAGACTAAACTGTCAGTACCATGCACACTTCTGGTTCACGGAATTGAGGAAGTCCAAATATTGACTTTCAAACAGTATCTTGTGTAACCTCCCTGAACCCAAACAACTGCTTCAAGATGCCTCCTCGTTCTTTGGATCAATGTCTGGATTTGATTCTATTGAATTCTGTCCAATTGTTCATGCAAAGCAACAGTCAATTTATTGAGCGTATGGACAGGTGTCGAACACGAAGAAGACAAATACAGCTGCTCGCATCATATTCCCTGGAGTATAACATCCCTGTATTCCTTGTGTCAGGATCCTGGATATCGGGTGCAATTTGACATCATCCTTGTTGTCACTCGGTGGTGGCTGGGGAGCAGGGGTGCGGAATAATGTTATTTCATCATGTCACTACAACAATTTGGTTCATCTCGGAATGAAAAGAAGAGACGTATTGAGGATATAGATCACTCAACTGGAAATAATTCTCCAAGCTTTGATTCTTGGGCTAGATTCCTGGTTATTGAGGCTAGTGATCAACTATCTATCAAACAGAGCCCGTTTGCTTTCCCTAAAGCAGTTTCTGGAGTTTGTGGGGAGGTGAAAATTGTCACCCGTCTTCGTAGTGGCTCACTTCTGGTTGATCTCTCAATCTTTTGTCTATCAAAACATTTGCCAATATTGAGGTTGCTGTGTCTGTGCACAGAACATAAAATTCTTGTGGAGGCATCGTTCGCGACCGGACTGGTTGCATGTCCAACATGTCGAAAGAGGACATTGCTGCAGTGTTGGAGGAGCAGACTGTCACCACAGTAAAACGTATCACTGTCAAGAAAGATGATGTCATCACAAATACAAACACTCATCTCTTGACCTTTGTGCGTACATCGCTTCCGCAATCAATTAAGGCAGATTATTTCAATATCGGAGTGGAGGTGTATGTCCCCATTCAACTCCGATGTTACAAATGCCAACAGTTCGGTCATGGATCACAGTCTCGTAACAACTCTGTGGTATGCCATCTTTGTGGTGGTACCCTCGAAAACTCTGACTGTGAAAATGATTTCAACTACTTTAACTGTCATGGCCCAAATACTGCTTCATCAAGGTTCTGCCCCGTGTAGCAAAGAGAATTAAAAATATGTGAAAAATCATACCTAGATGCCAAGAAACAATTCACAAATCAGACCTCAACTCGTTCCCAGCCTATTTCCCTAGTCACTCAGTCTAGTGCTGGATCTCAGACAGTCAGCCTGAGAAACAATCTCCAACGTCTGTTTCACAACCAGTCACCGTTCCTTTGACAAAAAAAAAGAAAGAAGAAAAATTAAATAGAATACAACACCAACCGTCCCTACATGCATCTTCAGAAGTTCCTCTACAGAACTTGTTTGGACCTGGATATGGAGATCACTCAGTCCTCACAGGACAGGGGGCACGGGTGGCCCAGTCGTCTAAGGCGCCTCGAATCGCTGTGCAGAGTTGCGTCCCTTGGGCACGCCAGAAACCTATGATTGTGGGTTCTAATCCTGGTTCACCCCGATTATGTTTCTTGGTTTGTCAGCACCATACACCCTGCTCGTGGGTTTCACCGAAGTGGTAAACGTCTGAGACCTGCATCACTTCGGGCTTTCCTCCCACATTAAGCTGACACGCCGCGATATAACTGGAATACTGTTAAAAGCGGCGTTTAACCCAACTCACTTTCTCACTCACTCACAGGACAGGTGGCGGAGTACCTCCTCCTCACATTCACGTGAAAGATCTCCAATTGAGTCACCATGACGCAATTGGCCAATCTAATGCAATCTAATGCCATGCACTTTTACATAATTTCAATGAGATCCCATTATTGATACAAGATTTACAGCCCTCTGCACTATATCTCCAAGAAACCAGGCTCAAAAGTACAGATAGGTTCACTTTAAGACAGTACGATGATTATCATTCCTTTTCTCCTCCGGGAGATAAAGCAACGGGAGGCACAACTATCTTGGTGCTGCAGGACATCATACATAGCCCTGTCACTCTTAATACAAATCATCAAACTGTTCCTGTTCTCCTGACTCTGCACATTGCTTTTACGCTGTGCTCCTTATATATCCCTCCTTCCTCTGACAGTCTGATCATCAAAATCCATATGATCAACTTCCAAAGCCCTGCATTATCATGGATGATCTGAACGGTGAGGTGAGGTGAAATTGTGTTTAACGTCGCGTCCAAGATTATTGCACTTCTATAGGGACGGACATGCACGTATGTGTGAGTGTGTGTGTGTGGCTGCTTGTACTAGTCTGGACTGGTGCTGATTTATAGTGCTAGCCCAATTAGATACCATGCTGCAGTTTAGCATGAATACCACACTCAGACACAGGATACTGACTTCCAGCCGACCAGTCCTTGTTTTAGCCCCTTAATGCCGAGCGCCAGACAGGGTAACAACAAGTACCATCTTTTAACGTCTTTTGGTATGACGCGGCCGGGTATCGAGCCCCGGACCTTCCGCTCTCCGGGCGGACGCTCTATCACTACCCAGCTAACAATTTCACGTTGTGACAACGTCGTGACAACGTTGTGTTTACGTTGTGGCAACGTTGTGGATGTAACGTCCATATAACGTTATTCTGTTGACTCCCATTTATGTTGTCACAACGTCATGGCCTAACGTTGTGTTACGTCATATTCACGTCGTCACAACGTTGTGATGACGTTGTATTTTACGTTGTGGGAACGTTGTGTTTACGTTGTGGTAACGTTGCGGATGTTACGTCCATATAACGTTATTCTGTGGACTCCCATTTATGTTGTCACAACGTCATGGCCTAACGTTGTGTTACGTCATATTCACGTCGTCACAACGTTGTGATGACGTTGTATTTTACGTTGTAGGAACGTTGTATTTTTACGTTGAGGGAACGTTGTATTTGACGTTGTGGTTATGTTGTAATTTACGTTGTGGCAATGTTATAATAATGCGTACTACCACGGACGTTGTCACGACGTGAAATAACTTTGTTACAAGGATGAAATACGGTTGTGACCATTCCACACTAAAATGTTGTAAAAACAACCCCAAAAAATGTTTTAGAATATGCTTTAGTCACGTGAATGTGTATGATTCGAGATACCTTTTACCAATATTTGAAAACCAGGGCGTCGAATAGCCCGGTTAACAGTGAGTTAGATCCTGTTTTGCTAACAATGTTCAAAATGTAAAAACACCACTGAGCTGTTAACTAGATACATGATTTGACTATTAGAAAGTTAGACACCATTACCCTTTAGGCTTGTACTGAAAGAAACAAAAAAAAGAATGGCAGACAATGTAAGGGGTTGACCATGTGATATTTTCTGGGGAGGGTCGGGTCCTGGAATATTATCGAAAAAATATATTGTCACCGAAAATACTTGACAAAAATAATAACGGTTCAGACTGGTGAAAAAAATGCCTGCCACAAAAAAAAATGACATAGATCTAGATGCAAGGTGCTTATCTTCAGGCTCATAGAGTTAAAGAAAATCATATATCTGCTTTTGTAGCTGTGACCGAAAACATATGTAATCTCCATAGAAAGGTTCCAGGTCCCCACCTCCTTGAATATTAAATGGTCGGTCTCTAAACAAGTCCATATTGTATACTTTCAGTCATGCGAAGTCACCATTCAACAAAGAACTCCAAGACATATTTGCGTTGACATTTTATTATTTTTAGATTATAGAAAATGTATACACTTTTCTAAATTATTGAATGCCAGAATCTTCTTCCTTTGGTGTTCACTTCCACTTCCCTGAAATACAAACAGCTTAATAAATCTCAAGCAGGTATATGAAAGATTTCATATGACGAGAAACATTCATTTGGAGATAAGGTTTTATCAATATTCAAACAATAATGTATAATTCAAGTAACTGATGGAAACAAATTTTAACATTCATTCAGAGACATCAAGAATCAGGTTGAATACAAAACGTGGTACGAGCATAGATTTATTTGGTGTGTTCCTCAATGATTCAACATTCTTGATTTTATCTCCTGGAGTGGTCGTGTAACATTTTCCCCCTTGCTGCAAAGAAAACATATTAAAAAAGTCAAAACTAAAACTATATTCAATAAGCATACATTTAGATCTGTAGTCTAAACAAAAAGATAACACACATTGTATAATTGCCTAAAATTTAGGAAAACTGTAAATCTAAAGTCTTCATGTATAAGGTCCGATCGGAAATAAACTAAGGCTACAGATATAAGTAACAAAATTATGAGTATATAAGTAACAAAATTATGAGTACCATCATAAAAAAACCAACACCTAATGTAATTTGGTTTTACATATACACCGGTCTGACAAACCCGGTCAGGCAAACCAGTGATTGTTTTAGTGAGCCACGTCTCACAACCTCTGTCAGAGTACAATGACACACAATCATGTTAGTACAAATATGGTTTGTTGGGGACCTTTTCTAAACCGGAATCCAAACGGGAACATATATATATTAGACAGGCATTGTAGCTAATTACGACTCACATCTTCATCGCAGCGTTGTTTATATAGATCTAGCTACAGTACGATTTCGTAGCGAGCACTAAAACTTACTCGTTCAGTTTTCGATCACCATTTTATTCTCTCTCATTGCCAAAATGTTTCAGAGAACCAAGTATCATATACTTACTACGTTTATTAACATAATACAGTTCAATATCGTTAAATATAATTCTGTAGTATGGTAGCCTTCCTGGCAACATACGGAGAACGAATATGGTTGCTATCAATTCCATTGTATTTTTCATTGGTGCACATTGACTAGATCTACACCTATCTCACCTTAATAATCAACAAACGATGACCAAATCACTGACAATGTATGGTGATATTTAACTTTTGACTATCGACTAGCTATCTTCAGCGAGAACAATACCGCAAACACCCCGTTATAGCGCGCGACGAGACTCGTTTTACTTTTGCTCGTTTTCATTAGAAGGGAGTCGGACATAGATCTAGTTATCGGAAAATGATGAATTGATTCTTTTTTTTGGAAATATTAAAAATACATATGATAAGCGCCTTGCTCAAATAAACTTTATAGATAGCACCAACAACCATATATGATCCACATTTAGGCTACTTCAGTCAGTGCTAATTGGGCCTTTTCGGGAACAACAAGTATGTTTCTGTCTCTTCCCGAAAATACAATTGTTCATAACATCATTGAGCCCTTTAGACTAGGGCTATAACTAGGAGCCTACAGAGAGTCGATCTGAAAATACTTCCATTGTTTTGATTCCCTCTCTTCGCTGTATAAGAGAAATCTACTCAACCTTTCCCATGGCCTGAATGAGCCACATTGTTTCACAAAAATCAAAGTCAGTACATGTAAACTTTCAGATTTCAGAAATAACACTGAAGAAATGGCAATAACTGTCAGTGGTCAGTAGGCGATGCATACGTTAGGCCTATTTAGGCCTACAGACCTTATACCCTTACGATCGAAACCCGAACATAATATGACGACCACAAAACGCCGCCAGACTGAATTCTGGTCAAACATAAACTACTTGCCCTTGGTAATTTCACTTGGTATCCATAAAATAATAATATTGTAAAAAGTCATGGGCTTCCTTCACCTCTATATACATCACGTTCTGTGTATCAAATATTACTATCAACACTGACGCTCAGCTCAGTGAAAATGATCGGCAAACTGCATTCTAAACCCCGCCACTTCTGAATAATACGATACATTTAAATCATTTGACTATCTGCATGTACAAAAACATATCAACAAGCGGAGACTGCTTTTGAAAAATAACTTACCTTATCCGAATTCACAGAACATCTGTCCAGTTCCCGTTGCTGCACAATCACTTGGTTGTAATATGTCTAGAGTGAGCTTGAACTAAGATGGCTGGTGACGTCATTTTGACGTCACTTCACGAGGCAACAGGCTAAACTTTTCAGCAGTCACTCTCACGCCGCAAAAAATGCGCGCCAATGTGTTTTTAACTGTAATTTTGCTTGTGACAACATTTAGTAGACAGATAACTTCCTTCATAGATATATATGTTTAAAAAAAATAAAACTACGAGATGATAGATCTACAAGTGGTTTCCTAAACATCATTTACAAAAAGTGTTGTAATGTCCAAAGCATAACGTTATTACAACGTTAATTTGCAACGTTGTTGTTACGTTGTGGAATAACGTTACAATGTAACGTAATACTAACGTTGTAATAGAGATACGCAATTACGTTCTGGAAATTTTAGAATTAAGAGATGAAAATTCAAATGCTGAATATACAGAAAGGTAAAGCATTACTGCCTTGGTATTCTGACAAATCCATGTTGATTTTGATAAAGCAGTTCTATTCCTTTATGGTTATCAAGAAGCAAACATTATAACCGACGTTTCAGAAACGTAGTTACAAAACGTTGTGCGATGTCCGATGTACAACGTTTTCACAACGTTAATGTGCAACGTTGTCATAACGTTGTGAAATAACGTTGCACGTTGACGTTATAATAACGTTGTGACAACGTTATTTCACGACGTTACCTATCCACAACCTTTCCACAACGTTGTGACAACGTCGTGTGTTAGCTGGGTAGACCACGGAGGTGGTTGATCTGAAAAAAAACCAACCTGCTGTGGGTGAGTACAGATGCTAAAATTTAAAGGAAAAATCATTGAGGAATTTCTTTCTGACATTAACTTATGTATCTTTAATGATGATTCCAGACCTTATTAACATCAAGCCACTGGAACGTATTTTGCCCTCGATCTGTCACTCACAGACTCAAACTTGTACAATGAGTGAGTTTATGCTTTACGTCACATCGGCAATATTTCAGCCATATCGTGACGATCTTGTACAATCAGTTTGTATGGTAAGTCCATGATGACCTCTGCGGGAGTGATCATTTTCCTACTATTCTTAAAACTGTTAACCCTAGTGATGAGCCACCATCATCCAGGTGGAACTTTACCAAGGCTAAATTGTCCTTATATGAGGTACTGTGTATTGGCAACATAAAACATGACATTTGCAAGAATATTCCAGATCCGACAGTTGTTTTCGGACATACTGAATGACATTGCTGATCAAACCACTCCGAATTCCTCTGCAAATCCCCACATTCGTAAAGCATGGTTCACAACTGAATTCAAACAGGCCAGAAAGTGTATGAAGAAAGCAGAAAATATTTTCGCCAACATCCTACAGTCCATAATTTAGATAAGGATAAAATTACAAATGCCAAGGCACGAAGTGCTTTTAAACAAAATAAGCGACAATCCTGATATCGTTTTTATCCGTTGGCTTTATCCTGCCGAGAAACCCACCCATGGTGTGATAATATAAATTATCTACCGATGGCACCTTCTCTCGATCGATATTCAATTCTATAAGCACTTATTACATTAATGTACTTTCAGGTTCCATTGCCTTTTATCTTAACATTGAATAGATCACACATTTCCGTGGTTCACTTCATATTGCAGGAAGTGGAAATGTAAATAATACGTCTGACTTGTGAGCAAAGCGTCAATAAACAATGTTTTGCAAATACTCAGTTTATCAGTACAGCGGGATGTTTCCTTGACAGCGATGACATTACCATTTCCAGTACTGGTGCAAAACTGCATAATTCAATATAAACTTAAAGCCCTCTGCTCACAGAAGGTGGGGTCAGGTATGTTAACAGAAATAGAAATAGGCATCTGTTTATGAAGCATTTACCTAGATGATCAAATGCTCCTGGCGTTTAATTCCCTGATTAGGATCCGTGTGCACTCATATCCCAGCACATGCGGCAGCGTATTATCCAATCATAGTCACTGTCTGCAGTAACCTAAGCAACAGCTAAATGGAATAACACCTGCATATCAATACATGTCATTGCGAACATCACCACCGAACACTGACATCATGTTTTTCATGTCCGCAATAACACTGTCACTGCTCTTCATCTTATCAGGAGCTAGTGTCTCCAATAGAACCCAGTTGACATTAAGAAGACTGAAGATATATCTCCAAGGGGAAATTGCTAATGATGGCATCAGTATCATCTCCGATAAGATACAGGTTAACATAAGTATTTTGCCAATGTCCATCTCCAGTCTGAATGCAGCCAAACAGACATTCGCTTTCAGTGCGGGGGTCGTCATGACGTGGTTCGACACGGGTCTGGCTTGGAACAAAACTGATTATGATGACATTGAACTTGTGACTATCTCTGAGAAGTTTGTGTGGATACCTTTGGTGGTTGTCCCAAACGGGATTGACAGCATTGTACCTATTTCAATTCAATCTCCAGAACTTTCTAGTGATGGAAGAGCAGTACTTGTAATCACTGACAGTTTCAAGACCAGTTGTCAAATAGACATCACACTGTACCCGTTTGACCAGCAGCAATGTAGCATCCTGTTCGCGCCTGCAAATGACCTTAATCTTGTGGTTGATATCACTGGCTCTATTATTACGGGATTACCTACTTTCTTTATTGAGAACAGTGAATGGGAGTTGGTGGACATACTTGCCAAGACTGTAGACGCCCAAATGAAACAGATATCAAGTCTGGTATCGTTTGAGTTCTTTTTGAAACGCAAGAGCATGTTCTATATAGTTAGTATCATCTTTCCTATGGCTCTTCTCTCTCTGCTCAACGCCTGTGTGTTCCTCCTACCAGCTGACTCCGGAGAGAAGATGTCCTACCTCATCTCAATATTTGTGTCCTATGCAGTGTTCATGAACTTCGTCAATGACTCGATCCCCAAGTCTGGAGACGTGTGTCGACTGTCTGTGTACCTGACCCTCATCCTCTGTCAGAGCTGCCTGGCTATCATCACCACCATGGCCACACTCAACGTCCGCAATAATGGTCACCTATTTCAGACCAAGACAGATGTACAGCCAGAACACGACCTTGTAAACACGAAAAGCACTGAACGTCCGTCAAAGGTCCGCCGCTCAGACCACGTTTTGTTCGTGGTCTTCCTGCTTCTGGCACTGATGTCCCTGCTAGTGTTTTGTGTATAAGGCGACATTTGTCTGGAGCCCTGGCACTGATCATGATGTCCCTGCTGGTATAAGAAGGAACTCGTCCGGAGCTCGACGTCTGATCTCCTCCTCCCCCCCACTGTGTTAGGGAATGCCTCCGTTGTGATAAGCTTTTCAAACGTGGATTTGCAGTGATTTAATGTGACACGTCGATTCCTTCAGTAATTATTTACTCTGTGATCAGTGGCATGTGTGTAGGCTAGTGTAACTCTCTTGTTGCCTTCAATGTGACTTTCTGCACCATGTGCTTACAGTGAGTACTATGTTGTTTAAAATGATTTGGGAAATTAGAAAGTTTGATTAGCAGTACTGTCATCAATATTCAAAACCATTACAACCTGCAAATAATCAAATCCGCCATGACATGAAAACACACACAAAACGATTGTAATTTTATCTTGGCCAAACATTTGGTTTTCGGATTTTCATGTACCAGCGGTAGGCTTTGTGATCAAAAGAGAAAATAAATGTAGCTACATCACGGCTATTTATTGGATTAACCAATTTGAGATTTATGTACGTTAACGTTAGATGGTCTATGAGTACAGAATACCAGAGGACTACAAATTTAGCTCATTTAGCATTTATACAAATATTCCCTTTTCTTTTCTTCCATGTCTTTTGGTTCTATCTGTTTTTTAAATAAATTTATTCGTATTTCTTGTTTGTATCACGTCACATGTGGACATTTCCAAATTTGACGCATCAATGAGTAAACATGATGTCCGACGCAATTATCTTTATGGTGTTGTGCAACATGTTCCTGTGTGTTTTCTTGTGAACAGTTGATTTGACTTGCATGTGTTTGTGGCGGGCGCGGGACACACTTACCTTTTTGCGAACACTTGTACTTTAAAGGGGCACTTATCTAAAGCAATTCCCCAGGACTGGTTGTTGCCTTTGTTATTGTTTTTTCCCCGTAAGCACCCGGATGATACGCAACGCAACTGAACGTGACAAGAGACAAGTTACCGTCTGCAAGGACAGCAAAATAAACTTGGATGCAATATTTGTTTTACCCATTTTTGAACACTGATTGGTTAACCGTGATCTATAAAGATTTCGACAAAGGGCGCATGTTAATTAATTTCTTCAGCCTAAACAAACAGACAAAAAGAACGGCGGAGATCATCGGTTGTCGTCATTTGGAAATACCCCTGATTGTTATCGTTTAAAAAAAGTATCAATGCAGTGAAAGCATTTTCGGATTTCGGATTGCGTCGATAATACGATTACTACTTCCTTGTTGTCATCCACGTTTTCTGGTATACCCCTACACTTGCGTATTTGTCGTCATTCACTTGATGCTCAGTTAATGAATTCATTACAGGTATAATTGGTGGTAGCACCACTCTGAATACCCGAGGAAGCTTCCCATTTGGCATTTATAGTGTCTGGGGTAATTATTCAATCTAAATCCAGGTTTGAAGTGAGGTGAAATGTGTGTTATGTAAATATGCACGTGGCACCCCAGCAAGAGATGAATGATCAGTTGATTTACTTTTTTTGTAAATCAGCGGATAGTTTGTAGTCATCAAAGGATTAACAGAAAATACATTGATTGATTAATTGCTGTTATCTTGCACAGTGGATAGTGTAAAAAGTGAGTATTTACATGTCTAGGTTTACTAAAACAAAGGGAATATCCTCATATCCTTGCGTGAAGTGCCGATGTAAAAACAACATACTTTGTTCAAAGGGTTAACCGACAATACGTTGATTAATTGCTCATTGATATCTAACTCTATGGATTTTTCTTTAGGAACAGTGGACGTTATAAAAAAAAATTGTCACATGGGCTTTCTCAGCCGACCTATGAGACTTGACACCTATGTAAAACACCTGAAATATATTATAGTCAAGTTGTAAAATGTGATTCTCTCAGGCAATTTATAAAATGTGTGAATATTTCAGTGATTTTAACTGAAAAATCTGTCCATTTCTTTAACAGATTGACCAAAATTGATTAAGACGATCAATAGGGCCTAAAAACATCACAACAGATTATTATGTAGGATTAGAAGCCAAACAATATAGAAATGTACTTTTCATCGTAACATTTTCAGTCTATTGGTGATGATATTAAACATAAAAATGTTTGGAATTCGTTGTCATAATAATACAGATGGACATATTTTTCAGTCAGTTTGTACAATACCTGAATATTCAGGCGTTAAACAAATTTCGTAAGTGTAAAATTTTGCACATTTTGACTGTAAAAATATAAACACGATAAAATAAGCAATGCTAAGGAGAAATATTTACTTTGTGTAGCAAGTCAAAATAGTGTAAACGAAAATCGCACAATTACCAAGCAAGTGACTTATCAAAACTTCGTCACCGTTACCGATGCTAACCACAACGATACCTACATTTCCTTATTATTTCCAAAACTGTATTTCATTTTGTTGATGTGACCATACGCCCTTATACTATCAATAAAAGTGACAAATTCGCCAACGAATTGCGCGGCACAGGTTGCGAACTAGTCTAGGTCTCTGCTATATCATCCGGGTACTCACGGGAAAGAACAATAACAAAGGCAACAACCAGTCCCGGGGAATTGTTTTAGATCAGTGCCCCTTTAACTATTTGATTGTGATTTATTAACATGTGATCGTGATTTTGTCAGAATCGACTCTGCTTTTTGGCGAGATTTCTTACGGATATGGAATGAGTATTGTTGCTTTTATTTGTAATTCAATGTGGGATAGATTAATTGTAGCCTATTTTAATCACAAATGATCACCATTTCAAAGAAATTAAGTTTCACTGCCGGTAGAGTTATCCCGTGTGCTTTTTTAGTTTCAATGCTATTCCCTCCCATCCTCATGTTTTCTAAGGTGTCACCTTTGCACTATATTATATACTCAACAACAAAAGTTCCTGTGACACCAATATTTTAGTGTATTTTTCAAACAAGTTTGGTTTTCAATATTGTAGTACATGTATGGAATCAAGTCACAAAAACGCAACTGCTACAGAAAAGCATGCAGTCCATGCAAAAGTTGACTTTTATGCAAGCCCCATGCATTTCACTACCCAAGAATGGGTATAAATACATGTGCGTTAACGGGATTCCATATGCATTATTTAGCATCGTGCTGACAACAACCACTCAAAAAAAACAAAACAGAATGACGCAATTATTCAACATTACGAAACGCAACACCTGTCCGAAAATTAGCGTCTGCGAGCCATTGGTATGCTTGAAGCAGAATCGAGTCAACTTGATGTTGCAAGACAATGTAACATCCACAGAAAATCCCATTTGGTGTTTATGGCAACGTTGGCAACAGACGAATGCAGTCACAGACCATCCTCGAAGTGGCAGGCCACGCGTAACCAATAATCAGACAACCGGATTCGAACAACACACCTACGAAATCGTTTCCAGCCAGCAACAGTGACTGCATTTCGACAGGAAACCACCGTCAAGCACATCTACAGTAGTGCAGACAGCGTCTACGCTAGACGGCCATGCAGTGGAGTTCTATTCACTGACGAGTCTCGTTTTCACCTCAGCCACAGCAATGGACGGATTCGAGTGTACCTGCGTCGAGGTGAACGTTACGTCAATCATTGTATCATAGAAACGGCCGGCCTCATATTGTTCGACTTGTTCAGGACTCTCGTCAACAAAACAACGTGAATGTCATCCCCTGGCCGGCTCTATCCCCTGATCTCTCACCAACTGAGCACATGTCGGATGAGATGGATCGGCGCCTTCGACGTCAACCACGTGTTCCACAGACATTCAAGGAACAGCAGATATGGACAGATATCCCACAGCACAGCACAGCTATTAATTTGTAAATTGACATTTTGGCATGTTCATGTTTTTGTTATGAAATCACGCATTTTCTGAAGTCAGTATGGCAAATGAAACCATTGGAACACTTACAGGAGTCTTTTTCTGTTGCAAACCGAAATTGTTTCAGACTTGGTAAAAAACATAACTTTGCATTAAATATTATTCAATGTCACTGTTGTTCAGTATATATTGTGGTACGATTGAGCTGCAATCCAAACATAGGAGGGGCGCAGTATAAAAAGAGCCATTTGCTTGGTTTATAAGTTTTATCTATTTGAGTTAAGACCTTCACAATTTGATACGTGACGAATTCCTTTATTGTCAACATTTTAGCAGATGTCGAGATTAGATATGGCCTGATATTTCACAGCAGATTGTGTTGAAACATTTTGTTTCAACAACCCTAGCAAGTATTAAAATGAGGAATGACTTACTCCCTGTCTTATGAACTTAGTCGTCACAGTCTCTTTGTTGAAGACAGCATCAATTTTAATGCCTAATCATATCGCTACGCATATTATGTTATTCTGAAGGTGAAGACAGGTATTGCAAAAAGCTAGCCGTAGGACAATTTGTTACCAGAATATAAGTTCTATAAAAAGAGTGAGGGAGTGAGGGAGTCGAAATTTAACGTCACGTAGGCAATATTTTAGCAATGTCGTAACGAGAACGTAGCCATTTAAAATACAGATATTCTCAGCCTGAATAAAACCTATTAGCGATGGAAGTATAATAAGTAGACGAACACAGTTTCGATTGATTTTAAAACTAACTGAGAGCATTTGAAAGAATGAATTAAACAATACAATATATAAATGGGTTATAGATCACCAGCATCTCAAGTTACGCGCCATACTAGGGGCCGTGGGGACTATAAAACAAATATAATACGTTTAAAACTGAGGTATCAATAAATGTACTTTGAATTATGAGTTCTTACATACATTAAAAACCCAATAAACAAATGAGAACTAATACTATTATAAAGACCCTTAATAGATGAAGATTTGAAATACGTGTCCCTTGTGATGGAAAAAGCAACGATGCCGTTTTGGCCAGTGGCACATTAGTTATTTAATTTAAGAATTGCGATTAAAAGTCGATGTTTGGAAGACTGATTTTTAATTGCATGTAGACAGGAAAGAGAGTCGGAAAACATATGTAAATTGTTTATGCTTTGATTGTTTACTTATGTATTTTAGTCCTGAGAATATGGCCTTTATTTCGGCCATAAAAATGGAACAGTTATCTGGTATGATATAGCCCGTGATCTAATGACAGTTGCGCTGGCAACTGCGTCAACATCCTTGGATCCATCTGAAAAGTTTTGTAGGTATTGTAAAATCTGTTTTATTGATTATATTGATAAATTAGTTGATTTGTTTCAGAATTCCTTAGTTCTTTAATGTATGATCCACCTCTGGTTTTACTAAATGCCAGAATGGTGGAGAAGACGAAAGAAAAGTGGGGGTTATATTGTCAAGATTTATTTTAGCCGCAGATTAAAAACTCAGTCACATGCTGGATTCGAGTGAGTAGAACGTAATTTATAGATATACTGCAAAGATTATTTAATGCGACGGCGTTTAACGTATGGTTCATCTGCTCCCACATACAAACTATTAATTGGGTTGAAGTAGCGTAAAATTATTGTCCCCCTAAGAGGGTATGTAAGTCCCATATCATTCGAACTATTTTTCTGCATGCCTAGTTTTTAAACGTAGAATATTCGTCATTTTAATCTTTGGCTCATTGGTACACTGTCCCAAGTGACTGAAGGGATGATATAAATCCTGCCGGGGTCCATCCAGGAAGCAAAGGCACTGTAAGTCCCCATGGTCCCTAGTATGGTGATCTCCCTTTAGTTACTGACGAGCTCTAGCCCATTTTTATATTGTGTTGTTCACTAATACTTATGCCTTTTATATATTCTCAACTACTTTTAAATCGACTCTGTGATTTTCTAGATATAGTACTGTCCATCGTTTACAGTTTTTTATATTGTCGAAATATATGTATTATTAATGTACTGTTCGTCACGATATGGCTGAAATATTGCCGATGTGACGTTAAATCTTAACTCACTCACTCACTCAGGGCTCATGGGCCAAACTGGTTATACAGACCGCTGATTTCTTTGTTTTTATAGGAAAATGCCATGGTCCGAACCAGCCTGATATTCTCCTTCTATTAACAACATCTGTTCACGTCTTTATTTCTGGAGAAACATCGTCCTTGTTGACCCTCGATGGCGGATGGGGAGCAGGGATGTGAAATAATATGTTCATACCATGGCTAACAGAACACCCACTGGTTCATCTCAAGCTAATAAAAGTTTCTTCATCATCTCCAATAATTAAAGAATCTAGGGCAATGTTCTAAGTCATTTCAACTCTAGGTGACAGTTCTTTAAAACTCAACCCGTTTGCATACGCAAAGTGCCTGTGTTGAGGTTAAACATTTCCCGTGGTGGATTAAGCAGTATGCAATGTGCAAGGAGACAGCAATCTGTTTGTCTGTTTGTTGTTAAACGCCGCACTAAGCAATATTCCAGCTTTATGACGGCGGTCTGTAAATAATCGAGTCTGGACAAAACAGTCTAGTGATTGACATGAGTATCGATCAACGCAATTGGGATACAATGACATGTATCAAACAAGTCAGCAAGCTTAACCACCAGATCACGTTGCGCCTTTTACGGCAAGCATTGGTTACTGAATACTTCTTTTACCCCGGATCTTCACGGGTCTCAGAAGTTTGTTAATACACTTGTTGTAAGTACACGGGTTGTTGTCTCAGTGCACAAGACACTGAACTGTAGTGGGGGAATCGTTCGAGATCGAAATTGCTGTCTGTCAGACTTGACAGAAGAAGAGATAGAAGAACTAAAAACTCTATGTGTCACCGCAGTTGAGCGGTTAACCCCAAAATCAGAAGATGGAAATATTATCAATACCCAAACTTACCGTTCCACTTTTTGTCTTACAACTCTTCCATAAGTCCATAAAAGCAGGTTACTTTAACATCGGAGTTGAGGTCTATGTTCCAAATCCAGTCTGATGTTACAAGTGTCAAACACTCGGTCATTGGGCCAAAACTTACACTAACAAGGCAAGGTACTTCTAGCTTCAAACTGCAATGGAGAGCACTTGTCCTCCTTAAAATCCTGTCCTGTTTTTGATCGGGAAACCAAAATATTGAAACTCAAGCATACCAACAACATCTCTTACACCGTGGCGGGCGGTCGGGTAGCCTAGTGGTTAAAGCGTTCACTCGTCACGCCGAAGACCTGGGTTCGATTCCCGACATGGGTACAATGTGTGAAGCCCATTTCTGGTGTCCCCCTCCGTGATATTGCTGGAATATTGCTAAAAGCGGCGTAAAACCATACTCACTCACTCTTACACCGTGGCAAAACAGTTACTCATTCCGTCCCAAACACCCTCTAAAAGCTATTCAGCTGCCGTCTCTTCTTCACCAGTTTCAGTTACCAAAGTAACTATGGTCTCCATACAATACCATCTCTCTTCTATCTCTTGGTTGAAGAATGACCAAATTACCATCAATGACACCATTCAGGCTTCTCAAAACTCTCCAATGATACCGACATCTGCCATCCAAAACAAAACTTTCAATCAATACCGTCTGATCAAATATCACCACTTAGAACCAGAACCAAACCCTGTAACCGAAATAGGAATGTTTCAGGCTGAAGCCCATTTATCAAAAAAGGCTAAAAAGCAGAATAGGAGAAAAGCCAGGACACCCCAACACTTGGCGGTGCCTTCTCCTAGGGCCTGTTGAACATCTGTTGAGGTTCATAAATCCGTTTGAGCCCCTGGAGATGGACGTCACTCCCACACAACAAGTCCTTGGGAGTGGGCGTACCTCCTGCTCTATATCCCGAGTTGAGCAGCCATGAGCTTCTCAAGTCAAATCATACAATGGGTGAGTGAGTTAGTGAGTTGGGTTTAACCCCGCTTTTAACAATATTCCAGTTATATCGCGGCGTGTCAGTTTAATGTGGGAGGAAAGCCCCAAGTGATGCAGGTCTAAGTCGTTTACCACTTCTGTGAAACCCACGAGCACGGGTAGTGTGCTGACAAACCTAGAAACATAATTGGGGCGAGCCGGGATTCGAACCCACAATCGTAGGTTTCTGGCAATCACGCACCTCTGCACAGCGAATCGCGGCGCCTTAGACGACTTGGCCAACCGTGCCCCCAATCAAACAATGGAATTGCAGAGGTCTCCGACTAAATTAAAATGGTCTCCAACTCCAACAAGATTTTATACCATCAGCTTTATGTCTTCAAGAAACCGACTTGAAAAATACCGATCAAATCGACATCAGGCAGTTTAATTCCAATCATTTCGTTTCACCTCCAGTGGTTAAGGCCACTGGGGGTTCTTCAGTGTCGGTGAGCAAGGTGTCATTTACAGTCCTGTTCCTTTCGATACTCCCCTCAAAGCCGTTGCTTTCTGAAAAACATTACACATTATTGTCTTTACTTTGTGTTCTCTATATACTCCTCCATCTTCGTATATTCAGCCAAATGATCTTCAAGCACTATATGACCAGCTTCCTAAGGTCTGTATCTGAGTGGGGATTAGAATGGACATAATCCACTATAGGGAAGTGATCATACCAGCAGTAAGGGAAAGAGTCCAGAAACGTTTATTTCCAACAATGCTTTTTCCCTCTGAACTCTAAAACATATTTACATCCTGGCACAGGTACATACTCTTGATTTGTCCATTACAGACTCTATGACTTGGTTGATGCATGTCATGGATCCAAATTGCGTGAGACCGCCTCCGTGGTCTAGTGGTAGAGCGTATACCCGGAGAGCGGAAGGTCCGGGGTTCGATACCCGACCGCGTCATACCCAAAGAAGTTAAAAGATGGTTCCTTCTTGTTACCCTGTCTGGCGCTCGGCATTAAGGGGCTAAAACAAGGACTGGTCGGCTTGGAGTCAGTATACTGAGTCTGAGTGGGGTATTCATGTTAAACTGCGGCATGGTATCTCAATGAGCTAGCACTATAAATCGGCATCAGTCCGGACTAGTACAAGCAGCCACACAAACACACACACGTACATGCACGTCGCTATATAAGTGTAATAATCTTGGACGCGACGTTAAACCCCATTTCAACTCACCTCACCAAATTGAGTGGACCAATGCTCATGATATTGCTCGGGGGTACGAGTAGCCCAGTCGTCTAATGCGCCGCGGTTCGCTGCGCAGAGGTGCGTCCCTTGGGCACG
The DNA here is from genome assembly GCF_022045235.1 of Haliotis cracherodii. Lineage (NCBI taxonomy): Eukaryota > Metazoa > Mollusca > Gastropoda > Lepetellida > Haliotidae > Haliotis > Haliotis cracherodii. Next base: position 35,632,746 of record NW_027266268.1, on the reverse strand, counting down.
CCAGAAACCTATGATTGCTGGAATCTCGGTTCGCCCCGATTATGTTTTAGGATTGTCAGCGCCATACCCGTGCTCGTGGCTTTCAACAAAGTGGTAAACGTCCGAGACCTGCATCACTTAGGGTTTTCCTCCCACATTAAGCTGGCACACCGTGATATAACTTGAATAATGATAAAGAAGAGTTAAACCCAACGCACTCATGATATTAATCACTGGACTGTCTAGTCCAGACTCGATTATTTACAGACCGCCGTCATATAGCTGGAATATTGCTGAGTGAGGCGTTAAACAACCAACCAACCAACCATTACAGACTCTAATCTGTTGAATGAATTTGAGTGGTGAGTTCACGATGACCTCTTTTGGAGTGACCACTTTCCAACCTTTCTAAAAACGTTTACCCCATCTGATGTTCCTCTATGATCAAGATGGAACTTTACGAAGACAAAGTTGCCTTTGTTTGGAATACTGTCCTCAAACAAATTAACACCTGATTTGTTTATCAACCGTTACGTTCCTGATCATGTCCAAATACTCTCTGATGAACAAAATTGCTGATGAATGTATTCCAAAGTCCTCTGCAATTCCACACATCCGTAAACCACAATGACTGCAAACAAACAAGCAAGGACGGCACGGAAAATGGCTGAACACAATTTCCGTTGCCACCCCATGATACATAATTTGAATACCGTCAAAATTTAATTTCTATCTTTATTGTAAATAAACGCCGACGTCTTGACAAACTTATGTCTCAAAAATATACTTACCATGTCTAATGTATGGAACATGATTCAGAAAATACAAGGTATGGGTTCCGAATCCAGCATCCACCATCTCAAGAATGAGGATGTACTACTAACGGATAAATCTGATATTGCCAAAAAACTTGGTTAAACTGTGGCTAAAAATTCTTCCTCAACGAACTATGCAGAAGCAGCACTCAACAAATCTGTAACACCTCTTCTGATTATAAAACCACACCAAGAACCCAAGATGAGAGAATCACACCGTCAAGCATGTCCAGCTTAACTGTGTTGATTTTTCCATCACAAGTGATAATCCATAAAGGATATTTATGAAAATATTAGTTCTCTTTTAATTATTTGGTTTTTAAAAGAAAAAGAATTGTATAATAAATTTTGATCATATGTTTTGTATGAAATAAAATACCTTTAAAATTGGTATAATGAATTTCTATCTGAGTTTATATAAGTGGCTATTTCATCGAAGCGGGTTGAAGTAGTGTAAAATTATTGTTCCCCTCGTTTGTTCGTGTCAAATGAATATTTTGCTTACTATTCCTTTAAGCGTAGAATATTTGTAATTTTAATTGTGGATAACATTACGTACAAACGCCAGCCTCTGAAATATTGCTGGGATCCATGCAGGTAGCAAAGGTACTGTAAATAAGGCGACAAAACGCTTTCAATATCCAATAGAAATCTCTGCATAAAGCAGATTCGATTGACAAATTCCGACTATATCATAAGCATTTCATAATGAATCACTAACAAATAGTTATGATACCTGGTATTCGCAACCACCACCCCCCCCCCCCCCCCCCCCCCCCCCCCCCCCCCAGGTATGGCGATCTACCTTTAGTTGCTGGCGATCTACAGCCCTTTTTTATATTGTATTGTGGAATATAGTGATATATTTTTATAGTTGTAAGCTAGTCTTAAGTTTTAATCTGTGATATTCTAGTTATTTACTGTCCATCGATGACAGGTTTTTATTTAGTCTTAATATATGTATTCTTAATGAATAACCTCTCGTCATAATATGGCTGAAATATTGCCGATGTTACGTTAAATGTTAAACTTACTCACTCACTCTGTATTAACCCCAGCTTTAATTTCATATTTAATCGTATGTAGGTGTAGTAACGTCCGTGTCAGCACCAGGTTCATTTAATTGCGTTGTCTGTGTAATGCCTTTGCACAAATTGAAGTGCATACCACATATATTCTCAGGCAATGGCATTAATCAATTCGTTGGCCATACATTAATGCGTATTTACGTTGCCTATGCATTCCAGGGACATGACGCATTTAAATGTTTCCAGTCTACTCATATTGCAGAAAGCAAAGATACACACAGTACTTGTCACTAAAAAGTATATTAACGATGCTTTGGAAACACTGATTACTGAGAATTTAATAAAAGATTTTTTCCATGGCAATCTGTTGGCATTACCACCTCCATTATTTGTACGTAATTGCAGTAGGGGCTATAAAGAGATACGGCTTTGTCCAATGAAGGTGGGGACAGGTATTACTATAGAATCATTAATATTAATCTAAAGCGCTTACTTACATTTTCACTAATGGGTGTGCGCAAGGCGCCTGGCATTATTGATTGCGTGATCCGTGTTGACTCGTATTCCAGTTCAAAGGTTCATTGTCATAATTTAAGCAAAATTATAAATGGATAAACACCTGCCTGACAATATCTGTCATTTGGAACATCACCACTGAACACTGAAATCATGTTTTACATGCCGGCTAAAATCCTTAACTTAGTCGTCATATTATCAATCGCCAGTACCTGTGATAGCACTGAGTCGTTATTAGGAAGACTGAAGGCATATCTCCAAGGGGAAACTGATGCTTATGGCATCAGTGTTGATCTCTCCGATGACAAACAGGTCAACATAAGTATGTTGCTGATGTCCATCTCCAATCTCAATGCTGCCGAGCAGATATTCACTTTCAGTGCTGGTTTCCGGATGACGTGGCTCGACCTAAATCTGGCTTGGAACAAAACTGATTATGATAATATTACGGAAGTGACCGTCTCTGAGAAGTTTGTATGGATACCGACCATTGCCATCCCTAACGGTATCGACAGCGCTACCTTGGCTTCAATACAATCTCCAAAGATATTTTCAGTAATGGAATTGCATCACTTCAATTCATTGAGAGCTTAAAGACCAGTTGTCAAATAGACATCACTCGGTACCCGTTTGATCAGCAGCGATGTAGCATCCTGTTCACGCCTGTAAATACTTTCGATCTTGGAGTTGACAGCACCGGTTCTATTATTACGGGATTACCTTCTTTCTTTATTGAGAACAGTGAATGGGAGTTGATTGACATACTTGCCAAGAACGTAGACGTCCAAATGAAACAGATATCAAGTCTGGTATCGTTTGAGTTCTTTTTGAAACGCAAGAGCATGTTCTATATAGTTAGTATCATCTTTCCTATGGCTCTTCTCTCTCTGCTCAACGCCTGTGTGTTCCTCCTACCAGCTGACTCCGGAGAGAAGATGTCCTACCTCATCTCAATATGTGTGTCCTATGCAGTATTCATGAACTTCGTCAACGACTCGATCCCCAAGTCTGGAGACGTGTGTCGACTGTCTGTGTACCTGACCCTCATCCTCTGTCAGAGCTGCCTGGCTATCATCACCACCATGGCCACACTCAATGTCCGCAATAATGGTCACCTATTTCAGACCAAGACGGATGTACAGCCAGAACATGACCTTGTAAACACGAAAATCACTGAACGTCCGTATGTGAAGTCTGCGTCAAACGTCCGCCGCGCAGACCACGTTTTGTTCGGGATCTTCCTGCTTCTAGCACTGATGTCCCTGCTGGTGTTTTGTGTGTAAGAAGGAACTCGTCCGGACCTCGACGTCCGAACCCCACACTGTGTTATCATCACCACCATGGCCACACTCAATGTCCGCAATAACGGTTTCCTATTTCAGACGGGTGTACAGCGAACGACAATGTTAAGACGAGCAACGCTGAAAGTCTCCATGTGAAGTCTGTCCCAGACGTCCGCCGCCCACATCACGTTTTGTTCGGGTTGTTTCTGCTTCTGGCACTGATGTCCCTGTGGTGTATGTTGCATAGGAAGGAATTCGGCCGGATATCAATTCCTGAATTTCGAATGTGTAATTGGATTTTCAAATGTGGGATCCTTCAGTCATGTGTTTAAGACTCTATTGTTAACTTCAATGTTATTATTTGACACGTAGGCTTATAGTCCATTTGTTGTGTTCCTCTATTTGGAAAGTTACATTAAAGCTGTGTACGACATTCCTTATTATTGAATTAACTTGATGAAATAGGGACTGTTGTTCACCACGCAACCAGTATAATTCCAGTTATGATATAAACGGCCTGTAAATATTCTAGACTGGACCAGTCAAACCAGTGATTGACAACATGAACAACATTCTAAGCATCTGGGGCACGCTCACGTTTCATTGTGTCTCTTAAATCAAACATGGAATAATGATCTGAAATTTTTCAAAAACGGTCAGACAGCCAATTCACTTCCACTTCTTTACGCATATGCACTGGTAACAAAGGACACCAGCGAAACTGCCTCATCTCTTTCATGTTTAGTTACATCCATAAAGATTCAGAGTGACAAAAAGCTGTCCGAAATACTGTCTAACAAGTGGGATGAATTGAACTTTCTAAAAGTTAAATTTCCTTTCATGACATTCAACCCTTTTGTGTCTACATTTGGCAACGTCTGATGTACAATCAAGCATGCTCTGTGTATGAAGATTTCAAAGTGTGTCCAACGACTCTTCAAATGTTGTTTGATCAAGGTGACACCATTCTAGGCCTTGGCAAGGCTTTCAAAACGCTTTATGATAGTCGTGTGATGTCCGATGCAATTCCCTATCTTCCTTTCAACATGTTCCCTGTTTTCCAGGTGAACAATTGACTTCCCTTTGCATGCATTTGTGACTAGCTGTGCCACGGACGGGGCAGGATACGCTCACCTTTTTGCGAATATCTGGTATCATCGCTATTTGATAGTGATTCATAAGCACATGCTTATGATCTCGTCAGAACTGTACAATGGTCACTGAGTTTAGCAGAGATTTCTTATGAAACACCTTTGTTTAACCGTAAAAAATATTTACACAAAATCCATGGCTTGCAGAAAATCAATGCATAACAACTCATGGAATAACAAACTGGCAGTTTGAAAGGCATACCTTCTACCCTTTGTGCAAATGTCACATTGGAGCAGGATAATGCCCATCCCCATGTTGCTCGTGACTTTTTGAGGCAGCATAACATTGCTGTACTGCCTTGTCCGAGTGTTGTTCCAGACCTCTCACTCATGGGACATGTCTAGGATGAAATAAAACGACGCAAACACCAAAATCCAAAGACCGAAATCAGCCGGTAACGCAAGGTTAGTTTGGTTGGCATTTGGAACTTTCAATAATGTTGGTGACTTGTAATTGTTTATCAATAGCCCTTTACGCTTCAAGACCAATGTCAAAAACCTTAACAGTGTGGTATCTGTGGAAAGAGCAGACACTGGGCAGTAATAACAAAGAAAGTTTAGGGAAAATAATGGTATAAAGAGTAAAAAAATATAGGAAAACAACGACGTGCATACATATAACGTGGCCGGGATGATGCGCAGAATGTTTCCCAAAGTTTAAATACATTCTTCAGATCCTTGATGTAGTAGTAGAACTAATAATTTGACCTATTTCAAGGGCTTCATTTTGGGTTATTTCGATACGACCCAAAGTTTAAAATTATGTGTTGTAACCCCTGGTTGTCGTCAGGATATGCAAGGGGTTGCTGAGGAGTTCTGAGCCTAAATATGAGAGATGTACCGTTTACAGTTTGCATGTTTTACGTTCAATACGTTCAATTCGTTCTATGTTTGAGCCAAATACACAACCAGATCTCCTGCCTATTTCTGGAGGCATCAAACTGAGGCATCTCCGTTGATTGAAATGAAAAAATAAGGGGCTGTCACAATGTTCATCTCCAACTGAAAGGGCTAACAGCCATCCATGCTGACATGGTTGTCAACTTTATGGGAAGATGTTCCTTCCTGTGCCACTGTTAAGAGGTGGGCAGCAGATTTCAGGAGGGGAAGAGAGCTTCGAAGATGATCCAAGATCCGTAAGATCTACCAACACTGAGGAATTATTTTATAAAGTACATGATCTGATTATGGATGACCGACGACTCACCACACGTCACATTATCAATACAGAAGACAACTCTCATGACAGATGAATGTATTGGGAATGACAATGAGATTTCAGCTATCGTCTCTTGTGATTTTACATCGGTTTGAAGCAGACCCAGCTGAATTGGTTTGAGCGATTTGTGATTTGGGTCTTGGGTTCCCAGCCATCAACTGGATACTACACAACAGTGTCAAAGCATTGAATAACATCTTCCCAGAAACATGAACCGTCTGTTCCATCAGATGTCAAGATAGATTTCGATTTGCTGGGATTCCAGAAGCATTCTCCCTGTGAACTACCTTATGCCAAGCCGTTGTCACATCTATTACGGAATTACTGATATCTTGAATTGAATTGAAGATGTCTTGATTGAATAGAAGATCTCGTGGATGGAATGGAAGATATCACGAAATGAATTAAGGTTATGGTGAAGCTTGTTACTGATATCTTGAAAAGAATGGCTGATATCTTGAATTAGATTAGTAACAAAATGTGATTTAAAGATATCGAAAAGTCATGTTTTTTTATATCAATTATTCAATTCTTGATATATAGAAACTAAATACAGATATCAATAATTAATTATTGATGTCTTCAATTATTGCCATTATTAATAGATTTATTAGGAGATAAACATACTGTGTTTTCAATGTAGAGCAAGGTTACCTTTAGATTTAACCCCGCTAAATTGAATTTGGAACCGAACGTGCAGCGTGAGATTTCAAATGTTAAATTTAGCGCGGTATGTTTATCTCCATTCTACCATGACTAAATAAAACGCGAACTCTTTGGTGTTAGCAAATATACTGAGTGAAGCGGCACGGGTTGAGTCCAGTGTCTTGAGTGGGTTATCGATCTGAATTACGGAATTAACATCGCACGTCACCATTATGACGTCATATCGATCATTGTGACTCAAAAGATATAAATATGCCTACCGACAATGACTGAAAATAGTACTATTCTATGAATATTAGCTTCCGTGGTGATGCGGCCGTCAAACCAGCTGTTTTAATCAGAGGGGGTTGTTGTGATTTAATAGCCTCTGATTGACCAATCAGAGTCGAGTAAATTCCAAATTCATGGTAGAATTAATTATTGATGTCTTCAATTGTTGCCATTATTAATAGATTAATATTTATAGATACTTTCAAGTACTTCTGTCTGTTAAGTACTCTTGGTACTTTCTAGGGAGAAGTGTTTTAAAATTGATCACTGCTGTCATTGTCACTCCCCTCAACTCCTCCGCGAATTGCTTGACTTGTTGTTGAAGCTAGTTCTTGCACAAGTTGGGCATGGTTTGCCGCCATTTTGGAACGATAAGAATTTACGGATATGTAGCCAAACAGGAAATATTTGAAGATATCTGTTAATCATTTCCCGAACTTTTCGGGACCTTAATAATTCTTTTGCTTTTCCTTCATGTTACCTAAATTATATTACAGACATTAACAATTGGTATAAAGATATCTTCACAATTATTGATAATATTTTTAAACTGATTTTTATTTTCAATAACCGTCAAAATTAATTATATCTTTAATTGAATTAAAGATATCTCAAATTGAATTAAAGATATCTAAAACGAGTAAATGGTATCTGTAATGCATTTTAGGATATGTATAACTTATTTCAAGATATCTTGAATTGAATTTAAGATATCTTACACTTATTATTTCTGATATCATTATGTACAGCAGGGTGGTACTTGTTTAATTATATCATAAATACATTTAGAGATATCAGGAAATATTTTGTTGATATCACAGTAACATTTTAAAATATCAGTTACTGTATTTTGGATATCAGAAATGAATTCAAGATATCTTTAACTGAAATTTGATGTCTTGAAAACATTATTGATATCTTTTAAACAATCGAAGATATCAGTACTTCCGTTTAAAATGTAAAAACAGCTTGCCCTTCTACTTCTCGAAAGGCCAGACTATTGACTGCCAATATTACGCTAAGCTGCTATGGCAACTGTCTGAGAATATCAAGGCTAAACGTCATGGAAAACTCATGGTATGTCCACCAGGACAATTCAACTGTTCACATGCCGCCATGTGCTGCAATGAATAGACGTGGCTCTAAAGTCATTGAACATCCTCCATATTCACCAAATTTGGCACTGTGAGATTTCCATTTGAAGTAGGAACAATATGACAAGAATTATGCAAATGATGATGACGCCGTTCCTGCTGTGGGGGACTTTTTTACACCACCATGTGGAATCCTTCTGTACCAAACAGTAACCAGGTACTCCAGAATCGTTGACAGAAGAGTGTAGACATCAGACATCATTCTTTTGAAAAATAAGCCACGTTTTACCCACCCTTCGAGAGACAAGAGACGTTTGTCTAATCTACGTTGCAAGTGCGGATTAGATACCTAGTTGTAAGCACTGAATTCCTTCCACACTATTCTGAATTCAAAAACTCAGATCAAGGCTGTTTTAGGACGTTTGAAAGTGTCAAAATTCTGTGCATTCGTGGGTGCACTTATATTAATTACAGAAACTGTTGCTGCCCCTTTTTTACTCATTGCGTTGATTATTTCATCGTCAACTATGTCTTTGAATACGATTTCTATAATTGATGTTGTCTGCTTATTTACTAATTTTGTAATTCTGTAATTTAGAATTTACTGTAATTGAGTTCTGTACTTACCGATTTCTGGGTTAAACTGCGTTCCAATTTCGTAGTCTCCTCCTAACAGGACCCGTGAAGATCCGGGGTCGAATAGGTCTTCAGCAAACCATGCTTGCTTTAAAAAGCGACTATGCTTGTCGTAAGAGGCGACTAACAGGACAGGGTGGTCAGGCTCGCTGACTCGGTTGATGCATGTCATCGATCCCAATTGCGTGGATCGATGCTCATGATAATCACTGGGTTTTTTGGTCCAGACTGGATTATTTACACAGACCGCCCTCATATAGCTGGAATATTGCTGAGTGCGGTGTTAAACAACATACCAACCAACCAACCAAACTCGTAACAGCGTCATAAGTTAACTTCGACACAACCCATAGTGTGCAATGCTTAAGTCAATAGGGTCCTTCGTCATTGTCATGTTCTTCGTCCAGATAAACTATCCCCTGAATCTGCACCAACTGAAATAAGCAAGTGTACTATTTTTGTCAGCCTGCAACTTTAGTATAACGGTATTATATGTCACATCGTCTGGCATTCCGAGTGTTTGTGTGCAGACTTCTTGTTCCTTTCTGTTATGGATGGCCGAGAAAAACAAGAGCCTCATAAGTAAATTATGATTGGATGAGAAATATGTCGTTGTCTTCTTCACTCCTTAGTACCAAGTGGCGTCTTCTGTTCTTTTTTCCCAAGCAGCTCACGCAATACTCCTCCATTCAAGGGGTCCTTTTTCGTTTGGGATTGTTGTTATAGGCAGTATCCTTGTTTGATAGGCATTACTCAGAAGTTGACAGATGACAATGTAGACACAATTTATGGATAACAACTTCTTTAATACTGTAAAGGCAACGTTTCGGTTTAGATTCTTATGACAGAATGAGGAACATTGTCCAGAATATATACTCTTCAAAAAAAGAAACTTGACACTGACTTTCAAAATGTAATATAATGCGATTGTTTCAACATCGGACACAGAAAGCATAACTGAAACACTGTTTGAAGATAAATGTACACAATGTTCAAAACATTAATCGTGTCACAAACACACGTACACGATACAGTTAATGTCACAGGGAAACAGAAAATGTCAGTATCGGTTGTGCCCAACACGTGCATCAATCACCGCTTGACACAGACGACCCATAGATGCAATCAAGTTGTCAATAACACGCTGTTGGATGTGCTGCCATTCATGCGCCGGAAGTGTTTGGGACGGTGGATTCCTTCTGCGAACGCGTCGATCCAACTCGTCCCACAGATGCTCAATCGGGGACAAATCTGGTGACCGGGCTGGCCAAGGTAACCCGGACTCTATGGTAGGCCAACATTTTACTGCCCCCATTTTCTCCAGCTGGGTGTGAACACCGTCAGCCGAAATAACATATCCTCAACAATCGAGTGAGTCAGTTAATTTTTAACATCATATCGGCAGTCCTAAGAAATTGAATCTCTTTGAAGAGAAGGCATTTTTGTAGGCATTGATTTTAGGCCAGCTGAGGTCAGACGATCTAAATACTAATCTAGACGGGTGGTTTGTGTCCTTTTTGACTGACTCAACTGCAATCATGCTCATATTGCGTCATTACGGGCAGTGTACACACTAAAAACAACTAATCACATGCAGTAACACCCACGAGACAATACCATTCGGAAAAGTTAAACACAATATTGGACGCATGCTTTTAATGCTTGCTAAAACCTTGTTCTTACCCATCCCCATAACATGCAAAACATATCTCTTTGGGGACAAATTTGATTGGCGACGCTAAAGCGTGCCAGAAACCTGAGATTGTCTGTCAGAATCCTGAATTTGTCTGATGTGGTGACATCAAGGACCTATACGACGTTTTACTTTCACCAAAACCAACTTATTCACTCAGTCACTCATTCTGTTGAGAGGCTGCTGATGTTTGTGTCCGGAATACTTAGTATCATACACGGGTAGTAAGTGAGTGACTGAGTGAGTATGGTTTATGCCGCTTTTAGCAATATTTTAGCAATATCACTGCCGGGTACAAAAGAAATAGGCGTTACAAATGGGCCGATGTGGTGAATCGAACCCAGACCTTCGGCGTGACGAGCGAACGCTTCAACTATATACTAGGCTACCCCAGCGCCCCATACACAGATAGCATAAGACCGAAACAAACCATAAGCGAGGGAATCTTCAGTTGATGGACAGACCAGGGATACAAGTTGCACTGCCTTGCTAGTCCGAGTCGGTTTCAAGCTTGAGGCCAAGTAGAATTTCAGGCGTGTTCGGCGGCGTTTATAATCTTTCAGGTTAACTGGCATCCCTACAGACAATCATAACCAGCTACGTTCCATCATTGCGTCGCATGTTTGTATATATCACGTTCATTAGAGATTATTGGTGTTGCCGTTGTATTTAACCAACGAAAGAACCCAGCGAGTGGAAAACAAGTGAATGCTCAGACAAATGAGCATTCGGATTACGTCGGCAACATGTGTCGCAGCCTTGTGGTATCTGCTCTTCACACAAAGGGGCACGGGTGGCCCAGTCGTCTGAGGCGACGCGATTCGCTGTGCAGAGTTACGTCCCTTAGGCACGCCAGAAACCTATGATTGTGGGTTCGAATCCTGGTTCGCCAGTATTATGTTTCTAGGTTTGTCAGCACCATACCCGTGCTCGTGGGTTTCACCGAAGTGATAAACGTCTGAGAGCTGCATTACTTCGGATTTTCCTCCCATACACAGCTGACAAGCCGTGATATAACTGGAATACTGTTAAACGTGACTCACTCGCCCATCTCCCACACACATTACAAATTTTCCTGGAATGTGCGCATTTATATATTACGTCACATTGTAAGTGATCAATCAGTTCCCAGAACCAGTCTATTGTCAAATGGACATACATGACATATGGATACACCCGTATATTCTCAGACTGGGCATCCTCAATGAACTTGTGCATCAAATGTGTAAAGGATTTCCATACCAAACATATTATTTAGTGAAAAAAATGGTTGAGGAGGAACATAGCCAAGATTATCATGAAATAATGTGTTTATTTTGGAGATGTTACAGATTTTCAATTACGTCCAAAAAATTTTGAATGTCACTTTTGTTGCACAGACTAAACTGTCAGTACCATGCACACTTCTGGTTCACGGAATTGAGGAAGTCCAAATATTGACTTTCCAACAGTATCTTGTGTAACCTCCCTGAACCCAAACAACTGCTCCAAGATGCCTCCTCGTTCTTTGGATCAATGTCTGGATTTGATTCTGAGGAATTCTGTCCAATTGTTCATGCAAAGCAACAGTCAATTTATTGAGCGTATGGACAGGTGTCGAACACGAAGGCCTAAAATGGGACAGAATTCCCCAGAACACAAGACACTGATGGAAAGAAGACAAATACAGCTGCTCGCATCATATTCCCTGGAGTATAACATCCCTGTATCCCTTGTGTCAGGATCCTGGATATCGGGTGCAATTTGACATCATCCTTGTTGTCACTCGGTGGTGGCTGGGGAGCAGGGGTGCGGAATAATGTTATTTCATCATGTCACTACAACAATTTGGTTCATCTCGGAATGAAAAGAAGAGACGTATTGAGGATATAGATCACTCAACTGGAAATAATTCTCCAAGCTTTGATTCTTGGGCTAGATTCCTGGTTATTGAGGCTAGTGATCAACTATCTATCAAACTGAGCCCGTTTGCTTTCCCTAAAGCAGTTTCTGGAGTTTGTGGGGAGGTGAAAATTGTCACCCGTCTTCGTAGTGGCTCACTTCTGGTTGATCTCTCAATCTTTTGTCTATCAAAACATTTGCCAATATTGAGGTTGCTGTGTCTGTGCACAGAACATAAAATTCTTGTGGATGCATCGTTCGCGACCGGACTGGTTGCATGTCCAACATGTCGAAAGAGGACATTGCTGCAGTGTTGGAGGAGCAGACTGTCACCACAGTAAAAAGTATCACTGTCAAGAAAGATGATGTCATCACAAATACAAACACTCATCTCTTGACCTTTGTGCGTACATCGCTTCCGCAGTCAATTAAGGCAGATTATTTCAATATCGGAGTGGAGGTGTATGTCCCCATTCAACTCCGATGTTACAAATGCCAACAGTTCGGTCATGGATCACAGTCTCGTAACAACTCTGTGGTATGCCATCTTTGTGGTGGTACCCTCGAAAACTCTGACTGTGAAAATGATTTCAACTACTTTAACTGTCATGGCCCAAATACTGCTTCATCAAGGTTCTGCCCCGTGTAGCAAAGAGAATTAAAAATATGTGAAAAATCATACCTAGATGCCAAGAAACAATTCACAAATCAGACCTCAACTCGTTCCCAGCCTATTTCCCTAGTCACTCAGTCTAGTGCTGGATCTCAGACAGTCAGCCTGAGAAACAATCTCCAACGTCTGTTTCACAACCAGTCACCGTTCCTTTGACAAAAAAAAAGAAAGAAGAAAAATTAAATAGGATACAACACCAACCGTCCCTACATGCATCTTCAGAGGTTCCTCTACAGAACTTGTTTGGACCTGGATATGGAGATCACTCAGTCCTCACAGGACAGGGGGCACGGGTGGCCCAGTCGTCTAAGGCGCCTCGAATCGCTGTGCAGAGTTGCGTCCCTTGGGCACGCCAGAAACCTATGATTGTGGGTTCTAATCCCGGTTCACCCCGATTATGTTTCTTGGTTTGTCAGCACCATACACCCTGCTCGTGGGTTTCACCGAAGTGGTAAACGTCTGAGACCTGCATCACTTCGGGCTTTCCTCCCACATTAAGCTGACACGCCGCGATATAACTGGAATACTGTTAAAAGCGGCGTTTAACCCAACTCACTTTCTCACTCACTCACAGGACAGGTGGCGGAGTACCTCCTCCTCACATTCACGTGAAAGATCTCCAATTGAGTCACCATGAATCAATTGGCCAATCTAATGCAATCTAATGCCATGCACTTTTACATAATTTCAATGAGATCCCATTATTGATACAAGATTTACAGCCCTCTGCACTATATCTCCAAGAAACCAGCCTCAAAAGTACAAATAGGTTCACTTTAAGACAGTACGATGATTATCATTCCTTTTCTCCTCCGGGAGATAAAGCAACGGGAGGCACAACTATCTTGGTGCTGCAGGACATCATACATAGCCCTGTCACTCTTAATACAAATCCTCAAACTGTTCCTGTTCTCCTGACTCTGCACATTGCTTTTACGCTGTGCTCCTTATATATCCCTCCTTCCTCTGACAGTCTGATCATCAAAATCCATATGATCAACTTCCAAAGCCCTGCATTATCATGGATGATCTGAACGGTGAGGTGAGGTGAAATTGTGTTTAACGTCGCGTCCAAGATTATTGCACTTCTATAGGGACGGACATGCATGTACGTGTGAGTGTGTGTGTGTGCCTGCTTGTACTAGTCTGGACTGATGCTGATTTTTAGTGCTAACCCAATTAGATACCATGCTGCAGTTTAGCATGAATACCCCACTCAGATACAAGATACTGACTCCCAGCCGACCAGTCCTTGTTTTAGCCCCTTAATGCCGAGCGCCAGACAGGGTAACAACAAGTACCATCTTTTAACGTCTTTTGGTATGACGCGGCCGGGTATCGAGCCCCGGACCTTCCACTTCCGGGCGGACGCTCTATCACTAGACCACGGAGGCGGTTGATCTGAAAAAAACCCAACCTGCTGTGGGTGAGTACAGATGCTAAAATTTAAAGGAAAAATCATTGAGGATTTTCTTTCTGACATTAACTTATGTATCTTTAATGATGATTCCAGACCTTATTTACATCAAGCCACTGGAACGTATTTTGCCCTCGATCTGTCACTCACACTCAAACTTGTACAATGAGTGAGTTTATGCTTTACGTCACACCGGCAATATTTCAGCCATATCGTGACGATCTTGTACAATCAGTTTGTATGGTCAGTCCATGATGACCTCTGCGGGAGTGATCATTTTCCTACTATTCTTAAAACTGTTAACCCTAGTGATGAGCCACCATCATCCAGGTGGAACTTTACCAAGGCTAAATTGTCCTTATATGAGGTACTGTGTATTGGTTTCATAAAACATGACATTTGCAAGAATATTCCAGATCCGACAGTTGTTTTCGGACATACTGAATGACATTGCTGATCAAACCACTCCGAATTCCTCTGCAAATCCCCACATTCGTAGAGCATGGTTCACAACTGAATTCAAACAGGCAAGAAAGTGTATGAAGAAAGCAGAAAATATTTTCGCCAACATCCTACAGTCCATAATTTAGATAAGGATAAAATTACAAATGCCAAGGCACGAAGTGCTTTTAAACAAAATAAGCGACAATCCTGATATCGTTTTTATCCGTTGGCTTTATCCTGTCGAGAAACCCACCCATGGTGTGATAATATAAATTATCTACCGATGGCACCTTCTCTCGATCGATATTCAATTCTATAAGCACTTATTACATTAATGTACTTTCAGGTTCCATTGCCTTTTATCTTAACATCGAATAGATCACACATTTCCGTGGTTCACTTCATATTGCAGGAAGTGGAAATGTAAATAATACGTCTGACTTGTGAGCAAAGCGTCAATAAACAATGTTTTGCAAATACTCAGTTTATCAGTACAGCGAGATTGTTTCCTTGACAGCGATGACATTACCATTTCCAGTACTGGTGCATAACTGCATAATTCAATAAAAACTTAAAGCCCTCTGCTCACAGAAGGTGGGGGCAGGTATGTTAACAGAAATAGAAATAGGCATCTGTTTATGAAGCATTTACCTAGATGATCAAATGCTCCTGGCGTTTAATTCCCTGATTAGGATCCGTGTGCACTCATATCCCAGCACATGCGGCAGCGGATTATCCAATCATAGTCACTGTCTGCAGTAACCTAAGCAACAGCTAAATGGAATAACACCTGCATATCAATACATGTCATTGCGAACATCACCACCGAACACTGACATCATGTTTTTCATGTCCGCGATAACACTGTCACAGCTCTTCATCTTATCAGGAGCTAGTGTCTCCAATAGAACCCAGTTGACATTAAGAAGACTGAAGATATATCTCCAAGGGGAAATTGCTAATGATGGCATCAGTATCATCTCCGATAAGATACAGGTTAACATAAGTATTTTGCCAATGTCCATCTCCAGTCTCAATGCAGCCAAACAGACATTCGCTTTCAGTGCGGGGGTCGTCATGACGTGGTTCGACACGGGTCTGGCTTGGAACAAAACTGATTATGATGACATTGAACTTGTGACTATCTCTGAGAAGTTTGTGTGGATACCTTTGGTGGTTGTCCCAAACGGGATTGACAGCATTGTACCTATTTCAATTCAGTCTCCAGAACTTTCTAGTGATGGAAGAGCAGTACTTGTAATCACTGACAGTTTCAAGACCAGTTGTCAAATAGACATCACACTGTACCCGTTTGACCAGCAGCGATGTAGCATCCTGTTCGCGCCTGCAAATGACCTTAATCTTGTGGTTGATATCACTGGCTCTATTATTACGGGATTACCTACTTTCTTTATTGAGAACAGTGAATGGGAGTTGGTTGACATACTTGCCAAGACTGTAGACGCCCAAATGAAACAGATATCAAGTCTGGTATCGTTTGAGTTCTTTTTGAAACGCAAGAGCATCTTCTATATAGTTAGTATCATCTTTCCTATGGCTCTTCTCTCTCTGCTCAACGCCTGTGTGTTCCTCCTACCAGCTGACTCTGGAGAGAAGATGTCCTACCTCATCTCAATATTTGTGTCCTATGCAGTGTTCATGAACTTCGTCAATGACTCGATCCCCAAGTCTGGAGACGTGTGTCGACTGTCTGTGTACCTGACCCTCATCCTCTGTCAGAGCTGCCTGGCTATCATCACCACCATGGCCACACTCAACGTCCGCAATAATGGTCAGCTATTTCAGACCAAGACAGATGTACAGCCAGAACACGACCTTGTAAACACGAAAAGCACTGAACGTCCGTCAAAGGTCCGCCGCTCAGACCACGTTTTGTTCGTGGTCTTCCTGCTTCTGGCACTGATGTCCCTGCTAGTGTTTTGTGTATAAGGCGACATTTGTCTGGAGCCCTGGCACTGATCATGATGTCCCTGCTGGTATAAGAAGGAACTCGTCCGGAGCTCGACGTCTGATCTCCTCCTCCTCCCCCTCCCCCCTCCCCCCTCCCCCCCTCCCCCCGACCTCCCCCCTCCCCCCCCCCTCCCCCCCCCCCCCCCCCCCTCCCCTGTGTTAGGGAATGCCTCCCTTGTGATAAGCTTTTCAAACGTGGATTTGCAGTGATTTAATGTGACACGTCGATTCCTTCAGTAATTATTTACTCTGTGATCAGTGGCATGTGTGTAGGCTAGTGTGACTCTCGTGCCTTCTATGTGACTTTCTGCACCATGTGCTTACAGTGAGTACTATGTTGTTTAAAATGATTTGGGAAATTAGAAAGTTTGATTAGCAGTACTGTCATCAATATTCAAAACCATTACAACCTGCAAATAATCAAATCCGCCATGACATGAAAACACACACAAAACGATTGTAATTTTATCTTGGCCAAACATTTGGTTTTCGGATTTTCATGTACCAGCGGTAGGCTTTGTGATCAAAAGAGAAAATAAATGTAGCTACATCCCGGCTATTTATTGGATTATCCAATTTGAGATTTATGTACGTTAAGGTTAGATGGTCTATGAGTACAGAATACCAGAGGACTACAAATTTAGCTCATTTAGCATTTATACAAATATTCCCTTTTCTTTTCTTCCATGTCTTTTGGTTCTATCTGTTTTTTAAATAAATTTATTCGTACTTCTTGTTTGTATCACGTCACATGTGGACATTTCCAAATTTGACGCATCAATGAGTAAACATGATGTCCGACGCAATTATTTTTATGGTGTTGTGCAACATG
Organism: Haliotis cracherodii; assembly: GCF_022045235.1. Lineage (NCBI taxonomy): Eukaryota > Metazoa > Mollusca > Gastropoda > Lepetellida > Haliotidae > Haliotis > Haliotis cracherodii. The sequence continues at coordinate 35,615,178 of NW_027266268.1, read as the reverse complement.
TTCCTGTGTGTTTTCTTGTGGACAGTTGATTTGACTTGCATGTGTTTGTGGCGGGCGCGGGACACGCATACCTTTTTGCGAACACTTGTACTTTAAAGGGGCACTGATCTAAAGCAATTCCCCAGGACTGGTTGTTGCCTTTGTTATTGTTTTTTCCCCGTAAGCACCCAGATGATACGCAACGCAACTGAACGTGACAAGAGACTGGGCTACCGTCTGCAAGGACAGCAAAATAAACTTGGATGCAATATTTGTTTTACCCATTTTTAAACACTGATTGGTTAACCGTGATCTATAAAGATTTCGACAAAGGGCGCATGTTAATTAATTTCTTCAGCCTAAACAAACAGACAAAAAGAACGGCGGAGATCATCGGTTGTCGTCATTTGGAAATACCCCTGATTGTTATCGTTTAAAAAAAGTATCAATGCAGTGAAAGCATTTTCGGATTTCGGATTGCGTCGATAATACGATTACTACTCCCTTGTTGTCATCCTCGTTTTCTGGTATACCCCTACACTTGCGTATTTGTCGTCATTCACTTGATGCTCAGTTAATGAATTCATTACAGGTATAATTGGTGGTAGCACCACTCTGAATACCCGAGGAAGCTTCCCATTTGGCATTTATAGTGTCTGGGGTAATTATTCAATCTAAATCCAGCTTTGAAGTGAGGTGAAATGTGTGTTATGTAAATATGCACGTGGCACCCCAGCAAGAGATGAATGATCAGTTGATTTACTTTTTTTGTAAATCAGCGGATCGTTCGTAGTCATCAAAGGATTAACAGAAAATACTGTACATTGATTGATTAATAGCTGTTATCTTGCACAGTGGATAGTGTCAAAAGTGAGTATTTACATGTCTAGGTTTACTAAAACAAAGGGAATATCCTCATATCCTTGCGTGAAGTGCCGATGTAAAAACAACATACTTTGTTCAAAGGGTTAACCGACAATACGTTGATTAATTGCTCATTGATATCTAACTCAATGGATTTTTCTTTAGGAACCGTGGACGTTATGAAAATAGTTGTCACGTGGGCTTTCTCAGCCGACCTATGAGACTTGACACCTATGTAAAACACCTGAAATATATTATAGTCATGTTGTAAAATGTGATTCTCTCAGGCAATTTATAAAATGTGTGAATAGTTCAGTGATTTTAACTGAAAAATCTGTCCATTTCTTTAACAGAGAGACCAAAATTGATTAAAACGATCAATAGGGCCTAAAAACATCACAATAGATTATTATGTAGGATTAGAAGCCGAACAATATAGAAATGTACTTTTCATCGTAACATTTTCAGTCTCTTGGTGATGATATTAAACATAAAAATGTTTGGAATTCGTTGTCATAATAATACAGATGGACATATGTTTCAGTCAGTTTGTAAAATAACTGAATATTCAGGCGTTAAACAAATTTCCTAAGTGTAAAATTTTGCACATTTTGACTGTAAAAATATAAACACGATAAAATAAGCAATGCTAAAAAGAAATATTTACTTTGTGTAGCAAGTCAAAATAGTGTAAACGAAAATCGTACAATTACCAAGCAAGTGACTTATCAAAACTTCGTCACCGTTACCGATGCTAACCACAACGATACCTACATTTCCTTATTATTTCCAAAACTGAATTTCATTTTGTTGATGTGACCATACGCCCTTATACTATCAATAAAAGTGACAAATTCGCCTACGAATTGCGCAGCACAGGTTGCGAACTAGTCTAGGTCTCTGCTATATCATCCGGGTACTCACGGGAAAGAACAATAACAAAGTAAACAACCAGTCCCGGGGAATTGTTTTAGATCAGTGCCCCTTTAACTATTTGATTGTGATTTATTAACATGTGATCGGGATTTTGTCAGAATCGACTCTGCTTTTTGGCGAGATTTCTTACGGATATGGAATGAGTATTGTTGCTTTTATTTGTAATTCAATGTGGGATAGATTAATTGTAGCCTATTTTAATCACAAATGATCACCATTTCAAAGAAATTAAGTTTCACTGCCGGTAGAGTTATCCCGTGTGCTTTTTTAGTTTCAATGCTATTCCCTCCCATCCTCATGTTTTCTAAGGTGTCACCTTTGCACTATATTATATACTCAACAACAAAAGTTCCTGTGACACCAATATTTTAGTGTATTTTTCAAACAAGTTTGGTTTTCAATATTGTAGTACATGTATGGAATCAAGTCACAAAAACGCATCTGCTACAGAAAAGCATGCAGTCCATGCAAAAGTTGACTTTTATGCAAGCCCCATGCATTTCACTACCCATGAATGGGTATAAAAACATGTGCGTTAACGGGATTCCATATGTATTATTTAGCATCGTGCTGACAACAACCACTCAGGAAAACAACAGAATGACGCAATTATTCAACGTAACGAAACGCAACACCTGTCCGAAAATTAGCGTCTGCGAGCCATTGGTATGCTTGAAGCAGAATCGAGTCAACGTGATGTTGCAAGACAATTTAACATCCACAGAAAATCCCATTTGGTGTTTATGGCAACGTTGACAACAGACGAATGCAGTCACAGACCATCCTCGAAGTGGCAGGCCACGCGTAACCAATAATCAGACAACCGGATTCGAACAACACACCTACGAAATCGATTCTAGCCAGCAACAGTGACTGCATGAAGCATCCCTGGCCTTCGACGAATATCTTCACAAACCGTACGTCGTCGCCTCAGATGTGCAGGGATTGTCGCCAGAAGACCCACCAGACGTCCCATTTCGACAGGAAACCACCGTCAAGAACATCTACAGTAGTGCAGACAGCGTCTACGCTAGACGGCCATGCAATGGAGACAAGTTCTATTCACTGACGAGTCTCGTTTTCACCACAGCGATGGACGGATTCGTGTGTACCTGCGTCGAGGTGAACGTTACGTCAATCATTGTATCATAGAAACGGCCGGCCTCATATTGTTCGACTTGTTCAGGATTCTCGTCAACAAAACAACGTGAATGTCATCCCCTGGCCGGCTCTATCCCCTGATCTCTCACCAACCGAGCACATGTGGGATGAGATGGATCGACGCCTTCGACGTCAACCACGTGTTCCACAGACACTCAAGGAACAGCAGATATGGACAGATATCCCACAGCACAGCACAGCTATTGATTTGTAAATTGACATTTTGGCATGTTCATGTTTTTGTTATGAAATCACGCATTTTCTGAAGTCAGTATGGCAAATGAAACCATTTGAACACTTACGGGAGTCTTTTTCTGTTGCAAACCGAAATTGTTTCAGACTTGGTAAAAAACATAACTTTGCATTAAATATTATTCAATGTCACTGTTGTTCAGTATATATTGTGGTACGATTGAGCTGCAATCCAAACATAGGAGGGGCGCAGTATAAAAAGAGCCATCTGCTTGGTTTATAAGTTTTATCTATTTGAGTTAAGACCTTCACAATTTGATACGTGACGAATTCCTTTATTGTCAACATTTTAGCAGATGTCGAGATTAGATATGGCCTGATATTTCACAGCAGATTGTGTTGAAACATTTTGTTTCAACAACCCTAGCAAGTATTAAAATGAGGAATGGCTTACCCCCTGTCTTATAAACTTAGTCGTCACAGTCTCTTTGTTGAAGACAGCATCAATTTTAATGCCTAATTATATCGCTACGCATATTATGTTATTCTGAAGGTGAAGACAATTTGTTACCAGAATATAAGTTCTATAAAAAGAGTGAGGGAGTGAGTGAGTCGAAATTTAACGTCACGTAGGCAATATTTTAGCGATGTCGTAACGAGAACGTAGCCATTTAAAATACAGATATTCTCAGCTTGAATAAAACCTATTAGCGATGGAAGTATAATAAGTAGACGAACACAGTTTCGATTGATTTTAAAACTAACTGAGAGCATTTGAAAGAATGAATTCAACAATACAATATATAAATGGGTTATAGATCACCAGCATCTCAAGTTACGCGCCATACTAGGGGCCGTGGGGACTATAAAACAAATATAATACGTTTAAAACTGAGGTATCAATAAATGTACTTTGAATTATGAGTTCTTACATACATTAAAAACACATTAAACAAATGAGAACTAATACTATTATAAAGACCCTTAATAGATGAAGATTTGAAATACGTATCCCTTGTGATGGAAAAATCAACGATGCCGTTTTGGCCAGTGGCACATTAATTATTTAATTTAAGAATTTCGATTAAAAGTCGATGTTTGGAAGACTGATTTTTAATTGCATGTAGACAGGAAAGAGAGTCGGAAAACATATGTAAATTGTTTATGCTTTGATTGTTTACTTATGTATTTTAGTCCTGTGAATATGGCCTTTATTTCGGCCATAAAAATGGAACAGTTATCTGGTATGATATAGCCCGTGATCTAATGACAGTTGCGCTGGCAACTGCGTCAACATCCTTGGATCCATCTGAAAAGTTTTGTAGGTATTGTAAAATTTGTTTTATTGATTATATTGATAAATTAGTTGATTTGTTTCAGAATTCCTTAGTTCAGTTAATGTATGATCCACCTCTGGTTTTACTAAATGCCAGAATGGTGGAGAAGACGAAAGAAAAGTGGGGGTTATATTGTCAAGATTTATTTTAGCCGCAGATTAAAAACTCAGTCACATGCTGGATTCGAGTGAGTAGAACGTAATTTATAGATATACTGCAAAGATTATTTAATGCGACGGCGTTTAACGTATGGTTCATCCGCTCCCACATACAAACTATTAATTGGGTTGAAGTAGCGTAAAATTATTGTCCCCCTAAGAGGGTATGTAAGTCCCATATCATTCGAACTATTTTTCTGCATGCCTAGTTTTTAAACGTAGAATATTCGTCATTTTAATCTTTGGCTCAATTGGTACACTGTCCCAATTGACTGAAGGGATTATATAAATCCTGCCGGGGTCCATCCAGGAAGCAAAGGCACTGTAAGTCCCCATGGTCCCTAGTATGGTGATCTCCCTTTAGTTACTGACGAGCTCTAGCCCATTTATATATTGTGTTGTTCACTAATACTTATGCCTTTTATATATTCTCAACTACTTTTAAATCGACTCTGTGATTTTCTAGATATTGTACTGTCCATCGTTTACAGCTTTTTATATTGTCGAAATATATGTATTATTAATGTACTTTTCGTCACGATATGGCTGAAATACTGCCGATGTGACGTTAAATCTTAACTCACTCACTCACTCTGCCTGAAGGCGGTGGCTCATGGGCCAAACTGGTTATACAGACCGCTGATTTCTTTGTTTTTATAGGAAAATGCCATGGTCCGAACCAGCCTGATATTCTCCTTCTATTAACAACATCTATTCACGTCTTATTTCTGGAGAAACATCGTCCTTGTTGACCCTCGATGGCGGATGGGGAGCAGGGATGTGAAATAATATGTTCATACCATGGCTAACAGAACACCCACTGGTTCATCTCAAGCTAATAAAAGTTTCTTCATCATCTCCAATAATTAAAGAATCTAGGGCAATGTTCTAAGTCATTTCAACTCTAGGTGACAGTTCTTTAAAACTCAACCCGTTTGCATACGCAAAGTGCCTGTGGTGAGCTTAAACATTTCCCGTGGTGGATTAAGCAGTATGCAATGTGCAAGGAGACAGCAATCTGTTTGTCTGTTTGTTGTTAAACGCCGCACTAAGCAATATTCCAGCTTTATGACGGCGGTCTGTAAATAATCGAGTCTGGACAAAACAGTCTAGTGATTGACATGAGTATCGATCAACGCAATTGGGATACAATGACATGTATCAAACAAGTCAGCAAGCCTAACCCTCAGATCACGTTGCGCCTTTTACGGCAAGCATGGGTTGCTGAATACCTATTTTACCCCGGATCTTCACGGGTCTCAGAAGTTTGTTAATACACTTGTTGTAAGTACACGGGTTGTTGTCTCAGTGCACAAGACACTGAACTGTAGTGGGGGAATCGTTCGAGATCGAGATTGCTGTCTGTCAGACTTGACAGAAGAAGAGATAGAAGAACTAAAAACTCTATGTGTCACCGCAGTTGAGAGGTTAACCCAAAAATCAGAAGATGGAAATATTATCAATACCCAAACTTACCGTTCCACTTTTTGTCTTACAACTCTTCCATAAGTCCATAAAAGCAGGTTACTTTAACATCGGAGTTGAGGTCTATGTTCCAAATCCAGTCTGATGTTACAAGTGTCAAACACTCGGTCATGGGGCCAAAACTTACACTAACAAGGCAAGGTGCTTCTAGCTTCAAACTGCAATGGAGAGCACTTGTCCTCCTTAAAATCCTGTCCTGTTTTTGATCGGGAAACCAAAATATTGAAACTCAAGCATACCAACAACATCTCTTACACCGTGGCGGGCGGTCGGGTAGCCTAGTGGTTAAAGCGTTCACTCGTCACGCCGAAGACCTGGGTTCGATTCCCGACATGGGTACAATGTGTGAAGCCCATTTCTGGTGTCCCCCTCCGTGATATTGCTGGAATATTGCTAAAAGCGGCGTAAAACCATACTCACTCACTCTTACACCGTGGCAAAACAGTTACTCATTCCGTCCCAAACACCTTCTAAAAGCTATTCAGCTGCCGTCTCTTCTTCACCAGTTTCAGTTACCAAAGTAACTATGGTCTCCATACAATACCATCTCTCTTCTATCTCTTGGTTGAAGAATGACCAAATTACCATCAATGACACCATTCAGGCTTCTCAAAACTCTCCAATGATACCGACATCTGCCACCCAAACAAAACTTTCAATCAATACCGTCTGATCAAATATCACCACTTAGAACCAGAACCAAACCCTGTAACCGAAATAGGAATATTTCAGGCTGAAGCCCATTTATCAAAAAAGGCTAAAAAGCAGATGAGGAGCAAAGCCAGGACACCCCAACACTTGGCGGTGCCTTCTCCTGTTAAACATCTGTTGAGGTTCATAAATCCGTTTGAGCCCCTGGAGATGGAATCACTCCCACACAACAAGTCCTTGGGAGTAGACGTACCTCCTGCTCTATATCCCGAGTTGAGCAAGTCAAATCATACAATGGGTGAGTGAGTTAGTTGGGTTTAACCCCGCTTTTAACAATATTCCAGTTATATCGCGGCGTGTCAGTTTAATGTGGGAGGAAAGCCCCAAGTGATGCAGGTCTAAGTCGTTTACCACTTCGGTGAAACCCACGAGCACGGGTATGGTGCTGACCAACCTAGAAACATAATCACGGCGAACCGGGATTCGAACCCACAATCATAGGTTTCTGGCAATCACGCACCTCTGCACAGCGAATCTCGGCGACTTAGACGACTGGGCCAACCGTGCCCCTAATCATACAATGGATTTGCAGAGGACTCCGACAAAATTAAAAACTCCAACAAGATTTTAAACCATCAGCTTTATGTCTTCAAGAAACCGACTTGAAAAATACCGATCAAATCGACATCAGGCAGTTTAATTCCAGTCATTTCTTTTCACCTCCAGTGGTTAAGGCCACTAGGGGTTCTTCAGTGTCGGTGAGCAAGGTGTCATTTACAGTCCTGTTCCTTTCGATACTCCTCTCAAAGCCGTTGCTTTCTGAATAACATTACACATTATTGTCTTTACTTTGTGTTCTCTATATACTCCTCCATCTTCGTATATTCAGCCAAATGATCTTCAAGCACTATATGACCAGCTTCCTAAGGTCTGTATCTGAGTGGGGATTAGAATGGACATAATCCACTATGGGGAAGTGATCATACCAGCAGTAAGGGGAAGAGTCCAGAAACGTTTATTTCCAACAATGCTTTTTCCCTTTGAACTCTAAAATATATTTACATCCTGGTACAGGTACATACTCTTTTCTTGATTTGTCCTTTACAGACTCTATGACTTGGTTGATGCATGTCATGGATCCAAATTGCGTGGGACCGCCTCCGTGGTCTAGTGGTAGAGCGTCCGCCCGGAGAGCGGAAGGTCCGGGGTTCGATACCCCACCGCGTCATACCAAAAGAAGTTAAAAGATGGTTCCTTCTTGTTACCCTGTCTGGCGCTCGGCATTAAGGGGCTAAAACAAGGACTGGTCGGCTTGGAGTCAGTAACCTGTGTCTGAGTGGGGTATTCATGTTATGCGGCATGGTATCTCAGTGAGCTAGCACTATAAATCGGCATCAGTCCGGACTAGTACAAGCAGACACACAAACACACACACGTACATGCACGTCGCTATATAAGTGTAATAATCTTGGACGCGACGTTAAACCGCATTTCAACTCACCTCACCAAATTGAGTGGACCAATGCTCATGATATTACTCGGGGGTACGAGTAGCCCAGTCGTCTAATGCGCCGCGGTTCGCTGCGCAGAGGTGCGTCCCTTGGGCACGCCAGAAACCTATGATTGTTGGAATCCCGGTTCGCCCCGATAATGTTTTTAGGTTTGTCAGCGCCATACCCGTGCTCGTGGCTTTCAACAAAGTGGTAAACGTCCGAAACCTGCATCACTTCGGGCTTTCCTCACACATTAAGCTGGCACACCGTGATATAACTGGAATGATGTTAAAAGCAGAGTTAAACCCCACTCACTCATGATATTAATCACTGGACTGTCTAGTCCAGACTCGATTATTTACAGACCGCCGTCATATAGCTGGAATATCGCTGAGTGAGGCGTTAAACAACCAACCAACCAACCATTACAGACTGTAATCTGTTGAATGAATTTGAGTGATGAGTCCACGATGACCTCTTTTGGAGTGACCACTTTCCAACCTTTCTAAAAACGTTTACCCCATCTGATGTTCCTCTATGATCAAGATGGAACTTAACGAAGACAAAGTGGCATTTGTTTGGAATACTGTCCTCAAACAAATTAACACCTGATTTGTTTATCAACCGTTACGTTCCTGATCATGTCCAAATACTCTCTGATGAACAAAATTGCTGATGAATGTATTCCAAAGTTCTCTGCAATTCCACACATCCGTAAACCACAATGACTGCAAACAAACAAGCAAGGAAGGCACGGAAAATGACAGAACACAATTTCCGTTGCCACCCCATGATCCATTATTTGAATACCGTCAAAATTTAATTTCTACCTTTATTGTAAATAAACGCCAACGTCTTGGCAAACTTATGTCTAAAAAATATACTTACCATGTCTAATGTATGGAACATGATTCAGAAAATACAAGCTTAAGGTATGGGTTCCGAATCCAGCATCCACCATCTCAAGAATGAGAATGTACTACTAACGACTAAATCTGATATTGCAAAAAAACTTGGTTAAACTGTGGCTACAAATTCTTCCTCAACGAACTATGCAAAAGCAGCACTCAACACATCTGTAACGACCTCTTCTGATTATAAAACCACACTGATCATTAACCCAAGATGAGAGAATCACACCGTCAAGCATGTCCAGCTTAACTGTGTTGAATTTTCCATCACAAGTGATAATTATTTCAACATTTCATCCATAAAGGATATTTTTTTAAATATTAGTTCTCTTTTAATTATTTGGTTTTTAAAAGAAAAAGAATTGTATAATAAATTTTGATCATATGTTTTGTATGAAATAAAAGACCTTTAAAATTGGTATAATGAATGTCTATCTGAGTATATATAAGTGGCTATTTCATCGAAGGGGGTTGAAGTAATGTAAAATTATTGTTCCCCTGAGGGGATAACGTTTGTTCGTGTCATAACAATATTTTTCTTACTATTCCTTTAAGTGTAGAATATTTGTAATTTTAATTGTGGATAACATTACGTACAAACGCCATCCGCTGAAATCTTGCTGGGATCCATGCAGGTAGCAAAGGTACTGTAAATAAGGCGACAAAACGCTTTCATTATCCAATAGAAATCTCTGCATAAAGCAGATTCGTTTGAAATATTCCGACTATATCATGAACATTTCTGAATGAATCACTAACAAATAGTTATGATACCTGGTATTCGCAACCAGTCCCCCCTGGTATGGTGATCTACCTTCAGTTGCCGGCGATCTACAGCCCTTTTTCATATTGTATTGTGGAATATAGTGATATCTTTTTATGGTTGTAAGCTAGGAATAGTATTAATCTGTGATATTCTAGTTATTTACTGTCCATCGATGACAGGTTTTTATTTAGTCTTAATATATGTATTCTTAATGAATAACCTCTCGTCATAATATGGCTGAAATATTGCCGATGTTACTTTTAATATTAACTTACTCACTCTGTATTAACCCCAGCTTTCATTTCATATTTAATCGTATGTAAGTGTAGTAACGTCCGTGTCAGCACCAGGTTCATTTAACTGCGTTGTCTGTGTAATGCCTTTGCACAAATTGAAGTGCATACCACATATATTCTCAGACAATGGCATTAATCAATACGTTGGCAATACATTAATGCGTATTTACGTTGCACATACATTCCAGGGACATGACGCATTTAAATGTTTCCAGTCTACTCATATTGCAGAAAGCAAAGATACATACAGTGCTTGTCACTTTAAAAGTATATTAACGATGCTTTGGAAACACTGATTACTGAGCATTTAATAAAAGATTTTTTCCATGGCAATCTGTTAGCATTACCATTTCCATTATTTGTACGTAACTGTAGTAGGTAATATAAAGAGATACTGCTCTGCCCAATGAAGGGGGGGACAGGTATTACTATAGAATTATTGATATTAATCTGTTTATAAAGCGCTTACATACATTTTCACTAATGGGTGTGCGCAAGGCGCCTGGCATTATTGATTGCGTGATCCGTGTTGACTCGTATTCCAGTTCAAAGGTTCTTTGTCATAATTTAAGCAAAATTATAAATGGATAAACACCTGCCTGACAATATCTGTCATTTTGAACATCACCACTGAACACTGAAATCATGTTTTACATGCCGGCTAAAATCCTTAACTTTGTCGTCATAGTATCAATCGCCAGTACCTGTGATAGCACGGAGTCGACATTAAGAAGACTGAAGGCATATCTCCAAGGGGAAACTGATGCTTATGGCATCAGTGTTGATCTCTCCGATGACAGACAGGTCAACATAAGTATGTTGCCGATGTCCATCTCCAATCTCAATGCTGCCGAGCAGATATTCACTTTCAGTGCTGGTTTCCACATGACGTGGCTCGACCCAAATCTGGCTTGGAACAAAACTGATTATGATAATATTACGGAAGTGACCGTCTCTGAGAACTTTGTATGGATACCGACCATTGCCATCCCTAACGGTATCGACAGCGCTACCTTGGCTTCAATACAATCTCCAAAGATATCCAGTAATGGAATTGCATCACTTAAATTCATTGAGAGTTTAAAGACCAGTTGTCAAATAGACATCACTCGGTACCCGTTTGATCAGCAGCGATGTAGCATCCTGTTCACGCCTGTAAATACTTTCGATCTTGGAGTTGACAGCACCGGTTCTATTATTGCGAGATTACCTACTTTCTTTATTGAGAACAATGAATGGGAGTTGGTTGACATACTTGCCAAGTATGTAGACGTCCAAATGAAACAGATATCAAGTCTGGTATCGTTTGAGTTCTTTTTGAAACGCAAGAGCATGTTCTATATAGTGAGTATCATCTTTCCTATGGCTCTTCTCTCTCTGCTCAACGCCTGTGTGTTCCTCCTACCAGCTGACTCCGGAGAGAAGATGTCCTACCTCATCTCAATATTTGTGTCCTATGCAGTGTTCATGAACTTCGTCAATGACTCGATCCCCAAGTCTGGAGACGTGTGTCGACTGTCTGTGTACCTGACCCTCATCCTCTGTCAGAGCTGCCTGGCTATCATCACCACCATGGCCACACTCAATGTCCGCAATAATGGTCAGCTATTTCAGACCAAGACAGATGTACAGCCAGAACACGACAACGTAAGCAAGAAAATCACTGAACGTCCGTGTGTGAAGTCTGCGTCAAAGGTCCGCCGCGCAGACCACGTTTTGTTCGGGGTCTTCCTGCTTCTGGCACTGATGTCCCTGCTGGTATTTTGTGTATAAGAAGGAACTCCGTAGCTCGACGTCCGAACCCCCCATTGTTATCATCATCACCACGGCCACACTCAATGTCTGCAATAACAGTTTCCTATTTCAGAACAAGACGGGTGTACAGCCAGCAAACGACAATGTAAAGACGAACAACGCTGAAAGTCTGCATGTGAAGTCTGCTCCAGACGTCCGCCGCCACATCACGTTTTGTTCGGGTTGTTTCTTCTTCTGGCACTGAAGTCCATGCAGGTGTTTAGTCCATAGGAAGGAATTCGGCCGGATATCAATACCTGAATATTCGAATGTGTAATTGGATTTTCAAATGTGGGATTCTTCAGTCATGTTTGTGAGACTCTATTCTATTGTTAACTGCAATGTAATTATTTGACACGTGGGCTTATAGTCAATATATTGTGTTCCTCTTTTTTGGAAAGTAACATTAAGGATGTGTAAGACATTCATAAATTGAATTAACTTGATGAGTTAGGGACTATTGTTCACCGCGCAACCAGCTTAATTCCAGTTATAATACGACGGCCTGTAAATAGTCTAGTCTGGACCAGTCAAACCAGTGATTGACAACATGAACAACGATCTAAGTATCTGGGGCACGCTCACGCTTAGTAAGCCATTTCATTGTGTCTCTTAAATAAAACATGGAATAATGATCTGAAATCTTGAAAATTCACTTCCACTTATTTACGCATATGCACTAGTAACAAAGGACATCAACAAAACTGTCTCATCTCTTTCATGTTTAGTTCCATCCAGAAAGATCCAGGGTGACAAAAAGCTGTCCAAAATACTGTCTAACAAGTGGGATGAATTGAACTTTCTAAAAGTCAAATTTCCTTGCATGACATTCCACTCTTTTGTGTCTACATTTGACAACGTCTGAGGTACAATCAAGCATGCTCTGTCTATGAAGTTTTCAAAGTGTGTCCAACAACTCTTCAAATGTTGTTTGATCAAGGTGATACCATACTAGGCCTTGGCAAGGCTTTCAAAACGCTTTATGATAGTCATGTGGTGCCAAAATGATGTCCGATGCAATTCCCTATCCTGCTTTCCACATGTTCCCTGTTTTTCAGGTGAACAATTGACTTCCCTTTGCATGCATTTGTAACTAGCTCACCTTTTCGCGAACACCTGGTATCATCGCTATTTGATAGTGATTCATGCTTATGATCTCGTCAGAACTGTACAATGGTCACTGAGTTTAGCAGAGATTTCTTATGAAACACCTTTGTTTAATCTTTGTTTAATTCATGGCTTGCAGAAAGCCAATGCATCACAACTCATGGAATAACAAACTGGCAGTTTGAAAGGCATACCTTTTACCCTTTGTGCGAATGTCACATTGCAGCAGGATAATGCCCATCTTCATGTTGCTCGTGACTTTTTGAGGCAGCATAACATTGCTGTACTGCCATGTCCGACTGTTGTTCCAGACCTCTCACTCATGGAACATCTCTGGGATGAAATAAAACGACGCAAACGCCAAGACCAAAATGAGCCGGTAACGCAAGGTTAGTTTGGTTGGCATTTGGAACTTTCAAAAATGTTGGTGACTTGTAACTGTTTATCAGTAGCCCTTCACGCTTCAAGACCAATGTCAAAAACCTTAACGGTGTGGTATGTGTGGAAAGAGCAGCCACTGGGCAGTAATCTCAATACAAACAAAGAAAGGCTAGGGGGAATAATGGTATAAAGAGTAAAACATATAGAAAAAACAACGTGCATACATATAACGTGGCCGGAATGTTGCGCAGAACGTTTCCCAAAGCTACAAATACATTTTTCAGATCCTTGAGTTAGTAGTAGAACTGATAATTTGACTTATTTCAAGGGCTTCATTTTGGGTTGTTTCAATGCGTTCCAAAGTTCAAAAATATTTGTTGTAACCACTGGTTGACGTCAGGATATGCAAGGGGTTGCTGAGGAGTTCTGAGCCTAAATATGAAAGATGTATTGGGTGCACCCTTCACAATTTGCATGTTTTACGTTTAATGCGTTCCATGTTTGAGCCAGATACACAACCAGATAGCCTATTTCTGGAGGCATCAAACTGAGGCATCGCTGTTGATGGAAATGAAAAAATAAGTGGCTATCACAATGTTCATCTCCAACTGAAAGGGCAATCTCCAACAGCCATCCATGCTGACATGGTTGTCAACTTTAGGAGAAGATGCTCCTTCCTTTGCCACTGTTAAGAGGTGGGCAGCAGATGTCAGGAATGGAAGAGAGCTTCGAAGATAATCCAAGATCCGTAAGACACTGAGGAATGTTATTATAAAGTACATGATCTGATTATGGATGACCGTCGACTCACCTCACGTCACATAGCCAACACAGAAGACAACTCTCATGAGAGAGTTGAGAATATTCTGACGAATGAATTGGGAATGACAGTGAGGTTTCAGCAAACATCTCTTGTGATTTTTCAGACCTAGCTGAATTGGTTTGAGTGATTTGTGACTTGGGTCTTTGGTTCTCAACCGTCAACTGGAGACTACACAACAGTGTCAAAACATTGGATAACATCTTCCATCAGATGTCAAGATAGGTTTCGATTTTCTGGGATTCCAGAAGTATTCTACCTGTGAACTACCTTATGGCAAGCCGTTGTCACATTTATTACGGAATTTCGGATTGAATAGAAGATACTTTGGATGGAATGGAAGATATCTTGAATACAGATAATTGTAGATATCTGCAATAAATGTTAAGATATCACGAAATGGATTAAGGATATGGTGAAGCTTGTTACTGATATCTTGAAAAGAATGGCTGATATCTTAAATACGATTAAAAGCAAAATATGATTTAAAGACATCAAAAAGTCATGTTTTGTTGTGATATCAGTAATTCAATTCGAGATATATTGAAACTAAATACAGATATCAGTAATTAATTATTGGTGTCTTCAACTGTTGCCATTATTAAAGACGATAGACTATATTTATAGATACTTTCAAATACTTCCGTCTGTTAAGTACTCTGAGTACTTTCTAGGGAGAAGTGTTTTCAAATTGATCACTGCTGTCATAGTCATTCCCCTCAACTCCTCCGCGAATTGCTTGACTTGCTGTTGAGACTAGTTCTTGCACAGGTTCGGCATGGTTTGTCGCCATTTTCGAACGAGAAGAATTTACGGATTTGTAGCCAGACCGGAAGTATTTGAAAATATCTGTTAATCATTTCCCGCACTATTGAGGACCGGAATAATTCTTTTGCCGTCCCATCATGTTACTTGAATTATATTACCGATATCAACTAATGGTATAAAGATATCTTCAACATTATTAATAATATCTTTAATTTGATTTAATTTTCAATAACCATCAGACTTAATGATATCTTGAATTTAATTAAAGATATCTAAAACGAGTAAATGATATCTGTAATGCATTTTAGGATATGTATAACTTATTTCAAGATATGTTGAATTGAATTTAAGAAATTTTGAATTCATTTCTAATATCAGTATGTACAGCAGGGTGGTAGTTGTTTAATTATATCTTACATACATTGAGAGATGTCATGAAATATTTTGTTGATATCACAGTTACATTTTAAAATATCAGTTACTGTAATTTGGATATCAGAAATGAATTCAAGATATCTTTAATTATTTTGTGATATCTGGAAAACATTATTGATATCTTTTAAGCAATCGAAGATATCAGTACTTCCATAATAAATGTAAAAACGGCTTGCCATACTACTTCTCGAAAGGCCAGACTATTGACTGCCAATATTACGCTAATCTGCTATGGCAACTGTCTGAGAATATCAAGGCAAAACGTCATGGAAAACTCACCAGGACAAGTACACTGTGCACATGCCGCTATGTGCTGCAATGCATGGCCGTGGCTCTACATTTATTGAACATTATCCCTATTCATCAGATCTGGCACTGTGAGATTTCCATTTGAAGCAGGAACGATATGACAAGAATTATGCAAATGCTGATGACGTCATTTCTGCTGTGGGGGACTTTTTACACTACCATGTGGAAGCCTTCTATATCAAGAGTAACCAGGTACTCCAGAATCGTTGACAGAAGAATATAGACATCAGACATCATTTTTTTGAAAAAAAGCCACGTTTTACCTACTCCTCGAGAGACAAGAGACGTTTTTCTAATCTACGTTGCAAGTGCGGATTAGATACCTAGTTGTAAGCACTGAATTCCTTCCATACTATTTCAAGAACTCAGATCAAGGCTCTTTTAAGACGTTTGAAAGTGACAAAATTCTGTACATTCGTGAGTGCACTTATATTAATTACAGAGACTGTTTAATGTTGCGGGGCGGTCGGGTAGCCTAGTGGTTAAAGTGTTCGCTCGTCACGCCAAAGACCCGGGTTCGATTCCTGACATGGGTCAAATGTGTGAAGCCCATTTTTGGTGTCCCCCGCTGTAATGTTGCTGGAATATTGCTAAAAGCGGCGTTAAACCATACTCACTCACTCACTCATATGTTGCTGCCCCTTTTTAAATCATTGCGTTGATTTTTTCATCGTCAACCATGTCTTTGAATACGATTTCTATTTTTGATGTTGTCTGCTTATTTACTAATTTTGTAATTCTGTTATTTAGAATTTACTGTAATTGAGTTCTGTACTTACCGATTTCTGGGTTAAACTGCGTTCCAATTTCGTAATCACCTCGTAACAGGACCCGTGAAGATTCGGGGTAGAATAGGTCTTCAGCAACCCGTGCTTGCTTTAATAGGTGGCTATGCTTGTCGTAAGAGGCGACTAACGGGATCGGGTGGTCAGGCTCGCTGGCTTGGTTGATGCATGTCATCGATCCCAATTGCGTCGATCGAAGCTCATGATAATCACTGGATTGTTTGGTCCAGACTGCATTATTTACAGACCACCGTCATATAGCTGGAATATTGCTGAGTGCGGCGTTAAACAACAAACCAACCAACGTCGTAACAGCGTCATAAGTTAACTTCGACACAACCCATAGTGTGCAATGCTTAAGTCAATAGGGTCCTTCGTCATTGTCATGTTCTTCGTCCAGATCCAATATCCCCTGAATCTGCACCAACTGAAACAAGCAATTTTACTATTTTTGTCGGCCTGCAACTTGAGTATAACGGTATTAAATGTCACATCGTCTGGCATTCCGAGTGTTTGTGAGCATACTTCTTGTTCCTTTCTGTTCTGGATTGCCGAGAAAAACAAGAGCCTCATAAGTAAAGGATCAGGATAGGAACAGAAATATGTCGTTGTCTTCTTCACTCCTTACTACCACGTGGCGTCTCCTGCTCTTTCTCCCAAGTAGTTCACGCAATACTCCTCTATTCGGGAGGTCGTTTTTCGTTTGGGATTTTTGTTACAGGCAGTAACCTTGTTGCATAGACATTACTTAGAAATTGACAGATGGCAATGTAGACACAATATATGGATAACAACTTCTTTAATACTGTAAAGGCCACGTTTCGGTATAGATCCTTATGACAGAATGAGGAACATTGTCCAGAATATATACTCTTCAAAAAAAATAATTGACACTGACTTTCAAAATGTGATATAATGCGATTGTTTCAAAATAGGACACAGAAACCATTATTGAGACACTGGTTGAAGATCAATGTACACAATGTTCAAAACATTAATCGTGTCACCTAGACAGACACACAGTTAATGTCACAGGGGTACAGAAATGTCAGTATCAGTTGTGCCCACCACGTGCATCAATCACCGCTTGACACCGACGACCCATAGACCGGGCTGGCCAAGGTAATGTCTGGATGTTGTTGTGGTGTATGCGGTCGAGCGTTGTCCTGCTGGAACTGTCCGCCATGAACGTTGACGTGAGGAAGAACGTAAGGCTGTAGGATCAAGTCTCTGTAACGCGCACCTGTCAATGCACCTGTCACATGCTCGAGAGGCGTCATACCACCGTGATGAATTCCGGCCCATACCATGACACTCCCGACGCCAAATGGGACAACCTGCTGCACACAGTTGGGGGCGTAACGTTCACCCCGACGTCTGTAGACACGTGCGCGCCCATCAGCACGTGTGAGTAGGAAACGGGACTCGTCAGTAAACAGTACATTTCTCCACCTTGCACGTGCCCATTTAACCCTCTGTTGGCACCAAAGCAGACGGTCCGCCAGATGACGTGGGGTCAATACATGACGTCGAGCAGGTCTTCCTGCAAAAGTCCAGCCTCCCTCAGTCTGTTGCGTACCGTCTGATCTGATATTTTGCGTACCCCAGGGATCTGTGTGGTTGTGGACGTGGCTGTGGTAGTGCGGTTTCGGAGGTGTCGCAGCCGGATGTATCGATCCTGTGCTTGGGTTGTCACCCTTGGTCTTCCTGACCTTTGTCTGTCGTCAACTCTGTTGGTGTTGTTGTATCGGGTCCACAGCGCGGAGATTGGCTGTCTGGATACGCCAAAGTGCCTGGCCACTTCTTGCTGAGTTGCTCCAGCTTGTTATTTCCCAATGGCGTTGTTCCGTTGAGCTGCATTCACGCTTGGCATTCTGTCACCGCCTCTGCTGCCGTTATAAGGACTGTATGGTCAGCCGTTGATGTGGATTCTTATACCCATTGAGCAGAGGTGTGTGTGTGTGGGGGGGGGGAGGTGATCCTGTGCTGCACATTTTTTACAGGCGGTTGCGTTTTGATGAAGCTGCAAAATTGATCCCCAAACGCTACGTTTATGTGCTTTGCATGTGTTTTCGCGAATTATAGACACATCATATTTCTGTTTGACTTATTTGGTTCTCATTTAATGTAATTATTTTAGATATTTGGCAAAAAGTGGTTTTACCTCTATGTCAAGTTTCTTTTTTTTGAAGAGTATTATAGTAGGTGGAGGATTAACAGTAACAACCATAACATACATGCAGGCAGTAACAGCTTGTTGAAAATGAAAGGATTCATTTTGGAATTTGGCAATCCACTACACGCCTGTCATGTCACATACAAACCTTGTAACTCTGAGCATTGAATTCTGGTGCCTTACACCACTGGGCTCTTCGTATCCCAACAATTGGAAGATACGGGGATGTTAAAGATGCAAATCGTATATAGAAAAATGAATGAATAGAGTAAGTTAATTTCAAACTGACGATGGCAGCCTACTGGGGTAGTAAGCGACAGTCTAAAACAATACAACGTTAGGAAGGTATTTTCAGTTATGACAAATGATTAATTATATATTTGATCACTCCGCGTGTCAGGTCATACACATACTATGAGTGAGTGAGTGAATTGGGTTTAACGCCGCTTTGAACAGTAATCCACTTATATCTTGGCGTGTCAGCTTAATGTGGGAGGAAAGCCTTAGACGTTTATCACTATGATGAAACCCACGAGCAATGGTGGGGAATCGCGCTGACAAATTTAGCAACATATTCGGAGCAAGAACATGCGTGGCGTGCCTAATGGACGCAGCTCGGCACAGCGTATAGCATTGCCGTTGACGACTGGTCCATCCGTGCCCCCTACCAACAATAAAAAAAATTATATACTGAAACATAAAGGGTTTTTCAAAAGATACGTGATAACCTGAAACATGCGGTGGTTAAATAGACAAGAGTGCGGCGTTAAACAACAAACAAACTGAAAGATGCATGGTGTTAAATAAAACATGGCTTGCCTTGACACATTTTGTTATGTCTATAGCAGTGATCAAAGTCATCAAACACACCTAACTTTTTTTAAACATAGGAAAATGCTTTGTCGCATTTTTACTAAACTTGGTAGTTGACGAGTCTTCACCGCTTCATCTGTTTCATATTTGGACAAATACGTTAAGATTCAGAGTAACAAAAAGCTCTGCACAAGACTGTAGGGCAAGAGGGATGGCTTCAACTTTAGAATGGTCAACGTTCCCTTTATGTCGAGCAAAATTCCGGCAGCTCCAACCCTTGGTGTCAACATTTCAAACTTTTGAGGTACAATCAAGCATGCCCCTTCTGAAAAGATCTCAAAGAGTGTCATACAGAAGTTGTTTGATCAAAGTTACAACATTCAAGTCCTCAGAAAGATCTTTCAAAAAGGTTTTATGGTAGCCACATGGAGGATATATCAAAATTTGACGCATCAGTGACAAAAATGATGTCCGATGCAATTCCCTATTTCGACATGGGCAATATGTTCCAATGTTTGTTCAGGTGACTTACCTTTGCATGTGTTTGTGAAGGGTAACACAGGTGGGGTAGAATATGCTCGCCTTTTCGCGAACACCTGTTAACATCACTATTTGATAGTGATTCATATACACGTGTTCTTGATATATTCGGAATCGTATAATCGACTCTGTTTTTGGCAGAGAGGACTCATGAAAATGGAATGGGGTTTGTCGCTTTTTTTTACTCTGTGTAAAGTTCCAGTTATAACATTTTTAAATTATGGTCCAGATCATATGCGACACCGAAAGCTTGGCAGAACCGTACTACTTTTGCAAGTGCCAAAAACTAGTCCATTTGAGACAACCCTCGACAGCGAGTTAAACAGTGTGGTTGAGGTATGACTGCCGGAAGGAGAAGAGCTTCTGTCCACATTAGGGCGTAATGTTTGCAGGAGAAGCATCCTTCACAGACACAACAGGATTCCGGAACAGTGGAATCTGTTTTGGCGGATTATCGCGACTGGTGACTCTCAGGCGTTGAATGGATCACTGAACTTCCATGATCATGTTTTCTCTGTGTAGGATGCTTCTCAATTTATTCAAAACATATATTGTTGATTTCCCAGGGAATGTTGAATGAGGATTAAAGAAAATTTGTTTCTTGTTAATCACCTGGGCCATGTTGTCAAGAGGGGAAACCTTGAGACGATTTACATCATTATCAGCATCGTAAACCTTGCTCACATTAGTAATCGAGGGTTATACTCATCGGTGTTGAGTCGGTTAAACAACATTACAGTCATCTACGTGGTCATCTGAAATCTCCTTTCACCATTTTCCTGCTGCCAGGATCATCAGTTGAAATATAATTTCCACCACTATTTGGCCTTTTATACCTAATGGGATCTGGAATTTGATTATTCTCTGGCGCTGACTTTTTATATTTAACGAAAACTGTTTGGGTAAGTGATATATTAACATGATATATTCTATGGATTACTACCACATCCTCCCTTTTCCAATAAATACCTCGCTTGTTCTTTTCCGAAACGATATAAAAAGATTAACTTTTGATTGATTAGATAACTGGTATTTGTCTTCTGTGAGTATTCCTCATTCTGATTTGATAGGCACACAGCAAAAGTTACCTGGCACGTAGCTATACCTTATCTTATAATCCTGTTCCGAACGTTGAACTTTCATATTCATGTCATGTTAATTTGCAAAGTTGAAAAATCAAATGCATGTTTCTCAGCACCAGTCTCAGCAATAACCTCAGCTTCATATTCTTATTTTATCGCATATGTGTTTTAACGTCCGCGTCAACATCAAGTCCATTTAAGTAACTATGTTCTCTGTGTAATGCATTTGCACAAATTGAAGTGCATAGAATATATATTCTCAGACAATGGCATATATCTGAATCAATACGTTGGCTGACAGTAAACATCAGACCTTTAAACTACTGTCACGTTTACTCGCCTGTTTAAAGGTTCAAATAACAAAACTGAATTCAACGTTAATGCTTATTTACGTTGCACATACATTCCAGGGACATGACGCATTTAAATGTTTCCAAAGTCTACTCATATTGAAGAAAGCAAAGAAACATACAGTACTGGTCACCAAGACGTTCATTAACTATGCTTTTACGTAACTATACTATACGTGAGTGAGTTGGGATTAACGCCGGTTCTCAGACGCTTACCAATTTGGTGAAACCCACGAGCACGGGTATGGTGCTGACAAAACTAGAAACATAATCAGGGCGAACCGGGATTCGAACCCACAATCATAGGTTTCTGGCGTGACCAAGGGACGCAACTCTTTACAGCGAATAGCGGCGCCTTAGCCAACTGGGCCACCCGTGTACCCTATTATTACGAAATTACCGCCTTTCCTTATTGAGAACACTGAAAGGGAGCGACATGGTTGTAGACGTCCAAATGAAACAAATATCAAGTGTTGCATCGTTTGAATTCGTTTTGAAACGCAAGAGCATGTTTCATATAGTGAGTATCATCTTTCCTGTGGCTCGTCTCTCTCTGCTCAACGAATGTGTGTTCCTCCTACAAGCTGACTCTTGAGAAAAGATGTCCTACCTCATGTCAATATTTGTGCCCTATGCAGTGTTAAAAAACTTCGTCAATGACACGATCCCAAAGTGTCGATTGTCTGTGTACCTGACCCTCATCCTCTGCTAGAGCTGCCTGACCACCATCACGGCACTCAATATCCGACCACCCGATCCGGTTAATCGCCTCTTACAAGCATAGTCGCTTTTTACAGAAAGCATGAGTTGCTGAATACCTACGCTACCCCGGATGTTCACGGGTCTGTTCCCATGTTTCTCAGTTGGACAATAGACTTGATTTGGCATGTATTCGCGACGGGTGCCACCGGTATGGCAGGGCACGCTCACCTTTTCCCAAACGCCAGGTACAATCATTATTTTATAGCGATTAATAAACAAATGCTTATAGATGATCTCGTCAGAACCGTACAATGAACTCTTGATTTTAGCAGAGGTTTCTTATGTTTATGGATATGAATTTGCCTCTTTTACTCAATACCAACTGCATATGGTTGGTGATCGAAAAAGATAAACATTGAAATTTCTAAAATCTTGAATGTGCATGTGTACGGAGCACATTTTGGATGTATGTTTGTTAGTGGGAGCATGATACTCATACACGTCGTTTCCTTAATGTGAGCAACACACATTGTTTGCTCGTAAAAACACCTTTGTTTAACCGTAAATAACGCTTACGTAATGCCACGGCTAGCTGCTAATCAACTAATACACGCCGTGGGTATGCTGCAAACAGGAGTAGCGCAAAACGAAGTTGCCATACATTTTACGATTGATCAAAACACAATAGTATCACTTCAGAGACGTTATCTACAGCACGGCGACAGTCATGACTTGCCAGGGGCCAGTCGTTCACATCTGATGTTACGTCAACAAGACAAGCAGATTCGGTGGGTACATCTACAAACGAAGCGTCTACGGAATGCTGCGACCACCAGCTCCGACAATTGGTGGCAAAACCGTATGCAACTGGTTCAGGGAACGCAACATCCTGCCCTGACGTCCAACAATATGCCAAATTTTGTTTCCATGGAACCGCCAGGCAAGCCTAGGTTGACGTAGACAGCATCCGGGGTTCCAAAGACATGACTGGGACAGTATACTGGACCCAGATGAGTCCGGGTTTCATCGGGACAGCTCTGTCGTGCACTGGTCTTCAGGCTTCGAGGAGAACATTTTTGCAAGGCTTGCGTTACTCAACGTCCGTGTGGGGCTGGAAGCGTAATTGTATGGGGTGGCATCACAAGTCATGGGGGAACACATTTATCATTGTTTATGACAAGTTGAATGTCGTACGTTACCGGGCGACATCGTTCGAGAACATGTTCTACCCTTTGTGCACATGCAGGGACGTAACGTCACATAGCAGCAGGATAATGCCCGCCCACATGTTGCACGTGTTGAAACAGACTGTATATTGCTGTACTGTCATGTCCGGTTGTTTCTAAAGACTTCAGCCTCATTGAACATGTTTGGGATGAGATGGAACGATGCCTACGCCAGGACAATAAGCAGTAGCTAGTGCAAGCTGTTTGGTTGGCATTGGGACCTTCCTGCAGACTGTTTTCAATCATCTGGTGTCTTGAATTTGCCTCCTCCCCGTTATCAACGCAAATGATAGTCACACCTAATATCAACATTGTAAATTGATTTGTTACAACCCCCCATTTTTAGGGCATGTCGATCCGTCTCCTGTTACCAGGTATGGGTGTTGGCAATGCGTTTGTTATGATAAAACATTGATGAGACAAATGTCCATACATAATGTTATTTTCAATAACATAACATTTGCACCAGTTACTTTCTAGAATACGTACTATACTGTATACAAGGGGTAGCTGAAGAGTTCTGAGCCTAACTACTAAAGGTGAATAGTACACCTGTCACAGTTTGTATGTATTAAATACAATACCTAAGATTGTATCCTACTTTCATGGATCGATGCTCATATCAATCACTGGATTGTCTGGTTCAGACTCGCTTTTTTACTGACTGCTGTATTACAGCTGAAATATTGCCGAGTGTGGCGTAAAACAACAAACAAACAAACTTAGATGTGACTTGAAATTAACAAGCAATGACAGAGAAAACCTGGCATGGAAGATTATTTTCACTTTAATCCATTATTGGCACATAAATATTATCAAGACAAGGTAATATCAAAGACATTAGCACAAATCAAAGGTTAGTCATGACCCAGAGTGGCTATGCCCATATTCAATAGTTGCTGTGTGAGTTTCATTGTCACTACAAATTACCAACAGCAGCCAATGATCCTTCACATGTGGAGAAAAAATACCTGTTCAAAGAACTTGTACTTGTCAAGAAACAAATCCATATCATTTCTCTTTCGATTAAAATCTCATCTTGTGTCCTCAAGGCCGAGCAATTATGTTACAGCAGGGCTCGTCACTGTGAAGATTCTTCAGTGTATTGCTTCTCGCTTTAAACTACTAGAGAACAGAAAACCTGAATGAACTGGAGATGTTTGCACCATCGCCATTTCCTCAAAGCTTAATGAACCACCATGTACTTCCGGCTCAAAAACAAGTAGCATGCTTGTGGAGTGGTAACCATGCCTCTGAAACCGACAAGAACCTTGACCTTTGACCTAAAATTTTCAAAGCAGGGTCCCATCGTAGAGAAGGTATATACCAAATTTAATGAAACATGCATTAATACTTTTTGAAAATGGGTTACAACCCAAAAGAAGTTCCCCTGGGCAATCTGTCAATAATCTTAATGTAGTATGACTTTATATGGAGAACAACTTTATTCTTTGTAATGATTCAGGGCTACTTCTTGCACCTTTATTAGAAGTCAAATTAGCAAAAAGACTTAAAGCAGTCATGTTTTGTGGACAGTGAATTATTTGTGGTCTTGCATTAAAGTGTATAAATATGTGTTGTTTCATCTTCACTTTGATAGTGTTCTTCATCAAGCCCACATTTTGAAACTTATTTTATCATGTTGAATTGAATCACATTTCTATTAAACAAAGGCAATAGGCAATGATCTTAATATTACACAAATCAGGGATTCGAACCTCTGATCTGCAAATCCCTGTTCAACTAAGGGAGGCAACTCTGCACATGTTCAAGCATAATATAATCCTAAAACAGGTATAACCTTGAAAACAAAGTTTAGATGGTACATTCAAAATTACTTTATCTAGTTGGTGTTTTGTCCATGGTGTTTCTGTCTATGTTTTGCCGACAATAATGATTGCAATTCACTAGTTAGAGATATTCCCTCAAGAATACAGGACATCTGACACTATGGATCATCTGATTAAATGTTCATTAAACACTCATCACAGTCATTCATTCTGACTCAGCATTTGTACAGTTTTCATACATAAATATACAGTCACAGCACACAATATATATACATCAATATCAACAAAGGTCAGAGTAAGTTACACTCAACAGCACTGAATGAAATTGTACTTCAACAGAATAAAAATTAAGATGAAAAGGTAATTTGAAAATAGAAACTGAATCCATCTGCGTTTTCAGCTTCATGCAACAATCAACACATGAAGCCAGTTTTGTCATTTGTAATTTTCTTTAGAAAAGTGAAAAAAGAACATTATCTGCACAAGCACAGGAACAGTCTGCAACAAGCCACATGATGTTGTTGGTCTTATCTCAAAGACATGAACTGTCTTCAATAAGCCAGACAGTGTTAAAGTTATATGCTCAAGGACAGGAAGTCTGCAACAAGCCACATGGTGTTGTTGGTCTTATCTCAAAGACATGAACTGTCTGCAATAAGCCAGACAGTGTTAAAGTTATATGCTCAAGGACAGGAAGTCTGCAACAAGCCACATGGTGTTGTTGGTCTTATCTCAAAGACATGAACTGTCTGCAATAAGCCAGACAGTGTTAAAGTTATATGCTCAAGGACAGGAAGTCTGCAACAAGCCACATGGTGTTGTTGGTCTTATCTCAAAGACATGAACTGTCTGCAATAAGCTAGACAGTGTTAAAGTTATATGCTCAAGGACAGGAACTGTCTGCGATAGCCCACATGGTGTGTAAGTTATGTGCTCAAAGACACAAACAGTCTGCAACAGCTAATATGTGTTGAAGTTGATGCGTGCTCAAGAACACAAAATCTGCAACTTTTAAACATGGTGTTGAAATTGATACATGCTCAAAGACACAAAGTCTGCAACTCTTAAGCATGGTGTTGAAGTTTATACGTGCTCAAGGACACGAAGTCTGCAACTTTTAAACATGGTGTTGATATTGATACATGCTTAAAGACATGAACAGTCTGCAACAAGCCACATGGGGTGAAGTCTGATCATGCTGAATGCATAATGAGGTGCAACATGGCCAGGCTTCCATACAGCTGTTCCGATTCAGTGGAAGGTGCACTGCAATACTTTGTGCCTCAAAACAAGTATCATACTATAAAATCATTTATCATCCAGAACGGTTCCCACATGAGTTGTAGCTTGGGTGAGATCAACCAATATCTACACTGTAGATATTGCTGCATTGAAATTGCATCACAATGCTTTGCAGACCACTGTGACGTTACTCTTACCATGAGGTCACAATCAAATGACATCACTAATGGCTCTGCCACTGAAGCTGTTAGCAGTACTTTTTACATTTAACACACTGCTTATTACTGTCTACAAACTGAAAAAGTTGGAAGTTGATAAAAGTGAAAAAACTCCTTGGCAAGCCCTGGAGTTTTTGCTCTTTTATCAACTTGTGTTGATATATTTGATATCAAAATTCACGCAATTGTAATAGAACATGTCATATGGTTTGGATTATACATACTTCTTTCTGATCATATATCCAACTAGTTAGAAGTCATTGTTGGACTGAATGACTCAAGGGTACTTAATTGTTTTGCTGGGTTTTCAGTATTTACATGATGGAACACAGACAAGATAGACACAATTTTATGGATAACAACTTCTTTAATACTGTAAAAGGCGACGTTTCGGTATAGATCCTTATACCGTTGTCAAGCAAGACTGAATGAGGGACATAGTGTAGAATATATATATAGCAAGTGGATGATACATATATATATATATTCTACACTATGTCCCTCATTCAGTCTTGCTTGACAACGGTATAAGGATCTATACCGAAACGTCGCCTTTTACAGTATTAAAGAAGTTGTTATCCATAAAATTGTGTCTATCTTGTCATCCGTCAACTTCTAAGTAATGCCTATCAAACAATTGATGGAACACAGAGCTTTAACTTGAGAAACAGGGGGTAGGTATGTAATTTCTCATGTATCGTATCAACATTGTTTTATGATGTATTCTACAATTATCACTACTGAGATGCCATACATACGATTTGTAAGACAGGGTAAAAACACAAGCTCCATACACTGCTGTCACAAAACAACTTTGGGTAAAATGTTCCTAAATGTCTGAAGTTCTCTCTCTTCATGGAGGTGTAAGAGAGTTGTTGGAAAGTTCAGCGTTGGATGAAATTCTAAATTACTCATGGGCTGAGATGAAATGGGTTTATGTTTAGACTTAAAAAAATAGAAGAATTGCATCTCAGGCAATGACTTTTGAAAACAGAGTGTGGGCCGGCAGGGTTATTTATTTTTTTTGCTTGTTCAAACTAGCTTGAAACCAAATATACAGTTGTATACTATCAACCTGGGAAAGGGCCTCCCTACATAAACATGCATACAAACTACTACTGCCACCATGACCACAACACAAGATGCCAGTAAGCAGTGAACATTTGAAGGAAAGTAACTGTGCACTTTATTGGATCACACTGTCTTTAAGTGTTAGGATGCTATTTATTAAAGTATTTTCTTTTTGGAAATGGAAATATAAACGAAACGTGTGGAAGACTTTCTGATGATGCGGGCAGTGCCTGAGAACCAAGACTATTTTTTCAGCCTTAACATTGCTTTATTTAACTCATCTATCAATGTGCGAAGTGTGTGTTGATATTAACAGTGCTAGCCCACTGAGATACCATGCCACAGTTCAACATGGATACACCACTCAGACTGTATTCTGAGGGAGCCGACCCGTCTTTGTTTTATCCCCTAAATGCCGAGCTTCAGGCAGGGTAACTAACAAGTACCACATCTTTGGGTGTATGACGTGGCCTGGGATCAAATCACCAACCTTCCACTCACAGATCAGCTTTTTAGGCTTTTTACAATTGAAGACAATAAATACCGGTATGACAAAAACGAACATTATCGCCACTGAAGGTAAAACAAGTTGAAATACAATGGTGTAAGTGAGTTGGGTTAACAACACTTTTAACAGTATTCCAGTTATATTACAGCTTCAAAATACAAGTAAGAGTGAAAGTTAAAAAAATTGACCGTTTATAAACCTTTTAAGCATGCTGGTGCCCAAATTCAGATAGCTAGAAACTTAAAAAGTTAATGCAAAGCCATTATGATTTGTATGTTCGTCTTTTGAAAGAAACGCTTTTAAGATTGAGGTTTTTGGGGGATGAAGGAGTGTGTCTTAAAACTTAAGGAATTAAGTTTTTTTATCCAACATCAATTCCTTTAACTGCTTCAAAAGAAGTTAACAGGTCTCACATGTGCTTGACACAGTTTCAGTGGCTGAAACAACATAATAAAACTTCACCTAAATACTAAAAACAAACAATACAGTAAACAATCATAAACACATAATTAACAAAATATCCACTGTAACTGAACAGAAATAACAAGCTAACTAAAATATTTTAGAATAGGAGCAAAACTCAAAACAGTTTAACTGAATAAGTTGAGCAGTAACAGGACAAATGAACTGAGATATTTATTGTCAATGTGCTTCTGAGAGTAGTCTTCATCTCTCAGTACTATCCCAACGTTTCAGACAGCAGACTTTGGATACACCTCCTGTTTCATTTTAACTTCAGTATTGCATGCTATTGGAACAGATTGCTGTTGGTAAGTGGCAACTGTTGAGTCAATATGAAATGAATTTTATATGAACAAATGATTTGCCAACTCCAACTTGTCCAGCCATGATTGATTTTGTCATCAATTCACATATTTATAGTCTGAGAGGAACCAGTTTCTCTCGCTTGGCAAGTACCTTCATCACAATATATTGGCCATGTCTGTAGTTTAATTTGTCAGGGTAGACTTATGTTGTGCTCCATATGACTGACATCTACCCCCATCAGTGATTGTTACAGCTAAATCTTCCTCGTTATGTACAAAAAGCGTGATTATCATCTAATTTGATACCTGTATGCCATGAAATGGTGAATAATCATGTTTTAATTATTGAGCCGATGTTACAATGATTCATTCACAATGAGTCACACATAATACTGGGAGAAGACAAGAGTACTAGTAAGGGGTCATGTGATCGAGATGAGGATTATTTAAAGATTTTTTATATTTTTTTAAAAAGGAAAAAAAACAAACCTGCTGCAGACTTTATGCCTGAGAATCAAGACTATTATCTTTTTAGCCTAACCAATATTCCTTTTTCCAAGGAAATGTAGAAAAACGTAGATTTCCTTTTCTCAAGTGGAGCCCTGAGTTCATTCAGTCTATTGTTGGAACCACATCAACAAATCAACTGTGACATCATGAAAATGGATGCCACCATCTTCCATTTCTTGCGACAGTGCGTTCAAATGTCATCACTTTGAAATAGACCTTATTGAAAACTGTGAAACAATGGAACAATTGGTGTAAACTAGCCAATCACCTTGAAACAAACATTAGAATATTCTGTGAGATACTTTCATCTATTTCTGTGCTGCTATGGGAAATATATGATCATACTTTACAGTAAGGCAGAAAACAAACACAGCTTCTAAATAGATAAATGCAGTGTACAATCAGAATTTCATTCTCACACCTATTCTGCAAAATGTCTCCATTGAGGCTATAGTGCACTCACACATACTGGTAAAATTCTCAAATACATATGACATAAAAATCCCAAATAAAACAGCAGTTGTCACATCCGTTGCCCCACTAGACATAACGCTGTGGTGGAAACCACTTTGGCAATACTGGTTGAGACTGGTTTAGACTAGTATGTACTGGAGTCTCCGTCTGGTGTTGACTGGTCTGTACTGGTGCTGAGACATCATGTGTTTTGCTTCTTGCCGGACATGGGTTTTCTCTTTCTTGCTGTCAAAGCCTGAAACCAATTTGGGTTCCATGAATTTGAGATCAGGTTCACAGGATTCAAGTAGAGGTCTTGTTACTTTCATGATGGACTCATAATAAACAGCTACATTAACTCGGAAATATCCCAATATCATGTCTTAAGAACTGATTTATTTCATCAAATGCAGTGAATGTTCAGAAAGACTAACCAATTCAACCATACAAGGTATCATCCAGTTATAAATCGTTCATTGTAAACCAGGGATGAACATTTTTCAATGTTTTGTTGCCCTGTAAAATAATAATTATAATCAAAGGTTTGTGTGTAATTTATGTGACATTCAGCAATATTTCAGCTAAAACACAGCTCCTTAAGTCCAGGCCTGACAAACTAGCAGCAGATATTGTGGGGAACATCCCACATGGTCAGGGTACATTCCACAATCTAGCAAGACAAAAGGTTAATGACTGAGCCCAACTACCCCATCCCATAAAGTCACCTCTTATGACCAGCAATAAAGGGCTATAGGTGTCATGGGATCTGCTCACCTCAGCTGCAGAGTTCTCAGAGTTAGAGCTGGAGAACACTGGGTTTCTCTCCACAGTGGGATGATCCTCCTCTTCATCGTCCTCCTCCTTCTCAGCATCATGCTCACTCCCATCATCGTCAAGGAAACCATCTTCTTCTATGATCATTTCTTCATCAGTATCTGAAGGAGGGCAAGGTGCAAGGTTTTAGGTGAATTGATAGAATGTTGCATTCATAAATTATGTATTCAGTTTTTAGAGTGAGTGAGTATATGAGTTGGGTTTAACGCCGCTTTTAACAGTATTCCAGTTATATAACGGCGTGTCAGCTTAATGTGGGAGGAAAGCCCGAAGTGATGTAGGTCTCAGACGTTTACCACTTCGGTAAAACCCACGAGAATGGGTATGATGCTGACAAACCTAGAAACATAATAGGGGTGAACCGGGATTTGAACCCACAATCACAGGTTTCTGGCATGCCCAAGGGACACAACTCTGAACAGCGAATGGCGGTGCCTTAGACGAGTGGGCCACCCGTGCCCCTCAGTTTTTAGAAGGGATTCTCAACTTAAACTGAATCCCAGCCTAGCCACACAGGCATCAGTTTCACATCCCTACTTGCTCCTGGTTACAGGACACACAAATGAAATTTGAGAACGATTTATGGATGGGTGACGTATTGAAAATCGGACTCGAACTTTTTGAACTAGCTCTGTTGAAATCATTGATGGGAACATAAAGAACAGCTTCATTGGACCTAATCAAAATTAATATCACAAAATTAATTATCACTTCCAACTACACACATACTAAATTATATCCCATTGTGAAGAAAATGGCTGATTAATTAAGAATGGGATTTGAACCTCTTTGACAAATTCACGTGTCATCATGTCAGTCAGGTGAGCTAAGATACTGGGAACTGTCTGAGGACCTCATCTGAAATTCAATCTGCAATATAAAGTTGATGAAGCTGGATACTTACATTCAGTCTCGTAATCATCATCTGTGAGGTAGAACACGGTGGACTTCGGCTTGGTGATCTTAGACACCTTCTCAGCCAGGTCAGTGAAGTAGGCCATCACAGGGACATGGGACTGCAACACAACCAGCAAATATCGCCATAACAACACACAGGAAATATCGCCATAGCAACACACAGAGGAAATATCCCCATAGCAACACACACAGGAAATATCAAGACAGCAAAACAACCAGTAAATATCACTATAGCATCACACATAGGAAATATCACCATAGTAACACAACCAGGGATTATCACCATAGCAACACACAGAGGAAATATCACCATAGCAACAAAACCAGGAATTATCACCATGGCAACACAATCTGATATTAACAATATGGTGACAACATCTTAACACAGGTGTGTCTGAACTGCCATCTCGTGTCTTTGAGTGAGTGACAGCAGAAATTTTACCACTCAGCAATATTTCAGCAATGGGCTTCAAATACCCATGCCGTGAATTGGTGCAAACAGGTAGCCTCATGGTTAAAGAGTTTGCTCGTCCTGCTGAAGTGAGTGAGTGAGTGAGTTGGGTTTAACGCCACTTTTAACAATATTCCAGTTATATCACGGCGTGTCAGCTTAATGTAGGAGGAAAGCCCGAAGTGATGCAGGTCTCAGACATTTACCACTTCGATGAAACCCACGAGCACGGGTATGGTGCTGACAAACCTAGAAACATAATCGGGGCGAGCCGGGACTCGAACCCACAATCATAGGTTTCTGGCGTGCCCAAGGGACGCAACTCTGCACAGCGAGTCGCGGCGCCTTAGACGACTGGGCCACCCGTGCCCCCCTGTCCTGCTGAAGACCCGGGTTCGATTCCCAACATGGGTACAATGTGTGAAGCCCATTTCTGGTGTCCCCAGCATGACATAGCTGGAATATTGCTCAAAGCGGCGTAAAACCACACCTACACACAGCATGACGAGTGAACACCTTAACCCCTGGCCACCCTTGTGCCATGGAATGTTGGATACTAACACTACCTTCAATCTGAAAACTGCATCTCAGTACGCTTGTATCCACTAAACGACAATAGGACAAGAGTTAGTTGAGCAAGCTCCACAACTACAGCACATGAGTATCCCTGTGTGTGACTCACCACCTGTTGTTGCTTCTTCTTCATCCCTGCTTCTGTTTCCTTCGTCTTTTCAATAAACAGTTTGTCCAGGTAGCCTCCCTTCATCCAGCCATTGAACAATGTCTTTCCATAGTGGTAGCCCACATCCTGGGAAGAGACACATGGAAAATATGAGTGAGTGTATCTTTTCATCAAGGTATTTTTCATATACTGATTTTCGGACCCAAGTCTACAAAATTGAATTTAAAATTTCACTATTCAGGTTGTCCTTAACAATAAGACCTGCATCACATTGGGCTCTCCTCCCACATTCACTTTCTTAGGCAATCCAATTAAAATTTTACTTTGTCTGATTACTCATTAATCTTATGTCAGCATGGATAAATTTTGCATTTTACGACACCAACTCTAATTCCACAAAAATAATCTCCCACATGTGACGCCATGTGTAGACCACGGCAGGACATCAACCAAGTCACCAGGTCAGACCACCCAATCTATTTGGACTATTTGGTTACAAGCAGCATAGGTTGCTGGGGACCAATTGTAACTGGGAATCCCCACAGGGTTGCCATGAATGAATCGTAAAGGAACACCAACTCACTGAGATCTCATCATAGCTGCCAAATTGAAGAGTACCATACTTGTCAATGGGAGGCCTCATGTATTCACAGTAGTCGCTGCTCTTGACCAAGTCAAGTTGTCGCACACATGACACGTACGCCAGCCGGGACTGGATCTCCGTCATGTCCAGAACCTGAACACAGGAAAGAAAACGGAGTCACAAAATGTCTATGTCATAGTGTTACAGGTATAGAACGTACTGGCTATTCACTGAGGCTAAAAAGTTTTACAAACCTGTAGAGGTTATGAATTCTCTGATGAAATCCTTCCTGGGGGCACTAATTGCATTTTCCTTGCTCAAGAAAATCTACATGACATAGTTGTAACCATTTTCCTTAATAAAAAATGTTACCACACAAAAAAACTTCGTTTTTGTATGATATACGACCACCCTTACGGGGCCTCACCCCCAACGGCGCCTCACGCCAGGGGGAGCAACTCTCACCCAAATCACTTTCCTTATGTCAAATACTGACGGAATGTGGGGAGGTGGGTGGCCGTGCCCCAAGGAGGATTTCATCAGAGAGTTCATAACCTCTACAAGGTTGTAAAATTCTCTTTCTGATTAAATCCTCCTTGGGGCACTTATTGCATCAAGACAGACTCCCAAAGATAATCTAGGAAGTGGCATCCGTCAGCAACAGGCGTAAATAAATACATCGTATTTGATTATTCAACAGAATAAAATATTGAGTTCAATAAATGGAACCAACCTTATCGTGAGGCACCACCGTCGAAAGGCGGGGGCTAGAGACAGGGCATGGTCGACCATATATTATGATAAAGCCTGTTTTTGCGGCTTGTCATAAGTTGAGAACTCGAAACACCTCCCACCCCCCCACACTTTTTTTGAACAAGTGATATAGGGGCGTAGATCATGAGAGACCATAACCAGCGCTGAGCTAGGCCAGAGGGTCCCCGAGGATCGAAGGAGTGCGTGCGCAAAATACGAGTATTATCAAGTAGTAAGGACTGATATTTATCGACCGCAGAAGATAAAATCCGGACCATTACTGAGCAGTATAACCGGAAGACTGTCTAAAATCTCGAATGCTCAATCAGCTAGAGATTAGAACTTTGCCCAGTTTGGAGAACTGACTGACCAAACCGAGTACGCTCGCTTGAGTGTTTGTCGAGTTGGTAAGGTTTGATGAATCGTGCTCGGCTGGCTCCAAATAGCCGCGGAGCAGATCTGCTCAATGGGCAGAGCCGCGGCGTACGCTTTTGACGCAGCCACTGCTCTAACCTAATGAGCCTTCAACCTGGTAGGGGGGTCCCTGCCTGTATGCGTATACGCTGTACAAATGGTTGAAACTATTCACCTCGAGATAGATTGTTTACTCGCAGGTGAGCCAACCTTCCTACCGCCGTAACAGCAAAATAGTTGGTTATCCTTACGGACACCCATATTTCTGCTGATATAGGCCTTGAGAGTCGTGCGGACATCCAAGACATGTCTTGCAGTGGTCCCCGACGAGGAAGGCTGTGAAAGAGCAGGTAGCTCAATAGGAGCCGTTCACGTGGAATTGTGTGCAACCCT
Source organism: Haliotis cracherodii (assembly GCF_022045235.1). NCBI lineage: Eukaryota > Metazoa > Mollusca > Gastropoda > Lepetellida > Haliotidae > Haliotis > Haliotis cracherodii. The sequence goes on along the minus strand of NW_027266268.1, from coordinate 35,580,074 downwards.
AGGACGGTAAGAGTCTGGTAGTCGAAAACTGACTCTGTCCCGGTGATATTTATCGACCGCATGGAAGACAGTTATTTCGGGATCGGCTGACATAACACGAATGTCGCCTACCCGTCTGCCGGACGTAACCACCACAAGGAACGCCGTCTCCCAGCTCAACAGCTGAAGAGATAGAGACGACAGATCCCGAAAGGAAGGACCGGACAGCCATTCGAGAATGATTGACAAGTCCCAAGGGGGACTGATCCGCCGGACTGGCGGTCGGATCCTGTCCACACCTGCTAAAAAGCGCTGCACTAATGAGTGTGCACCAAGAAGTGCCCCGTTGACAGGGACGTGAAAAGCTGCGATAGCTGTAGAGTACCCTCAAACTGTTGATGCGGCCAGGCCGTCATCTAGTCGCGACTGGAGAAACTCAAGCACGGATACGAGATCTGCAGAAAAAAGATCTGCAATCCCTCTATCAACACACCAGGGCGCATAGCAGGCCTATCTATCGTACTGAACGTTTGTTGAATCCCTCCGCAAAGCCAGTATTGTGTCTGCCACGCGTGCAGGAATACCACTCTTCTGGAGGCGATTCCTGACAATGGCCAAGCCACCCACTGAATCCTGGGATTCAGGTGGAGGGCCCCGTTCTGGAATAGGAGGTCCGGTCATAAAGGTAATATAACAGGCGGCTGAGCCAGAACCCTGAGTATTACTGGAAACCCACTCTTCGCCGACTAAAGAGGTGCCAGGAGCACAATTAGTCGCGCAGACTGAGTGCCTAGCTGAGACAGGACCTAGGAAATCAGAGATACTGGGGGGAATGCCCACAGAACTGTCCGTCCAATCTAGCAGGAAGGCGTCCGGTGCCACCGACCTCGGGTCGTGGACTCGGGAGCAGAACGTTGGTGTCTGGTGATTTAACCCAGACGCAAACAGATCCACCTGTAACGGCCTGTATAACAGGGAGAAAATCCCGAATATCCCCGGGTCGAGCCTCCACTCGTGAGGAGCGAGGATCCGGCGAGACAGAGCGTCCGCACGGAGGTTGTCCACCCCCGGGAGATAAACAGGTACCACCCTGGTATTGTGAGAGTCGCACTATAGTAGGAACTGCCACGTCTTTCGTCGTTTCTAAGCGACGGAGACGCCGTTCCCCCCTGCTTCCGGATGTAAGTCATTGCCGTTTGGTTGTCCATCTCTAGACGAACCACTTGGCCACGAAGAAGATCCGGGAAGCGTTGAAACACCAACCTGACCACTCTCAGTTCTAGCACATTGATATGCAGTTTGATCTCCTGCTGGGACCATAGTCCCGAGGCAGTGTGATCATTCAGAACGCCTCCCCAGCCGGAGAGTGACGCGTCTGTTTGAACTGTGAGAGAGGGAACGGAAGTGTCGAGGGGGAGCCCCCGGGACAGATTCCCGACCTCGGTCCACCACTGGAGGTGTGTAATGAGCCACTACGGAGTCTCGAGCACAGTCTCGAGATCTTCCGAGTTAGCCACTAGGAAGACTAGATTCTGAGTAGGGCTCAGATCTGACTTTCTTGAGATTGACCATCCACCCTAGAGTGATCAGAATATCTATCACTTGTTGTGTAGCTATCTGACTCAGGGATTGCAATAGAGCTCTTAGTAACAAGTCGTCTAGGTACGGATGGCAGAACCGACCTTTTGACCTGGCCACTTGGGCGGGAATCAACATCAGCTTGGTGAACCCCCTCGGGGCCATGGAGATCCCGAATGGTAGAACCCTGAACTGATAACACCTCCCGTCTAAAGAAAACCTCAGGTATTTCTTGAACTCGGGGTGTATTGGTATGTGGAGATAGGCGTATTTTAGTCTATTGACGTTAGCCATTCTCCTGTCTCGACAGTTGAGATCACTGTTTGGTGACTAGTAAACAAGTCGAGTAGAAGCCCTCGCTTTCCTGTCCCTCGGGACCCGGTTCGATCGCACCTTTCATAAGAAGTGCGTCGACCTCGGCACGGAGGAATTCCGCCTTCTCTCGGGTAGCAGGCACCGGAGTGTGCTTTATCCCGGAGAAGGGGAGGGGCGGATGATGTTTCCACCGAGGCAAATGGCCATCCCTTAAAATGGACGGGGTCCGGGGATTGTGATGTAACTGTCTCCCATTCCTTCAGGAATAGAGCCAGTCGGCCGCCTACAGGGACATCCGGCTGGAGGCAGTTGACCCCGGGTGTCAGCAGTTCGATAACTTGCGACTGTGGGTTCACCCGGGGCTCTTCGGGCGCTAATGGGAACCCATCGTTCCCAGCCCCGCGAAAAAGCTGTTGGCCTCGACCAGCTGCCTTGCCCCGGCCCGTGCCTCTCTTGCTCCTCCCGGCGCCCTTATACCTGAAGGAAGCGGCGGCTTCCAAGCAGGTGTGGACGTCTGACCCGTGCGTTAGCGTAGGAGGGGACAATTTGAGAGGCCCGCTTACGCAGTTTTAACGCTTGGTACCTCCAACAAGGCCTTTTGAGTCTCTGATGGAAGTATGCAATTGAGCGGCCTCTCGGACCACCTGCTGAGCCCCAGGGAAGAGGGCGGCACCCTCTTATACGGCAAAGCAAGTAGGTCTTGGCGTGTGTAAGTCAAGTATTTACATACCGACATCCACCGCCTGCGCATGCCCATAACAGCGCACATCATCTGCGAGGCACAGCTACGAATAGCGTCCCGCGTAAGATAACTGAACTTCCGTTAGTTGCACGGCCAACTCCGAAGAGTCGGCCGGCCCCTCTCCCGCTAACTCCCTCTGTACAGCCGACAGATACGCGGAGTGTACGGACACACGGAGCTGTTGGCATGCATTATGATATTGCTCCTCGAAGCATAAGTAAGCAGCCTTCAACTCCGCACTGCACGCGGGAAAGGGGGGCAACCGCCGGCCCTGCTTGACCTTAGTCAAGTTGGGTGTCTCCGACTCTGGCATGGGCGCAGCCACCTGAGGCAGTACCTGGACAATCCTGTCCCGCACGTGCCTCTGCACCCGGCCCGAGGCCTGGTGCCGAGGTGCCGAGGTGCCAGAGGTTCAAGGGAACCCACCTGGCACCGGGCTAGGTATCCACTAGTGGAAGCCTCGGCCCCGGAAGAGGCGTCTGGCTCGCTAGGGAAAATTGTGCGTCGGTAGTGCACGGGCTGGCGCCCGCCACCACTACGCTGGGGAGCGACCTCGAGCCAGAGCCGAAGCTCGGTCTCGGATCGTCCCCGAGACAAAGGGAACCAACCTGGCTCCGGGCTAGGTATCCACTAGTGGAAGCCTCGGCCTCAGAAGAGGCGCCTGGCTCCGCTAGGGAAAATTGTGCATCGGTAGTGCACGGGCCAGCGCCCGCCATCACTCCGCTGGGGAGCGACCTCGAGCCGGAGCCGAAGCCCGGTCTCGGATCGTCCCCGAGACCAAATGGCCTGCCTCGGCCGATGCCGGGCATAACACAGATCTCGAAGCTACCGATCACAGATCTACCCCCGCCTTTAATAGACCTCTTTAAAGTGGACAAGTCAACTTGTCTCTTTTGGGGGGTAAAGGCAATGTCCTCCGCCAGACATATTAGGCAGCGTTCGTGCCTGTCTTAGAACAACCCGTACACAGTTTGAAGGTCTTTGTAAACAAGACCGTAATTTCTGAGGTGGGCGGGAAGGGTATTAACGTGTATCAGTGCGATATAAAGATCGGAAAGATACGTGCATAAATTGTGAAACTAGAAGCAAAGGCGTAATGTAGAATGCGATTTGTAACGCGATACTAATAGCCAATGTCGTAGTATAATTATAACACCAAAGGGGCGTGTTACGCGCTAAGGTGTAAAACCCGTAAAAAAGGTAAGTGTAGTTTATAAATTAACACACCACCTTGGGTTTTGTAAAGGAAAAAATTGTAGACCAATGCTGTATGATATAACAAAACCCCAAGCCGTTTCTTAATGGCCTTGGTGTTACATGTATCAGCCCGTGGAACTACAATATGGACGCCATTACGGCCACTTGAATTCAAAGGTACCGTGCACGTGGCGTTAATTACAACTCTATAACTTCACAATGCGAGGTATTACGCCTTTGCAATGAAAGAAATGTACCATACATACAGTTTGGTTAGCCATGGTTCTTGTCGAACGATAGATTTCTCTTATTTTGTCTTGTGTGAAAAATCAACACGTCTGTCTCTTACAGATGATATAAGGAAAAGTGATTTGGGTGAGAGTTGCTCCCCCTGGTGTGAGGCGCCGTTGGGGGTGAGGCCCCGCAAGGGTGGTCGTATATCATACAAAAACGAAGTTTTTTGTGTGGTAACATTTTTTATTAAGGAAAATGGTTACAACTATGTCATGTAGATTTTCTTGAGCAAGGAAAATGCAATAAGTGCCCCAAGGAGGATTTAATCAGAAAGAGAATAATAAGTCTTTGTTCTCAGTTACTCAGTTCATTAAGTTCACTGCATGTCACAAAAAAAATCCTTAAATATTCCAACTACGACGCCAGTCAAAAACAAGTATACCAAAACTTTACTCGTCAAGGAATAAATTTTGTAGGGAGGCCCTTTCCAGGTTCATTGTACACAACTGTTCATTTGGCTACATGATTAGTAGCCTTCCCCCCAACCACACACCCCCAAAACGAAAACCTACAAAAAAACACAACGCCCGCCCACACTATATTTTCAAAAACATTTCCTAAGAACCAATTCTTTTATTGTTTTAAGCCTTAATCATTACCTCATTGTTGAAATAGAATGGATGAAGATAAGTTTTTTAAGTCTTATACAGAACAACTTGAACATTTGAAACTGAAGCAAATGCCTATATCAATTTACCAATGGGTGATCAAGAAATCACTATGTGATCTGAGATGCCTCTTCTTCTCACACAGGCAATATCTCCAGCAGGTGTCAGTATTGGATAAGAATTCCAGTTACATGACAACAATCCATGTCCTGTTGCTACTCCCTTAATGCATGGCTCTACTTGGACCAAGTTGAGGTGAAATGTGGTTTAATGTTGCCTTCAAAATTATAGCACTGCTTAAGCGACGAGCATGCATGTGTGAGTGTGGCTGATTGTACTGGTCTTGACTTATGCCAGCTCTATAGTGCACATGCTAAGCCACTGAGATACCATGCCACAGTTTGACATGGATAGCCGATTCAAATACAGTATATGACTCCCAGCCGAATACATGTAGTCCTTGTTTTGGCCCCTTAATGCTGAGCGTAACCAGGGTTACAACAAGTACCATCTTTTAAGGTCTTTCAGTATGATGTGGCCGGGGATAAAATCATCTCTCCAAGCACAAGCTCTATCCACTAGACCATGGAGATGGCTTTAATTGCACTAATATAACGGTGATAATGGTAAGTGCTAACCTTCATCTCCACACATGCAGCGTGGGTTGAATTATGCTCTCTTGGAAACTGATTCCATAAAATAAACACCCATACTTTCACCAGTGTGATATATTTAAAAAACACCTCTAATCTTTATTTTTATAAGGGTTGTCACAGACATGCCCCAACCATAATACTGAATTTCACACTGGAAACTGATGCCGACAAAACTTACCTTGACATTCTCTGTCCATGGATTCCAACGTTTCCATAGCAACCACCATCCTGAGACCTGATCGCCATAGTTGAGGAAGTTGGACTCCTCCTCACTGCCGACATCCAGGGCCAGGATTGTCTGGGCCCCGAACGCCCTCATCACATCAGCTGAAGGAACACACGTTTTTACATTAATACCTACTGAAGCACCAAAAATCATTGAAATCAATTCTTACATACCACAGCTCCGCTCCACAAAGCGATCTTAGCGTTTGATGATCGTAAGCCTTTGTTAAAATATGTGAGTTACGATCACCTTAGCGCTAAGACTGTTTTGGCGGACCGGAGCATAATAAGGCAATTCTGGGATTCCAATCTAGGAACTCCTATCCAGGAAGTTGGGATTTCTGCCATGAGTGGTATTTTCTGATACAGCCTGGAAAAAGAACTGTTCCTTTTTAAAGACAACATTTGTTTGTTTACCTGGTACGTTGTTGACGTATCCTCCATCCAGCAGGTGGTGACCGTCCATAGGGTCACACATGGGCGGCAGGTAGCCGGACAGTGACATGGATGCTCGCACATACCGCCACAAACTACCTGTACACACACACAACATACACATCTGTAGTCAAGGCATTATATTGGAAATTATACAATATTAGCTAAGTAGACTTTATTTCTGATTTTAGACCCTCATTATCCCAGATAATACAAACTGTCCCACTTCAGGGCGAGAATCTCTGCATCATGTGGATATTGGGAAGCCACATTATTTCTGCAGACCAACTCTCAACCCTGTGGTCACGATATGGCTGCAATATTGCCGATGTGACTTAAAATTTTAACTCACTCACTCACTCACTCAACCCTGTGTGAACTTGTTACAGGTTGATGCCCACCATGTCGACCACTGGTTCATCCTGGCAGAATTTGATTCACAGTATCGTGTTTTTTCAGCCAAAAACTTAATGGCTTGCATCTCTGGGTAATAGTCTCATAAAATGAGGAGACGCTTGGACCAACTCTTCTCCTGCCATCACAGATGTCGAACAGAGTTGTGGAGGAGACACTGACCTGTAGTGTGTATCCTCATGCTAGAGTTGGAGATGTCGGTGGTCACACAGAAGTACGGCAGCCACAAGTCCTCCACCTGCCTGTCCTTGAACACCTGCTCGATACATCGGTTGAAAGCACCACCTGTCAACATGGTGAATATACATTGATTGAAAGCACCATCTGTCAATATGGTAAATACACATCGGTTGAAGGCTCACCAATCAATATGGTAAATACATAGGTTGAAAGCACTGGTAGACAACACGGTAAATATGAATTTGTTCAAAGCACTGCTGGACAACATGGTAAATACGCAATGATTGAAAGCACTGCCTGTCAACATGGTAAATATATTTCGGTTGAAAGCACTGCCTGTCAACATGGTAAATAAACATTGGTTGAAAGCACAACCTGTCAACATGGTAAATATATTTCGGTTGAAAGCACTGCCTGTCAACATGGTAAATAAACATTGGTTGAAAGCACAACCTGTCAACATGGTAAATATATTTCGGTTGAAAGCATTGCATGTCAACGTGGTAAATAAACATTGGTTGAAAGCACTACCTGTCAACATGGTAAATACACATCAGTTAAAGGCACCACCTGTCAACAGGGTAAATACACCTCAGTTGAAGGCACTGGCTGTCAACATGGTAAATACAGATCGGTTGAAGGCACTGGCTGTCAACATGGTAAATACAGATCGGTTGAAGGCACTGGCTGTCAACATGGTAAATACACATCGGTTGAAGGCACTGGCTGTCAACATGGTAAATACACATCAGTTGAGGGCACTGGCTGTCAACATGGTAAATACACCTCGGTTGAAGGCACTGGCTGTCAACATGGTAAATACACATCGGTTGAAGGCACTGGCTGTCAACATGGTAAATACACATCGGTTGAAGGCACTGGCTGTCAACATGGTAAATACACATCAGTTGAAGGCACTGGCTGTCAACATGGTAAATACAGATCGGTTGAAGGCACTGGCTGTCAACATGGTAAATACACATCAGTTGAAGGCACTGGCTGTCAACATGGTAAATACACAAATCGGTTGAAGGCACTGGCTGTCAACATGGTAAATATACACTATTTTAGAACACAAACTGTCAACTGTCTACAATTTATCTCGCTGACTACAATCTATCCAGTTGAATCTCACCTGTAAACATGGAGGTAACTGGGTATGTCAGATCAATAATTTTCTTCCAGAGAGATGTCATGTCCTGTGTAATAAAAAAAAATTATAGCAGGACTGGGACGGGCGACTCTGGGACTTGGTGGGCCCTGTGGTTAGTCACAAGATTTACTGGTTAATGACAATAAAACTCCATAGTTACAATACTGTCACTAATGTTCACTATGCACATATTCCTTCTGACTTTTACATGTTTGAGTAAGGATAAAGCATACATACTAATAGCATGGACTTATTTACAAACAAAATACTGGTATTCTATGCATATCACAGGGACTAATTTACTAAGTACTGGCATTCTATGCCTATACCTACACACAGCATGGACTAATTTACAAACAAAATACTGGTATCCTTTTCCCATACCTACTTGCAGCATGGACTTCCTCTCATTATTTTAGAACAGTACACCTTTTTCACAACATGGCAATCTACAGACCCCAGCAAACGGTAGATGTGGTAGACACTGACATCATGTCAAATAAATCAAAGGAATTAGATAATCTTATGTTTCAGAGGGGTATATCATTTTTCAATGATATTGAAGGTTTTATATACAATCTGAGCTGTCATAAATGCGGTGAAATACAGAACTTTCCCAATAGTCACAATGACATCATAAGAACCCAAGCCCAGGTTATTGACAGACTCCGATCAATTAAGCACCGATTATCATTAGTCTGTGTCAGAGAATAGTGAGCAATGCCATATCAGCAATTCTTGCTGCTGTTTATGGTCAGTCTTGGCTGGCAAGCACTCAACATCTACCAAGTTCTCAACTCTTTGATGACCAGGTCCTGTTTAACCGGTATGTCCCCTATTAACAATAATAACAAGGAAATGGATTCACAATATGTAAGAACTGCACTGAAGTAAACGATCACTATGTTGTTGATACCAGCCAACGACACATCTCCACCATACAGTGACACAACTCACCATTGACCACTCTCTGCCTCGCTGAGTGAAGCGAGTGTAGTTCTGCTCTTCACACCAGAGGGCGCCGATGAAGGACCCCATACTCGTCCCCCCGACCATGTCAATGGGGATACCCGCTTCTGTGATCGCCTTGATCATACCAACGTGAGACAGTCCTCTGTGGGTAGAACACATTCAGCAGTTCATACTAACCTTCAATGATTCATATTTACAGGTAATTGTGTAAACTTAACTAATGACATAGATTATGTAAATGTGCAAGCATTTCCTTATATTACACAGCCCCCTGGTCAGTTCATCCCCTCCACTCATCTCCCTTCTTCTTACCGAGCCCTACTCCACCTTTCTCACTTCCTGGCCCTTCCTTGGCTGTGCAGCTCTCTCCCTTATCATCTAGCTGCTCTCCCAGCAATATTGCCCTTCTTTCTCCTCCCTCCCCCCCACTCACACTCTCACCTAGCTCCTCCCTCACCTCTTTAATCCCCCACCCCCACTCCCTCCTGGCTCCCCCTCACCTCTTTAATCTACCCCACCCACACTCCCACCTGGCTCCTCCTTCATCTTTTTAATCCACCCCACCCCCACCACCCTTCCCTCATGTCTCCTTCTTCACTCTTTAATCCCGCCCCCCACTCTCACCTGGCTCCTCCTTCGCCTCTTTAATCCTCCTACTCTCAAATGGCTCCTCCCTCACCTCTTAACCCCCATCCATTGTCACCTGGCTCCTTCCTCTCCTCTTAACCCCCTCCCATTCTCACACGGCTCCTCCCTCACCTCTTTATCTCTCCCATTGTCACCTGGCTCTTCCCTCACCTCTTTATGCCTCCCATTCTCACCTGGCTCTTCCCTCACCTCTTAACCCCCTCCCATTCTCACCTGGCACCTCCTTCACCTCTTTAAGCCTCCCATTCTCACCTGGCTCTTCCCTCACCTCTTAACCCCCTCCCATTCTCACCTGGCACCTCCTTCACCTCTTTATGCCTCCCATTCTCACCTGGCTCTTCCCTCACCTCTTAACCCCCTCCCATTGTCACCTGGCTCTTCCCTCACCTCTTAACCCCCTCCCATTCTCACCTGGCTACTCCCTCACATCTTTATCCCTCCCATTCTCACCTGTCTCTTCCCTCACCTCTTAACCCCCTCCCATTCTCACCTGGCTACTCCCTCACATCTTTATCCCTCCCATTGTCAGATGGCTCCTCCCTCTCCTCTTAACCCAATTCCATTCTCACCTGGCTCTTCCCTCACCTCTTTATCCCTCCCATTCTTACCTGGCTCCTCCCTCACCTCTTTATCCCTCCCATTCTCGCCTGAGTTCTCCCTCACTTCTTTATCCCTCCCATTCTCACCTGGCTTCTCCCTCACTTCTTAAACCCCTCCCATTCTCACCTGGCTCCTGCCTCCCTTCTTAAGCCCCTCCCATTCTCACCTGGCTCCTCCCTCACCTCCTTATCCCACCAATTCTCACCTGGTTCCTCCCCGACCTCTCGAAACCACCCCTTTCTCACCTGGCTCCTCCCCCGCCCAGTACCAGGCCAATGGATGTTCCTGTGAGATAGCGAGCCAGCCTGGAGAAGTCCTTCTGGCGGTGTGGCGGTTTCTCAAACAGTTTGCTATACATATCAAGCTGAAACAAACCAGTGAGTGGCATCTTGAATTCCTCCAGAATACAATAAACACTCAGCCTTCATTACAAGTTCACAGTACCTGAAGTCAAAATTTATACAAGATACTTCATAAGCAGTATTCAGTATATTCGTTTGCAAAAACTAACAAAGAAGGACAGCCATGAGATGTTTGTTTAAGAACACTGTATACTGACAAATTTCACTTTCACAATTTCACAAGAGATCTTGTTGCAGTCCTCAAGCTCACAAGATAGACATGCTAGAAGTAGTCATTTCTGCATTATCATTTTAGATTTTAATGTGAACATACAGCTTCTATTAGCCACGAATACCAGACCAATTAATGTTTTTTCCATAACATTGGGCATGTGGTTAATGTCAGGGACACATTTTACAAGTGATGTATGTACTTACTCTCTTTTGAAGAGGTTTTTTACTGAAGACCCGGGGTGGACAGCGGATGTGATGATGATGAGAGCACCAGTCTCGAGCGTTGAGCCAGTCCGCCGTCCGCCGCGGCGTCTCTGCATCCTCCCTGTGGAGCAACACCAACTCCTTCTGGGCCCTGATAGCGATACCCTCTAGCTCCTTCTCAACCTGGCAACATAGAAGAGTCAGGAGGATAGTCATTGCCATGGAAATATACACCAGCCTACCAGGAGCCCCAGTAAGTTTCCATTCTGTTTGAATTAGGGGTGGAACTTTTCACCAAAAGTCAGTTCGTCGTTACTAACCATATGCATGATCTTTAACCATATAATTTCCAATCCAAGTTTTCAACATTACCGGAAACATGTGAAACATTAGTCTTGTCAGTTGTAGTGGAAAAGAGCATGGAGTGTGACGTTTCTGATTGTGAGGTGGTGGTGTTTAAGCGGAATCAAACTTGAATGAACTGTTGTGCCATAAGTACTGATTCGTTGGGTCATGTATCAGTACAAAACAATACACATATATCTAAGTGGGCATGTAAAATCATATGAAAATTAATTGTAGTATTTTCTGCTGCTATGTACAACTTTTTATTTAAGTCGAGTTTAATAAATTAGCTTTGGTTTGGCATCTATGCATTCCCTTTGAAGATGGAATATGTCTCCCAGCATAGTTATTAACATGTCGAGGTGTCATGCATTTTGTATCATATTGTGACCCTGCTATGAAGACATGTATAAAATCAGTGTATCATTTCAATTCAAAGTCTGGAGGTGAGGTGATGTGGGGTTTAATATCATGTCCAATATTACTGCACTTAAACAGCGACGTGTTTATGTGTGTGTGTGTGTGTGTGTGTGGCTGCTTATAGTGCTAGCCCACTGAGATACCAAGCCGCAGCTTAACATGAATACCCAACACACAGAACTGACCAGTCCTTGTTTCAGCCCCTTAATGCCAAGCGCAAGACAGGGTAACAACAAGCCCCATCTTATAATGTCTTTTGCTACGATGCGCCCGTGGATCGAACCCAGATCTTCCGCTCGAGGCAGTCTCTAAGTGTTGAACTGCCATGGGGAGGTTCTATCTGATGCAATCATCAATAAGCTTGTGTTGTGGGTTTTATTTCTAAAAATCAATTCCTGATGACTGTTGGTACATAATGCTCTGGCCAACTGATCATTGTGAAACATGTGTGCGCTGCGATGTGACTGGTTCAAATACGTGAACAAATGGGATTTGAAGTCTGGAAATCCTCGGGATTATTCAGTGAAATACCCGACCTCTAAAATATATGCTTGATAAATATTTGGTGTCATTAAAAATATACATTCTTTGCTATCTTGTTACAGATAAATGTAACAAATGTATCGGATTGTGATACCAAGTTGACATCAACAACACTATCCATTATGGAATACACAAACTATGTCACTGGTCACTCACGGTGCCCACGGTGTGGTCATGGTCAGCCTGAGCCACAATGAGGATGCAGTCGGCCTGCCTGATGCAGTTCTTGGTCCACCTGGTCATGGTGTAGTCACACTGGTACAGCACCATGCGGTGGATGTCCTCCTGCTGCCCCAGCCAGCTGAACAGGCGGAACTCGTTCACACTGAAAACACCACACAGTCAGGTCATCAGTCTTAGAACTGCATCGATTAATTATTGGTTTGTTGTTCAGCACTGCATTCATCAATATTACAGCTATATGATAGTGGCCTGTAAATAATCTAGTCTGGACCAGACCATTCAGTGATATTGTGAGCAATGATACACATTGTCAGGGAATAGTGACATGCAATCAACCACCGAGTCCAACTACCCAATCCATTTGTTTGTTTGTTGTTTGTTTAACGCTGCACTCTACCAAATTCTACCTATATGACCGGGGTCTGTAGATAATCAAGTGATTGATATCATGAGCATCGATCTACGCAATTGGGATATGATGACATGCATCAACCAAGACAGCGAGCCTGACCCTCCGACAAGCAGAGTTGCCTGTTATGGCAAGCATGGGCTGCTAAAGACCTATCCTAACCTGGATTGTCACAGGTCCGTGATCAATTTGGTTACAAGCTTCTAAATTAGGGAAATATTCAATCCCCATCAACTTCCAGTCACAATGCACCTAATAACCCTAATTACAATGCACATATTGACAATAAATCTTATCATATAGTTCCAGCTTGGCAACTCTCAAGAGTTGGGAACAAAATGTCTGATTGGGAATTGTTTTACAGCAGCCCTGGCAAAAACTTTTACAAACCTGTAGAGGTTATGAATTCTCTGATGAAATCCTCCTTGGGGCACTTATTGCATTTTCCTGGCTCAAGAAAATCTACATGACATAGTTGTAACCATTTTCCTTAATAAAAATTGTTACCACACAAAAAACTTTGTTTTTGTCTGATATACGTCCACCCTTATGGTGCCTCACCCTCCACGGCGCGTCACGCCAAGGGAAGCAACTCTCACCCAAATCACTTTCCATATGTCTAATGCTGACGGAATGTGGGGAGGCGGGTGGCCGTGCCCCAAGGAGGATTTCATCAGAGAATTCATAACCTCTACAGGTTTGTAAAATTCTCTTTCAGATTAAATCCTCCTTGGGGCACTTATTGCATCAAGATAGACTCCTAAAGATAATCTAGGAAGTGGCATCCGTCAGCAACAAGCGTGCATAAATACATCGTATTTTGATTATTTCAATGAATAAACAAGAGTTCAATAAATGGAACCAACCTTATCGTGAGGCACCACCGTCGAAAGGCGGGGGCTGGAGACAGGGCGTTATCGACCATACACCATGAAAAGAGCCATTCTTTGTGGCTTATCATATCGAGAACTCGAGACACACACACCCCCCACCCCCCACACTTTTTTTGAACAAGTGATATTGGGGCACAGATCACGAGAGCCTATAAACCCGCACAGAGCTAGGCCAGAGGGTCCCCGTAATCGAAGGAGTGCATGTGCAAATACGATGATTATCGAGTGGTAATGGCTGGTATTGTATCGACCGTAGAAGATAAAATCCGGACCGTTACTGAGCAGTGTTATAACCGGTCCGGGCGGTCTAAAATCTCGAAGGCTCAATCGGCTAGAGATGTAGAACTTTGCCCAGTTCGGAGAACTGACTGACCAAACCGAGCACGCTCGCTTGAGTGTTTGTCGAGTTGGTAATGTTTGATGAACGTGCTCGGCTGGCTCCAAATAGCCGCGGAGCAGATCTCCTCAATGGGCAGAGCCGCGGCATACGCTTGTGTCGTAGCCACTGCTCTAACCGAATGAGCCTTCAACTTGGTAGGGGGGTCCCTGCCTTGAAGTGTGTACGCCGTACATATAGTAGAGACTATCCACCTGGAGATTGTTTGTTTGCTCGCAGGTGAGCCAGCCTTCCTACCGCCATAACAGCAAAATAGTTGATTATCCTTACGGATACCCTTAGTTCTGCTGATATAGGACTTAAGGGTCCTGCGGACATCCAAGACATGAGCATGTCTTGTAGTGGTCCCCGACGAAGAAGGCTGTGAAAGAGCAGGTAGCTCAATAGGAGCCGTCACGTGGAAGGCGTGTGCGACCTTAGGACGGTAAGAGTCCGGCAGGCGAATACTGACCCTGTCCCGGTGAAAGACAGTTAGTTCGGGATCGGCTGACATTGCGTGAATGTCGCCTACCCGTCTGCCGGACGTTACCGCCACAAGGAACGCCGTCTTCCAGCTCAACAGCTGAAGAGAGAGAGACGACAGATCCCGAAAGGAAGGACCGGACAGCCAATCAAGAACGATTGACAATTCCCAAGGGGGACTGATCCGCCGGACAGGCGGTCGGATCCTGTCCACACCTGCTAAAAAACGCTGCACTAATGGGTGCGCACCCAAAAGTGCCCCGTCGACGGGGACGTGAAAGGCAGCGATAGCTGTAGAGTACCCCCGGACTGTCGATGCGGCCAGGCCGACATCTAGTCGCGACTGGAGGAACTCAAGTACGGCTACGAGATCTGCAGAAAAGGGATCTGCAATCCCTCTATCGACACACCAGCGCGCATAGCAGGCCCATCTATCCTCGTACTGAACGTTTGTCGAATCCCTCCGCGAAGCCAGTATTGTGTCTGCAACTCGTGCAGGAATACCGCTCTCCTGGAGGCGATTCCGGACAGTGGCCAAGCCACCCACTGAATCCTGGGATTCGGGTGGAGGGCCTCGTTCTGGGATAGGAGGTCCGGTCGTAAAGGTAATAGAACAGGAGGCTGAGCCAGAAACCTGAGTATGACTGGAAACCAACTCTGCGCCGACCAAAGGGGTGCCAGGAGCACAAGTAGTCGCGCAGGCTGAGTGGCTAGCTGAGACAGGACCTTGGAAATCAGAGGTACTGGGGGGAATGCCCACAGAATTCTGTCCGTCCAATCTAGCTGGAAGGCGTCCGGTGCCACCGACCTCGGGTCGGGGACTCGGGAGCAGAACGTTGGTGTCTGGTGATTCACCCCAGACGCAAACAGATCCACCTGGAACGACCCGTATAACTGGGAGATAATCCCGAATATCCCCGGGTCGAGCCTCCACTCGTGAGGAGCGAGGATCCGGCGAGACAGAGCGTCCGCACGGACGTTGTCTACCCCCGGGAGATAAACAGGTAGCACCCTGATAACGTGTGAGTCGCACCATAGGAGGAACTGCCACGTCTCTTGGAGAAGCGACGGAGACACCGTTCCCCCCTGCTTCCGGATGTAAGTCATCGCCGTTTGGTTGTCCATCTCTAGACGCACCACTTGGCCACGAAGCAGATCCAGGAAGCGTTGGAACACCAACCTGACCGCTCTCAGTTCTAGCACATTGATATGCAGTTTGATCTCCTGCTGGGACCATAGTCCCGAGGCAGTGTGATCGTTCAGAACGCCTCCCCAGCCGGAGAGTGACGCGTCTGTTTGAACTGTGAGAGACGGCACGGGAGTGTCGAGGGGGAGCCCCCGGGACAGATTCCCGACCTCGGTCCACCACTGAAGGTGTGCATTGAGCCACTGCGGAGTCTCGAGAACAGTCTCGAGATCTTCCGAGTTCACCCAAAGTCGACGGAGCGCTTGTTGAATGGGTCTCATTCTCAAGCGCGCCCGCCAAACCACATCCACTGTCGCCGCCATGTTGCCCAGTAACTGGAGCCATGTACGAGCAGTGTGACTGGCGGACAGAAGGAACTGGGAAGTAACACTTCTGACCTTGGTAATGCGATCTTGTGACAGAGATACAATTCCGCTCACCGTGTTGAAATTCGCCCCTAGGAAGACTAGATTCTGAGTAGGGCTCAGATCTGACTTCTTGAGATTGACTATCCACCCTAGAGTGATCAGAATATCTATCACTTGTTGTGTAGCTATCTGACTCAGGGATTGCGATAGAGCTCTTAGTAACCAGTCGTCGAGGTACGGATGGCAGAACCGACCTTTTGACCTGGCCACTTGGGCGGGAATCAACATCAGCTTGGTGAACACCCTCGGGGCCGTAGCGATCCCGAATGGTAGAACCCTGAACTGATAACACCTCCCGTCGAAAGAAAACCTGAGGTATTTCTTGAACTCGGGGTGTATGGGTACGTGGAGATAGGCGTCTTTTAGGTCTATTGACGTTAGCCATTCTCCGGTCTCGACAGCTGAGATCACCGAGCGCAGTGTCTCCATCCTGAAGGACGGTACCTCTATAAGTTTGTTCAGCCTTCTCAGATTGAGAATAGGCCTGAACCCTCCGTCTTTTTTGGTGACTAGGAAATATGTCGAGTAGAAGCCCTCGCTTTCCTGTCCCACGGGAACCGGTTCGATCGCAGCCTTCATAAGAAGTGCGTCGACCTCGGCACGGAGGAATTCCGCCCTCTCTAGGGTAGCAGGCACCGGAGTGTGCTTTATCCCGGAGAAGGGGGGCGGATGGTGTTTCCACCGAGGCAAATGGCCATCCCTTAGAGTGGACAGGGTCCAGGGATTGGATGTGACTGTCTCCCATTCCTGCAGGAATAGAGCCAGTCGGCCGCCTACGGGGACATCCGGCTTGAGGCAGTGGACCCCGGCTGTCGGCAGTTCGATAACATGCGACCGTGGGTCCGCCCGGGGCACTTCGGGCGCTAATGGGAACCCGATGGGTTCCCGGCCCCGCGAAAAGGCTGCTGGCCTCGACCAGCTGCCCTGCCCCGGCCCCTGCCTCTCTTGCTCCTCCCGGCGCCCTTACCTGAAGGAAGCGGCTGCTTCCAAGCAGGTGCAGACTTCTGACCCGGCGCATCAGCGTAGGAGGAAGCAAGTGGAGAGGTCCGCTTACGCGGTTTAACGCATGGTACCTCCAACAAGGCCTTAGAATCCTTGATGGAGGCATACAACTGTGCGGCCTCTCGGACCACCTGCTGAGCCCCAGGGAAGAGGGTGGCACCCATCTTATATGGCAAAGCAAGTAGATCCTGGCGTGTGGAAGCCGAGTATTTGGATACCGACATCCACAGCCTGCGCATGCCCATGACTGCGCACATCATCTGCGAGGCACAGCTACGAATAGCGTCCCTGGCAAGATGACTATGTACCTCCGTCAGTTGCGCGGCCAACTCCGAAGAGTCGGCCGGCCCCTCTCCCGCTAACTCCCTCTGTACGGCCGACAGATAAGCGGAGTGTACGGACACCCGGAGCTGCTGACATGCGTTACGATATTGCTCCTCGAAGCAAACGTAAGCAGCCTTCAGCTCCGTACCGCACGCGGGAAAGGGTGGCAACCGCCGGCCCTGCTTGACCTTAGCCAAGTTGGGGGTCGAAGACCCCCCCAGGGTAACGGAGGTCCAGACGCATTCGTCCACCACCGGTACCTCAAAATCACCATCCTCTGCTAACGGGTACCGCTTAATAAGTTCGGGCAGGTCGAACTTCCTGCGGGCACCCGACAACAGAGGATTGATAACTTCATGCACCAATGAGGACAGAATACGGAGCCGCACCTGGGGCGCCTTGCTCGGAGCAAAAGCGTCCCCCGGAAGGCGGAACTCAGTCGGATCCGACTGGGGCATAGGCGCAGCCACCTGAGGCAGTACCTGGACAATCTTGTCCCGTACATGCCTCAACGAGGAAACGAAGGAAAATGTTCCCGAGGTCTCCGAGTCGTCTCCCCCCTCCTCCATCCACTCCTCCTCTCTCGATTCCGAGCCGAAATTAATCGACTCTTCCCCGAGAGAAGAGGCAGACGAAGTCGGAAGGGGACGCCCGAAGGCCTGGGCCTTCGCATCCCCGGGCTGCACCCGGCCCGAAGCCGAGTCCCGGTCCCGAGGTGCCGGGGGTTCAAGGGAACCCACCTGGCTCTGGGCTAGCAATCCGCTAGAGGAAGCCTCGGCCTCGGAAGAGGCGTCTGGCTCCGCTAGGGAGAACTGTGCGTCGGTAGTGAACGGGCCAGTGCCCGCCACCCCTCCGCTGGGGAGCGACCTCGAGCCGGCGCCGAAGCCCGGTCTGAGATCGTCCCCGAGACCAAGTGGCCTGCCTCGGCCGACGCCGGGCATATCACAAGGTCTCGAAGCCGCGTCCGGCGCCGACAACGGGGAAGGCTCGGTCCGCATCTCCTCTCGGAGCTGAGACTTTACCTCCTCCATCATCGACGCCATCTGCGACCTCAACAAGGCAGAGATGTCTGCCAAAGACGGTGCAGGAGAGGGTGCAGTGATTGTGACGGGGACCCTAGAGCCTTCTCCCCCGGCCCCCGGGGAGGGAGCGGAGGAGACAGTCTCAGCTGCTTTTTTTCCCCTTCTTACTTTTTTAGATGGGGGGGGGGCGGTCTTTGCCGATCTAATGTCCACCCCCGCCTTCAATAGACCCTTAAAGTGTAAGAGGTCCACCTTCCTCTTTTTTTGCGCCCGTGGTGTAAATGCAACACAGATCGGGCATGACCCATCGTCATGCCCGTCTTCGGCCAAACACTTTATGCAAGTATCATGCCTGTCTTGGGGGGGAATCGAGGCCGAGCACCCCGTACACAGTTTGAAGGTCTGTAAAAAAGACCGTAATTTTTGAGTTTGGCGGGAAGGGTAATAAAGTGTATCAGTGCGATTGAAAGATCGGAAAGATACGTGCATAAATTGTGCAACTAGAAGCAAAGGCGTAATTTAGAATGCGATTGGTAACGCGATACTAACAGCCAATGTCGTAGTATAATTATAACACCAAAGTGGGCGTGTTACGCGCGAAGGTGTAAAAAACCCGTAAAAAAGGTAAGTGTAATTTAAAAATAAATAACACACCACCTTGGGTTTATTAAAGGAAAAGATTGTAGGCTAAAGCCCGATGATATAACATTAAAAAACCCAAGCCGTTTTTGATGGCCCTGGTGTTACATGTATCATACGTGGCACTACAAAATGGACGCTACTACGGCCTTTGTTTTCAAAGGTATCGTACACGTGTCACATAATTACAACTTTATAACTTCACAATGCGATGTATTACGCCTTTGCATGAAAGAAATGTACCATACATACAGTTTGGTCTGCCATGGTTCTTGTACGAACGATTATCTTGTACTTTGTTTTGTCTTGAAAAAACAGCACGTCTGTCTTAGTCAGATGACATAAGGAAAGTGATTTGGGTGAGAGTTGCTTCCCTTGGCGTGACGCGCCGTGGAGGGTGAGGCACCATAAGGGTGGACGTATATCAGACAAAAACAAAGTTTTTTGTGTGGTAACAATTTTTATTAAGGAAAATGGTTACAACTATGTCATGTAGATTTTCTTGAGCCAGGAAAATGCAATAAGTGCCCCAAGGAGGATTTAATCTGAAAGAGAATATTTAGATACATGTATCAAACAATCAGATCATGGGTACACTGAAGTTGACTCGCAAACATAAACAAGTCAAAATGAATGTGCGCATCGTCAGAAAAAAATGCGAACCTTAGCGACTTTATGGTATTTTAACCACTGACATATTGTGATTTTTGGTCATTATATATCACTTGACTAACCACAGGTCCGGGTAGTCCTGTGGGTACCCGGGTCCTACTCAGTACCCACCTGACACGAGTCCCCGAGTTACCAGTCCCAGCCGTAGCTTACATTATTATTACCTCTAGCCAATCAATGAGTGTCACTCATAACCAAGTAGAAGATGGAGGCTACAATTTACCTGTCCAGAGCCGAGCTGCCTAGTCGAGTTTTGATGATATCACTTGACAGACGAGTAGTCAGACCTGTTACAAGATATAACAACAGTTGATTATTTCAGCTCTGCTGGTCTCGTCCTCATTACAAGGGCTGTTACGATTCACTCGCCTATTCGGTGAATCGAACCGTATCCATTTATGAATTGAATTTGTTATTCGTGGCCACTGGAATCGAATGGTTATGAATATGCAATCATGTGCATTTACATATTCTGTACATAAAAATATCAATGAGGGCATATTATATGCATAGATTTCTTCAAAGACAACGCTCTTAATATATTTAATTTGACAGTATTGTGGTCACTGGTCATTGTCTCATTTGAGCAGATACTAGTACCTGGATAAGTGCAGTACATATAAATGTTTACTATATTAATAATTAACAAACCTTGCCAAAAAATTTATGTTGTTTCACTGAATATAACAAATAATACATCAACTGCTGACTTGTTATTGTATTCGTGGATGAATATTCATATTCGTTACCCAAAATTCATGATACGAATCGTATTCGCCTCATGGTGTATTCATTGCAGCCCTACTCATTTCGCATCATCAGTGTGATCAACATAGGGGTATAGTGATGTGGGTAAGCAACAGTATTCTTCAAGATGCATTTCACATTTCAAGATCACTCATCAAATGTTCTCGGTTTACAGATTCTTCAAACTGGAGGAGAAAGGTGAGCTAAATGAGGTTTTAACATTGCATCTATCCTTTTTGCACTTGATTAACATGCATATTTCAGTCGACCGCAGGATTTGCAAAGCATGTGTACCGTCAACTGGGCGTCGACAGATATTTTATGAATCTTTTCATTTTTTAATCAATGTTCTCAAGTGATTTGATGCATTTCACGGATTTAGACCCGTTTTATTACAAGATAGATCTTGATTATCGATCAGACTGGGCGCCGCCATATTGTTGGATGAGTGATGAGAGGTGGAATCTGTTTGGTTGATAGAAAGGACATAGAAGTTGTTTTTGTTTGTTATTTCACACCACACTCAGCAATATTCCAGCTATATGCAGCGGTCTGTTAACAATTGAGTCTGGATCAGACAATCCAGTGATTGAAATCATGAGCAACGATCCATACAAATGGGACATGATGACAGGCATCAACCAAGTCAGCAAACCTGACCACCCGATCCCGACAAGCATTGTCAACCCTCATGCTCATGACAAGGATAGGTTGCTGAGGACCTATTATCCTTCACGGGTCTATTGTCCATAAGACTCCTTGTCATAGTTTAGTAACTGCATGTATTCACCGATAGCGCTGAGGTTGTGCTGCAGTTCCAGCGTGAAGTTGGTGAGGGGAACATCATCCGAAGCCGGCAACACGGCCACAGTTGCTAGGTTACACACTGACCGGCTTTCTAAACCAGGGTTGTCGGCTGGAAGGACAAAGAAATCACTCAAGATTCTTTATTTGCATATAAATAACAAATACAACATATAACTATAAGTTTGAAAGAAAATGTCAGCAAAACTTGCCAAAGTGGAATTAAAAATTTTCCAATTCGTATGCCAAGGGCACTTAGTTTAGAATCCTATATAAATCCCTGAGCATGTACAGTGATTAGTTTAGACCCTGAAACACGACCTTCTTGATGATTGCTACCAGAAATGTTTACATACCAAACGACACCATCTGTACCCAGGTGTCTGTATC
The DNA here is from genome assembly GCF_022045235.1 of Haliotis cracherodii. NCBI lineage: Eukaryota > Metazoa > Mollusca > Gastropoda > Lepetellida > Haliotidae > Haliotis > Haliotis cracherodii. Next base: position 35,558,433 of record NW_027266268.1, on the reverse strand, counting down.
TGGAAATTTGTCATTTCCGATGATTTCACAGGGACCACTACCATGTGTTTGTTTGTTGGTTGAACGCCGCACTCAGCAATATTCCAGCTATACGGTGGCGGTCTGTAAATAATCAAGTCTGGGCCAGACAATCCAGTCACTGATATCAGGTGCATCGATCCACACAATTTGGATATGATGATATGCACTAACCAAGTCAGCAAGCCTGACCACCCGATCCCATTAGTTGCCTCTTACGACAAGCAAAGTCGCCTATTATGGCAAGCATGGGTTGCTGAAGACCCGGATCTTCACGAGTCATATGGATAATCAGGGTTTCAGTGTACCAGCTTGACGAGTGTGTCCCTCTTCCTATACTTACTTCTGAAGGGCATAGATATGTGAGCACCGAGCGTGTTCCGACTCTGCAGATTTCCCAGAATCCTCTGGCCTAGTAGGTGGATAAGTCGGGTGACAATCTGTGGATACTTCCTCTTGATGAGATTCAGCAACTCCGAGGGCATCTTAGCAACCTCTGTGTCTCTGGAAGTGAGTCCATTACAAACCAGGTGAAATCACCAACCTTAGTAATGTCTTACATTACATTGCTAGCTTTTAAGTGAATGAGTGAGTTTGGTTTAATGCATCTTCCCAAGGCAAGGGAGTGAACTGACTGTAAAAGTCCAGCTTCCACGCTTGCCGAATAAGGCTGGAATTCCTGGGCTCGATCGTAGCGCCACCAGTGGTTAATACGAGTTATGTCCCTTCTAAGCCTCTCCTTTGGACCAATCAGATTCCACCGCTCACATTACTTGTATTTGTTTCAAACAAAATGGTGGCGCCCAGTCAAGACAATATGATCGGTAATCAAGATCTATATTGTGATAAAACAGGTTTTACATCGCGAAGTGCATCAAATCAATTGAGCACCTTGATTGAAAACATAAAAAAAGACTTGGAAAATATCTGTTGACGACAAGTTGGCGGTGCACATGCTTTGCAAATCCTCCAATTGTCCGAAATCTGCACAACAGTTTACTAACCGGATTTTGATTTCATTGCACAATTTTGATTAGACTATGCATAGACTTGCTAGTCAAGCCAAAATATAACTCCATAATACCAGCCTAGTTCGGAAAGGGTGGAAACTGGACTTTGAAAGTCAGTTAACTCTCTTGCCTCGGGAAGATGGGTTTAATGCTGCTTTGAAAAGTATCTCAGTTTTATCACCTGGGAAATCAAACAACAATCATGTGTTCCTGGCAAGCTTAAAGGGACACAAATCTGCACAGTGAATTTCTGTGACCAAGATGGTCTAGGTTATGCCTGCATTTGATCAGCAGAAAAAGAAATGTAACGATACTGAACACAAGCTGAATAGGCTACATTTGGTAATTACACAGTGTTGTCATATAAGGTTTTTTTAAAAATCATACATGCATAATTTTAAGCAAGCAACTAAAACTCGACTAGGTAATAGTGATTTATTTTGTGAATATTACGTGAGTGAGTATGGTCTTACGCCACTTTTAGCAATATTCCGCAAGATCACAGCGGGGTCACCACTCGGTTACCCCACCCACCACCCTTCAAATATAACAAAAAACGCAGCTCTGTAGATTGAGTAAGATGTGGCAAATCATCACATGTTGTTGGCCTGGGATATTACCTCACGGCCATGACGGTGGTGGCCCTCTCCGTCTGTGTGAGGACCTCGACGATGCCGACCAGCTCCCCGCGACCATATTCCTCCACCAATTCCTTCTTGCCTCCCAGCAGAGTGATCACAGACCGCAGGCGCCCCGTCAACACGATAAACACGCTCTCCGAGTTGTCACCTTGTCTGGGATCCAACAGAAACCAGATAAAGCTTTCAAGCCAAACGAGACACACAAAATGAAACCCACTAGATCCAATACTACGGGGAAAAAAATATTGTATCAGGGTTGGAGTAAAGGTCTTTGTATTAATGAAGATGGAGCGTCTTTCACAGCAGCAGGGTTCTAGCAGGGTTTCACTGCATGACTCCTCTAAAACTCATACAGTAGAGTGAGTCAGTTGGGTTTAATGCTGCTTTGAACAGTATTCCAGTTATATCACGGCCCAATTGTTGCAGGTCTCAGACATTTACCATTTTCGTGAAACTCACAAGCATGGGTATAGTGCTGACAAATCTAGAAACGTATTTGGGGTGAACTGGGATTTGAACCCACAATCACAGGTTACTGGCGTTACTAAGGGATGCAACTCTGCACAGCGAACTGCAGTGCTTCAAACAACTGGGCCTGTGGCCCCTCCTTATGATAGAAGAAAAGGTGAATACAACTGAACTAGATAGACACATTTGATAATTCATGAAACAATTTTGTCATGGTAAACTGATTTCTCGGATCAGTGGATAAACCATGCATACAGATATCAAATATCACCTAAAGAGAGGGGTGAGTGAGTGAGTATGGTTTTACGCCGCTTTTAGCAATATTCCAGCAATATTACGGCGGGGGGCCACCAGAAATGGGCTTCACACATTGTACCCATGTCGGGAATAGAACCTGGGTCTTCGGCGTGACGAGCGAACGCTTTAACCACTAGGCTACGCGACCGCCCCCTTAAAGAGAGGGGAATGAACAATGCATACAGCCATAGGATGTCACCTAAACAGTGTTTGGTAAACCAGGCATACAGATATCACCTCAACAGTGATGGGTAGACCATGCATACAGATCAAACCTAAACAGTGTGTGGTAAACCAGGCATACAGATATCGGATCTCACCTAAACAGTGTGCGGTAAACCAAGCATACGGATATCGGATCTCACCTAAACAGTGTGTGGTAAATCAGGCATACAGATATCAGATCTCACCTAAACAGTGTGTGATAAATCATGCATACAGATATCGGATCTCACCTGAACAGTGTGCGGTAAACCAGGCATACAGATATCGGATCTCACCTAAACAGTGTGTGGTAAATCAGGCATACAGATATCAGATCTCACCTAAACAGTGTGTGATAAATCATGCATACAGATATCGGATCTCACCTAATTAGTGTGTGGTAAACCAGGCATACAGATATCGGATCTCACCTGAACAGTGTGCGGTAAACCAGGCATACAGATATCAGATCTCACCTAAACAGTGTGTGATAAATCATGCATACAGATATCGGATCTCACCTAAACAGTGTGCGGTAAACCAGGCATACAGATATCAGATCTCACCTGAACAGTGTGTGATAAATCATGCATACAGATATCGGATCTCACCTAAACAGTGTGCGGTAAACCAGGCATACAGATATCAGATCTCACCTAAACAGTGTGTGATAAATCATGCATACAGATATCGGATCTCACCTAAACAGTGTGCGGTAAACCAGGCATACAGATATCGGATCTCACATAAACAGTGTGTGGTAAACCAGGCATACAGATATCGGATCTCACCTAAACAGTGTGTGGTAAACCAGGCATACAGATATCAGATCTCACCTAAACAGTGTGTGGTAAACCAGGCATACAGATATCGGATCTCACATAAACAGTGTGTGGTAAACCAGGCATTCAGATATCGGATCTCACCTAAACAGTGTGTGGTAAACCAGGCATACAGATATCGGATCTCACCTAAACAGTGTGTGGTATACCAGGCATACAGATATCGGATCTCACTTAAACAGTGTGGTAAATCAGGCATACAGATATCGGATCTCACCTAAACAGTGTGTGGTAAACCAGGCATACAGATATCGGATCTCACCTAAACAGTGTGTGGTAAATCAGGCATACAGATATCGGATCTCACCTAAACAGTGTGCGGTAAACCAGGCATACAGATATCGGATCTCACCTAAACAGTGTGTGGTAATCCAAGCATACAGATATCGGATCTCACCTGAACAGTGCCTTTCCTGCTTCAGTCATCTGCCAGTCTAAAGCAAAATCAATCTGACGTACAAATGGTGTCATCCTCTTCACCGTTGTGTGAGCAGCATTCAGAACAACAAACGGCTCGGCCCTCATGATTCTAGAAACAGCAGACTCCATGATGTTATTACAGCATAGCAACGATTAGCTTCTCTTTGTGTGATGCATATTTCCTCACTAATTTCAAATTGATAAATTACAAAGAGTTTGATATATATATTTCAATATATAGAAACAGTTTAAAACACAATTATTTTTTATTAACAAAATATGAGGCTAAAAAAATGGTCTTGGTTCTCAGGCACAGTCGCATCATTCACTTATATTTCCATTTAAAAAATAAATAAATACCCTTAAATATTCTGCTTCTCGAACACATGACCCTGGCAGTGAATTGCTGCAGTACCATAAACAATGTGATCTAATATAGGGAGCAGTTACTTCCCTTTACAGAGCAGTTACTTCCCTTTACAGAGCAGTTACTTCCCTTTACATGCGCACTGCTTTACTGCACATCCATTTTATGGTCATGGCAGCAATAGGAGTTTGTGGGCTTGTTCTGCCTTTTGCAATTTGGGTCAACAAAACATAAGTCGATGTGATGATAAACAAATTCAATGATATTTGCGTACTCTATGCCGGACAATGTTTCATACACAGAGATTAAGAATACATGTGTTTTGTCACGAAATTAAGCCTGAAATAGCAATGCGCTGTTTACACATTTCCCCCTGTCTGGGGTGATAAGTCTTAAACATACTCAATATCATGGCCAATATCCTAACTTAAAATAAATTTCAATACACTGATAGGAAGACCGAAGACTTTGTATCTCTAACGACAAATGTTCATTTCAAAGCAAGTTCATGGTGATGTGTTTTGCCGATTAGTTCATAAACAATTTTGCTGAAAGTAACGTGAACCAAATTGAATGAAATCTTGGAGAAAAGTAATATAATGGATTACAAACGTAATTCCAGATACACAATGAACACTTTCATGGCCAGACAGAGTAATTACAGGACTAACTGCGTACTAAGTACAGATTTGTTGACACGCTACTTCCAGTGTTATGTGCTCATGATAACATCATCATGTCGTGAAATAAAATTATAGCTCATTGTATGCTTTTTCCAGTGAACCCTATCATTTTCGTGATATTAAATCTGTCTGTAACAAAAGTAATATATGCATTTTGTGGTATTGTAAGATGTTTTCATGATCGCAACTTTTATAATCATTGTATAATAGTGAGATTTTAAAATTGTGACAAGAAAATAAATACCAATTCACTGGATGTGAAAAATATTTAGGCAAAGGTGACCATGGAATCATATCTTCATCAGCTATTTAGCACATAAAGTGAGTGAGAGTGAGTTGGGTTTAACGCCGCTTTTAACAGTATTCCAGTTATATCGCGGCGTGTCAGCTTAATGTGGGAGGAAAGCCCGAAGTGATGCAGATCTCAGACGGTTACCACTTTGGTGAAACCCACGAGCACCGGTATGGTGCTGACAAACCTAGAAACATAATCGGGGCGAACCGGGATTCGAACCCACAATCATAGATTTCTGGTGTGCCCAAGGGACGCAACTCTGCACAGCGAATCGCGGTGCCTTAGACGACTGGGCCACCCGTGTCCCCTTAGCACATAAAGCTGGTAAACATGGAAGATCTTTGGTGTGTGTGCTCTTGATAGCATACATTGTATGACATGAAGATTCAACGAAGTTGAGTTCTGTGCGTTACAAAACATGGAGTACAAAGGCTTGGTCTTCCTGACCACCACCAGCTGCTTAAACTTGGACAGAGAGACAAATTTACCACAATTTTACTCATCAAGGAACACATTTATGTAGTGATGCCCAACTGTTTATTTGGTAACAAACTACTTTAAACAACAATAAAGATAAAAACACTATATTTTCAGAAGCCAGTGTCAGAGAACCAATTATTTCATTATATTTGAGCCTAAGTGTTGCAAGTTTCCCTACTATGACTAGTGGATTCACTCACATGTAGAAGTCCTCCTTGGAGATAGACACCACCCTAGAGTCTGTCTTGGCCTTGATGGAGAAGAGTGACGGCTCCCCTGTCAACACAGCCAGTGTCCCCACAATCTCCCCGGGGTCGGCTGTGAACAGGATGGCCTGGAGACAACAGCAACAGCATACAGGCACCACAGGAGTGAGTAACTGATCATTTATAGGATTTGGTTTGTTGTTTAACGCCGCACTCAGCAATATTACAGCTATATGACGGCGGTCTGTAAATAATTGAGTCTGGACCAGACAATTCAGTGATTAATATCATGAGCATTGATCCACTCAATTGGGATCAATGACATGCATCAACCAAGTCAGCGAGCCTGACCACCCGATCCCGATAGTCGCCTCTTACGACAAGCATAGTCGCCTTTTACGGCAAGCATCATTTATAGGACTGCGACCTGGTTAGTCTAGTTCAGCTAGGTGTTCATGTCAACATATACCTGGTGCAAGTGACACCAAGTCACCTTAAATCAAGCCCTGAGTGCGACTATAGAAACCCTCGATATCCTCTCTATCACTGATGTACTAACAAAGAGGATGCATTCACTGCCTTCCTGACTTACCTCCCTTGCCTCCTCACCGACTATCTGTTGCAGCATGTGGAGTGTCCCCATCACCACAAACACCAGGCTGGCATCCTGGAACAACAACGACATGTCAGTATCGGCCAGAGGTATAGTTAACAATAACCACTGTTCAGCAAAAAGTCAAGTCGTCTGTGTGTATAACCTTTATGTTAAACATCTGGGATTTAAAAGTCCCCAGGTGCCCCCCTACAGTAGAAGAGCTCACGGACACCAGAACCCTCTTCAATTTCCTACTCACAATAAATCATTCACTTTACAGATGTCAATCACAGGTTATGAATTTGTTCTTGTCATGCCAATGCATAACCATTCCACACAAAGAGGATTTGGATCCCTACCAACAAAGTACTGTGACTTCATTGTGGTTTCATCTGGTTGGTGTCTGCATAATGATGTAGATATGATACTGCTTCTTACACTATTTCTGTCAATACCTGTTTTCCTTGCCTACACAGCAGCCCCTGGGGTGACATACCTGTTTTCCTTGCCTACACAACAGCCCCTGCCGTGACATACCTGGTCTCCTTGCCTACACAACAGCCCCTGCCGTGACATACCTGATCTCCTTGCCTACACAACAGCCCCTGCCGTGACATACCTGATCTCCTTGCCTACACAGCACAGTCCCTGCCTTGACATACGTGGTCTCCTTCCCTACACAACAGTCCCTGCCTTGACATACCTGGTCTCCTTGCCTACACAACAGCCCCTGCCTTGACATACCTGATCTCCTTGCCTACACAGCACAGTCCCTGCCTTGACATACCTGGTCTCCTTGCCTACATAGCACAGTCTCTGCCGTGACATACCTGATCTCCTTGCCTACATAGCACAGTCTCTGCCGTGACATACCTGATCTCCTTGCCTACACAGCACAGTCCCTGCCTTGACATACCTGGTCTCCTTGCCTACATAGCACAGTCTCTGCTGTGACATACCTGATCTCCTTGCCTACACAGCACAGTCCCTGCCTTGACATACCTGGTCTCCTTGCCTACACAGCACAGTCCCTGTCGTGACATACATGGTCTCCTTGCCTACACAGCACAGTCCCTGTCGTGACATACCTGGTCTCCTTGCCTACATAGTACAGTCCCTGTCGTGACATACCTGGTCTCCTTGCCTACACAGCACTGTCCCTGTCGTGACATACGTGGTCTCCTTGCCTACACAGCACAGTCCCTGCCTTGACATACCTGATCTCCTTGCCTACACAGCAGTCCCTGCCGTGACATACCTGATCTCCTTGCCTACACAGCACAGCCCCTGCCTTGACATACCTGGTCTCCTTGCCTACACAGCACAGTCCCTGTCTTGACATACGTGGTCTCCTTGCCTACACAGCACAGTCCCTGCCTTGACATACCTGGTCTCCTTGCCTACACAGCAGTCCCTGCCTTGACATACCTGGTCTCCTTGCTTACACAGCACAGTCTCTGCCTTGACATACCTGATCCCTTGCCTACACAGCAGTCCCTGCCTTGACATACCTGTTTTTCTGGCCTACACAGCAGCCCCTGCCGTGACATACCTGTTTTCCATGCCTACACAGCAGTCTCTGCCGTGACATACGTGGTCTCCTTGCCTACACAGCACAGTCCCTGCCTTGACATACCTGATCTCCTTGCCTACACAGCACAGTCCCTGCCGTGACATACCTGGTCTCCTTGCCTACACAGCAGTCCCTGCCTTGACATACGTGGTCTCCTTGCTTACACAGCACAGTCTCTGCCTTGACATACCTGATCCCTTGCCTACACAGCAGTCCCTGCCGTGACATACCTGTTTTTCTTGCCTACACAGCAGCCCCTGCCGTGACATACCTGTTTTCCATGCCTACACAGCAGTCTCTGCCGTGACATACGTGGTCTCCTTGCCTACACAGCACAGTCCCTGCCTTGACATACCTGATCTCCTTGCCTACACAGCACAGTCCCTGCCGTGACATACCTGGTCTCCTTGCCTACACAGCAGTCCCTGCCTTGACATACCTGGTCTCCTTGCCTACACAGCACAGTCTCTGCCTTGACATACCTGATCTCCTTGCCTACACAGCAGCCTTGCCTTGACATACCTGATCTCCTTGCCTACACAGCACAGTCCCTGCCTTGACAGACTGTAGGTTCAGGTGACCCTCCAAAAGGCTTCGATCCTGCAACATAGAGACATGGTTGTACTGCTATATCTTCAAATACTAAGCTGACCGGTGGAGAAGACCATGCGGCAGTCCTTCTAGTAGATTGATAATATATATTTAAAAACAGTTACGGAGCAGACATATTCCATGTTCAGTATCATAAATGCTATGAAGTTATGACAATCAACATGCGATAGAGACCACTTGATTTCCGTTTGTCATCCAGAAGTATCCAAATAGAATAACACCTAGCTGATTTACCACAAAGATATAGGAACAGAATTGCAGCTATTCGGAATGCCTATGAACTGGCTATGGGATGATTTTTTAAGTCACATGCATGCTTCACAAATGCTCAAACATACAGTTGTTGTACGTTTTCTATCATGGTAAAGAGGATAAACATAATCAGTTTATTATTTTGGGTCTGTTCTCACATAACCACACAAACCTCATGTCAGTCAGCACAACAGACAAGGAGGGAATTCCCCCAAATTCCCATGGGTGTATGGGGGTAACCTGACACCAACTCACAGTGAGACCGAGGAGATTGAGGAGGTCCTTCTGTGCCAGCTCCAGGATGTACTCATCAGAGTAGCTGTCCGACATGAGCCCCAGAGTGTCCCCGTGACCACTGGATCTCTTGGGCCTATGTCGAGAGCTCGGCGTCGCCGGACCGTCTACATCAGACTCCTTGAACAGCTGGGGGTAAAACATTAGAACGTTCTTAATTAAACGGCATTCACAGATTTTCTACTACATGAGTGAGCAATTTATATCTAACATTAACACTTCAATCTGTAAATAATAAACCATGCAGATGAAAATGTGACCAATCAGTATGCATAGCGTCACAATTCTTGAAATCAATGTATGATGACACAAAGGGGTTCATCTAGGATCTTAAAGAAAGTGCCTATCCAGGCAAATTTGGAAAAAAAACATAACTTTTCTTCTCATAAACTGGGATGTTACATTTATACGCCTTTTAATCCATAATGTCAAACCATGTCACATTTTCAGTCCTGTAACATGTTGTGTTAAACTAGTGTTGCTTGCAGGTACTTGCAGAATAGAAGAAGTCTTGTCACCGTTATTGTCTCAGGATTGAATAAGATAAGTGCTTCATAAAACAGTGTTTCATAAAACCATGTTTTATAATAACCCAAAAGATGACCTTGACCTTCGATAGACATGACGCTATGGAACTATAAAATGTCATGCCTGCAGTGGTAACCATGTCTCAAAAACTTACAACGATATAACAATGACTTACGAAAACCTGAATGTCGACCTTCACCTTTGACTTATTTTGATGAAAATCTTTCAAAAGGGGGGTCCCATCCTGGACAAGGTGCATACCAAGTCTAATGATAAAGGTTTTAATACTTTTTAAGAAACTGTTACCACAAAGAATATTGTGAGTATTTTCTTTCTCACGATCTCGACTTTTGGATGACATATGCCAAACGAATTCACCAAGGCCATTTAGTCCATGGAAGAGTTATCTCTAATTTCAATAATCTGGGTGTTGCAGACATTAGAAAATCACAGGCGATGGTTAAATTCTAACAAAACCTTAAAGCAGTCCATTTCTCCCGGTGCAGCTAATTATATCATCCCCTACATTGGGATATCTTTAAATTCTAATTTGAGATGTCCTACCAACATATGTTGCAGACTCTGAGAACTCTGAGAACGCCCAGACAAAACCCTGGACACACATTTAGCCAAGATATAATCACCCAATACCTTTTGTAGTTTGGTTCTGATGACAATTTGGGGTACCAGGCATCAGTTATAGCCCACAAAACCCTACATGAGCAACTAAGAGATACAGAAAACATCAGCTTTTTTACAATGGATCTTGTGGGCAAGACTCTGACTAAAAGTCAAAACTTAAGTGGGTCCATTGACTCATAGGACCATCTTACCTTTAACTTCTAAATTTAGGGTTAAGAGTATGAACCCTTGACGTTCAATTTTTAATTTTGAAAACTGCAAAGTTTTATTAGTTACTCCATGACTGTATTATTTCTTCATTGCTTATGGACCGACTCTGTGGTCTTTTTGAGAGAGTCTACCCCTTGGTTTCATCCTCGTCTATGTCATACCATATAACAGATGGTACTTGTTGTTACCCTGCCTGGCACCCAGCATTGAGTGGATAAAACAAGGGCTAGTCGGCTCAGAGTGAAATACTCAAGTTAAAACTGCGGCATGGTATCTCAGTGGACTAGCACCCATAAAACCAGCATTAGGCCAGACTAGTACAAGGAGACATTGGCGCACGCACGCACGCACTGGTGCTAACAAACTCAGAATTCATGGCAGGGTATCTGACCTGTCTGCTCGGTGGGGAGCCTGTGATGGTGCTACTGTAACAGTCTTGCTTCGGAACCCGGGCTCGCATACAAGCAGTGTCAAAGTCGGATGGGTGGCGATCTTTGTCCGAGGTGCTACTTAGCAGCTTGGTACGACCTGGAACACACGACAGTAGACTGATGACATGAGATAGATCCCTGGTGCCTGTACACCGCAAGATTCTCACACCAATAGCAAGCAGTGTGGGGAATGATTAACAGGGCACACTGGAGGTGACACGTATCCAGTGAGGTAGTCAGTTGTGTTGTAATGATGCTTTCAACAGTATTTTAGTTACATCACAGCATGTCAACTTCATGTGGGAGGAAAGCCGAAAGGGAAGCAGGTCAGGGACTACTTTAATGATGCATGGTAGTTTTGGAAGAAACATAATATTTGATCAGTAACAGCTTCAAATCATAAAGCATATAACCTTCTCCTTTTCAACAACAATTTCTTTTAGCATGTCGAGCAAGTTCAGCGAACAAATATTTTTCTGAGTCAAATTATTTGTTAAAAAAAATTCCAGTCAAACTCCCCTCCTTCCCTCCCCTACCTTCCAAATATATAAAAGTTGGTACTTCAGACATGCAACTCTGCCCAGAAAATTGCCATACCATAGACAACTGGGCCACACATGCCCAAGTATCCTGTGAAAGATTGTATTCCCTTCCTAGTACATCAAACAAGATTCAGTAGCAACCCATCGGCAGGTTTTTGTGTCTCACATGGATCTCCTGCTCTATAGTACAGTCTACAGTATGCTGGCACATAGGCATAGTATAAGAAATTCCACGTATGTTGTATGGGTCACATCTTTTTTCATAATCTCCCTGTACTATGTGGTATCATTTTTTAAAGATTGAAGTTTGTTTTCAGGCTGCTTTCAGCAATATTCCAACAATATCACTGCAAGGGACACCAGGGCCCACTTGCACAAAGCGATCTTAGCGCTACAACTATTGTAAGCCTGTGTTAAAGTATGGGAGTTACGATCATCTTAGCGCTACAACTACTGTCAGCCTATGTTAAAGTATGGGAGTTACGATCATCTTAGCGCTACAACTATTGTAAGCCTGTGTTAAAGTATGGGAGGTACGATCATCTTAGCGCTAAGATCGCTTTGTGCAAGTGGGCCCAGAACTGAGGGACACACATTGGGTCCATGTGAGAAATGGAACTAAGGTCTTCAACATGCGGAGCTGAGGCTTCACCGTCCAGACTACCTCATCCCCCCTTAGTTCCAATAGAACACACATTGTTGTAACTAAAGTACGCCAGAGAATTAGGACAATAGCTTCAGGTATTCATGTACATACCATCAGAAAAACATTTTACAATTGATGTTCATGCTATGACAGCTTAACATAGCGAGCAAATAAATCCAACGCATGTCAGAATTGAATGTTGAGATGTGTTTGTGCGCAGTGCTTGACATATTTGGTAGACAAGCCTGGGAACCCATGATAGCATATCATTTTACTGTGTCTGAAACTAAATGTTCCCTTATTCATTTCAATAAGTATATTAAAAAAATGAGCTGGAGCATAATACTAAACTCATCTGAGTGAGTGAGTGAGTTGCTGTACATACCTGTAACTTGTTCCGAGGTAGACCTGATGTAGCCAGGCCTTTTTGAGTCAGCATCCTCGGTCTTCTCCTCCGGCTCCACACCGGAAGAGCCAATGGAGCTGCTGTGGGTGTACTTGTGGATCTTGTGGGGACTGCCATGGTGGGCGATGGTTTGAATGGACAGGGTACGAAGGTCTATACGACTTTCCTGCAAGGAAATGTTATCATATTTTTAAGATCCTTAAAATTCTCTTAACAGCATATCACTTAATACAAACATAACTTGTTTCCACGTGACACAAGCACAATATAAAATATACTTCAAGACCCTCAGAATATATTGAATCACATCAGTTATGAAGAAATAATGGAGGACATGTCTGAAGGAGTATTGGAATTATGTGTGCAAGTTTAAGAGACGACATATGTTCGTAAATACAGTTTCAGCTAGATAGGCCTTGTAGGTCAAAGGGTCATACCTTGACAGACTGAGAGACAAAAAAACATCTTCCTGAGGCAAGGGAGTTAACTGACTATAAAAGTCCTGTTTCCACCCTTGCCGAAGCAGACTGGAATTTCAGAGTTACATTTTGACTGCACCAATGACTCTATGCATAGTCCAATCAAAATCTCATAACTAAAGTGATATCCATTTCGTAAACAACATATTGACTGCTGCACATATTTTGGTCAACTGCAGGATTTGCGAAGCATGTGTACCTTCAACTGTGCATCAGCAGATATTTTCTAAATCTTTTCATGTTTTTAATCAAGGTGCTCAAGTGATCTGATGCACTTCATGAGGTAAGACCTGTTTTATTACAATATAAATCTTGATTATCAGTCAGATCTTCTTGACTGTCTGGTGGTCTGTCTGTCTGGTGAACTGTCTGGTGGTCTGTCTGTCTTATGGACTGTCTGGTGGCCTGTTTGGTTGACTGTCTGATGGACTGTCTGATGGACTGTCTGTCTGATGGACTGTCTGGTGGTCTGTCTGTCTCATGGACTGTCTCATGGACTGTCTGGTGGTTTGTCTGTCTGATGGACTATCTGGTGGTCTGTCTGTCGGGTGGACTGTCGGGTGGTCTGTCTGTCTCATGGACTGTCTGGTGGCCTGTTTGGTTGACTGTCTGATGGACTGTCTGTCAGATGGAATGTCTGATGGACTGTCTGTCTGATGGACTGTCTGTCTGATCGACTATCTGGTGGTCTGTCTGTCGGGTGGATTGTCTGGTGGTCTGTCTGTCTAATGGACTGTCTGGTGGCCTGTTTGGTTGACTGTCTGATGGACTGTCTGTCTGATGGAATGTCTGATGGACTGTCTGTCTGATGGACTGTCTGGTGGTCTGTCTGTCTCATGGACTGTCTGGTGGTTTGTCTGACTGATGGACTATCTGGTGGTCTGTCTGTCGGGTGGACTGTCTGGTGGTCTGTCTGTCTCATGGACTGTCTCATGGACTGTCTGGTGGCCTGTTTGGTTGACTGTCTGATGGACTGTCTGTCTCATGGACTGTCTGATGGACTGTCTTGTGGTCTGTCTGTCTGGTGGACTGTCTGGTGGTCTGTCTGTCTCATGGACTGTCTGGTGGCCTTTTTGGTTGACTGTCTGATGGAATGTCTGATGGACTGTCTGTCTGATGGAATGTCCGGCAGTCCGTCTGTCTCATGGACTGTCTGGTGGTCTGTCTGTCTGATGGACTGTCTGATGGACTGTCTGGTGGTCTGTCTGTCTGATGGACTATCTGGTGGTCTGTCTGTCTGGTGGACTGTCTCATGGACTGTCTGGTGGTCTGTCTGTCTGATGGACTATCTGGTGGTCTGTCTGTCGGGTGGACTGTCTGGTGGTCTGTCTGTCTCATGGACTATCTGATGGACTGTATGGTGGTCTGTTTGGTGGAATATTTAGTGTTCTGTCTGTCTATCTGTTGGACTGTCTGTCTGATGAACTGTCTGTCTATCTGTTGGACTGTCTGTCTGATTGACTGTCTGTCTATCTGATGGACTGTCTGCCTGATGCACTGTCTGTCTATCTGATGGACTGTCAGTATGACGGATTGTCTAGTGGTCTGTCTGCCTGTCTGATGGACTGTCTGTCTATCTGTTGGACTGTCTGTCTGATGGACTGTCTGTCTATCTGATGGACTGTCTGCCTGATGCACTGTCTGTCTGTCTGATGGACTGTCAGTATGACGGATTGTCTAGTGGTCTGTCTGCCTGTCTGATGGACTGTCTGTCTATCTGTTGGACTGTCTGTCTGATTGACTGTCTGTCTGTCTGATGGACTGTCAGTCTGATGGATTGTCTAGTGGTCTGTCTGCCTGTCTGATGGACTGTCTGGCGGTCTGTCTGATGGACTGTCTGGCGGTCTGTCTGATGGACTGTCTGGCGGTCTGTCTGTCCGGTGGCCTGTCTCTCTGTTGATTTGTTTTGTGGTCTGTCTAGTGTCATTGTGCTAAGCTGGTTAAACAGCTAGAACTCCTTCATCACCTCGCTATTGTGTTTGTGTTTAATGCGGTTCTGAACAGTATTTCACATTTTGACAAGAACCCATGGGTATGGCACTAATAGACCAATGATCTTAATCATGAATCAGGGGCTAACACTGCAGTGTACTAACAGGGTTGATGAGTTCACTGCTGAGACCCAGGTAGTTGTGGAGAGCCATGAATGTCACTCGCTGCAGTCGGATCATCATTATCTGAGGAACAGATACATAGCATCATGTCATAAATACTGATCATAAATTATCAAAACGATACCAACATGACAATCTATATAAAATAAAATACTGTATTCGACATAATGAGCACTCCGGTCTAATAAGCGCCCACTGCAATATTTGCTAATATATCGGCTAATGAACAATCCCAATTAGTACAATTTCCAATTGATCAATGTACACAAGACATATATTTGTGTATAACATGAACTCATGTGTTATATGCACCCTTAATTATGGGCAATTAAATTCTTGAAAAATATATCTGTCGTATACAAACATTTCAGGCTGTCATCATAAACCGCGAAATTTACGACCTGGGTGCTAATTACGTCGAATATGGGAGTCACACAGATCATCATCTCTGCTATTTGCAAATTGCAAACATTTTCCCAAATGCTTCAATGAAGTCTCTCTGAAATTTATTTTCTGAAGCATATTCCCTTCAAAATACACTTACTGGTGCATGATTGAGTGTGTGAGTATGGGTTAATGCAGCTGTTATCAATACTCTAGCAATGTCATGGAACAGGACACTAGAAAAGGGCTTCACAGAGGCGAATGCTTGAATACAATATGTACCACCACAAACAAGTAAACGAACACCCACAACAGGAAGGCTGTGAGTTGCAACACCCTCCAGCCATGACAGATTAACTACAGTCAGATGACTAAAGGGTGTTTCTGTATTTTCTTTTAGTAATAGGGTAGTATATAAACACACAGTCACTGTGATCATGGTGAGGATTTGAAAATTTATGCATTTTCAAAAATTCAAATTATTCGCAGAAACAATATGCCTGGTTCAAACATATTGCTTTCATTACCAAACCATGAATAATTTGGAACAATCGACAACAAAAATAAACCCAATATCTCCCATACAATCCACTATAACAAAGAGTTTCAGGAAAGTTCTAGACTTAATGGCGCCAAAAGATATTAAAAAGTATCATCAGTTGGCTACCAATTATTCATTGGCAGTACTCAGAGGTCCTTGCTTTACCATTTAACTGATATCCTTTGTTATACACTTCCAATAAGAAAAAGAGAAAGGGGCGGTCGGGTAGCCTAGTGGTTAAAGCGTTCGCTTGTCACGGTGAAGACCTGGGTTCGAATCCCGACATGGGTACAATGCGTGAAGCCCATTTCTAGTGTCCCCCGCCGTGATATTGCTGGAATATTGATAAAAGCGGCGTAAAACCAATCTCACTCACTCACTCCAATAAGAAAATCATATTTGAGTTACAGAATTTCCAGAAATGCTTGTATTCCAAATGTATATATCAAAATACCCTTGTTATGCCCCACTGCACACCCTACCTTACCCCCTACCTCACTACTTCACACCCTTGGGGTGAGGGGGTAGCCAAGTAATTGAAGCATTTGCTTGTCACAACAAATGGCTTGATCTGATTCCTAGAACAGGTACAATGTGTGAAGCCCATATAGGTCCCTCCTCACTGATATTGCTTGATAGTTCTGAAGTGGTGTTAAATCATACTCTCTCCCCGCTCCATCAACCTCCCAACCCACATCCTACAAAGATCCAGGATAGCACTTCTGGTCTTCAGCAACCTATGCTTCTCGTAAGAGTCCCATGCTTGAGATGGTCAGGCTCTCCAATTTGGTTGATTTATGTCATAGTATCCTAATTGCATAGATCGATGTTTATGATATCAATCACTGGACTGTCAGATCCAGACTCGATCATTTACAGACTGCCATCATATAGCTGAAATATTGCTGGTTGTGGCATTAAACAAGACGAGACGAGACGAGACGAGACGAGACGAGACGAGACGAGACAAAACAAAAGCTTGAATCTCAGGTCCGCCGTACCTACCTGGACCACCCTGACAATCGACTCAGGGAACTTCTTGAACATGGAGCTGAAGGCCGACGCAGGCAACCTGGGACAGAAGACAGTACACACTAGAGATGGTACATCACACCATATGCCCACAGGAATCGGTTGACAATAAATTTATCTCAGCAACATTAGTTCCCAGAGGTCCGGAATATAATTTTGTTCTCAGTTCACCAAGTTAGCAATACTCGTAGCAGACGATGCAAACAAACAAGTTACTTCCCTTTACCCAATGCAATCGGATAAACATCGGTTAATCAACAATACTTTTTCGAGATATGATACTCTAAGTATAAGATTTTTATTAATAAGCATATTTCCCAATTATTTTCCCACGAGTCCTTGTTTGTTTCCTGCCATCTGCATCATGTCAGCTGGATATAGATAAAAGTACAAGTTCTTTTTGACCAGAAAGTATAGTGAGTCACAACTGCCAAATGCACCATCTTCAGTTGTGATGTACTTTTCATATGTTGGAGGCGATAATGTAAACTCGGTTTGAAAAATGAAAACATGCTGTCTGGAATGTTTCTGTAAATGACAAGAATCTCATATCCCTTCCCATATCACTCGCCTTTTTTTATAACTCACATAATTTTGTGCTTTTTCGACAGTATTTCCATTGTATGTCAGCTTAATGAGGTAGGAAAGCCAGAAACGATGCAGGGCGTAGAATCTAACCACATTCGGAAACCCACAGGAATGGCTTTCATACAAACCAAGAATCATCATCTGCCAGAATACTGAGCTTTGAATCAGGATCGTCAGATTCTGGCATGAGTTACGAAGCCAGTTCAGAACAACTTCAAAGGCAAATCTGAACAGACACAACAGCACAGCTTACTTGAGGATGAGCGAGTCCACTGCTGCCTTGGCGGACACGGTCTTGTAGGGGGCTGGGTGACCCTGGAACACAGTGTCAGATATAGGAGAGGGAGAGGGAGAGGAAGGGGGCAGCAATGACTTGAACATGTGACATCCAATTATTCTTAAAACTCCATTTTATTTCCCTGAGTTTTCATGACATCCATAATCTTTTGTAGGGTGCGGAAAATCTATGCCCGAAGCTAGACTCCTTACATGATGTCTCTGGACAAACAAAGAAATCAGATTCAGTTGTCCTTGGACAACCTTAAAATGTAACAGAACTTTGTTAGTTTTGATCAAATATTAGTAACAAGTACTACCCTATTCGACGTAATAAGTGCACCGCTCTAATAAGTGCCCACGCCCCTTCCGATTGATAAATGTACACAAGGCTATTTATTTGGCATAATACGTTTGTTATATGCACCCTTAATTATGGGCAATTAAATTCTAGAAAAATATATCTGTCGTTTATAAACATTTCAGCATAAACCCCGAAATTTACGCTCTTTGAACTCTGTTGTTTTTCACCAAAATAATATTCTAATAAGAGCCCCCCATTTCTAATTTTGAGAGCGCCCTGGGTCCTTATTATGTCGAATACGGTAAATAAAGTTTTAAAAGAGCATATATACATCATGACAGTTATGGATTGTTTACTTCTTGCCTCTGATTTTGATCACGTTTTAGCATGTTCAGGACGCTCTCTGATTGGTTGATCAGGGCATCATGTCGCCATATGTGCAACATATTGAGGAAGGCATGGCAGAACATGTATGGTTTACGTCTAATTGGGGCCTAGCAATGGACAAAGTCAATTTTCAAAGTTGGAAATACATTTACACCTTTCATTTTGTGATAAACACCATTGAGGGTTAATAATCTGAACAAGTAGGCTTCGTCTCCGGACAAATGATTATTCAATTGTTTAGTTCTCCAGGGACAAGTTAAAACAGTTGATATTCACCCCTCCCCCAACCCCCATCCACTCTGAATTATGATAAGATTATTGTTCACAGTGAGTGTGGGACTGACCGTGAGGAAGTCCAGCATACTGAGCAGACTGTGGATGCTGTCCCCTGTGGTCACCATCTTGACCAGGTGCTGGCTCCCGTCCTGAACACACAAGCAGTGGCATAATTAGATAAACAGTGAGTGAGTGAGTGAGTGAGTTGGGCCTTACACCGCTTTGAACAGTAATCAAGTTTTTTACAGCTTAATGTGGGAGGAAAGCCTGAAGTGATATGGGGGCACAGGTGACCAAGTCGTCTAGAGCGCCGTGATTCACTGTGCAGAGTTGCTTCCCTTGGGCACGCAAGAAACCTATGATTGTAGGTTTGAATCCCGGTTCGCCCCGATTGTGTTTCTAGGTTTTTCAGCGCCATACCCATGCCCGTGGGTTTCACCGAAGTGGTAAACGTCTGAGACCTGCATCACTTCGGGCTTTCCTCCCACATTAAGCTGACACGCTGCGATATAACTGGAATACTGTTAAAAGCGACGTTAAACCCAACTCACTCACTCACTGAAGTGATATAGGTCTCAGACATTTAGGTAAATAAATTGCATGTGATTCCATGGCATTTGATTGGATAACCAGGCAAATAAACTGAAATTGAACCAGGACATGCCTGCTATTGGACTGCTGTTCCCTGACTTCCGGAAAACAGATTGTGCCGGCTTTTGTTGCATTATTGTATCATTGTCTAAAGGGTTTAGGAGTTGATGATTAAATATGCAGTCTGCGTAGTTATCATTGCTTACATATAGAAGAATTAAACAGATGTAGAATCACGCACCTTCTCAGTGACAAACACTTCGATCTCACCACTCTGCACCACATATATACTGTCGTCCTGGTCCCCGATCTTGAACAAGTAGTTGCCTGTCTTGATGTTCAGAGGCTCCATGTGTCGACACAGCTCCAAGAAGAAGGGCTTCTCCAGGTGACCAAATACTCTGAAACATGACCATAGGTGCTGACAACCTGTGTGCACTTTACTTTATAGAAAGAGGGGGCAGTGGGGTAGCCTTGTGGTTTAAGCATTTGCTCATCACGCCAAAGACCCAGGCTCAATTCCCCACATAAGTACAATGTGTGAAGCCCTTTTCTGGTGTCCTCCGCCATGATATTGCTGGAATATTGCTACAAGCGATGTAAAACCATACTCACTCACAGTGACTCAGTCACTCACTCATAGCAAAAGTGGCATTAGAACTTGGATATATCTAAAGTGTTGAAGTAACAACTGAGGTGAAATGGGGTTTAACATTGCGTTCAAGAATATTGCGCTTATACAGTGACGTGTATGCACGTGTGTGTGTGTGTGTGTGTGTGTGTGTGGCTTCTAGTACTAGTTTGGACTAATGCCGGTTTAACAGAGCGTGCCTACTGAGATACCTTTCAATAGTTTAACATGGATACTCCATTGAGACACAGTATATAATACTGACTCCAAGTCCGAAAATCTTTGTTTTACCCCTTGATTGGAAAGTGAAAGCATGCAAACCTAAAAAATATATACTAAACAAAATTCCTAAAACTCAAAAAGCCCTATTTGATGGCTAGACTCATACCTATTCAAAGTTTGGTCAAGAAATATTGAATGGTCTCTAAGTTATACTCCAGAAACAAACTCTACCCTCCTATGAGTACAACTGGTTGTCATTAAAACCGGAACAGAATTTCACAGTACCCAGCTAACATAAAGCACCAGTTCTTTGAGTATGGGCAAGAAATATTGATCAGTCTTCAAGTGACGGATGGAAGCATAGACAACACCCTGATTTCTATATCAGTATTTGTACCTGATACTTCTCAACATATAGAGCACTTCTGATGGCAGCCTGTTATCTGTTTCCTGAACATCTGGAGTATCAGCTTCAAAGAATGATTTGGGAGGTTCTTTTAATCGAAGCTGTGGAAGACTTGAATCTTTCCTTCTTTCTAAAAATCTGAAATGGGAGTATTCTGATAATCAATTACTCATCCTATTATGTAATTACTGACATCATGAAATTAAATATAAGCATTTGACAACCTTCAACAAGCTCAGAACTGGAATGCCAGTTGAACTTTTTGGTACAGTTCAGTTTGCTTGACGTCTGGCAACGATATCCCAACAAAATTCTGAAAATATTAAAACACCAAAAGGAATTGATCTTGGAATGAAAACTAAGTGCCCTGGGCAGGCAAATCGGAAAATACTTTGTTCAATAAAGGTGTTTTTAAAGTCCTTATTTTCCTGAATAACATTGCATTCAATGCCATAAACATAAACTGAGCATTAAACCCTTTCCTCTGTATTGGTCCTGTCATCAGTGTAATAATAGTCACTTCTCCAGAGCCATAACATTGCCATAACCACAACAGCATGAACTGGAAAATGTATAATTGCAAAGTGGGAATTTTTTCTGCCATTGCTGCAGACTTGGGGCCGAATATCAGCCTCTGAGCTGTCTAGACAAATCACTGACCAGTGTCTAGAAGCATTTGAGGCTTTAATTCTGTTCATGCTTCAATTTTGCTACAATTTGGAACTAAATAAAACTGGCCAATGAAGATCCAGGTTAGAAGGTGTCTTCAGCAACCCATTCTTGCGTATAAGACGACTATGCTTGTCGTAAGAGGCGACCAATGGGATTGGGTTGTCAGACTCGCTGACTTGGTTGATGCATGTCATTGTATCCAAATTGCGTGGATCTATGCTCATAATGTCAATCACTGGATTGTCAGGTCCTCCAGACTCGATTATTTACAGACCTCTGTCATATAGCTGGAATATTGCTGAGTGCAGTGTTAAACAATATACCAAACAAAACTGAATAAAACTGATTGAAAAAGTGAACACTTTGTCTCATTCAAGCAGGACCAGCTACACACTCTGAGGTCTAGTGCAATAAGGTTTTCTCTGCTCCTCTATACTAGTCTTAAAAAACACGACAAATTTATGAGGCTGTAAAAATAAAAATCCAAGATTTAGGGGTTTAGATTCAAATACAAAAGAAAATATCATACAGATAACGACACCTCGCTACAAAACGTGGCCGATAACGACATCTCCCTACCTGAGTAGTCTGTTCACCATGTCCTTCCGATCCCTACATAACATGGTAGGGAGGTGGGAGGGAGGGAGGTGTCGTTAACATGACTGATAACGACACCTCCCTAAATAACATGGCTGATAACAACACTTCCCTACCTCCGAAACCTGTTCACCATGTCGTCCACTTTCTTCTGATAACGACACCTCCCTACATTTAGTGGCAGATAATGACACCTCCCTACCTGCAAAGTCGGTTCACCATGTCCTTCCGATAAGGACACCTCCCTAGATAACGTGGCTGATAACAACACCTCCCTACCTGCCTGATAACAACACCTCCCTACCTGCGAAGTCGGTTCACAACGTCCTTCCGATAAGGACACCTCCCTAGATAACGTGGCCGATAACAACACCTCCCTACCTGCGAAGTCGGTTCACCACGTCCTTCCGATAAGGACACCTCCCTAGATAACGTGGCTGATAACAACACCTCCCTACCTGCGAAGTCGGTTCACCATGTCCTTCCGATAAGGACACCTCCCTAGATAACGTGGCTGATAACAACACCTCCCTACCTGCGAAGTCGGTTCACCACGTCCTTCCGATAAGGACACCTCCCTAGATAACGTGGCTGATAACAACACCTCGCTACCTGCGAAGTCAGTTCACCACGTCATTCCGATAAGGACACCTCCCTAGATAACGTGGCTGATAACAACACCTCCCTACCTGCGTAGTCGGTTCACCATGTCCTTCCGATAAGGACACCTCCCTAGATAACGTGGCTGATAACAACACCTCCCCACCTGCGTAGTCGGTTCACCATGTCCTGATAAGGACACCTCCCTAGATAACGTGGCTGATAACAACACCTCCCTACCTGCGTAGTCGGTTCACCACGTCCTTCTGATAAGGACACCTCCCTAGATAACGTGGCTGATAACAACACCTCCCTACATTTAGTGGCAGATAATGACACCTCCCTACCTGCGAAGTCGGTTCACCACGTCCCTCTGATAAGGACACCTCCCTAGATAACGTGGCTGATAACAACACCTCCCTACATTTAGTGGCAGATAATGACACCTCCCTACCTGGGAAGTCGGTTCACCACGTCCTTCTGATAAGGACACCTCCCTAGATAACGTGCCTGATAAAAACACCTCGCTACCTGCGTAGTCAGTTCACCATGTCCTTCCGATAAGGACACCTCCCTAGATAACGTGGCTGATAACAACACCTCCCTACCTGCGTAGTCGGTTCACCATGTCCTTCTGGCTCATCTTCTTTCTGCCATGACGACTCACAGCTATTGTGTTCTTTGTGAAACTTCGGACCTGTGAATATAAAGGATCATCACTAAGCAGTGTTCGAGATTAAGGGGGGTCCTGCAGCCCTTCTATGGTATTTAAATCTAAATCTTCAACTTTTATCAATAACGTGATGACATGGACCGTTTCGTTTTCCAGCTTAATTTTGAACATGGTTCAGCATTTTGCTTTCATGAGAGTGTTGGCGGGTGCTTCATCATTGTGCAAGTTGCAACTTCAAAGAACTGATATTAATTGGTCAGTTTGCAGGTTTTAGTGTGTCTGAAATCATCATCTCATGGCCAGAGTATGCTGTTGATCTTCACAAACACTGCAGTATGTTGAGAGTTATCATTCATCATGTCAGTGTTTATTTGATGAGATCAACATTAGGAATGGTCATGTTAAAACGTCAGTGCTAAGCCATATCAAAGATCAGTGGCCATGTCAATGTCGTTTGTGTTTAACTGCCACTGAAGATTAACATATAAGCATGATTAGTCAAGTTAATGTTACCAAAAGGTTTTCTTATTATATGAAAGAGAGATAATTGATCAAGTCTACATTTCACTGGTTGGTTGAATCCATATACAGAGCTCCAGATGACATTTTTTTTTTTGGGGTGGGGGTGGGGGGGGGGGGGGGGTGGGGGGGGGGGGGGGGGGGGGGGGGGTATTTTACGCAATACCCTGCTTATCTGTAGCTCTGCATATAGTTTAACGCCCCCATATGCATTCAACATGTTCTAACAAAGAAACGGGATCAATACACACACACGATCAAAGATAAGAACGACAAGTATTCGATCAAGTCTGATGCCCTGATAGTGACCTACGACAACTCAATATAGTGCAAGGCTTTCCATTTTCTATTATCGCTGTCTTATAGCTGGAATATTGCTGAGTGCGGCGTTATACAACAAACAAACAAACCAACATTTTCTATTAGTTGGTTTACAAACAATTTCAACGTAGGTGGTCAAAAAAACTTAAATAATAATGTTCAACCTCCATATTAGTACTGCTACTAACGAGACTAGTGAATGAAAAACAACCTCAAGGTCACACTATCACAGAAGTATGACTGCAAAACAATTCTGAAAGATAACTGATTGTTTTTTTGGTTAGAATAAAGATTTTTATATATATTATCACCACCAACAGCGGTGATAAAGTATCATACAGTTCACCTACCACTGGCTACCAATAATTGTAAAACTGGCAGACAAAACATTTATGGTCTCAAGTCTTTTCTTTTCTACCTCACCAATATTTCAATGTGTTTTTGTCCGTCAGTCCAACTAAAAGATATCGAGATATCAACAGGGCCTAATACTCACCAAGTTCACAGTGCAAACACTTACTTTTCGTAACATCTTTCTGCCATAAAACAGCATCTTGTCTCGTTTCCTGAAGCGATACTTTTTGTTTGCCTCGCTTTGACTTGGTAACACTGAAAGAACAAGCATCCTGTTGGTGAGTATCTGACATTGCCATCACAAAGAGTGAGTGAGTGAGTGAGTATGGTTTTACGCCGCTTTTAGCAATATTCCAGCAATATCACGGCGGGGGACACTAGGAATGGGATTCACACATTGTACCCAGGTCGGGAATCGAACCCGGGTCCTTGGCGTGATGAGCCAACGCTTTAACCACTAGGCTACCCGACCGCCCCGCCATCATAAAGAAGACTGGTGAAATGGAGTGGACATGGATGCACGTGTGGAGGGGGATACTTGCGCTTGTCCTGACCAGGCCTCAAAGTTTAAATTTTAACCAAATAGCCACATGGCTACTAGTATTTTTTTCCTGGTAGCCACTGGTAAAATCAAGAAGTCACGCCAATATTGTAGGTAGCCAAAAACATTTGCAATTATCTTTGATCAAATAACTATTATAATATGTACAAGTTATAGCACTAGTCTTGGAATTGTACACTAGTGGAAACTGTATTTGATTTTTGTTACTTGTGACTTGAACATGTTGAACAATGATGCAATTTATGGTACAAGATTATATAGGTATATCCTTGCTTATCCATTCAGCATTGTCAACTAAAATAATATACTAATTAAATTAATATTTATGTATTTTGGTTTATTGTCAATTTTAGAGGCATTATTTGCGTGTACAATTATTAACAGATGTGTTTTCCAAGATCAGCTGTTATTTATTTTTGTGGTAACATATGCATGATATGTGTAGTAATAGAATTTAGTTGCCACATGAAATTTTTAAGGTAGTCATTTGGCTACCTCTGAATTGTAGACAGTGGACAAATTGAAATTTAGGTCGCGTTGGCGACCGTTTTAATCGCAACTTTGAGGCCTGCTGACAAGTGCCAGTTTTATAGTGTTTTATTTGTTTGTTGTTTAACACCAAATTCAGCAATATTCTAGTAATATCAAGACAGCCTGTAAATAATCACATCCAGTCCAAACAAACCAGATATTGATATCATGAGCAACTTTCCCCCGCATTGAGATGAAAAGTCCCCCAGTCTGACCACCCGATCCTTTTAGTCACCTCTTACAACAAGCATAGGTTACTGGGCACCTATTTTAACCCTAAATCCCCATGAGGGCAATAAGATTATGTGCTCTTCAAACATGTCAAGAGGACAAGAGGACAAGTGTCTATTTCTAACGCTGATATTGCAGTGTTACAATGGAGGGACACCCAGTAATGCCCCAAGCGCCAACACTTACCTTTTGTTCTGAACTTCCATATTCCGAAGAAGAGGACAACAAGGATGGTGATGGTGGCGACAACGAACGTGATCATGATGCTCTGAAACAGAAAACATTTGTGGGTGAGAGACTGCAACCTTACCCACCAACTCATGATTCATCCATTCCAAACTGTATGACTTTGACCAAATGGATAATGACTCATTTACTACCAGTGTCATGTTGCCGCAGGGCAGTTAAATGGGCATCAACATGCTGTAGCTCACCTGAATAGGTCATATGTGTTAATTGCTTGAGGTTACACATGGCAATTTTAGTTTTATGATAGTAGCTTGTAAATAATCGAGTCTGGACCAGACAACCTTGTGAGTTAGTGAGTGAGTTGGGTTTAATGGCACTTTTAACAGTATTCCAGTTATATCACGGCATGTCAGCTTCATGTGGGAGGAAAGCCCGAAGTGATGCAGGTTTCAGACATTTACCACTTCAGTGAAACCCACGAGCACGGGTATGGTGCTGACAAACCTAGAAACATAATCAGGCCGAACCGGGATTCGAACCCACAACCATAGGTTTCTGGCGTGCCCAAGGGACGCAACTCTGCACATTGAATCGCAGGGCCTTTGACGACTAGGCCACCCGTGCCCCCCTACAACCTTGTGATACAGTATGAGTGAGCAGGGCTCGATATAAAAACCTTGATTTAACTTGCACCAGGTGCATGTTGCCATGAAAACCTAGTTGCACCAGATAAAAACCAGGTTGCACACTGGTACCGTAAATTTATCAAAATTGATATGTGCACATAATCATGATAATCCTGAAGTATCCACAAGTTGATGTCAAGCCCAAGAAAGTATGACAAATTATACACAACACAGTGATTATTTATGTAGTATGGTAAATAAAGCTTAGAGGTAGTGAGTGTGTTCAAAGACCCTTCTACGTAAGGATAAGATTTTGACCTGCACTTGGCATATGTACACATAAACATAAGGTCATGTTTTTCATTAATACGTTGCACTGGTGAATGTCTTATAAAGGTAAATTGCCCCCTGGGAGTGATTTTAAAGCCGTATTTAACAGTATGCCATTTACATCGAGGAATGTTAGTTTGTTGTGGGAGAAAATCATGAAGTAATGCATGTCTCAGACATTTATCATTTTGGTGAAACCCACAAGCAGAGGTATGGTGCTGACAAACTAAGAAACGAATTGTTGCGAACCGGGTTTTGAACCCACTTTAACAGGTCTCTGGCATGACCAAAGGAAGCAATTCCGCACAGAAAAAGAGTCTCAGATGACAGGTCCAGCTGTGTCCCCTGATCCAATGAGCAATGATCCAAGCTGTTGGTGTACGATAATATGTAATCATTCAAGTTTTACGTCCAGCACAGGTTGTGACGACCTGACCAGAATACTGATAGAAGATGTCAAATTGTTTGTTGATTAACGCCACTCTCAAAAATATTCCAGCTATATGACGGCAGTCTGTAAATAAGCGACTCTGACCAGACAATCAAGTGATTGATACCATGAGCATCGATCCAAGCAATTGGGACATGATGACACGCATCAACCAAGTCAGCGAGCTGACCACCCGATCCCGTTAGTCGCCTCTTACGGCAAGCATGGGTTGCTGGAGGCCTATGCTACCCCGGATCTTCACAGGTCTAGATGTAAGAAGTACCATTGCATTGTTTGAGTGATAGTAGCAATGGTAATACTGGGAGAAGATGTAAGAAGTACCATTGCATTGATTGAGTGATAGTAGCAATGGTAATACCGGGAGAAGATGTCAGAAGCACCATTGCATTGATTGAGTGATAGTAGCAATGGTAATACCGGGAGAAGATGTAAGAAGTACCATTGCATTGATTGAGTGATAGTAGCAATGGTAATACCGAGAGAAGATGTCAGAAGTACCATTGCATTGATTGAGTGATAGTAGCAATGGTAATACCGGGAGAAGATGTAAGAAGTACCATTGCATTGTTTGAGTGATAGTAGCAATGGTAATACCGGGAGAAGATGTAAGAAGTACCATTGCATTGATTGAGTGATAGTAGCAATGGTAATACCGGGAGAAGATGTCAGAAGCACCATTGCATTGATTGAGTGATAGTAGCAATGGTAATACCGGGAGAAGATGTCAGAAGCACCATTGCATTGTTTGAGTGATAGTAGCAATGGTAATACCGGGAGAAGATGTAAGAAGTACCATTGCATTGATTGAGTGATAGTAGCAATGGTAATACCGGGAGAAGATGTCAGAAGCACCATTGCATTGATTGAGTGATAGTAGCAATGGTAATACCTGGAGAAGATGTAAGAAGTACCATTGCTACTATTATTCAAACAATGACAGGCCTTAAGCATTGGAGGTAAATGGAAAAGTGAACAACGACCACACAACATAACATGATATAAGCTCACTTGACTTAAGGTTGGGTCATGTGAGCGAAAAAATAAAAAACTACCATGTTTGTAGTATAAAACCACCATGTTTGTTGTATAAAACCACCATGTTTGTAGTATAAAACCACCATGTTTGTAGTATAAAACCACCATGTTTGTGGTATAAAATAAGGGTGAAACGATACACCGATATTCCAATGCATCGCGATACTTGACCCACGATACGATATACGATACACGTGGGCCCATTTATCGATACGCCACGATACGGAACGCAAATCTCAAGTAAAGCGTTTCCTCGCTATTGTGCCTTTCAATAAACCGCTAAATTGGTTATAGCGCGCGGTAACGCATGGCTCCCCAAAACGTACTTACATTTTTAATAAGCTCAGGTTTTACACCGACATGTTTTTCCCCATCTCAAAAAACATTATCAGCTGATCTCCGCAAGCACATAACACCGGAAATACCTGTCAGCAAATCCGAACTGAAGTACGCAATTAAATACCATTACTATACTATCTTGTTATTAAAACGTGTTCATTATATATCTGGACTTGTGTTTGTAATATATTTTATTAATTTTATTCAAAATTTCATTTAATATTTTTTTCATTAAGTTATGTGAAATCGTGTGTGAAGAGATACTGCAACCACGGTCAGATTACCGCTTTTGACGTATTGAAACGACTTTTAGTTGCTAGAGAATGGATACATATATTAAAAATGCCATACTTTGACTCCTTAAAAGTCATGTGTGTGGCAATTTGGCGAATATATGTCAACATAAGGTTTTCACAATCAAAATACATGTAGCACGGGAAGTCCCTAGGGTGACTGATCAAATTGTTCCATACGTAAAAATATCCTGCAACAGCAATCACCAGTACCAAAATGCTACACTTGTGGTTCTTATAATTTGAAATATATATATATATATATATATATATATATATATATATATATATATATATATATATATATATATATATATATAGTAAAAGCTGCAACTAAGGTAACACGATATTGGAATATATTATTCCTGATAAAATTCTTTGAAGTTGTATCACCGGTGGAGTACATTAATTATTTTCTGGTGTTTGAACTTTGAATTGTTTTTAAGGAAAGTTAGAGAAAGTTCCAACTTCAGTAGTCTTGTTATTATAAAATAATTTTGACTGTTCCAAAATCATGAAAGGTTCAATCTTGACATGCTTTAAGTCTTGTTTTATTTATCATTGCGTATCGAGATACGTATCGTATCGTGACCAGAATATCGAGATGCGTATCGTATCGTGACCTTCCTGTATCGTTGCAGCCCTAGTATAAAACCACCATGTTTGTGATATAAAACCACCATGTTTGTAGTATAAAACCACCATGTTTGTGATATAAAACCACCATGTTTGTAGTATAAAACCACCATGTTTGTAGCAGTACAACTGAAGAAAGTAAACATGTCAACAATGAATAAACGGAACCAGAAAACCTGAATCAAAATGTTAAAAACATGTCAAATCAAACATTCCAAACACCAGCCTTGATAGTGTAACAAACAGAACATGTGCAAGATGGGTGTGGAAAATACCTTCAACACATGATCCGAGATTCCTGTAGGGGGTGACTTTCAACCAAACATTTGGTGCATCATGAACTTAAGACACCATGGTGCAATCCAATTATTAATTTCCGGGACCACAAGCATAACTCATATGCCACACACACGAGGCATTGTATGATACAAGGTATTGTCACATTACAGTATCTTGAGGTAAAAGTAAGCAAGACCAGCAATTACTTCCAGACCTTGCTATTTCCTGACACAACCCATGTATTATTGCTCTGCATTCAATAGTGGTATAAGAAAGTATTTCAAATTAATCTTCAAACCATACAAATTACACAAACACTACTCTCTATGTCACCATGTGGATCTACTATCCCTGTTGGAAATTAACCATGGTCCTGGCATGACTGGGATCAATGAGTTTGCTGCTAGAGCTATAGTATTCCATGACATGTAAGATATCCACCAAATGAGTAAATGCTTAACCACATCTTAACCATTATAGTTACAACATGGATTCTCATTGCCTAATTTCTGTTTTCCTGTTTCCTTGGATGTGCAATGCTTCCTTGTCATATCTTGTCTAGAAATCTCCTTGAATTTGTCTCCAAGATTTCACATCTAACCAGACGAAATGTGAACAACTACCAGTCGTAGTATTTTGTATGAGTTCATTAATTGGTAACTTGTAATTATGATGTTCTCATCATGACATAATTGTTACCATGGTAAGTGAACAAACACTACTGAAGTAAATGAGATTTGAAATCTGATATGAAGAAAATGCCCAGGTTACTGAAAATACACCGTGTTGGATATCAAGAGGGGCCTGGAGTCACTGAGATTTTGAACCTGGAGTCACTGAGATTTTGAACCTGGAGTCACTGAGATTTTGAACCATTTTGTTCTAAGTTAACTAGACATGATACTGATGAGTACAGATTCTGTCTGTTCAGATCAAATCACAAACCAATTATTCAATCAAACACTCCAGCACTCCACAGTAGTACAGTGACATGAAAGCGTTCACTAACTCACTATGACCACTTGTCATGCACACAGAGATTGCATCACACATACAACAAACATCCTTGTGTGGTTTGGAAACAAAATTTGTAAACATGGTCAACATATTAACCTGGGAAACACTTCATTTAAACATTATGTCTATCTCTGTTGGCCACTGCAAAAACTAAAATGCTCAATGCAGAGAATAAATTTGTCTACACGTTCTCTCACAGAGGAGGATTTCCTCCATAATTCTACTACAATTCGAGGGGTACCTTCTGCTCATAATACTTGTACACTGTAAGCCTAATCACTCCATCATCAAAGCTGTCTAATATTCTCTTATATCCCGGTTTTGTTTTTTAATTGACATCCTCTTCATTTTGTTATTTATCATACCGTAGGGTTGTTAGTATGAAAGTCCCAGAGCTTGGGCAGTTCAGTTATACGCCCTATCTAAACTCATAAATGGCTTCCCTCCATCTTTCTCAAGTGTAAATCACTTGTACATGTTTCCTACTACAAAATCCATGTCGTGTACCATGGACGTGGCAATGCAAGTGTAATGCAACACATCATGGTAGCAGTGTTCACACAACAATTGTAGGGTCATTTTTTCTAATTGACTAGCATTTGTGGATAAGATGTTTTATGAAGACTACTTCAGACTTCCCTCATTTCGAATAAAACTGAACATGCTGTTTTCGGCCAAGTTTTTCTCCTGCAAAATTGTCGATAAGACTTTTTGTGACTGAAATACTTAAAAACATAGGTAGATTGGTAGAACCTCTAGCTATTTGATATTTGAATAACAGTCTGTGAAATATTCCATCTTGTTTTTAATGGGCAAACAGCATTTTTCTAGCATTTTCAACAGTACTTTAAACCAACTTTGAGGGCCCTGTGGCAATCTGAAATGGAATGATTTCTATTCATGAACGATAATTCATATAATAACATGACATTTTAAAGTGCCAATTTATTCAAAGTTCAGCTGGCTGCTGGCAGTAGACTTATCGATATTCTGACACCCACGCCTGCAACCTTCATGACTATAATAACGTATTATCAATATCAATATCTGACAAATGTAATATTTTGGATAACACTTTCTTAGCAAAGTATAGATTCTAATACTTTTGGGGGATTCAAACCCACACTGCCAGAGTGAGGCACCAAATTGTCAGCACACAAAGTCAGCGATCTAACCCACTCAGCCACAGAGGCTTCCACAAAAATGAAAGTCTGACAACTGGTAGTCTAGATCACGTACTTTGTGTACCCCTAGACAAGTGCAATATCAATATCTTCGAGTTTTCAGTGTTTCAAACATGTCCACAAACTTTTCTTCGCTTATAATTTAACTGCATACAACATATACGCCATTATAAGCTATCCAAACATACTTGTTTTTTTAATCCTGCACTCAACAATATTACAGCAACATATAAATAATCAATTCTTGGCAACACAATCCAGAGCAACATCTCACGCTGCAGTGGTACAATGACATGCTATAAACCAGCTCACCAAGAATAACAACATGAACTATACAGTTTCCCTTTACAACAAGTACATGTTGCTTGGGACTAATTCTATCCTGGAATACCAACTGGGTTATATAGCAGAACAGGTATTTCCAATCCAGTTATTGACGCTATGGTCAACGATCCATGAACACTGGCATGTGGTCAACCAAGTCACTGAGCCTGACCACCTGATCTATTAAGCAGCTCTGCGACAAACATCGGGGGTATTACATAGAAGTATTTCCAATCTATGAGTACAGTAAAGTAAAACACTTCATAACTATATCATGCATATAAATTGGAAAGTAACGAAGCACAGATTTCATATGTGACTCATCAGTGGAATGGTTGATGAAATCAAATAATGGGAACAATAGGTTAATGGACACTGTTATCATGTCATATTTTGTTACAATGTCACACAGGAAGCATATTGCTCAGCGTTCAATTACTGTGCAGGTGGCTCTAGGTGAGTCATTAATATGATGACAGATGTGTACGTGGGCTTCCAGATGTAATGATGCTCACTGTGCCAACATCAATGTTCCAGACGGTAGGGGAGACTATTGGTCTGGAAATCACTATTGTGATAACTATTGATATTGAAAGAAACTATTACGTTAACTATTGATATTGCAAGCAAATATTGCGATAAATATAGATAGTTTTCAGTGTATCATTTTAGATGGATTTTAGAGTTGAATTCACCTTGGAACTGAAGTTTCCTTTGAATGTGATAACCATAACAACAAATAAAAAGTAAAGTTTGAGATATGACTGATTTGTTTTTTCTTTACACTAATAATTTATGAAAAATTACCATGTGTAAATTACTACCACTCATGATCAAAGAAGAACAAATTTGAACAGCACTGCATGTATTTTATTGATATGGCATATACAATCGAAACAATCGATATTCCTAACTGAAATCGATACTATTGATCAGAAACTGATTAAACAATAGCAATATATCGAGATTTCGATTTATTGTGACACCCCTACTAGACATTAGTGTAACATGATACACTTGCAATGTTAATAAGTCATAGTCCATCGTAACAGAAATGACCACATGAAGACCCAATCAAAACATATTTTCTAAACGTAGGTAAAATTAATCAAAGCCTTGCCAACTCAAACACAACATTAACAGAAAACAGCATTATGCAAATCACTTTGATACCAAATATCACTAGACAAAGTCCTCATTGTCAAATTAGGAGATAAACCTATCATGTTTTTAAAACCCAGTTGTGGAAATCATTAATTCTTGAAAATGCTCCAAAGCCTGTTCCACTGCTAGAAGACTGTTTGGATGATGTTAAGAAAAGGATGACTCGAAACCAACTTACGCTCGATGAGAACAAAACAGAAGCCATGCTTGTCAGATCTGGACCTAAAAGATCTCATCACTCAAACATCTATCATGACTGGAGATTCTTGTTTACCATAAAGCAGCAATGTTAAAAATTTAATTATTTATCATATTTCCACTTATGAAACAACAGATTCATTCGCACATACCTCACAAAAGAAGCTGCACATCATCTGGTCAGGTGTCTGATCCTATCCATACTGTATTATTGTAAGGGGCTGCTCATCAACATCATTCAAGCCTACTCACCAAAATTCAGAAAATCCATAAGTGATCAATGCATGTGTTTGGCATATGTGGCAAGGCAGCATCCATTACATAAGTTATTATGTCATTACACTGGCTTCATGTAAAGGGAGATAATGGTATACACTGGGATTTAAATTATGGAAGCAGATTATGTCAAATTATTCACAGTCACCTCAGGCTTGGCTGCAGCGATCTTACCGCAGATCAGTATGATAGATATATCTTGGATACAAAACTTGTTCCTGTGGATATCATACCAAAGATGCTTTACGCTTTGTGTGTACAAATTACTTTGTTCTTCGAAATGAAATGTATTTTTACCAACATGGTTATTCTTTACAAACAGTGCTTTGCGGATATTCGTATTTGAGTAAGGAAAAGCAAATCCTAATATTAGATTCTATTCAAAACTTCATATCAAAAACTGGCAGATTTTCACTTAAAGGACTTGTTTAATATAAACTGCAAATAGATTTATTTTATATATGCACATCTAGCTTGGCATGTACAATTCATTTGTTACATCTAACCTTCATTTATGTATTTATTGTAATATGTCCTATCATACTCCCATGTGTACATGGTGTAATGGAGTGGTATTAACATAAGCGCTTCGCTTGTTTTACCAATCCATTTTCACACTTTTGTGAAAATAAATATGTTTAAACCACAAGTAAGGATTCAATACAAGATAAGTTCATATATTCCTCAAACTGAAAACGGTTCATGTTGCATTTCTGGTTTGCCTTACTGATTATGAGTGTATGCCGCGTATCGCGGAATTACACTATGTACAGCAGTGTGTATGCTCTTTTTCATGAAGCGCCCTGGAATGCATCTCATACAACTGTATAGTGCCCCAGAATGCATCTCATACAACAGTACAACAGTTCCAATTAAGAAAATCGCCCATGTTCAGAGACATTTAGTCGAATGTTTACATGCTGGATTTTAACACGGTTTGGAATACAAGATGTCTGGTATACGCAAGCATGCAAGGAACCAGTTAAGCACAGTGAGTAATGGTGTCAACTCAGGTAGCCTTCTGTATTCTGATTTTCTTGGAAGCAAAAAGTTCATGTTGTATAGGATGTCCTATCTGTATGCATGCCTACTATGGATTCCTTCAGCACAACTGGCACATGAAATGACTTGCAGTTTGAACTGGCAGAATAAATTTCATCAGATCGTTATATGGTGGACACTTAGGACAATGGAATTATGAAATTAATCAAGCAACACATCAAAAACAACATTGGTCAATGACAATGCACACGTGCAGTTTGAAAATGTTTTTTTTCCCACTTACTGAATTTTAATATAACTACTCATTTTAAACTGTTCAGTGAAAATGACAATGCGACTTCAGAAAATATAATGAAGAAAATACATTCCCTACATTCAATCTTATATGAGAAGCCGACTGTCACTTATAATGTTTTGATTTGACCACTGTTGACAGTTTGTTGTTCGATAACTTGACAATGTTGTCAGTTTGCATGTGTTGCTTGGGTCCGTCTTTACAATATAAAATCATGTTAGATATAAGTGCAACAAAAATAAATACCATGGTTAGTTCGAATTCTGACAGATGTTTTAAGCCTTGGTGAATTTGAGGACCTAAGTCCATAACTGTTTACGTTTGGTCCATAAACTTCGTCATGGGGTCAAAGTTTCGTTGTCTGCTGAACCATTTTGGTCCGAGGTTATCTAAGGGACATAACTCTTTCATTCAAAAGAACTCGCTTACCACAAGAAATGATAACGCAAAACTGCTTCAAGATCGACACGATTTAAAATGACCGAAACTTCTTGAATTAATAAAATGTTATTTACAGTTTCATATTGTCTTCACAAGCGCACAGAAGCTAACCAAATAATGACACATATGTAAAGGTCCCAAATATATATTATCGCGTTGTTCATGTCCACTCTTGTACAATAATAATGTGTTAACTCAATTGAAATGTGGAAGGAATTTAGGCCTGAAGTGGTGCAGGTCTAAAGTTACCCAAGAACACGGGTATATTTATGACAAATCAAGAACTATAAACAATTTGGGAATTTTTACATATTTTGGTCATCCCTCCGTACACTTTTCACAGTTGTTCGAGAAAAACACGTGATTAAGTACTCTGTTATCTCTGCCCCATGTTAGGACTGGTAGTAAACCCAAAAAACAAAACAACAACCGATTATTTTTAAATAAATGTGTGGGTTTTTTTTCGGTGAGATATATATTTTTAACGCAATTGGTTTGTTTGTTTGTTGTTTAACTCCGAACTCAGCAATATTCCAACTATATGACGGCGGTCTGTAAATAATTGAGTCTGGATCAATTGGGATCGATGACATGCTTCAACCAAGTCAGCGATCCCGGTCCCGTTAGTCGCCTTTTACGACACGCATGGCTTGCTGAAGACCTATTCTACCCCGGATTTTAAATCATCAAAATGGGAAAGATCCATCTGTGCTAAACCTTTAGCCTGCTGCATTTGCCCTACACTGTTTTTTCCATTATAATAGGGGGCACTTGTGGCCCAGTCGTCTAAGGCGCCGCGATTCGCTGTGCAGAGTTGCTTCCCTTGGCCACGCCAGAAACCTATGATTGTGGGTTCGAATCCCAGTTCGCCCCGATTATGTTTCTAGGTTTGTCAGCACCATACCCGTGCTCGTGGGTTTCACGTGGTAAACGTCTGAGACCTGCATCACTTCGGGCTTTCCTCCCACATTAAGCTGAAACGCCGCGATATAACTGGAATACTGTTAAAAGCGGCGTTAAACCCAACTCACTCACTCACTCACTCACTCACTCCATTATGATAATAATTCTGAGAAGAAGCATTAACTAGGGGCTGATGAACTTGATCTATAGTTTGTTAAAATGTTATTATGTCTATATGGACAAATACCTGTTTCCAGCAAAAAACACGTGTGCATTGCACTATACGTTGGAGAATACATGATGTATTACCGCTACATCAATACACAAAATATAACTCTTTGGTTCTGTTGGTATGGTGAAATGTATGCATGTATATACATAACATTTTGTGACATTATGGTGATGTTTATAATGTACTGGAAATTGTATGTGACAATCTGGGGCACAAGTGAATATCAAAAAGAATATATGTTGGCTGTATACATATTTGTTGGGGAAATAAAAACATAAATAATATATAAAAGAACCATAAACAGGTTAATTAGGGATTCGAACTCACACCGAGTGACGCAACTCTGCGCCATGAAGTGTGGCTCCACAAAGAGGCAGGCTGGGCCACACGTGACCGATATGTTTCAATAAGGGAACGGTCATTTGATATGAAAACAGAATAATTTTGAAACGATTGGATAAAATGTATTATTTGCTATACATATAAGCTGCGAATTTTGGCAAGTATGAAATGGAACAAAATATATCCGACAACAGTGAGTTGCTTATCACATGTATAACCTAAATTATATAAGTATTGAAAGCCAAAGGGAAAACCTTTATACATTTATTAATTGTTTTGCAGGTTAATTATCAATCTGAAAGTACCTATTATTCTATTTACGCCGATACAATGTCAATTCCCATAAAATCGCCATCATAGTAGCTGGAATGATAGTTAAACAATAAACAAACAATTCCCGCAAGGCATGCACTATAGCTTATAACAATATCAAGGCCTATTCTAAGTGACGTGATTGTTGCATTAACAAATATCATATCAGGTTTAAGGGGATGTGTATTTTCAGCAGGTGTTCGCCAGCATTGTCACGTGGTGTCGCAGTTGCAAGATTAACCAATCGAAGCTCACTTCCGTTGCACGAGTTTTCCGCCCGCGTTAATTCCAGACTCGTGAATGGAAGCAGAAGTATCGCATATCCAGCAGCTCCATCGGTGAGTGTTTAATCCAAACAGGGTAAGAATTCGTTAAAAACTGAAATGAAAATGAGCTTAGACAACAATTATTTACGCGCTACAACGTTGTTTTCTACGGAAAACAAGGTTTTTGATGTGAAGTACGAAGACTATCCACAAAGAAACGTCCTTCAATGTGACTTCTTTACCGGGACGGTCCGATAGCTTAACCCTCTTGGTGCCACGGGACCATATATGGTCCCTCACTTTTCACACCCGCAAAGTGCCAGGGGACCATATATGGTCCCGAGAAAATGTCTTTTTTTAAAATGTGAATTTTGATATTTATAACACTGAGTGCGCAAAGTCAAAACTATAACCATCATCATCACCCCAATCATCTTAGCTTTAACATCGTGTAACTCATACTTTATACAATGCTATGGATTGCGAAATTTGGCGAGATTAGTAAAGTGGATACCGCTCTTCTCGGCCTTTTTCTGCCATGTTTGAACACCAAGCGAATGACGGCGAATTTTGATTATGCACCCATGTCACATACACGTAAATACTTTCAGACAAAATCCTTGTTCGCTAATGAAAGAGCACGGTCATTGAAACATACATGGACGCAATTGGGATTTCTTCAAGATATACATTCCAAACTGTCATTCGTTTTGTGACATAATCTTTGAAACAGACTGCGTATGAATTAATCACGACCACTTCCGTCAGTTTTGTTTTGACGTCAAAAACACGCATAAATTCATCGGGAATTTTTATCGGTAAATATAACTCACGGAAAATTCTGAGTGAATGTGTACTTCAACATAAATATCATATGTCTATCACTGTTAGGACATGCAATTGCCAATGATATGAATTATTGGTCATTTAGATTTCAAACAAGGGCGCTTACTTGACTTTGCTTGCCATTTTCGGGTGCGTCCATATTACGATTAATGTGGAAAAGTAGGAAACTTAAACTTATGTAATAAAACCAGCACTTTTATCGATGGCTGGGCAGTGCATAGATCTTTTGGATTTGGTTACTTTAGATACTGTTGGAAAGACAATCAACTCGAGTTGCATGTTATACAATTTGGTTACACTGTGTGAAGAAATAAAGACGTTGCAACACTTTTGATACAATGTATACGTTTTTGTAACCGCGACGTCAGAACAGTGCGGCACTGATATGAGCGGTTTGCAGGCTGATTGACGTCCAGGCACCACGAGGGTTAAGATGCATTCAGCTTATACATTCTCTCCTGTCGTGCCCAAAGTGGTTAAAGTATTTGTGAAAACCCAGGTTCGATTCCTTAGATCGGTGCCTCCCGTCATTAAGGGAGGTAATACTATTACCACCCCTATATCTCCAGGGATCGCATTCGGCCCAGGAGATAGAGAGGATGTTTTATTGCGAGAGGTGTAATACTTGTATAGTCACTTTCACCTTCCAGACAGCGAGGTCCGCCTCCCTGGACCCGGTTCCACAAAGCGACCGTAGCGCTAAGATGATCGTTACTCCCATACTTTAACATAGACTTACGACAGTCGTAGCGCTACGTTCACTTTGTGTAACGGGGCCCTGGCCTGGTGGACAGAGCGCCTGGCCGGAGAGCGGAAGGTTAGACATCCTGTCTGCGTCATACCAAAATGTTTTAAAAGATGCTATTTTCTGTTGCCCTGCCTGACGCTCGGTATTAAGGTGATGAAGCATGAACTGGTCGGCTCGGAATCTGTATACTGTGTCTCGATGCATGAGGTATCCATGTTAAACAGCGCCATAATATTTCTATCAGGCTAGCACTATAAAACCAGCATCGGTCCGAAATAGTTTAATCAGACACACACGCGTGCATGTAAAAACTTAGTTTCACCCCACCTCTGACCGCCTCTGTGGTCTAGTGGTAGAGCGTCCGCCCGGATAGCGGAAGGTTCGGGGTTCGATCCCCGGCCGCGTCATATCAAAAGACGTTAAAACGTGGTATTTAATTGTTGTTACCCTGCCTGGCGCTCGACATTAAGGGGCTGAAACAAAGACTGGTCGGCTCGGGGTCAGTATACTGTGTCTGAGTGGGGTATTCATGTTAAACCGCGGCATGGTATCTCAGTGGGCTAGCACTATAAAATCGGCATTAGTCGTGACTCGTACAGGCAGCCACACACACACACACACACACACACACACACACGTGCATGCACGTCGCTATATAAGTGCAATAATCGTGGAAGCGACGTTAAACACAATTTCACCTCCCCTCACAGCTACAGCGTTCGAGACTTTATTCTGAACAATATACACCGTTTGTTTGACGGTGTACATATGGTTAATTATCGATTGCATACTGTCAAATGAACACGCAACATCCATTTTAAGTCGAATTAAGAAACGATGTGTGTTCGTGCTCAAGTCCACCTCCAAACACACAGTATGAGATTCGAACCCGAACGACTACATTGTTGTGTTTGATTATTTCATGTCTATATACACAAACAATTTGATTTGATTTGTGTGGTCATTTTGCCAAATATTACATAAAATATGTGTAACATGTATCCTGATGCAGAATGGAAAATGATGAAGTTTTGAACACGTTATACGCGTCTCCAGACCCACACGCCATAGTGCAACTACGTCCATCCTACATGTAATGCACGTGGCAGAATCAATCTGTCAATGGCAGAGCTAATTGTCTCTACCTTGTTTTACTGGGTTTTTTCATCAAATATTGGCATCAAATCATGTACACTTATTCCAAATGTCTTTTCATTAATTGACATTCATCAAACATGTACACTTGTCAAATCAATACCTTAATTAACATTCATCAAACATGTACAGTGTGTGCTGAATGTGATCAAATCAGATATTGTCCCAATAGAAGTGGTAATTGCTATTGTGTAAATCCATGGTTTTGAACGGTCAATTATAAGACAAGTTCAAATGCAAATATCCCTCAAGAATTGTTTTTCGCATTTTCAAGGCTCGGGCAGAACACTTTATAAATATAAGATAACAATATCTATATGCATCAATATTATCGTTTATCATAGCTACACAATCTATTTCATGCATACCAAAAGTTTCCTTCAAAACTTTCAGGGCTCTGTTCTTGATAAAGGTTGTGGTTATCCACGCCATGAAGGGTAATAATGCCATCATATACTACTCAAAAGAAGTTAAGGATCACCCGACTCTTTCATAATGGTAAGGTTAATCTGTCATGACATGATAGATTAACTATTGTAATATGAAAGAATCAGGTGATCCTTAACTTCTTTTGAGTAGTATATATAGGGGTGCGAGGTATTACCTCTATATCGGTAAATTGATGTTCATTCTTTCCATGATACGTATCACAATATCATGTTTTAATGCTCGGTATATCGGGTGATTTCAAGTACGTGTAGCTATTTTTATCATGTGTTTAATGTTATACACTTGCCAAATACATGTACCTTCGAAATGTTTCCGTCACTCCAAAATGCAAGTTCGGATTCTTCTGGGGTGTAACACCAAGTCATCACTGTCCAGGAGCGTGCATCCTTGCGTTCCTGCATCCTTGCGTTCCTGCATCCTTGCGTTCCTGCATCCTTGCGTTCCTGCATTATGCTCTTCCTGCATCTTGTTTTGTTCCATTTGTGAACTTCAATTCCTGCATTGATTTTTCAAATTGCTTCTGAATTTAAAAATTTGAATTATACAATATATTGTGATAAGCATCGCAATATGGTCTAGTGCATTGCACACTATTGTGATACACTTTAAACAACAAATGTCCATCTCTACTCATAGAAGACGCGGATCTGTGCCAAAATTACACCCCGCTACATGCTGATCACATAATGTCATATTGCATTGGCCAACACATGTAACATACAAAACAGCATGAAATAATGAAGGCTTGAGGCCATAAGGTATATGTGCATATCTATATTACAATGATTGATAGAATGGTAATAACATACTTATCACATTGGGAGACACGCAACCACCGGTAGTTGTGTGGTGTCAATTAAATGTGTTTCGATAGAGCATTGCGTACAGGCTTAATTAACAGATTACACATGATTCTGCTGAAAATCGTAATGTTTTGCTTTCCCAAATTCATATAAGAAATAATTTTAATATTGCTTACGTTTATGGAAAACTCAACGCAAGTGCGCGAATGTATGCACACTAGCTGTTACGTTTGTTACTTGCACAAAAGTCGCTATATGACTGAAATAATGCGTTAATAACTTAAATTTTAACTCACGCACTTACATATATTGCAGTAAATTCTCATAAATAGATAGGATTTTAGACTGGATTCCACACTCTTTAGTCTCCCTTAAGTAAAACCGCTTGAAAGTAAATGCTCTAGACCAGTTTCCCAGTTTTCCCCAAAATATCGGCGATCGAAGCACCCAAGCACTAATTACCCATCCGGCAACTGGATTGAGGATTTCACATAACTGAGTAATAACATTTATGTATCTCCATCCTTTCTCCACACGAGTGTGCGGTCACGTTAGTCTCTGATACACTTTCATACTTGTGAGTTAGATACTCCAGGATATGCTCCAAAGAGGCTGGAAAAGGGATTGATGGCCATTCCACAAACCACCGCTTCCAGGAGGAATTATAAACTCCTTGCGTCCCTGGTCTCCACTGGGTGACAAAAGCTCTGCAGTTCTTTGCGAAAAGTCCTCTCAAGGCCACTAATAGCAGTGTCCCATTTGCTCACAGAGGGTGTGTTTGACCTTGTGGTGATTCCAGTGAGTCGTCCCATACCGGTAGAAATATTGGTAAGGCATAACCTCTTACCCCCTTCAATTGAACCTGGAATGTGTCTATGTGGAGATCTGATATCCAACTCACTTTCTTCTCCAGTTCAAAAGGTCTTTCAAGTGAGGGCCCAGTCTCTGATTGCACTGGTTGAAAACCTTGCGATTTAAGAGCCATTCGCTCAAATCTGCAAAATGGCGACTCTCTCCTCGTCTGCACTGAAGGTACTGTGCTTCCAGAGTTGCATTTCTCTGGCGACAACAGTCCCATATTTCTTTTGCTATAATGATTAGAACATGAGGCTGTGTCTCCCTCTGACGATTCACATGACTCCTGTGCGGTTGTCTACCCAGACGAGAAGGGACATGTCTGTCCAAGATTTGCAGAAACACTGAAGAGCCAGTAGGACTTTTTTTAGTTT
Source organism: Haliotis cracherodii (assembly GCF_022045235.1). Classification (NCBI taxonomy): domain Eukaryota; kingdom Metazoa; phylum Mollusca; class Gastropoda; order Lepetellida; family Haliotidae; genus Haliotis; species Haliotis cracherodii. The sequence continues at coordinate 35,515,115 of NW_027266268.1, read as the reverse complement.
GAGAACATTGATCTGGAATTTGCGCCCCTCCAGTCTCCACCGACCCCCACTCCGGTGTTGATTGCATACTGCACCCCATCCCAGATTGGAAGCATCTGTTTGTATATCAGATGTGGGTGTGTTGCTGAAATGGGTTTGCCATTCAAGGCCGACAGATTGTCAACCAACCAGTATATTTCTGGAACACACTTCCTGGAAAATCTGATCCTGTGTTCATAGCACTGATGTTCCAATAGTTCCTGTGATGATTAGTAGGAACCTGCAGTGTAACTGGGCTGGAACAATTGCTCTCACTGACCAGTATTCGAATCATTACCAGAAGTTGCTTGAGTATACTGTGGCATCTTTGAAAGAAATCTGTCACTTTCTTCTGGAGAAGTGTTAGAGTACGATGCTGAGAATCTATCTCAAAATCCAGAAAGCTGAGATTCTGACTTGTAGCAACAACTGATTTGGCTTTGTTGATAACTCTTGTTGAGACTCTCTCGGCAACGGATAAGATTCTCTGGACTGCGGGCAAACCAAATCATATCGTCTAGGTATATGAATATCCGAATTCCTGCTCTTCGTGCAATGCTTACCACAGGTTTCAGCAATTTGGTAAACGCTCGTGGAGCCGGTGCTAAGTAAAGACAATGAAATAATCGTCCCTTCCATTAAAAATGGAGGAATTGTCTCTGTTGCCTGGCAGTTAGGACGCTGAAGTACATTTATGCATCCTTCAGGTCCACTTTACACAACAAATTTTCCAGAACGACATCCTTCAGGAGTGAAAAACCTTTTATCTTAAAAGTGTGTATGTTTGTATGGCATGAAAGCATTCAGGATTTGGGGAACTATGAAAATGGGACTCGAAAACTAAGATTGAGAATCCTCCATGTTCACTCCCAGAAGAATATCTTCTGTCGCCCCTTTAATCATAATGTTGCCAATCTCCTTGTCAAGTACAACCTGGTTCACCTAAGAAAGAGTTAGTAGTGGTGTGGAGGTGGTTTTCTCTGGGTAGGATTTTGAATGAATTCTATTTAAGAGCCTGAACAGTCTGAAGAATCCGTGGGTCCAGAGTAATCTTTGGACAATTGGTGTAGAAGGTGCTATCCTGCCCGCAAAAATAATTTCTGGGAAAGAGATGCTATCTAAATTTGGATCTTCTATTTCTGGTAACATACTGTCTGAATGTTCTGGACCTTTGGCATTCAGATTCACATGACTTGCATTATGCCAAGCTTCATGGCATCGGTATTTGTTGAAAGAGTGATACAAACCTGGCCTGAGGGCTCCCCATGAAAAGGCAGCTGCGAGAAAAATGGGCTGATTTCTGAAGAAATCAATCGCCCACCAAGAATAATCCCTTGCCTTTTGCTCACGCTTCATCTCGGCGAATCTGTTTTGCTTCTCAGATAAAGGAATATCATCACGATTTTTTTCATTCTGAACATTATCTTTTTAGAAGGTAGAAAACGTTTTGAGTTGTGAGATGATTAGACCGGTGGGTTGGCACGGACCAAGAATCTGATTCTTCCCTGGTGATCGAAAATGGGAGCCATCAACTGGTTCAGCTGAACAGGCCACAATAGCATAACAATTTTCAGAGCGGGATTTATCAAGCTTATTGACGTGAACGAAGGAAAATCGACCTCTTGTTTGTGAGGGTTTAATGTAGTCATCCACAGCCAGCCCTGAAAACGAGCGAGAACGATGGTAACTATCAGCTGAACTGATGTGTCTTATGTAGTGAAATTGCTTATTTGACAGTTATTGAACGATCTATCTGAAGTTTAAGTGATAGCAAATTTAATATGTCAGCCATGTGAAGCCACTTATAATTGATATTGACATTGCTCATATATCGTCCAGGCACTCATGAAGAGCCACCTCCCCATGGTGAAAGCTGGGTAACGCTGGGTAATAGCTCTTCCACCGCGTGGACCTACGGTAGAATGTGTCCTCAGCAACCCATTGCTTGTCGTATGAGGCAACTAAATTGAGAAACCGTGGGTTGCGCCCCCGTGTCATTGGAGGACGGGATTCTGGCGGTTGAGGGCACTGGAGCCAGGAATCCTTGTTCCTTTTGCCCAACTCACTATCAAAGCTGACTACATGATTATTGGAATGGAGGTGTATGTCCCCTCTCCACTCCGATGCTTCAAATGCCAAAAGTTTTGCCCCCGCCTTGGCAACTAGTCAAACCGGAGGTAGACCTCACACTACCCTAAAAATGCTGACACAAACCAATTGGTCTATCAACAAGAATATGCCCAATTGCGTTCAAAATATGATACCTTACACTCTATTTTTACCGATGGCTCCAAGGATGGTGGCAAAGTTTCAAGTGTCACTGTCATTGGATCTAAAAGGGTGTCTTCCAGAGTCCCAGGTAATAGTTCTATTTTTACAGCCGATTTCAATGCTATTCTTATAGCATTGGACTACATTCAAAACCAATCATCTCAACAGTTCATGTATCTTTTCTGATTCCTTGTCATGCCTTCAGGCAATACATAATTGTTCTTCCAACCATCCGCTGATTCTTGATATTTTAGAATTGAATAATGTTCTCGCCATTTCCCAATACGACATCGTCTTTTGCTGGTTGCCAAGTCATGTTTGAATTTCTGGTAACACTATGGCTGATACTGCTGCAAAGGCAGCACCCAACAAATCAGTCACGCCACTTCTTTGACCATACAGTGATTACAAGCCAATAATTAGATGCTACATAAAAGATCTAATGCAAAAGGAGTGGAACACCCAAGTAGGTATAAACAAACTTCATGCTATAAAACCAACCATAGTGTATACCTACTTAGGTTGCCATTCGAGACATAACGAAGTTGTTTTGCGACGATGTCGTATTGAACACAGTCGATACACCCATGAGTATCTTTTAAAAGGTGAGGATCCTCCGTTCTCTGTCCCATGTGAATCACAGTCAAGCATGTTTTGCTTGATTGTGTTGATTTTTCTCCCATAAGGGATTACTATTATCATTCAACATCTTTAAAGTATCTTTTTTATAATATCAGTGCTCATTTAATTCTAGGTGTTTTAAAAGAAATACTATTATTTGATAAATTTTGAATTGTTTTAGAATAGCTGGATATTATTGTCAACTGAGATGTATGAAGGCGGTGCCACTCAGGGGGTTAAAGTAGTGTAAAATTATTGTCCCCCTGACTGGCACGTGAGTCCGTCTATATTGAAGTATTAAAAATCAACTAGTGTTTGCATTCCGTGATTGTGCTTTGATTTTTTTAATATTGGTTAATATTTCGTACAACCACTGGTGACCAAAGCGATGGCATAAATCCACCTGGGAATGATGCAGGAAGCAAAAGCGCTGCAAGTTCCCATGATCCCCAGTTAGGTGGTCTAGCTTTGGTTGCCAGTGGTCTATAGCCTGGTTTTACTTTCTAATAACTAATTGACTCAAAAAAGTCTTTGTTTAAATATTGTCCAGGTATGTTTTATGTCTACACTGTGATATTTACCTTACTGTTTTACTGTCATTTTATGATGATAAACTTGTTCTCATCGCGATATGGCTGCAATATACTCACTCAACTCACGTATATCGTCCGCCGTTACGGTTGTAGAAGGAGATGTTGAGGTTTTTAAGTAATTTAAGTCATGAAAATAACTTCAATGTAGATTTGTGAAGCTTTTACTTTAATCACTTTTTTCATCTTAACAAAAATCTGTTAAAACATCTGTTATATCGACAATCAACCATTATTTTTTTTAAACAAACCAAAATAATTGAAAGAAGACGCTTGACGTCCATGTGCATGTGCTTAGGAACACAAGTATTAAATAAGAATATAATCAACCTAGCATTGATAGTGCCCTGATGTTTTGTCAGTGGAACATACACGAGAGACCTCTCTGGTGTTGAATCAGTTACAATGCATGAATTAAACATGCTTGAAATTCCAGATGTAGGAGGGTTTCATATCTGCCAGCTAATTTAATCACCTTAACTTTTATTTCATTTCGTTTTATGTTATATACTATTGTAATATAGATAGATATAAATGTTATTAACGGGAGAATGTAACGAAGGTAATGCACAACATTTAGGGAACATGACTTTGTCTGAACCTTACCCATCTGACATAGAGAGTGCACACTGATCCATTGATAGAGGTAGTAATGGTGTTTGCACTTTGAGCATGCGTCAACGAATGGCCAAAAGCACATGGCAAATATCCATTTGTTATTGGTCCTTGTTTTAATGCCGATTGCCAAGCAAGGTAACAACACGTACCACCGTGAATTCTGTTGGCTATGACGCGGCCGGGGATCGAATACTCGACCTTTCTTTCTTCGGACAGACGCTCTATCCACTAGACCATGGATGCTGTCACCAGTTTTTATATTATTCTAAAGCCACTTAGACTGATGGTGAAATATACTCTCAAACGTTTCCTATTCGTGACGTTCCAATAACGCACATCATGTTCAGTAGGTAAATATTCAACCACGCCTCTGTGCCCATTGTGCTCACAACCATGGAGGTGGCCTCCAAGTAAATGTTTACTGAGGGTGATCCGCGTCTTTTACCGGCGGAAGTCCAGTGTAATTTATGCTGAACATCAAAACACACTTGCTACATCATCATATTTACAAAACGGACTGAGGATGACGGGGCGTTCGATGCCCTTTTGGTCATTTCCTAGTAGATCCAGTCAAGGATTTCTTGTTCAAACTCAGCCGCCATTTTCGTTTGAGAACGATCACGAGGCGTCCTCAGTCAGCGAATGGTACATTGCAAGCGGCTGAAAGTTAGTGACACGTTGTAAGGGGAATCGCTGTACATCGCTTGCAAGCGATTGGCGCTCTGCAACGCACCCCCGACCTCAGCAATGTCGGCAAAGTCCATTTGATGAACAGGTGGGTTACATTTGGTCTTTCCCGGAAATTTTACAATCATCACATCGATTATCTGAAACCTTTTTTCCAAATACCGACAGTCATATCTCGCCCACTTTTGAATGCCATCGTTCAGCCATTGCCATTGCTGGGGAACAACTCACGAGAACCTTCCCTCTTAAAGAAGTTGATATCAATATTATGTACAGCCTCTGTTAGGGTGTTGCTTAAATTTACAAGCTTTAAAAAATGATGGCTCCCTGAATGTTGCAAGCCACGAATCGCTAAGAGTAAGCAAATTAATCGGTTATCCCGGTGACAGTTAGAAGAGCTTGCGCACTCTTCCAAAATGGCGGGGCAAATACCGCTTGGTTGCCTTGCCCTTATGAAGATCGTAATTGAAGAACAACCCACGAGACACTTCCCTATAAAAAATAACGTCGTCCAATTTACGACATCATGAAGTTGCGAATGCATTTTCGAATCTCCAGAAATGACGTCATGATAGAACAATGTTTTATCGTGAAATACACCATGCTTCTGGGGGCGGTAGCCTAAACGTGTATCGATGTCGGTGTACGTGACGTTCAAGACTGCTGTCACTGCTGCTACTTCCTCCAGCTTTGTCCTCGAGATTCGTCTCAATTTCTTTCACCGGCGGAAGTCCAGTGTTATTGATGCTCAACATCAAAACACACTTTCTCCTTTCACTCAACAGATATGTTAGACAGATTAGGTCTTACAACATGTACATTGATTTTCTTAAATTTGTAATACGTGAGGTAATACCATTCCTTGGATATAGTGTTCATTAATACGTCATTACATAAACCGCTCAACTTTTAGCAAACAACTGGTGTCACCATCCACACAGCCCGAATATCAATTGAATGCCCCTCGGGAAAGAAAACAAATATTGTTCCTAGTAACTATATGTAGGAAACTACTTAAGTCAATAAATGAACATTTTCACAGCTGATCTTTCAAACACAAAATATACATGGACAGTACATCGCATAGGTAAATGTTATATTGATAAATAAAACGGTCATTTTCTGAAACAATAAAATCCTCAAAAAAATGCTGTAAACACCTTTGATACATAGTGAGATGGGCTTCGTCGTGATTTTGCCGCTCACTCTTTTACTCATTATTTTTGCAACTACTCTTTACCATGCTCTTCCTATTATCATCAGGTAAAGTGCATGGACACTCTACCCAATACCTTTGTACTTTACATCGTTGGTTCTGTCATGCTGAAGTGTGCCATGCAGTCAGAACAGAAATATCTAAGACAATACAAATACAATTAGAGAACATCCCTGACAGTCAGTTCAATGTGATCCTGTTTGTGTATCTAATTGGCCATGCCCGTGTGATCAGTATACACCATTAAAGTTGTCATCCTCTGTTCCAAGGGTTTTAATGTAGCACGACCGTATGAAGAACGTGAACGTACACACGGACGCATACGCCCACCATTGATTGTCCTGCCACAAGATCAACACTCCACGCAGGTTGCTTGAACAAATGTAATGCAGCAGCTATTGGCATGTTTCTTTTGATCCATTCTCTCAGAAGAATATCCCTGTGTGATCCTGTCATCGCCACCACAGTTGAAGGACGTGTAAATCACATGAAGATAGTCTGTGGTTCTCTTGCCAATATACAGCTGTAGCATTGTAGGATTCCATTCATTTAGTTATATACAGCCCTTAACCTGGGTGTGATTCAAGCGCTGTGAGCCTATCGTGTCGGACAGTGACGTGAAATATTCAATTTGGGAATCCGTTCATCGGTTTCAACACGTGTTCACTGGGACGTCTTCGATCTCATCCTGTGTTATCCATCTGTGATCTTAACATATGACCTGGATCTGCCTACTGTACTTGTGATATGGAACTGTGATCTGAATCTGTACTATAAACCACTGTTACAATTTACTATAAAGCATCATAACTATAAACAAGAAACTGACGTCACGACATAAATGATGCATTGTCTTGTATTTCTGTGCTTGTTACTGAACATCTCGACGTGCGATGGCCAAAGAGAGTTGTACGATCATTTGTTTAGCAACCACAGCGCCCTTGTCCGACCAGTGGCCAACGTCGGAACGCCAGTACACGTGACTGTGGGGTTTGGTCTGATCACTCTTGAGAACCATGACGAGATACGACAAGTATTCATCAGCCAAGGAGTTCTGACCGTCACGTGGAGAGATGAAACTCTCGTGTGGTCGCTTTTTGACTTCAACGTGACTAGGATAATCGTTCCAGCTAGTGCATTATGGATACCGGATCTGATCATCTTAAATGACGTCAATAACAACGGCCACGTTCCCACAGATGTGGTCAGTGTCGTGGTACACTACATGGGCGACGTGATGTTGAGCGTAGGAGGTAGACGCGAAACATACTGTCGTGTTGACGTCACCAAGTTTCCCTTTGACACTCAAGTGTGTCAGATCCGAGTCCGACAATGGGCGTCTATAGATTCCGAAGTACGAGTCACTCCAAAGTCCAGCAACATAGATCTGAGCGAATACAATGGAAACAATGGCGAGTATACCATGGTGCACACGAACATAACGACTGTGACAAATGAGAAAAACCATCAAACAGAATTGCGGTTTTCCGTGACATTTACCCGAAAGAGTCTGTATTACATTCAACTATGTGTTCTGCCTGTTATTCTCCTTTCGATTCTCAATCTCGCAGTGTTTCTCGTCCCGAGCGAGAGTGGCGAGAAGATGACCCTGGGTATTTCAGTCTTTCTCTCCTACGCAGTATTCCTCACCATTATCCACGGCTTTCTCCCTGAAATCTCAGACACGATATCCATATATGGCATCTATCTCAGCGTCATGGTCTGCCTAAAGGTCCTGACCTTGTTACTCTCAGTCGCCGTCCTCAACATACACCACAACAAAAGCCAACAGCCTCCGCCATCTTGGCTTTGCAGAACAATGTCTTCGTACCCGACACCAGAAACAGTAAATAATCCGTTTGTCAATGACACCGCCGTCCACTGTGAGTCCTGGCATGACGCTGCCCGCAATGTGGATCGAATGCTATTTTTCACATTTTCTATTGTGACATTGACGGTCACAACTGGTTTCTTTTGCAGTTTCACCACATGACGCCCCACTGTGCTTGATTGTTTTACGCTGCACTCACTGCTCCAACTGTGTCATAGCGGCCTGAAAATGATTGAACATCGGTTAGATAACCCAATGGTTGATATTATGCCACGTAGTTGGAGTCCGATGATATGAAACCAACGCAGACACCTTGCCCACCACCGATCCATATTTAATGCAGTTTTGCGGTAAGACATATTATAGCCGGGCTTTATCCAATGTTGTTTTCCCTCAAAGTTGCACTTTGTTCACTGGCAATTATCTTGCCTAAAGAATTTATGTTGTTTTATTAAATGATTTGTGTCTTATTGTTTTTACGACAATCAATAAATAAAGTATCGTGTGATGACTTATTCTTGTCCGGTTTTATTCAATGTTGTCAAATAATTTGTGTCTCATGTTTTAAGTTGACGAACTGTCAAGGAGTTGGGGTGGTTGTATGATATTGATGGTGACTTTGACATTTGACACACGCAAGACATACCCGTAAATAAGAGCGACAAAGCACTTTTACATATCCATGAGGTTGTTACTGTTCAGCATGTTTTTATTACTTATAAATGTCAGGGCATATTTGTTGTTCGAGTGAGTGATTGAACGTTATTTTACGCCGAGAGCCTTCATAGTGTGACGGCCAACCTGTATGAACGCCAGAGCTTGCGACGACGTTCACATAATGTTTGGCCCTCACTCTATAAAGGGTCACAGTTTTACCTTAAAGAGATGTAGGCCTAGATCTATACACAGTTATATTTAGTACGTGTGACTTCATGTTTACATTGACATCCATAGAACAACCAGCTGTATCGCGGAATAAAATGGTTCCTGAAAATGAGAGAGGCGACATGAGTGAATGTATGCACAACTTGCTCTTCAGAAACATCTGACACAACACATGTATTCAAATTATATCGCCATAAAATGAGAAAGGTATGTTGTATCGAGATTGGATATTTTTCAGGTAAGAGAAGTTTTCTTGAAACTTGACTTTTTTTAAAGAAACACACCTTGCAACATCGAATTTTTTGTGGCAGACATTTCTTTTTTTGCGATAAAATCCCACAAAATTAAAACTAAATATGACTTAGCCTAACCCTTATCTGTCTGGCATGTTTGAGTGCACAGATCCATTGACTGGGGTGATAATGGTGTTCGCGCTATGAGCATTCCTCAACGGATGGCTAATAGCGCATGACAAATATCCATATATTATTTTTTCTTGCTTTATCTCTCAATGCTGAATGCCCAGCAAGGTAACAACACGTACCACCTTTAATTCTGTAGGCATGATGCGGCCGTAGGTCAAACCACCGACCTTTGGCGCTCCGGGCAGGCGCTCGATCCACTAGGCGATGGATGCGGTCACCTGTCTTTATACTAGACTAAAGCCAGTCAGGTACGACCGATGATGGCAATATAATTTCAAGCGTTTTCTGTTCATGAGGTTCCGGGTACACACATCGTGTTCAGTGGGTAATTATTCACCCCGGTCTCCGTGGCCGTTCTGTTCATAACTAAGAGGTGGCCTCCTGTTTAATGTTTCCTGGGGGTCAACCTGATCTTACCTCAGCAGGAGTCCAAAGAAAATGATGCTCAACATCAAAACACATTTGCTACATCATCATTTTTACCAAATGGGCGTTAACAACATATACATTGATTCTCTTGAATTTGTAATATGTGAGTTAATACCATCCCTTGGATATAGAGTTCATTACATACATCATTACATAAACCGCTCACCTTTCAGAAAACAACTGGTGTCACCATCCACACAGCCCGAATATCAATTGAATGTGCCTCGGGAAAGAAAACAAATATTGTTCCTAGTAACTAAATGTAGGAAAATACTTAAGTCAATAAAAGAACCTTTTCAGAGCTGATCTTTCAAACACAGAGAAATGCATGGACGGCACGTCGCATAGGTAAATGTTTTATTCATGAATTGGACACCTTCAATTCAAAACGGTCAATTTCCCCTATTTTCTAAAACAATAAATCCTCAAACAGTTGCTGTTAACACGTTCGATCCATAGCGAGGTGGGCTTCGTCGTGATTTTGCCGCTCACTCTTTTACTCATTATTTTTGCAACTACTCTTTACCATGCACTTCCTATTGTCATCATATAAAGTGCATGGACACTCTACCCAATACCATTGTACTTTACATCGTTGGTTCTGTCATGCTGAAATGTGCTATGCTGTCAGAACAGAAATATCTAAGACAATACAAATACAATTAGAGAACATCCCTGACAGTCAGGTTAATGTGATCCTGTTTGTGCATCTAATTGGCCATGCCTGTGTGATCAGTACCCACCATTAAAGTTGTCATCCTCTGTTCCGAGGGTTTTAATGTAGCACGACCGTATGAAGAACGTGAACGTACACACGGACGCATACGCCCACCATTGATTGTCCTGCCACAAGATCAACACTCCACGCAGGTTGCTTGAACAAATGTAATGCAGCAGCTATTGGCATGTTTTTTTTTTATCCCTTCTGTCAGAAGAATATCCCTGTGTGATCCTGTCATCGCCACCACAGTTGAAGGACGTGTAAATGACACGAAGAGAGTCTGTGGTTCTCTTGCCAATATACTGTGGTAGCATTGTAGGATCCTATTCATTTAGTTATATACAGCCCTTAACCTGGGTGTGATTCAAGCGCTGTGAGCCTATCGTGTCGGACAGTGACGTGAAATATTCAATTTGGGAATCCGTTCATCGGTTTCAACACGTGTTAACTGGGACGTCTTCGATCTCATCCTGTGTTATCCATCTGTGATCTTAACATATGACCTGGATCTGCCACCTGTACTTGTTATATGGAACTGTGATCTGAATCTGTACTATAAACCACTGTTACAATTTACTATAAAGCATCATAACTATAAACAAGAAACTGACGTCACGACATAAATGATGCACTGTCTTGTATTACTGTGCTTGTTACTGAACATCTCGACGTGCGATGGCCAAAGAGAGTTGTACGATCATTTGTTTAGCAACCACAGCGCCCTTGTCCGACCAGTGGCCAACGTCGGAACGCCAGTGCACATGACTGTGGGGTTTGGTCTGATTACTCTTGAGAACCATGACGAGATACGACAAGTATTCATCAGCCAAGGCGTTCTGACCGTCACGTGGAGAGATGAAACTCTTGTGTGGTCGCTTTTTGACTTCAATGTGACTAGGATAATCGTTCCAGCTAGTGCATTATGGGTACCAGATCTGATTATCTTAAATGACGTCAATAACAACGGCCACGTTCCCACAGATGTGGTCAGTGTCGTGGTACACTACACGGGCGACGTGATGTTGAGCGTAGGAGGTAGACGCGAAACATACTGTCGTGTTGACGTCACCAAGTTTCCCTTTGACACTCAAGTGTGTCAGATCCGAGTCCGACAATGGGCGTCTATCGATTCCGAAGTACGAGTCACTCCAAAGTCCAGCAACATAGATCTGAGCGAATACAATGGAAACAATGGCGAGTATACCATGGTGCACACGAACATAACGACTGTGACAAATGAGAAAAAACATCAAACAGAATTGCGGTTTTCCGTGACATTTACCCGAAAGAGTCTGTATTACATTCAACTATGTGTTCTGCCTGTTATCCTCCTGTCGATTCTCAATCTCGCAGTGTTTCTCGTCCCGAGCGAGAGTGGCGAGAAGATGACCCTGGGTATTTCAGTCTTTCTCTCCTATGCAGTATTCCTCACCATTATCCACGGCTTTCTCCCTGAAATCTCAGACACGATATCAATATATGGCATCTATCTCAGCGTCATGGTCTGCCTAAAGGTCCTGACCTTGTTACTCTCAGTCGCCGTCCTCAACATACACCACAACAAAAGCCAACAGCCTCCGCCATCTTGGCTTTGCAGAACAATGTCTTGGTACTCGACACCAGAAACAGTAAATAATCCGTTTGTCAATGACACCACCGTCCACTGTGAGTCCTGGCATGACGCTGCCCGCAATGTGGATCGAATGCTATTTTTCACATTTTCTATTGTGACATTGACGGTCACAACTGGTTTCTTTTGCAGTTTCACCACATGACCCTCCACTGTGCTTGATTGTTTTACGCTGCACTCACTGCTCCAACTGTGTCATAGCGGCCTGAAAATGATTGAATATCGGTTAGATAACCCAATGGTTGATATTATGCCACGTAGTGGGAGTCAACCACCACCGATCCATCTTTAATGCAGTTTTGCGGTAAGACATACTATAGCCCGGCTTTATCCAATGTTGTTTCCCTCAAAGTTGCACTTTGTTCACTGGCAATTATCTTGCCTAAAGAATTTATGTTGTTTTATTAAATGATTTGTGTCTTATTGTTTTTACGACAATCAATTAATAAAGTATCGTGTGAAGACTTATTCTTGCCCGGTTTTATTCAATGTTGTCAAATAATTTGTGTCTCATGTTTTAAGTTGACGAACTGTCAAGGAGTTAGGGTGGTTGTATGATATTGATGGTGACTCTTACATTTGACACACGCAAGACATACCCGTAAATAAGAGCGACAAAGCACTTTTACATATCCATGAGGTTGTTACTGTTCAGCATGTTTTTATTACATATAAATGTCAGGGCATATTTGTTGTTCGAGTGAGTGATTGAACGTTATTTTACGCCGAGAGCCTTCATAGAGTGACGGCCAACCTGTATGAACGTTAGAGCTTGCGATGTTTGGCCCTCACTCTATAAAGGGTCACAGTTTTACCTTAAAGATGTAGGCCTAGATCTATACACAGTTATATTTAGTACGTGTGACTTCATGTTTACATTGACAGCCATAGAACAACCAGCTATATCGCGGAATACAATAGTTCCTCAAACAGAGAGGCGACATGAGTGAATGTGTGCACAACTTGCTCTTCAGAAACATCTGACACAACACATGTATTCAAATTATATCACCATAAGATTAGAAAGGTATGTTCAGAAGAACATCAGTAAGTCAGTCACAAAGACAGCGCGTCGTAATACATTTACATCAAGTACAAGACGTCAAAACGGCCGAGACGATAAACGTCACGGGAGAGATTTCGAAAGTTTTAAATGAATCTGTGGTGGTTATATGTTTTAGTCATCATAGATCCATTGGCCGATCGCTGAAAGGTGATTATATACATCTGTCATATAGACACCAAGGTAAATTCATCGATTTATGGAGACTGTCAAAGTCAACCTTGACATGGATCGAGCCGATATTTCGATAGTTTGGATGTGTATTTCGTATTTTTCACAAGGATGGGTCGTAGCGAAGATATTCGTGAACGATCATGCAGTCAAACTCTCTGACGTTTCTTTATGCATACTTACTAACACGCTGGTTCAAGATTAAAGGGTCTAACTGATCAAATAGAACGTATGTATATATTCCTGCTAGGGAATTCCCAGGGTTCCCCCAAGAATGTGTAAGTAGTCTGTCAGTGTTTACGTCATTTCAATAACACGGTCTCGTGACAAACGTATGAACGTCAAATTGTGTCGTTCATACACTTAACGTCAATTTCGCGTTAATGTGACCGACCTCTCGTCCAATGGAAAAGCCGTATATACTTTAAACTTCAAATTAAAAAAATATTATCAACGTGTTATGTATGATTCCAAGTATGTTTTGTAGTTTTGTAATTTCATTATTACTTTACTAAACAACAAACAAACAAACAAAACATAGAGGTCAACACGTACTGACGGTGCAGCATACGACACAGGTCAACACGTGTCAAGGTGCAACACATGACACAGGTCAACACGTACTGACGGTGCAGCATACGACACAGGTCAACACGTGTCAAGGTGCAACACACGACACAGGTCAACACGTACTGACGGTGCAGCATACGACACAGGTCAACACGTACTGACGGTGCAGCATACGACACAGGTCAACACGTGTCAAGGTGCAACACATGACACAGGTCAACACGTACTGAAGGTGCAGCACACGACACATGTCAACACGTACTGACGGTGCAGCACACGACACAGGTCAACACGTACTGTCGGTGCAACACACGATATAGGTCAACACGTACTGACGGTGCAACACACGATATAGGTCAACACGTACTGACGGTGCAGCACACGACACAGGTCAACACGAACTGAAGGTGCAACACACGATATAGGTCAACACGTACTGACGGTGCAGCACACGATATAGGTCAACACGTACTGACGGTGCAGCACACGATTTAGGTCAACACGTACTGACGGTGCAGCACACGATTTAGGTCAACACGTACTGAAGGTGCAACACACAATATAGGTCAACACGTACTGAAGGTGCAACACACGATATAGGTCAACACGTACTGACGGTGCAGCACACGACACAGGTCAACACGTACTGACGGTGCAACACAGGACACAGGTCAAGACGTACTGACGGTGCAGCACACGACACAGGTCAAAACGTACTGACGGTGCAGCACACGACACAGGTCAAAACGTACTGACGGTGCAGCACACGATATAGGTCAACACGTACTGACGGTGCAACACACGACACAGGTCAACACGTACTGAAGGTGCAGCACACGACACAGGTCAACACGTACTGACGGTGCAACACACGATATAGGTCAACACGTACTGACGGTGCAGCACACGACACAGGTCAACACGTACTGACGGTGCAACACACGATACAGGTCAACACGTACTGACGGTGCAGCACACGACACAGGTCAACACGTACTGACGGTGCAGCACACGACACAGGTCAAAACGTGCTGACGGTGCAACACATGACACAGGTCAACACGTACTGACGGTGCAGCACACGACACAGGTCAACACGTACTGACGGTGCAACACAGGACACAGGTCAAGACGTACTGACGGTGCAGCACACGATATAGGTCAACACGTACTGACGGTGCAACACACGACACAGGTCAACACGTACTGACGGTGCAACACACGACACAGGTCAACACGTACTGACGGTGCAGCACACGACACAGGTCAACACGTACTGACGGTGCAACACACGACACAGGTCAACACGCACTGACGGTGTAGCACACGACATAGGTCAACACGGACTGACGGTGCAACACACGACACAGGTCAACACGTACTGACGGTGCAACACACGACACAGGTCAACACGAACTGAAGGTGCAACACACGATATAGGTCAACACGTACTGACGGTGCAGCACACGATATAGGTCAACACGTACTGACGGTGCTGCACACGATATAGGTCAACACGTACTGAAGGTGCAACACACAATATAGGTCAACACGTACTGAAGGTGCAACACACGATATAGGTCAACACGTACTGACGGTGCAGCACACGACACAGGTCAACACGTACTGACGGTGCAACACACGACACAGGTCAACACGTCCTGACGGTGCAACACACGACACAGGTCAACACGTACTGACGGTGCAACACACGACACAGGTCAACACGTACTGACGGTGCAACACACGACACAGGTCAACACGTACTGACGGTGCAACACACGACACAGGTCAACACGAACTGAAGGTGCAACACACGACATAAAGGTCAACACGTACTGACGGTGCAGCATACGACATAAAGGTCAACATAATTAGCCTCAGTTGTTTCAAAGAAAACTAAAATCTGGTATAAAACGTGTAGAACTAAAAATAATGCTGCATTAAATGTAGTCGGCTGACGAAGCAGTACTAGTTTTTCGTACAGTTATATTCTCAACAATGGCATTTGGATCCTAGCTGATGAACACAGTGCAAACTGTTAACAAATAAAATAGTAATATTTTTCATATCTACCTATCTATCTCGAGTTTGAAAAACGTCATCTCGTCAAGTTTCTCTCTGACTACCTGTCACCACTGCAAACTGATGGTACGAGGGTGTTCATTAAAGATTTCCCCTAAACCACTTAGGGTTATCATATGTGGTTGAAATTTCACATGTGTAATGATACATGTATCTATGGGTTATGTCTGAATGTGCAGCACCGAACTATTTATCTTACCACGTTTACAGGTGTTATGATCGAGTAGGGTGTGACAATGGAGCCAGTAGAATAACGAGCAGTGATTAGGTTTCTATATTTGAAAGGTCGCACACCAAAAGAAACTTTCGATGAAATGAAAGCAACTTATGGGGAAGATGCCCCATCATATGACGTTGTTAAACACTGGCATCACCAGTTCAAGTGTGGTCTGACATCTGTGGAAACAGCTGCCATTCCTGGTCGCCCCCATTCAGCCATTGATGAGGACACTATCCATCAAGTGGAGACCGCCATTTTGGCAGACCGACGTATAACTGTTCGCCAGTTAGCACAAGATCAGTGTAGGGTCTGTGGAAAAAATCATCCATGACAATTTGAACATGCATAAGGTGTCTGCACGATGGATTCCCAGGCTGCTCACACCTTTCCAAAAGCAGGAACGAGTCAATTGCTGCTCAAAGGATCTTTTGGACATGTGCCCAAAAAAACAGGCAAACATTTTTGACAGACTTATCACACAGGATGAAACATGGGTCCATAACTATGATCCTGAGACTAAAGTTCAGTCGATGCAATGGAAGCATGTGGAGTCACCCCCCCCCCCCCCCCCCCCCCCCAAAGAAGGCACGTGTCCATCCCTCCGCAGGCAAGGTCATGCCTGTAAATAATCGTGCTTGCACAAAAGAAATCCAGAAAGCATCGGCAACGGTCCACACCATCCGATCCCCTTTAGTTTACAGCCTCTTTTAATACCGGTGTTACTAAAATGTACACGCTTTCAAAATATTTACCCTTATTTAAATAATGATGACTCACTGAAATATCGACCCAAGTCCATTTTATGAACAGGGGGTTAAATCTGGTATTTCCCTGATATTCTCACAATTTTCACGTCGATTTTCTGTATCTGTTCGTCTATCTCAATGAGGGGACACGGGTGGCCCAGTCAACTAAAGCGCCGCGATTCGATGTGCAGAGTTGCGTCCCTTGGGCACGCCAGAAATCTACGATTGTGGGTTCGAATCCCGGTTCGCTCCGATTATGTTTCTAGGTTTTTCAGCACCATACCCGTGCGCGTGGGTTTCACCGAAGTGGTAAATGTCTGAGACCTGCATCACTTCGGGCTTTCCTTCCACATGAAGCTGACACGCCGTGATATAACTGGATTACTGTTAAAAGCGGCGTTAAACCCAACTCACTCACTCACTATCTCAATGATCTCGCAGTCTCGGGCTTAGTTAGGGAAGTTTCGTAAAATCCTCCTGCCCTCAATTCGAACAGTGGACGGGTGTCTTATAAATAAATATGTGTAGTTTTGTAGATTACTTCCCTTACTTCCTTTCGGCAACCAAATATTTCACAAATGAGAGAAATATGTACATTTGTGTGTTCTTTCCTCAATCTCACATTGCGTGAGGTGTTATTTTTACTAAAAAATATATTGATATTGGTACCACTTTTTCAACCACTCAGAACGCACGACATAGGACGAAGCGAAACGTATTTTACCTAAGTATTTTATCTCGTTTGGTGGATGGGGATGAGGCATTTCTGGTGATATTTCCTTTATTCAGAGATTTGAGGAAACTATCCATGCAGAATTTGTTGAGGTTTATTCTAGAATGATGTCCACAAGTTTAAAACTTAAACTTAAACTGTGTTGTAAATGGGGTAGTTTTAACAGTAAACGACCCGTGACAATTCCGGGGAAGAATAGGTCCTCAGCAACCCATGCTTGCCGTAAAAGGCGACTACGCTTGTCGTAAAAGGCGACTAACAGGATCGGGTGGTCAGGCTCGCTGACTTGGTTGATGCATGTCATTGATCCCAATTGCATGGATCGATGCTCATGATATTAATCGCTGGATTGTCTGGTCCAGACTCGATTATTTACACAGATCGCCGTCATATAACTGGAATATTGCTGAGTGCGGCGTTAAACAACAAACCAACCAACCAACCAACACATTTGGTAAACAAGCAAATAACTACAGTAACTACTACTACTACCACCAATGGCGATTCAGGTGGTGGGGCCGTCGGGTGCTTTGTTTTATTGTTAACGCCGTACACAACCATAATCAAGATACATGACGGCGGCCTGTAAATAATCGAATCTGGACCAGACAAACCAGAGATTGATATAATGAGCAGCGTACGTCCCAACCGGTCGGGTACGTGGTGCGATATCGATGGCACGCAGTGGATTTCAGCGTTCGGTTGACACGCTAAAGGCCCGCGTTCGACTTACCCGGGTACCCAAGGGCACAGTCTGTGAAGCCCACTCGGGTGTCACTCAATTAATGTTGCGAAAACTGAACATACTTAGTCACTGCTACTGAAGGGGCGGTCGGGTAGCCTAGTGGTTAAAGCGTTCACTCGTCACGCCCAAGACCCGGGTTCAATTCCCGACATGGGTACAATGTGTGAAGCCCATTTCTCGTGTCCCCCGCCGTGATATTGCTGGAATATTGCTAAAAGCGGCGTAAAACCACACTCACTCACTCACTGCTACTGAATCAACGATACGTTTATTTGAGCATGTGTTTTACGCTCATAGTTGACGTAAAGGTACATCAGCTCTAACTTATTGAAATGTGATTTCTATTACCGATAGTCCTGCATCATGACTGAGGAATACCTACACATAACTTGATCAAAACCAATGTTAGATTGTAAAAAAGGCAAATTGAACTGTCCGTGTTCCACATTAGCTCTAACTTATTGAAATACTTCCGATTGTTCTGCATCACGACTGAGGAATATCTACACATAATTTGATCAAAACCAATGTTAGATTGCATAAAAAGGCAAATTGGACTGTCCGTATTCCACATTAGCTCTAACTTATTGAGATAGTGAGTGAGTGAGTTGGGTTTAACGCCGCTTTAAACAGCATTACAGTTATATCGCGGCGTGTCAGCTTTATGTGGGAGGAAAGCCCCAAGTGATGCAGGTCTCAGACGTTTACCACTTCGGTGAAACCCACGAGCAGGGGCTTGGTGCTGACAAGAAGCCACTGTAGTTGAAATGTTTTCGTCATGATGATTGTGTTTTCATGCTTGGTTGCTATCTTTTGGAAAAATAACATCCATTGTGTAATGTATTCTACCGATTATCCGATGGCGGAGTCGCCGTGTATCGAATCCGAGAATGTCAGCGCTATACCTAAACACGTGGATTTCAGCCACGTGACTTTGGGTTTGCCTCTCTTAATAATTTGATACATATTGGTGTAGCTGAATAAATTTCAGAGTGAATTTAAGCCCAACTAATGATCACCCATTTATCGACATGTTTGTCGTAGTACTATAAATATGTCAAGTATGGTCAAGAGAGTGACAACGTCGGAAACTTGCATGCATTTAAATGGAATGTACTATATTGGAATAGGAGTACTCAAAATCATTACAAAGTTGACTTCCTGATTCAATTGTCACACTCGAGTGTTACACAGCCTACAAAGTAATAAACAGCGTGTTTGCCTGTTTCACTAATGTTAACAATACATCAGATCTGTTCTATTTCCGTTTCTACGTAATTTGATAAGCTGTTACACTTTGAACCAGGAAGATGTAAGTGTCACTGTGTATCATCAAACACGTCATTTAACAATGCACGTTCCGGTAAAGCACTTAGAATCTCACAGTGTATGAGTATTAACATCAAATTCCTTTAACCCTTCGTGACGCAAATAAAATGAAGCCCAGGACACCGAAATTATAACAATGGTCTGGATTCATTTGATTAGATGTTCTGTACAGTGGATCAGCTCCAACGGCCAGTGTTCTTTAACCCTTTGAAAGCTACCATTGTTTAAGCTGAAAGCTAAAACGAAATTCTGATTTCAGAGAGTTGTTTACATATTTATATTCATATATATATACACTAGAACAAAATGACACTCAAATGTTTATTTGCGTGATAATCATCAACAAAAGATACATTTCTGCTTCTACTTCATACATATGAACGCTTCCGGATGCGATTTAGCTAAAGATGCAATTGTACATCGAATTTTATTGGGTATGTCGTAAATAATTTTAAGGAAAATCATCAGGTCATCTTGTAAGTCAGGATTCATTACATTGAAATTATTATCATTTGAAACACAGTATCATGATTCTGCAACAGTGTAACTCAGTATAGCTCATGACGAGTCCACGTGAGTGTTGTCTATCATGGAACTCCCGTTGCATGGCACCAAGTGAATGGTGTATGGCACCATAGTCATTTGTGAATGTTGGCAGACACTGTATATATACTAGTGATGTCCCAAGCGATCACATCTGTTTGTCGATATGCGTTGACACTGTTGAGAGAAAGAATGATACTTGTGACAACAATTACCTTTCATTCTCTTCTGTAAATAAATATAAATCAAAAGTTTAAATTACTACAGTTGACCTGTAACGGCATATTAACCATAGTAAAAAAAAGAGTCGGGTGAAAAAAATGAACTACTTTTGAGCAGTACGTATGATTGATTGACTGACTTTAGGACATTATGCTCGAGAGCCCAATCCAAGGCTGATAGTGAAAGAATAGCTTAAACACCATTGTTTGTTGTAAGATCGGAATAAAGTGTGGTCCGCTGACTCCACTGTCATTGTACACATACAGCACGGGTCGTTGTTGATTCTGGGAACTACAAGTTTGCCGGGGATGACATTCTACCGTGACACACTGGAATTTTGCTGACTATATTCTTAATTCATCAAATAGTGTATTAATCATTGAAAATCTATCCGTATTCATTTACAAAGCAATGAAACTACGTCTTGTGTAAATCACCTAAAATTTTGTATTATAATGTTTCTCTCTCACTGTATACTCTGTAATGTATAATGGGCCTGTGGACTACAATACATAATGAATAAAGACTATACTGACTATATTCTACTAGAGTATGGTTGAACGCCGCTGAACCGTATGTCAGCTTGATGTTGGACTTAAGGCTGAAGGTCTGAGATGTATACCAACTCTGCACAGCGAAATGACGCCTGGGCCCCCCATGACCCCATTGTCCCGGAAGCTAACCCTAAGTATGTAAGGTATTACAGTATAGACTCACAGTCATTTCCATAATGAGTGATAGAGTATAGACAAACGACGCTTTTAGCAATATTCCAACCAAATCAGGGGACACCAGAAATGGGCTTCACACATTGTACCTACAGTTCCATGCTGTGATTCTTTGTCTTATATAATATTTGAATGAAGACACTTATATTTACCTCCCGGAAGTTCCGACAGTGGTATGTCTGTGCTGTAATCATGGAAATAATTTTGGTCAGTAGGTTAATTTGTGCTATCCGCGTATTTACTGGTTATTGACATTTATAATAAATAGATCGCAATCCCAGATAGAACAAGATTCACAATTATTTATACATCTTGTTACATATTAAAAGATATGTTTCTTGTATGCAATATCCCTCATACTTACTTCTCCTCTACCTTCTCATCTGAAATAAAACAAGATGCTTTGTATAATGTGAAATACCAGAGCTGAGTTTATATTTTTGTGATTGTCATTACAATTAGTTTTCGTTCGACACAGAAAGAAAATGGGCATTTTATTTTATCTGTTTCAACATCAAAATTGCAGTTATTCTTATGAACTGACACTGAATCTATATTTATAAAACCGATATAAAACGAAATATATTTCTATACAGACCATTGCGGATGCTTCCTTTAAGTTTCCTCCTGAGACGGATGACCATTAACACAAGGATGATGATGGCAACCACAAGAACACCACCGACGATGAAGATGAGGAAGTGCGGTGGTTGAGAGTGATAAGATTCTGGTGCAGGACCTGGATTTCCCGTCGTCACACGTGCTATTTAGAATTTGTAAAGAAAATAGACATTTGTATTTTTCTTCAAAACACGCTCTTGTTCCTAATATCTGCAACTATCGGTAATGGTAGTGCAAGGTCTATGCCAATTCTAGTTTGTCGTGTTGTATCAATCACGTGCACAGGTGGCCCAGTCGTCTAAGGCGCCGCGATTCGCTGTGCTGAGTTGCGTCCCTTGGACACGCCAGAAACCCATGATTGTGGGTTCGAATCCCTGTTCGCCCCGATTATGTTTCTAGGTTTGTCAGCACCATACCCGTGCTCGTGGGTTTCACCGAAGTGGTAAACGTCTGAGACCTGCATCACTTCGGGCTTTCCTCCCACATGAAGCTGACACGGCGCGATATAACTGTAATACTGTTAAAAGCGGCGTTAAACCCAACTCACTCACTAACATACATACACTATCGAGGGCAGTCGTCTCTCACCAACTCTCCCTCCTCCACGCCCATCATGAGATCACCAACCCATCCATGCCCTCACTTACTTTATTCGCTAGTAATGATTTATTTAGTACTTACACACAACTTTAACCCTGACTGTGCATGACCCAGTCCCTTCTCGCATCTGACCATTAGAATCTGTCATGCTGTTTGTAGCCGTGCATATATATACACCACCGTCTATCATTTGGACATCGTCAATAGTGAACTTGTCTCCGGTCATTAAAATCTTATTTGATGCTTGCCGTAACCACCGTATGGCACCGGGACCTGGGAAGGCGTCTACAGAACACGTGAGGCTGACAGATGAGTTTTGGACGACAACGTACTCCTTCTGGCAAGACACCACAGGAGAATCTGCAGATATTGCAGTGAAGGTTTAGTGTTTATGAATGAGTGAACCACACACAACGTTATCAAAACATGGATATGTTTTAAAATGAATAGTAAGAAGTTCTCCCCCCTTAAAATATGGGTGTTCAGGCACGGTTCTTTGTATTGGGCTTTGCTCATAGTGTCAAGCACAGGGCCCACTTGCACAAAGCGATCTTAGCGCTAAGGCTGTCGTAAGCCTATGTTAAAGTATGGAAGTTACGATCATCTTAGCGCTAAGATCGCTTTGTGCAAGTGGGCCCAGGGCCCCGTTCCACAAAGCGATCTTAGCGCTAAGATGATCGTAGCTCCCATACTTTAAAACAGGCCTACGACAATCATAGCACTAAGATCGCTTTGTTGAACGGGACCCTGGTCTGGTCCAGGCTCGATTATTTAAAGGCTGTCTTGATAAATCACGTGTAGTAGTGACCGTGGCCTTATACACGTGGCATTCACTCACTGCAGTGGGACCCGTGAAGATACGGGGTACAATAGGTCTTCAGCAACCCATGCTTGCCGTAAAAGACGACTATGCTTGTCGTAAAAGGCGACTAACGGGAACGGGTGGTCAGGCTCGCTGACTTGGTTGATACATGTCATCGGTCCCAATTGCGTGGATTGATGCTCATGCTATTAATCACTGGATTGTCTGGTCCAGACTCGATTATTTACAGATCGCCGTCATATAGCTGGAATATTGATGAGTGCGGCGTAAAACAACAAACCAACCACCAATCATTGCAGTGGATATCTATATTTTTCATCTAAACTTAGGAACTAACTGGAATGAATCAACATAGCCATTGTCTGAATGATGATAAAACTATTTTCTAGAGGATGGGTAAAATAATATACCCACATCAACCTGCATATGTTACAGTCATACACCAGACATCGACCATCACGAGTTACAGACATACATAAAACATTGATCTGCACCAGCTGAATCCCGTGTCCCTCAGTCAGGCCACCGTAAGTGAGATTCATCAAGTTGGTAAGTCTAACGATATACATTCCAGCATCAGATCTCCTGATGTTCGATATCACAGGTGGAGTGTTTGAAGACACCTCCAGCTCATTCCCTTCCCTCTTCCATGTGTAGACGTGTGGTTGGGGGTTGGAACGTGGAGGTAAACTCAGGATGACACTGCCGCCTTCGAACACGTCCCTCGTACCGCTATTCAAAGGAGACGGGGGATCTAAAGGTAAAAGGTAAACCATTTGAAGAATGGAAAATAATCAGCACCAATTCATTTAAAACGCATAAGGTTGTCACAACGTTGAAGGAATGCAAGGACGTTGTCCGAAAGACCCTGTTGCTTACGATGTCGTTCACAATGGTCACTGACCGCCTCCGTGGTCTAGTGGTAGAGCGTCCGCCCGGAGAGCGGAAGGTCCGGGGTTCGATCCTGGGTCGCGTCATACCAAAAGACGTTAAAAGATGGTACTTGTTGTTACCCTGTCTGGCGCTCGGCATTAAGGGGCTAAAACAAGGAATGGTCGGCTCGGAGTCAGTGCATTGTGTCTGAGTGGGATATTCATGTTAAACTGCGGCATGGTATCTCAGTGAGCTAGCACTATAAATCGGCATCAGTCCGGACTAGTACAAGCAACTACACACACACTATATAAGTGCAATAATCTTGGGCGCGACGTTTAGCCCCATTTCACCTCACCTCACAATGGTCACTTTTACACGACACTACTAAAACAACGGATTTCCGTATTATATCAGGGTGTACGCTCAATACTCACACAGAACATTTACGCTTGTTAAACATGATCCTGTCCCATTTTCCTTCTTTCCTGTGTGGTCTAACATCGTGTTCACAGCAGTACATTGATAAACCCCAGCATCATTTGTGGAAGAACTTGGGATATGGTATGTTCCAGTTTTGCCATTCATCGTATATAATCCACATGTCATTTCACACGTAGATTCTGTAATGCCATCCGACCGAGTTCTCAGCCTGGAGGCACGTCCGTCTAGGTCAGACCCTGAACCATCATCTTCTTCTTCAGCATTGCCAATATCAATAATCTGTTTTTCACCAGATCCAAAGAGGGGGGAATATGTGTCTGTAGGCTGAGGAGGGATAGTGGAGGCTGGGATGGATAGCCTTGCCCATGTCACATCCTCGGGGAGTGGAGATGCACACGCTTTGCATCTCAGGTCAAAAGATGACTTGAGAAGAACACTTACATCTTCTTGACAGACTACTTCAGGGGGATCTGAAACATGACTGTAGATTTCTAGATTCCCCATGGAAAATCAGAATACGCTTAACCATGTACCATTCGATCTTCTGTTGGATGGAATTTTAATTAATTCTATGTCTTGTATGAGGAAATGCTTTCTCTGACAGGATACATCGAATGGATCTGTGAAATACATCTCCATACCTAATGATGCATAGTGTGACCTCTCGTTACAAGTCATCAATCATAATTTGAAACCTTAAGGTTTAACACTTAAAATAGTTTTAAAGGCATAAAGAGCATACCAGCGCTTAGATTATTACACAAGTTAATTGATTAGTGAGCGCTCGATTTTCATTCTAAGCTCCCTGCGGAGTATACAACCCAAGCTGCCTGTGAGGCGCTTGAAGGTTAATAGCCACATTACCATATCATCCTACCGGGTACCCACTCACTGCTGGGTGAACATTTCAATCCAAGTCACATGCCAAAGAAGACAACACATGTGGTACACGTGCTTCAGTGTGGGGCAGGACCGAAGCCATGGAAACTCTCAGTAGTCAAGTTGCCGAACGTAGTCACCCATCTACTCTCCGAGACCGACGTTGCTTAACTTCACCTGATTAGTGATCTGTGCGCTGCGCACAGGACCACGTGTCACCACGTGAACAGAGCGTCAGATTTTGAAAATCAACCCTTGCCTGTTACATTATTTAATACTATTACCAGATGATCGAGCGAGTAAGTGACTATGTTTTAACGCCGCACTCAGCAATATTCCAGCACTATCCAGGCGGGGACCCCCGACATGAGCTTCACATATTGTATACATGTTGGAATGCAGGATGAATGATAATACCAGACCAAACTGTATAATGGATAACAGAGGTATACAACTCATGGAGAGTGAATCTAATGTCAATGTTTAAAATGCAGCAGTCATCTAAATATGTATATGATAACGTCACGGAAGATAGAGATGAATTCCTAAAGATGTAACCTTAAGGACTTTAAATAGTCATGTTGACTGATTATCCTCAGTACAGTTTACGACCCGTGAAGGTCCGGGTTAGAATAGGTCTTCAGCAACCCATGTTTGCCGTAAAAGGCGAATATGCTTGTCGTAAAAGGCTACTGACGGGATCGGGTGGTCAGGCTCATGTCATCGCATCCCAATAGCGTGGATCGATGTGCATGATATCAATCACTGGATTGTCTGGTCCAGACTCGATTATGTACAGACCGCCGTCACAGCTGGAATATTGCTGAGTGTGGCGTTAAAAGAACAAACAAACAAACAGTACAGATTAAAGCCAATATGTTCTGGAGATGTTACATATTTAGTTGAGTTGTTCAATATTACCAGGACTTACATAACACATCAACATGAACTAACTGCGCCCCCTGGCCGCTGACATGCGTCGATGACTCGTTGCTTCCGATGATGTTGGTCACCTCAATGACATAGTCTCCCGCATCAGTTCTACTGATGTTGTGCAGACTTGGTGGGGCGCTGGATGTTGTGCTCCACGGGGACCCGACTTTCCTCCACTTGAATGATGATGGTGGAGGTGAGGCAGTGGAAGGGAGAGAGAGGTCAGCACCATAGTCTCCTTCAAATACTGCCACACTCCCCGACTGGGTGGTTGGAGGGGGTTCTGGACAATAAAACAGTTATGAAAAAGATTTTCAAAGGTGAGGATCGAACTCACTACCTTCAGATTGCTCTGACATTGGACGTATGACTGATGAGACTGACGCGCTATCTACTGCGCCACCGTGTCCTGGACGGCGGGATTGAGGTTTATATATTTCAAAATCACCAGTGTGCGTCAACAAACGGGTCCCTTGTTTTTTTATGCATAATATCAGATTAACACCAACAGTTTTTCTCAAAGGAAAATAGTAATGTTACCGCATATTTTAAGAATTCGCCATTTTTTTAATTTTGATTCATTGACAAACTTTAATCTTCTGGCAATATTTGTCAGTATAAATAACCCTACAAGATGTATATAATTGATTAATAAGAGGCCCGTCGAATTATCTCATACGTGGCCGAAGTCGTATAAATCACCCGAATTTAGCTGTCAAGGGTTGCTTCCCTTATGCGTGTCAGAATCCTTTGTCACTAGGTCCGCATCCCAGCTCTGTCCTTATTATGATTCGTGTTTTTTCCAGCACTAAATCTGTGCTCTTGGGATCTATGTTATACACCGTGATATGACTATCTCACACCTGTGCCATATCAATATGCTAGATTATTACTAGAACATTACTTACCACAAATAGTATTGACTTAAGACAAATACTCAGTAATCACAAAATAATGCTCACTCAAAACTTTGATGGCCATGTCACAGGAACTGTTTCCTGTTTTTGTGACACCATTAGAATCTCTCAATGTGTTGTCGGCAGTGCACGTCACTGTCTGAGACTCGGTGACGTGTTCGAGGATGTATGATGCTGAAGCACCAGAAGACAGCAGCCTGCCTGTAGACGAGGACCAGGAGATGTTGTTGTAGCCTGGGGAGGCATCCACTTCGCAAGACAGTTGCACAGAAGTATTGTACAGGATGAAATACTCGGACTGACAGCTGACCACTGGAGCATCTGAATGTGAGCACAGACATGTGACCAGTGTGGTGCCATTAGATAACGAATGCTGTATCAAGTCTTTGAAAAGCATTTAAAAGTGGTACACATAAGAAAGAGAATTTATGGATGTCAACTTCTTTGTTATGAGGAACACAACGTTTCGGAGTATACATGTATGCTTACTCCTTCATCAGGTGAAAGAGTGAGCATATACTCCGAAACGTTGTGTTCCTCATAAATAGTATAACCGATAAAATTCAACAAATGAAGATCCATGACAGTCACGAACGATTTAATATAAATGAGGGACGAAGGGTAGCCTTATACTTAAAACGCTGGCCATAGAGTCATAGAGCCCAATACCCGGGGTTCGATTCCCCACATTCGTCAACGTGTGGTCATTAGCGGTGTCATCCTTTGTGGTGTGTCTGGAATAATGCCCAAACCAGCATCAACTCTAATTAAATCATTCAATTTACTGATACATATTTTTACCAAAGATTAATCAAGTAATATACTTACACACCACAGTAAGTGCTACAGATGCTCTGCCCAATTCATTGACACCCAACCGGACACTACACTGGAGTTCCTTATCATTATCAGCGTTGGCAAGAACTCTGGTGAATGTGGAAGATGTTCCATTGATGACGCCCCCAACCGTCCACGTATACGTAAGCGGTGAGGTCGGTGGTGTCTTCACGTTACAGGTGACAGTCTGACTAGTCCCAGCGAACACTTGGATTGTATTAACACTTAACGATACTGTTGTGAACCTCAGAACCTCAGAAAATGCTGTTTAGAATTATGATAAAAAACAAACATAATAATTATTACACAATGCTATAAACTTGTAAGAAACATTGACAAAAAGGTATATCACGCTAAAATCCTCCAACGGATTTCATTAGTATCCTCAGGGACCTCAGACTACAGGTTAGAGTTACGTTGTTGTTATGACGCCACAATGTTCCTGGTGTACAATCAATGTGACTTTGGCGTGTCAATTGGCATTGTTAGGGCTCACAATAGAGGCATTTTACAGTGATCGTTCGAAGTGTTACTTGTAAAGAGAAGGCATTTTAGACATTGTAACATCATGAGTTTGTAGTTAATAAGGACATATTTTAAAGGTAATGTTATTCCCATCTTCACATGTCATCTGGTGGGTGCTGAGTGAGAAACACCTGCTTCTAGAATATTTTTTTGCTGCTTGTGGGCATGAACCCAAAATATTCTATGTGTCCCATACGTTCTTCTCCACAACCTTGACATAATACAAAAAATAATACCTGTGGCTTAGCAGCTAGGTCGTTACTTGATTGTACATACTATTTGATGCATTGTTTATTACGCAAGACAGCATTTAATAACTAACAACACATCGAACATTGTGGCGTCTCAATATGTTACCAAAAGGTAATTCCATTTGGAAACAGGGGCCACGGGTGGCCCAGTCGTCTAAGGCGCCGCGATTCGCTGTGCACAGTTGCGTCCCTTGAGCACGTCAGAAACATACGATTAGTGGGATCGAATCCCGGTTCGCACCGATAACGTTGCTAGGTTTGTCAGCACCATACCTGTGCTCGTGGGTTTCACCAAATTGGTAAACGTCTGAGACCTGCTTCACCTCGGGCTTTCCTCCCACATTAAGCTGACACGCCGTGATATAACTGGAATACTGTTAAAAACGGCGTTAAACCGAAAACACTCACCGATTCGGAAAGTATTGTCTAAGGAGATAATACCACTAAACGTCTACAGTTGACGGAATATCGATGTTCTCAGTTCCACATAATGGTTAACACTATGTATTTCCTTCGAGCTCGGAACATAAATAACTACTGATGATTGTCACCACGTCATCTTGCCTGCTACACTCTCCTCTGGTAATCACGCTTTTAATTTACAGGACCATATCAAACCGTGACCCTATGTTTGCTTGGTGGAACCTACCTTTTGAAATAGAGATACTTACTTGAAGCGCATACAACCCCTACGTCCTTGTCATGGTTACAGTTGTGTTCGCCCCATGTCGGCCGGGAACATGAATCTATAGACGCCTCACTGCCAGTACACTCGAGTTCATCCACCCATATATCCCCTGTTCCACTTCCGAAGAAGGACGTCGGTACAACATAGGCATGGCTCCTGAAACATCACTTCATACATAGCGGGAAGTCAGTACATCACAGGAGTACGTCCTAGAGTACCACTACATGCATGGACCAACATCAGTTAAAGATAGAAATACGTCATGGTACATAGTTACATGCATGGGTTGGCGTAAGTACAACATTTATTCACGTCACGGAGCGTCGCTCTACACATGGAACGACGTCAGTAAATCATAGGGATACGTCATGGCTGTGGTACTACATTTGTGGAAAGACGTTAATAAAACGTCGGTACACGTCATGGAACGTCAGAATAGACACGAAAAATGCGTCCTTTTAGATATAGGTATACATCAGAGAGCGTCACCACATTCATGGAAGGACGTCAGTAAAACATTGGTAAACGTCTTAGAGCGTCACTACATACATGGATGGACGTCAGTAAAACATGGGTAAACGTCATAGAGCGTCACTACATACATGGAAGGACGTCAGTAAAACATGGGTAAACGTCATAGAGCGTCACCACATCCATGGAAGGACGTCAGTAAAACATGGGTAAACATCATAGAGCGTCACTACATACATGGATGGACGTCAGTAAAACATGGGTAAACGACATAGAGCGTCACTACATCAATGGAAGGACGTCAGTAAAACATGGGTATACGTCATGGAACGTCACTACATCAATGGAAGGATGTCAGTAAAACATGGGTAAACGTCATAGAGCGTCACTACATACATGGATGGGCGTCAGTAAAACATGGGTAAACGACATAGAGCGTCACTACATCAATGGAAGGACGTCAGTAAAACATGGGTAAACGACATATAGCGTCACTACATACATGGATGGACGTCAGTAAAACATGGGTATTAGTCATAGAGCGTCACTACATCCATGGAAGGACGTCAGTAAAACATGGGTAAACGTCATAGAGCGTCACTACATCCATGGAAGGACGTCAGTAAAACATGGGTAAACGTCATAGAGCGTCACTACATCCATGGAAGGACGTCAGTAAAACATGGGTATACGTCATGGAGCGTCACTACATCCATGGATGGACATCAGTAAAACATGGGTATTAGTCATAGAGCGTCACTACATCCATGGAAGGACGTCAGTAAAACATGGGTAAACGTCTTAGAGCGTCACTACATACTTGGATGGACGTCAGTAAAACATGGGTAAACGTCTTAGAGCGCCACTGCATCCATGGAAGGACGTCAGTAAAACATGGGTAAACGACATATAGCGTCACTACATACATGGATGGACGTCAGTAAAACATGAGCATACGTCATGGAACGTCACTTCATACATGAAAGGGCATCAGTAAAACATGGGTAAACGTAATATAGCGTTACCACATCCTTGGAAGGATGTCAGTAAAACATGGGTATACGTCATGGAGCGTCACTACATACATGAATGGACGTCAGTAAAACATGGGTATACGTCATGGAGCGTCACTACATACATGGATGGACGTCAGTAAAACATGGGTATACGTCATGGAGCGTCACTACATACATGGATGGACGTCAGTAAAACATGGGTAAACGACATAGAGCGTCACCACATACATGGAAGTATGTCAGTAAAACATGGGTATACGTCATGGAGCGTCACTACATACATGGATGGACGTCAGTAAAACATGGGTAAACGACATAGAGCGTCACCACATCCATGGAAGGATGTCAGTAAAACATGGGTATACGTCATGGAGCGTCGCCACATCCATGCAAGGGCATCAGTAAAACATGGGTAAACGACATAGAACGTCACTACATCCATGGAAGGACGTCAGTAAAACATGGATAAACGTCATAGCGCGTCACTACATACTTGGATGGACGTCAGTAAAACATGGGTAAACGTCATAGAGCGTCACTGCATCAATGGAAGGACGTCAGTAAAACATGGGTAAACGACAAAGAGCGTCACTAAATATACATGGATGGACGTCAGTAAAACATGGGTCTACGTAATGGAGCGTCACTACATACATGCAAGGGCATCAGTAAAACATGGGTATACGTCATGGAGCATCACTACATACATGGATGGACGTCAGTAAAACATGGGTATACGTCATGGAGCGTCGCCACATCCATGCAAGGGCATCAGTAAAACATGGGTAAACGACATAGAACGTCACTACATCCATGGAAGGACGTCAGTAAAACGTGGATAAACGTCATAGAGCGTCATTACATACTTGGATGGACGTCAGTAAAACATGGGTAAACGTCATGGAGCGTCACCACATCAATGGAAGGACGTCAGTAAAACATGGGTAAACGACATATAGCGTCACTACATACATGGAAGGACGTCAGTAAAACATGAGTATACGTCATGGAGCGTCACTTCATACATGGATGGACGTCAGTAAAACATGGGTATACGTCATGGAGCGTCACTACATACATGCAAGGGCATCAGTAAAACATGGGTAAACATCATGGAGCGTCACTACATACATGGAAGGACGTCAGTAAAACATGGGTATTAGTCATAGAGCGTCACTACATCCATGGAAGGACGTTAGTAAAACTTGGGTAAACATCTTAGAGCGTAACTACATACATGGAAGGACGTCAGTAAAACATGGGTAAACGTCATAGAGCGTCACTACATACATGGACGTCAGTAAAACATGGGTATACGTCATGGAGCGTCACTTTATACATGGATGGACGTCAGTAAAACATGGGTATACGTAATGGAGCGTCACCACATCCATGCAAGGGCATCAGTAAAACATGGGTAAACGTCATAGAGCGTCACCACATCCATGGAAGAACGTCAGTAATGCATGGGTATACGTCATGGAGCGTCACTACATACACACATGTCTTATTGGAAGGACGTAAGCAAGAATGGGTTTACGTCCTTGAACATCACTAGATGTATCTAGTCGAAAATACATCTGTGGTGATGTTTATCGCTAACAAAGTGGACATTTCTTGAATAGTACATTTTGCAATGTTTGTCATTGCTTTGAGTGTTATTGCTTATCATCGGAATAGCCTGTTTTCACTTTATAATCATTAGCACACATGCAGCTATCTTCGTCAATTAATCATCGTGATATTTCGTGATTCTATTTCAAGTGGCGAGGACTAGAGGATGTCACTGTCAGTCGTAGACGTGGTTGTAATTATATGTACAACATTAAGAATATATATATAAAGGCCACGTCACAATATGGCTCAAGTACCGCCGACGTGTCTTTAAACGTTAACTCATCCACACATGAAGTACTTTGATCTGAAGGATAACGGATATCTGCCATTCTGTTTCAACATTGCACTTACGTAGGGAATCAGGTTTATAAGTGGCCACTTGTATCTTTGCGGGTCGTAATAGGCGATTTTATGGATCAGATGGTCGGTCAAAACGACTGAGTGGATTGTTGCTCATAATATCCGTCACTGGATTGTCTGGTCCATACTCTATTAGATACAGGTCGCCGCCATAGAGTTGGAATATTGTGGCGTTAAACAAAAAACAAACAATCATAGGACTCACGTGGGTAGACCGAGTCCCCTGCATACTGTCTTGGCGTCGTTCCGGTCAAATCTGTCACTACACACCGTGCCCCAGCTCTGGACAAACACCTCAAGACGCCCCCCAGCTGATGGGGACACGAGCCGGGTGCGGGCAGGTCCGTGACTGAAGGGCTGGCCGGGTACTATAAGCCAAGAATTGAACAACTTTAGATTGGCGAAAAATCAGTACGACGATTGTATTTTGATTCATTCATTTTTCCAAAATGTAACAAATAATGTTCAAATAGACTAGCAAGAAGACGTTATTGAAGGGAACAATCGCCATGACCTCCGTCTTTGGTCATGCTTCAATCAGGTTTCATCAGGCAAAATATGGTTTAATTTTGAGTTATGGCAGAAAATAAATTATATATTTAATAACAATCAATAAATATTAGTATGCCTGTCATATCACCGCAGGTGACGCCAGAAACGGACATATTGTAACTATGCGGGGCTTGAAGAGCGAACACTTTAACCACAGGGATACACTGCTACCAATGACATATATACTGGCTGATACCATGTTATAGGTAAATGTCTTATACCAGAGACACATTCCACACCCACGTCCTCGCCATGGCCGCAGTTATGTGTTTCCCAGCCTGGATGTGAACACCGATCTAAGGACATCTCACTTCCAGTGCAAGCGACATCATCCATCATGATGGAGCCAGTTCCTTGTCCATAGTGAGCAGAACCCTTGACACTTAAACTAAAACAATCAAATAGTAAGACTGAGAGCACACCGATCTATTATCCGGGTATTGATGTTAACACTGTCTGCATGTTCATGGATGGAGCTGGCTCTTTACGAAACTCCACATTATTATTATTATTATTATTATTATTATTATTATTATTATTATTATTATTATTATTAAATAGGTATATGGAATGAATATTGAATATATAATTATGTAGGTGTTAAAATACAATCGATTAAAATTAAAATTGCACAATATTATGATCTCATGAAATATCCTACATTCCACATATTTTATTAGCTTGACAAATACGATATTTGACAATGTTTATAATGTTTATTACGCGTTTAGGCCAAATCCTTTACAGACAACTTTAGCATCATTCAAATCAAATCCATCATCACAGACAGTGCCCCACGCTCCTCCATGGTAGATCTCCAGGCGACCCGCAAACGTTCCTGGGACAAGTCGAATCAAGTCAAGGTCGCCTGCAGTGAAAGAGAAATCAAAGATTTTTGTCCAACGAGTCACCCCCCTAGAGGATTCCGGGTTACATTTGGTCCTCATAAACTTACGCTTGTCGTACGAAGCGTCGGTGGTCAGCATCTTCCCTAGACAAGAGAGTTAACTGACTATAAAAGTCCAGTTTCCACCCTTGCCGAACTAGGCTGGTATAATGGAGTTACATATTGGCTTGGCTAACGAGTCTATGCATAGTCCAATCAAAATCGCGCTCCGAAATCGAAATCCGGTTTGAAAATTGTCGTGCTGAATTCTGTCGATTGCAGGATTTGCAAAGCATGTGCACCGCGAACTCATTGTCAACAGATATTTTTCAAATATTTTCATGATTTTAATCAAGGTGCTCACGTGATTTCATGCATTTAAGACCCGCTTTATCACAATATAAATCGTGATTATCGATCAGATCGTCTAGACTGGGCGACGCCATTTTGTTTGAATCAAATGCAAGTGATGTGAGAGGTGGAATCTGATTGGCCTATAGGAGAGGTTTAGAAGGGACATAGTTCGTAATAACCCCTGGTGGCGCTACGATCGAGCCCAGGAATTCCAGCCTAGTTCGGCAAGGGTGGAAACTTGACTTTTAAAGTCACTGAACTCTCTTGCGTCGGGAAGATGGTGGTCAGGTTCGATGTCTTGGTTGATTACGTGTTATCGTACCTCGCGGCATATATTTTGCTCATACTATCAATCACAAGTTGTCTCTTACGACCAGCATGGGCTGCCGGGGGACCCACATGCACAAAGCTGTCTTAGCGCTATGACTATCGTAAGGCTATGTTAAAGTATGGGAGTTACGATCATCTTAGCGTTTTGTGCAAGTGGGCACTGCAGGAATCCCCAAGGGGGATATAGAATCTACTTCTTGGAAACACTTGCACAAAGCTGTCTTAGCGCTACGACTATCGTAAGGCTATGTTAAAGTATGGGAGTTACGATCATCTTAGCGTTTTGTGCAAGTGGGCTCTGCAGGAATCCCCAAGGGGGGTGTAGAATCTACTTCTTGGAAACACTTTACAGAAAGCTGTCTTAGCGCTACGACTATCGTAAGGCGATGTTAAGGTATGGGAGTTACGATCATCTTAGCGTTTAGTGCAAGTGGGCCCTGCAGGAATCCCCAAGGGGGATATAGAATCTACTTCATGGAAACATTAGTTATCAGTGTCGAAATACCTTAAATGACACAACGCTTACAAAATTTAATCTTAGCTATTGACATTTCGAATTGCTTGTGTTTAATTTTGGAAGAGGCGACGTGAGGTGATACGGGGTTTGACGTCACGTTCATGATTATTGCACTAATATATAGTGACGTGAATGCCGAGCTCCAGGCAGTGTAACAACAAGCACCGTCTTAAACGTCTATTCGTACAACGGGGCTAGGGATCGAACCAAGGACTTTTCGCTCTCCGGGGAGATGGAATATCCACTAGACCACGTAGGTCGTCTTTTTGGATGAACATGATCGGGGATTCCTGAGTTTACTTGAACAGGCGCTAATGATATACCGAATATATGAGACCGACTCCGTGGTCTAGTGGTAGAGCGTCCGCCCGGAGAGCGGAAGGTCCGGGGTTCGGCCGCGTCATACCAAAACACGTTAAAATATGGTTCTTGTTGTTAGCCTGTCTGGCGCTCGGCATTAAGGGGCTAAAACAAGGACTGGTCGGCTCGGAGTCAGTATACTGTGGGATATTCATGTTAAACTGCGGCATGGTATCTCAGTGAGCTAGCACTATAAATCGGCATCAGTCCGGACTAGTACAAGCAGCCACACACACACACACACACGTACACGCACGTCGCTATATAAGTGCAATAATCTTGGACGCGACGTTAAACCCAATTTCATCTCACCTCACCTGCAGCTGAATATATGACCCGTTAAGATCCGGGGTAGAATACGCCTTCAGCAACCAATGCTTGCCGTAAATGGCGACTGTGCTTGTCGTAAAAGGCGACTAACGGGATCGGCTGGTCAGGCTCGCTGACTTGGTTGATGCATGTCATCGTATCTCAATTGCGCGGATCGATGCTCATGATATCGATCTCTGGATTGTCAGGTTCAGATTCGTCATAATTATAGCTGGAATATTGCTGATTGCGGCGTTAAACACACAAAACTGAATAATATTATATAATCATACTCAAATGACACTTTAACAAAAAGTGATATCATGTACATGTATATTTGACCTACCTGGACCGATCAACAGGAACAGAGATAGTACGACGATGAGCCAGCCCATGTGAATGCCTTGTAAAGCAAGTACTGAGAGCGTGTGCCAGCTTGTCTACGAACATGTCAAGTGGCCTGGACCAATAGCCATCAATCTAGATGGACTTTGCCACGTACATGCATTGTCTGAATAATGGAATTCCATGACGTCGTCATAGACTGATGGGAAAGGGAACACAGGCCTCATCATCGGAGGCACCACTTTACAAAGTAGAGCATCTCAATTGTACCAGATTCAGATGATCGTGGTTTCGATTTGCTTGTTTGTTTGTTGCTTAAAGCCGCTCTAAGGAATAGTCCAGGGTCCACTTGCACAAAGCGATCTTAGCGCTACGACTATTGTAAGCCTATGTTAAAGTATGGGAGTTACGATCATCTTAGCGCTAAGATCCAAGGCCAAGGAATATGACGGCGATGTAAATAATCGAGCCGGGGCCAGACAAACCATAGGTTGATAATATAGCAAACGATCCACTCTGTGCACGTATCACAGTCTGACAACCAATCGAATTGTCGCCTCCTACGGTAACCATGGGTTACGGCAGCCCACGCCAACATGGAATCCCAAAGTGTGGTCGCGGGTTCGAATCCTTGATTATCACCGATTATGACAGCCTCATAATCCTGCCTATGGGTTTCACTCATCGTTTCTGACTTGTGCACTTTCGGGCTCTCCTCCCACATTAAACTTCTAGGCCTTACAGAGCTCCAGATAAGCTTTTGGTGTTGTGGGTATTTTACCCATGCATTTTAAAATCATTGGGTATCAGTAATTCTATTTGGGTATTCAAATTTCTGTTACCCACTAGTTTTTACACATGTGGGTATTTAAGTTAAATATTTAAAAACACTATTCATCTAGTCCCTGCAAAGTGGTGTCGTGTGGGTTCGAGAACTTTATAGGACGATACCACGATACTTCCACAAGAAAGTGTGATGGCAAATGATCATGATGTAACTGTCATCGTGGAGTTTGGCAAGGTTGAAGGAATGCCCGTTTATATTTAAAAATAAGTTGCTGATTTGCTAATTGAATACGCAGGGTTACTTCACAATATTTTGATGATACGCACAGGTTATATTTTTGTAGCGTATCTATAATGTTCGTTGCGTATTTGATACGCTTGGATTTTATTTTACTGCGTATTTCTGCATTTCTGATGCGTATTTTACTGGAGCTCTGGCCTTATCATAACTGAAATACTGTTTAAAGCGGCCATAAACCATGCTCCGAGTCACTCATGGAAACCAAGACAGGAGAATACAGGGAGGGTTTAAAAAAATAGTGCTTTATTTTGTACAGATGCGATACTGGCCGCTCATGTGCGTGGTGCAATGCAATGAAATGTCAAGTTCAAAAGCATTAATTGACAAGGGTACAATCGTATAACTATCACAAGAACATGAAGGCGATACAATACATGACATGTACCGAAGCATCACACTCGGATACATGGACATCGTTAATTCTTCACTGGTGTGTACAGATGCTATGTTCCTCACCAAGGAATGCACATGGCCAATATTCATTCAAATATCATTTTATTTTCTCAGAATAATACAAAACACAGACAATTGTTGATTGGTAAATAAATAAAGAGAGGAAAACCCTTTCCATATTCATCAGAAATCTCTTCTAAAAGCAAAGTCAAGAGTACAATGCGACCATATCATAATATCACTATAATGAGGAATTGTTCGACTAGCGGACAATAATAAATCGTATGCATGTTTTGTTTCTTTGTTGTTTAACGTCGCATTCAGCAGTATTCCAGCTAAATTACGGCGGTCTGTAAATTATAGTCTGGGCCAGACATTCCTGTGACTGACATCATGAGCATCAACCCACGCAGTTGGGATACCATGACATGCATCAAGAAAGTCAGCGAGCCTGACCACCCATCTATTCAGTCGCCTCTTACGGCAAGCATGAATTGGCTTGTGGTACTGGTTGGAACGAATTATTAGCAAGAATGCTGTTGCATGAACCTTTCAGTCCATCATATGGTGTTAGGAAACACACACCACTGGTTTGCTCAACAACCCTTCATCGCAAAATAAGTACTGCCATTACCGTTGATCCCATGCTTGTCGTAAGAGGCGACTAACGGGATCGAATGGTCAGGCTAGGGGACTTGGTTGATGCATGTCATTGTATCCCAATTGCGTGGATCGATGCTCATGGTGTCAATCACTGAATTGTCTGAAATATAGCCGGAATATTGCTGAGTGCGGACTTTAACAACAAACAAACAACAAAAACAGACATATCTACAGTTCAACCTCGATGTTTCGAAATCGTGGGTACGAGTTATCCGGGGTTCGAGACAGCCAGCAAAGCGAATTTCCGAATACCAAACATTATACTATGAGTGATTATTACAAGTAATCTAGTCACCTGTGGTTTCATACTAAACATACTGGTTTGAACAAAGCAAATAATAAAATACATGCATCACGTAATATTGTGTTTTGTTGTAAAAAGTATCATAAATGTAGAAGGAAAGCGCAGGGACCGGAAGGTGAATTCGAGACAACCGGAATTCGACACATCCATGTTCGACACAAATTTCGATTGTATTAACATTTAAAATCGTAATTACATGGGTAACACAAGCATGAATCCAAAGCACAAGTGATGCCACAATGACAAGTGGAAATACTCCTAATAAGACATACGTAGTGGGATGTGTCAAGTATTTCGAATTTCTCTTTCAACTGAAAGCCCAATAGCCTATTTCCGAGTATTGTTCGACGCTGCGAGATCATATAATGCTGACACCATGAATTGCGTTTCCTTTCAGAGTGGTTGAGCTTCACAAGTAACTATTGTTTGAGAGCTGCCACCTCACTGTGTACGTACATCGTATCAACACAACACGGTACTCTTGTTGGTAAG
Source organism: Haliotis cracherodii (assembly GCF_022045235.1). Lineage (NCBI taxonomy): Eukaryota > Metazoa > Mollusca > Gastropoda > Lepetellida > Haliotidae > Haliotis > Haliotis cracherodii. The sequence continues at coordinate 35,475,571 of NW_027266268.1, read as the reverse complement.
CTAGCAACGTTCAAGTTTCGATTGGTTTAAGCATCCTGGTGAAATTATTAATTTTCAAATGGCTCATGTGTGTAAAATAATACCTGGGATCGCCGCGATAAACAGTATTCTGGTTATATCACGGCTTATTGTAGGAATGCCCAAAGTGATGCAGGTCTTAGATGTTTTCCTCTTAGGTGAGACCTACGAGCACGGGTAAAGTGCTGACAAACCTAGAAAAATAATCGGGGCGAAGCGGAATTCGAACCCACGATCATAGGTTTCTGGCGTGCCCAAGGGACGCAACAATGCATGGTGAATTGCGAAGCCTCAGACGACTGTAATTCTTGAAGCTGTCTTAAACCCATCTCAACGCTATCTTATTTACGATAGGGATCTTAGCCTAGACCGTAAGCCGAGTCATTGGTGACGGAGGTAAAACACGCCGGGGTTTTCCATCGATTGAATTTCATGTACTAGTATGCATTAGATGCATTGTATGTATATTTCCTTGTTATGTGTTGGAGATTTCCCTGTGGTATCTTGTAAGCTAAACTGTCACTATTTATATGATCTCACATCTAACAAAACGGACACATCTAACAGGAAAGGGACAACGTGCGCTATATTGATATGGCCACATGTCCAAGATAGATATATTACATGCAACACATGGAGGCAACATCCTTGAAGATAAAATGATAAAGAGAAAGCCTACAGCTTGATGAAGTCATTGAAAGGCATTTAAATGTGATACACATAAGGAAGAGAATTTATGGATGTCATCTTTTTTTTAATGAAATACACAACGTTTCGGAGTAGATACTAGTACTAGTACTTACTCCTTCATCAATAAATGCTATGAGGCAGAGAACATATACATGTATATATACCTGTAAGAACATCAAAAGAATTAAGATAACAAAGGTTGAAACATTTTTAACAAGGGAAGCCAACAAATAATTGGCGCTGATAGGTAATTAGGAATGGAGAAATGGAAGCCAACACTTAACAGTCAATATACGCTGACTTACGACAACCTTATCGCTTCCCGAATAAGCCGATCGTAAGTACAATCAATTTTAGTGACTGACGTATATTTTAAAATCGCCCCATCTTTTGATCAATTTTACTTTAAAGTTTAGAAACAGCGAAGTTCCATTTCTAGACGTCCTCGTAGTTAAGGAAGATACGAAACTGAAAACCGATATGCACTAACAAACCAACGGACACCCATCTAACAATTCGCTCATGTCACCCCAGGCATACAAGAACTAACAGTCCTTGTTCACTTGCGCGGAGAGTGTGCACCATTGTGTGGGAAACGGGTAAAAGAGACTTAAGATTGAAAGAATTGATTGGGCATCTCAAGAAGCTAGGATATCCGCTTCGCGTCATAAATGACGCAGACAAAAGTCGATAAAAATTCCAAGACATGCTCTCTTATTCCGTTTGTATCCACCTTCAATCTTAATAACTGTAATATCATGCCGGTCATTAGGGACAACCTCCCAATTCTACAGCAATGCGATAAAATGAAACAAGGATTGAAGATATTTAAAATTATAAAAAGTACCAGGCAACCAAAAAATCTCAAGCAAATTCTTTGTCCTTCCAAGTGTTCTTGTACAGAGAGTGTATCATGTGCCATTAGATGTAACACACCAAGATGCAGTACATGTAACATCATAAGTGAAAGTACAACTTTCCTTTTTAGCAAATGGCAAGAGTTTCAGCGTGAAAGCCGACATGAACTGCCGCAGCAAAGATGGAATTAAAAGATAGAGTCTCTGTACACTTACAGCAAATTAGAGACCCTAATGTCCGATGCCAAAGTGTCAACAAACACATTGCTGATTGCGGAAACGGGAAATTTAGTATTTTTTCAGTTTTATAAATTGTATACCAGTAGCAGAGATTGGAAAAAAAAACAAATGTTTATCCGATTGATGAAACCCAAATTGAATCTAGAATGTATTAATATAGATTTGTCATTTCAATCGTAAATGTTACAATGCTAGTTTACAAATACTGTAGATTTGAATTCAAATGTCTCCCTACAATTGTTAAATTACTTGGTGTCGTCGCTGGAGTGTGTAAATACATTATGACGTAACCCTTGTAATATATGACGTCATGAAAAGTATTAACTCTCTTAGTTATGATTGCTTCGTGGACCGAGCGGCTGAGCTTGGATCTCAAAAAATAATTTAAATCGCGTTCTTAGTGATTTACTATCAACTTGGCCCTAAGATCGCGTTGTGGAGTCCCAACTTGGGTACAATGTTTAAAGCCTATGTCTGGTGTCTCCCGCCGTATTATAGCTGGAATCTTGCTTAAAGTGTCGTAAAACCCAACTCACTCACTCAACTGAACCACGGCCAGCAGCAACTCGTTATCTGCCTTGAAATGCCGAGGGGAAATCTGGTGTCGGCATTAAAAGCAACACCAGAGTGACCCTCCCAAACCCAAAATAGAAACACAGAAACAATCTAGCTTTGTATAACTGAATACAAATCTGATAACGAAATTCCGATTTAAACATTTTGATAAATATCAGTTTCTTCTACGTTGCCATAGTAAAACTCATTTTTGCGTTCCTGTACAGTTACATTACCATGGTAACTTGCGTCTGTGTGTTCCTCTGGGAGATAATTGACATAATCCTGGGGACCAGCTGTCTCCACGTTTCCATAGTAACCTTCAGCGTCCCCGTGGACTTGTCTGTAGTAATGCTGGGTCTGGTTGCCAGCGCTGGTGACGTCGTAGTTGTGTGCGTGTGGTTTGCCTCCACCAGTGTACGTGCCGTGCATGTAGGAGCCGTTGTCTCCATCCACTCTCACGGGTTCAGACTTGTCTGAAACACATGCACTCTATAAAGTAACACTCCTACTGAAGCGGTAGGTTGACATATTCTGTTGTGGTTGCCAGCCTCCCTTTGGTACGCCGGAAGCCGAACCCTGTTAAGTGGTATTCCGGAGGCCGCAGTGCCGTACGATGAATGCCATAAAACGTTTAATTGTCACGCTGATGACAATATTTCAATGTTGAAATATATTTTCCGTCTTTCCTTTCCTTGCAAAGAGTGACAAATCATAAACTATTTATCTCTAAGCTTGTGTACAAGCATGGTCTAATATTTCCTGTCTAATTTGCTCGATACGGTAATTTACACTGATACTACTCAAGAGTTCTTCAATTAAAAGCCTGTACAATAAAGTGTTGTAACACCACGCCCTATTTCTTGAGTATAGGCGCACCCGAGCATAATGCGCACCCCCACTCACTCACTCACTCACTCACTCACTCATACTTCACAATGGCAAACCTTTCAATTTTGACCGCTTTCTGACGCATACCACAACGAGGACCACGACCAACGCAAGAACGACAATCCCAACACTTGCAGCTATGAAGTGTGTTTTATAGATAACAAGGACGGAAGATGCATCTGCGGTCACTGCTTCGGACAAGTTGCCTGTAAAAGGAAGATAGGACACTATGTATACATTATATACAGCCACATATACAGCGGTATATTAACGTTTTCGCTAGTTAGCACATGATATTTATTCTGGAGATAGTGTAGCTTATTTACGTGAATCATGGTATGTCTAAAACTGACAGACATTTTGACAAATATAGAAGGACAGGTCACTGGCGGATCCAGAGGGGTTGGGAATGGGTAGATGGTTGTAGTGTTCCAAAGGGTGAGACAAGTTATTGAGCTAGCGAACCACACTGCCAGTCACTTGAGACATGTGTTTTGGCCTAATGCGCTGCTGTATCGAGAGACCGAACTTTGTTTTGTTTTTGTTTGATTGTGTGTTGTTTTAACGCCGCACTCAGCAATATTCCAACTGTATGATGGCGGTCTGTAAATAATTGAGTTTGGACCTGACCATCCAGTGATAGACATCATCAGCACTGACCCACGCAATTGGGGTACGATGACATGCATCAACCAAGTCAATGAGCCTGACTACCCGATCCCGTTAGTCGCCTCTTACGACAAGTATAGTCGCCTTTTACGGAAAGAATGGCTTGCTGAAGACCTATTATAACCGGGATCTTAACTGCGTTTTGTGGTACGTCCTCTTAAACTGGTTAAGGATGCTCCGCCCCTTGATAGGGCATCTGCAGTTATTGTACGGTTGACAACAAAGTTCAGATGAGGTATCCTTGTAAAAGAAAATGTTTACTGCCACAGTCTACCTTCTACCATTACAGTCTTTTTTATACCGGCCTCGATATCCGGGTATTGCACAAAATCAGTAATTGTTATATAACTCCGTTGTAAGTACAAGATACCCGTATTGGCATACGCGACAAAGGCCACGCCAATGCGATAAACAATCAACCAGGTAGTGCGTTTCCACCACTCGATAGATTGATGCTAATGTACGTGAAACATGAACCTTTTTTAACGAATAAACACCACGAATGTATTTTTTAATTGGTTTCACAACTGGCAATCTTAGGAAAGCTTGAACATAGTACTCGCTTCTGACCTAAGGCATGCCAGAAAACCGATCCGTCCTCGCCACTTGACTCACTCGCACGCACGCACGCACGCACGCACGCACGCACGCACTCACTCACTCACACTCACTCACTCACTCACTCATTCATTCACACACACACACTCACTCACTCACTCACACAACAGAAGAGGTGCGGTGTTAAACAACATTTATTAAACATATTTAGTTTAACACCATAGCCAGCTATGTATCAGGTATAACAAACAAACAAATCCTACCTCTGATAATCAGCCGTATCGTGCACGAGTCGTTCATGTTGTAGACTCTGCCGCTGTACTCTCGGATGGTGTTGGATGCAGAGCAGGTGTAGTCGCCTGCATCGGAAACCTGGACACGGGGTATCCTGAGGTAGGAGCCGGTCTGAGGCAGAGCTGCAGGACTTCCGGCTCGAGACCAGGTGATGTGGGCGGCCGGAGAAGCATCTACCTGACATGCCAGCACCGCCGTGGTGTTCACAACCGCTGTGGAGTTACTCGGGCAGATCGCCCGAGCACCATCTGCAACAAAAAAAGAATCAAGTTATGAGCCATCATTTATCAGACCCTCGAAAATCCAGAGTTATGTCCCAAATCGATTATAAGGTAACGCTATTTTTTAGGGCATTATCATTTGCAGAAGCTCGAGGTCTTCAATTAACTGCTCGGGGAAGTAGAAACATAAACTGCAATCAACACGAATGTCACCGACCCTTTTTTACAAATATGGAAACCTCATAGAACAAACCAGATGACGTCACTATTCAACGTGACGTCACCTATCCCAATCCAAGCTACAGTAGCCCGCTCATTTCTGAGAAGCTCTCAAAATACTATCGCTGCCACCAGTCAAAACTCCCCACTGTGATAGGTGGTCCAGCCATGCTTGGAGTTGAACTCGCAACCGAATGACCGTTTTGTTAACAAAAAAGTGACGAATATCTTGAGGCCGAAAACACTTACGGCTGCTACATTACTTTCTTTGTTTGTCAAATTGAATTTCTATTTCATTAAAACTAGCATGTAATTCATACAGTAAGAATGTAAGGGAGAAGGGAAGGGAATGTTTTTTTCCGTTAGTCTGCAATCTCGAACCAATCTGATCATACAAACAACAAAGTAAATTCTTCAGGAAAACATGGTCAGTCGTAAACCTTTTCAAAATGAAATATGATGGCATTCCCAAAGACATAAACAAATGTATGAACGTTACTACATTTGGGGTTAGAGGGCAAATTTCAAGATTCTTGTAATGGCCGCGCCCACACTGGTGGCAGCGATGTTACCGAGAGTGTAACGAAGGTGATACGCTCTGGGAACGAGCCTGAGGCTTCTGGCGCGCAAGGGACGCAACTCTGTGTAGCGAAATTCCGAGCCTGAGACGACTGATGGCATGAACAACGACCCACGCCACAGGGGCATGGTGACACGCCATCAGCCAGGTCTTACACCAGATACTTGAGACATAGTGCTATTCTGACAAAAATCACAGAGGGAGCCAATATTAAGGTTTGAATTTAAACAGTGATCGCAGAGTGAATGTTGTTTTACACTGCAGTCAGCTGTAACCCAGCAATAGTATGTCCTCCGGTAAACAGTAATGTCTGCACCATGCAATTCTGTGCTTGACCTCATCAACATATGTGAACCATCAGGAGAAAAGGGACTCTATAGGTTCTTGGATGCAATTGTGTTGTGACGTCATAAAAACTTATGATGTCAACTTAGTCCAAAGAAAATCGCCACGTGTGCGGACTGTTACAAAATAACTCATTTCTCTCTCGTTTTGTTAAAAACAACATAATTTCAAAACCTTTCAGCATACATCAGATTTACACATACATAATTCATCAGGCCTTATGTCTTAAATCTTCATGTTTTATAAACAGTTATAAGTCGCAAAATGAATCCAAATGCTTGATGTCATGCATCTCTAATTAATATGAATTGAAGCTTGTTAATTGTATTTTTGAGTTCTGGTAGCTTTAAAATATAATGAAAAATGTGATTTTTCACCCATAAGATCCCTTATCTCATGGTTGGTCACATATAGCCATGTTGTCAGGACGCAATCTCATTTAAATCAGACCTTAGTTCTCGCTACCGCTAAACAAAGATCTGAGGACATCCCATTACTGGTTACGTCAGACGACCTTGCGCGAACTTTGACCGACCAATGGAATGACCAATCAGAAGGCAGCTTTCTCGTGCTTTACGGCACTAATTTCAAATTGGCGACTACACTTCGAAACATATTTCGACAAATTCTCGATTACAAATTTGAAACCTGAACAAAAGGGCATTCTGGAATGGCTAAATAGCAGGTCTAGATTGTATGGATTCAGTCGTTAAGCCGGTAACTATCGTTCGGAATATTCCGTGTTAATGTTTTCGAGGTTGTATGATTAGAAATCACATTCCGACTGTCACTTTCATGATCTGGTAAGTGACGCTCTGATTGGTCGGATAAAAGGTCGTTCTGATGTGACCCCTAATGGGATGTCCTCAGATCTCTGTTTAGCGGTAGCTCAGTTCAGTTCAGTTTATTTCTCTGAAAAACCACCAACGGTGGTACAAGAGTGTATATATATATATATATATATATACAAAAATGAGGTAAATGTTCACTCGGTGTACATGTAATATATAATAAAATAATAAAGTCCACGTTAGTCCATCATCTTCTTTATATCAGTTTCATATACATAGTACTTTCGCATCGAAAGTACTATGTATATGAAACTGATATAAAGAAGATGATGGACTAACGTGGACTTTATTATTTTATTATATATATATATATATATATATATATAATATATACATATCATATACAATATATAACATATAATATACAATAACAATAATAATAATAATAATAATAATAATAATAATAATAATAATAATAGTAATAAAAAGAAATAAAATTAAAACCTTAACGCAATAATGAGTTCAAATGTACGATGAATCTGGACAGATGTTTCAAAGTGAATATATTTTTAGGTGATAACGTTTTACGCAATTTACACATATTCGGCCGGTTTCAATGGGCAAATGATGATTAGATGTGCGAAATTGTAAAATTGGCAAGGAGATAGTTTTGGGAAGTGATAGAATTTTTTCGAATTTTGGTAATTCTTTTAAATGTTGGTAGTATAAACCTTTTGAACTTGATAGATACATTCTCGCCACTTTTGAATAAATTGGTCTTTAAGAGTTCTCTCGACCTTTGAAACCAGAGCAAATAGACGGGTTTATGAATATTTCTGACAATCCAACATCATTGAGTATTTTTTTTACTGTAGCTATCCACTTAAACGGTTTTGCGTTTGCATCATAGTCTTTTATCAAATAGTTATATAAAATGTAAGAACTAGGATCTGATTTCAATGAGATTGGTCAGGACGCGAAGACACATGAACAAGCAAGGTTATGGTACAACTATACTTACACAATACCACCAAGTTGACCAGTTGAACGCCTCTTCCTTTCCTTGTCTCATACCGAATATTGTCAGCCATTGTGTTATTCATGACAAAAAGATACTCTCCAGCATGGGATTCGTTCACGTGACGAATGCGACAGTGCGAGGTGATCCACGGTGACGTCACGCCGACCCTCTTCCACTTCAAGTCATCGGGTTTGGGGTATCCACTCACGCCCTGGCAGATGCTTGCGTCTTCACCTCTGAAGACAGCATGTCTCCTCTCGCTGAACACCTAGGGGGGATCTTGAACATGAAACACTGACACATAGGTTTATAGAAGAGTATACTACGGTTATAACGAATTCAAAGGACCACTAATTTTAATTCGTTATAACCGTAGTTCGTTATAAGCAAATGTACGGAATATATACAGCAAAAAGGCAGGACCTGAAAAAATTATTTCGTCATAACCGTCAGTTCGTTATAAGCGTGTTCGTTATAACCGTAGTTTACTGTAGTCGACAATAACATACACCAACAAGAGTCAACAGAAGATGACAAATCCCCCGGCCCCTACAAATTCGAAAAAACAAATTATCTGCCTGTAAAATCAACTTGATGAAGATTTTTTCTCTGATCTGTCTGTCAGTATGCAAAACAAAAGTAGATATTGAGCTATCAAAACAATACCATTGGATCTTTGTATTTCTATGTCAGGTGAACACTAACATGAACAGTCAAAGTCAAACTTGTTGCCAGGGAAACGGAAAAAATATAAATTCTAACAATCCCTAAATAGCAAAACGCACCAGTTGACAAACTGGTCATATGTGTGCATTGTTTAAAGGAAGAATACCTATTAGTTTTAAAGATGTAGTCAAAGTGAAACTTCTTGCCATGGAAAATAATATCTAAATTCCTAAAAGGTAAAAGGCACCACTTCAACCCCTGAATAATACTGTAAAATTAATAAATAATAAAAATAGTAACATGTTCCAGTTTTGATTCAACACTGTTGAACAGTTTTTTAGTGCTGCTCCAGAAACGACACCTACCTCCATTTCAGCAAAGTCTAACTTGTGTCCATGGATACACGGAAAAATGAAATGTTGAAACATTCCTTTTTTAAAATTACAAAATAGCAAAAGGCACCACTTCAGGATGTGACTGATACATCTTTCAAGTTTCGATCAAATATACAGAATGGTTTTCGAATTCTGCCCCGGAAACGAACCCCATCCACAATGGAGTCTATATCCAACTTCTTTCAATAAAAATAATTAAAAATAAAGATTCGAAAAATCCCAAAATATCAAAAGGCACCACTTCAGTATGTGACTGATAGATTTTGCAAAGTTTCGATCAAATACACTGAATGGTTTTCGAGTTCTTCCCCGGAAAAGGAAATGATTACGGACAGACAGACGGACAGAGAGACAGACGGACAGACGGACAGACTGGCTGATTGCTATATCCCCCCGCATTATATGCCGGGGGGATAACAATGACAACCATAATTCATTTCACAATAAAATACGGACCAGCCCATTTGATAGTCTTGTGGTGTAATATGTCGCAGTAAACACTGAAACATATATCTTGTCTCCCAATAAATAAATGATAAAATAAATAAATAACAACATTATTACCCATCTAGACACCCCCCTTCCCTCCCTAACGCACCACTAATATCAAATGTTCGGTCCCTAAGAGTGAGTGAATAAGTTTGATTTCACGCCGCTTTTAGCAATATTCCAGCAATATCACGGCGGGGGACACCAGAAATGGGCTTCACACATTGCACCCATGTCGGGAATAGAACCCCGGTCGTTGGCGTGACGAGCGAACGCTTTAACCACCAGGCTACCCGACCACCCCGGTCCCTAAGAGATCTGGTGCCTGATACAATATGCATACGTGAAGAGGTATTGTACTCACATTGTACACTAACGGCCACAGTTGCACTCCCGTACTTGACATAGGAGGTATCCTGCACAGTACATGTCAGATTTCCGTCGTCGAACATGTGCCTATCAGCTGTCAATAAAATGCTGGATCTGTTGCCGACAATGTGGTTCCCAATAGACCAACTATACTTCAACGACAAACTGCTGTTACCACCCTTAAGCTTACAGGAGACTTCGGCTTGATCTCTTTCTATTATCCTAATAGGGGCATGTCTTGGTGTTATAATGATGTCAGCTGAAAATAAAAAAACCCCACAAAACAAGTCACGATTGGACAAATCAGTGATGATGATATTGAGAGCACATGCCGTTAGGGTATGACGATAACCAATCCACCAAAATGATCAGGTCGGGCCAGCCCATCCATAAGGTCTACCCTTACGGCAATCATTGGTTGCAACCCGGATCTTCACGACTTATCCCGGATCTTTACGACTTAACCCGGATCTTCACGACTTCATGGATAGAGCGTCAGTGGCGACTTAATGGATAGGATGTCAGAGGCGACTTAATGGACAGAGTGTCAGAGGCGACTTAATGGACAGAGTGTCAGATGCGACTTAATGGATAGAGTGTCAGAGGCGACTGAATGGATAGAGTGTCAGAGGCGACTTAATGGATAGAGCGTCAGAGGCGACTTAATGGATAGAGCGTCAGAGGCGACTTAATGGACAGAGCGTCAGAGGCGACTTAATGGACAGAGCGTCAGAGGCGACTTAATGGATAGAGCGTCAGAGGCGACTTAATGGATAGAGCGTCAGAGGCGACTTAATGGATAGAGAGTGAGAGGCGACTTAATGGATAGAGTGTCAGAGGCGACTTAATGGATAGAGAGTGAGAGGCGACTTAATGGATAGAGCGTCAGAGACAACTTAATGGATAGAGCGTCAGAGGCGACTTAATGGACAGAGCGTCAGAGGCGACTTAATGGACAGAGCGTCAGAGACGACTTAATGGATAGAGCGTCATAGTCGACTTAGTGGATTGGTATTTTTTTCTTGAAATATCAAGAAAATAAGTCGAATTTTCAAGATACGTATTAAGTTGAAATTTCAAAAAAATTAGTTGAATTTATAAGATTTTAATTTCAAATTTAAACATAGGTATCTTTGGCACTAAAAGTCTTCCGTAATATAAATGATGATATGTTAAAATTTCCAGATGTTTAGTTGAAATTTCAAGATACAACATTTCAACTAATTATCTTGAAATTTCAAGAAACTTCCTCGGAACATTGTGCACCTGTATTGGTAGTTTATTACACTGGTGACAGCAAGTTGTGAACAAGTCGAAATGACGAAATGTCAACATATTTGTCTTGACATTTCAAGAACATCAACTTGAAATTTGAACTGATGTATTTTGAAATTTGAACTTTGTATCTTGCAATTTCAACATAGCATCTTGACATTTCAAAATAGTATCTTGAAATTTCAAGAAAAAAACAATAAACAAATGGTCCTAGAAGGCTTCCGTATTAATCAGCAGACGCATGCTTGAAAGAAATGTGAACAATATTGACCTCAATTAATTCCCCGTTTGACATCACACACCATGTTTTGACTACTATTCGATTACCTCCCTTACATACTGAATTTGATAAACACGGTATTTCCACAGTACATGAGCTCAGTAACCTATTCAGGCAACATGGCTGCTGAGCTTACTGTTGTGATGAACCGGCACGTAGGCACTGCCCTAATTGCAGTAAACTGTCTCACAAACGTAATGATTTGGTTTGGTTTGTTGTTTAACGCCGCACTCAGCAATATTCCTGCTATATGACGGCGGTCTGTAAATAATCGAGTCTGGACCAGACAATACCATGATTGACATCAAGAGCATCGATCTACGCATTTGGGATCGATGACATGCACCAACCAAGTCAGCGAGCCTGACCACCCGATCCCGTTAGTCGCCTTTTACGACAAGCATTGTCGCCTTTTACGGCAAGCATGGGTTGCTGAAGACTTATTCTACCCCGGATCTTCACGGGCCACAAACGTAATGAATATAAGAGTTCAAATAAAACTAAATCTGAACAACTCTTGTTATATATTATTTGATTGTTTGCTTGTTTGCTGTACGCAGCAATATTCCAGCTATATGACGGCGGTCTGTCAATAATCGAGTCTGGACCAGACAATCCAGTGACTGACACCATGAGCATCGATAAACGCAAATTGGATACGATGAAATGCATCAACTAAGTCAGCGAGCCTGACGACCCGATCCCGTTATTCGCCTCCTACGACAAGCATAGTCGCCTCTTACGGCAAGCATGGATTGCTGAAGACCTTTTCTCTACCAGGATCTTCACGGGCATAAGATAAAGTAGAACGAATATGACATGCTACAAACATCTGTTAAACAATAGAAATACTTCTACTCTCTGTTCAATTACCCATATTTCCCTTAAACGTTCCAGAAAACTATTACAGATAGATCATGGGATAACAATGTTTTCAACAGTAAGTTTAAAAAATAGCTACATAGTATGCACGTATCAACAATCAGCCAGTACATGATGCGAACTTACTGTGGTCCGAGAGAACAGTTGTGATAAAAGCTACTGTGCAGATGAACCTCGCCATGTCCATGGTTAGACTGCAATGAAGACTCATCGTTCAGTGTCGTCATTGTTCTAACTTCCTCCGTGACACAACACGAAACAAGGAACTAGGTACAAGTATATACACCCAGATATACATCATAACTGTAAGTAGTAGTTGTGTAACATAAGTACATGGTTGGTTGGTTGGTTTGTTGTTTAACGCCGCACTAAGCAATATTCCATCTATATGAGACCCGTGAAGATTCCGGGCTAGAATAGGTCTTCAGCAACCCAAGCTTGCCGTAAAAGGTGACTACGCTTGTCGTAAAAGGCCACTAACAGGATCGGGTGGTCAGGCTCGGTGACTTGGTTAATGCATGTCATCGATTCCAATTGCGTGGATCGATGCTCATGATATCAATCACTGGATTGTCTGGTCCAGACTCGATTATTTACAGACCGCCGTCATATAGCTGGAATATTGCTGAGTGCGGCGTTAAAAAGCAAACCAACCAACCAACCATCTATATGACGGCGGTCTGTAAATAATGGAGTCTGGATATTTTGTCATAGAAATTGCAAGGTGATTCTTCCAGCTTGAAAACAAGATTAGTCCAGGTTTTCTGTTAGATTGTTCTGACAGTTTATGCATGTATTCATCTGTCTTATAAAACACATTCATCCATATGATTGGTTTAGTTGGTTTGTTGTTTAACGCCGCACTCAGCAGTATTCCAGCTATAAGACGGCGGTCTTTAAATAATCGAGTCTGTACCAGATACTACAGTGATTGGCATCATGAGCATCGATCCACGTAATTGGGATACGATGATATGCATCAACCAATTCAGCGAGCCTCAACACTCCCAATCCCCCAACCCCCAACGAGCGAGGGTCTATATCCGCCAGGAAGCTACTCAACATTTCCGTTTAGTTTGATGTCGTGAAGTTATATTATCTACATAGTCAAGTGGTCACAAGGAAACAATAACAACATACAGATGTGGGTCAATTTCACGAAGTCTGTAATTTTCAAGGAAGAAAAACTGAAAATATATTATAAATGGCGACTAACGGGATCAGCTTGGTTGATGCACGTCAAGACATGAGTTGCATCTCATCATTTATGGTGGACCCGTGAAGATCAGGGGTAGAATAGGTCTTCGGCAAACCATGCTTGCCGTATAAGGCGACTATGCTTGTCGTAGAAGGCGACTAACGGGATCGGGTGGTCAGGCTCGCTGACTTGGTTGATGCATGTCATCTATCCCATTTGCGTGGATCGATGCTCATGATATCAATCACTGGATTGTCTGGTCCAGACTTGATTATTTACAGACCGCCGTCATATAGCTGGAATATAGCTGAGTGCGGCGTAAAACAACACACCAAACCAAACAAAAAACTAACATGAAATCGTCTCATTATTTAAGAGCAATGTAAACATAAGTTCTTTGTTGTTACACATACATACAAAAATGTCTTTAAATTATGTATTGAAAAAATAATAACATGTGTGTCCTCAGAACAAAACAAAAGACAATACACATTAACTAACAAACTAGTCTTACTCTTAGATGAAAAACATTAGATGATACTACTGGAACATATGTCTCCATCGTTTATAAAGCAATAACCATCATTTAAAGGTTGACTTTGTTATAATTTTCTGAGGTATTGCGGGTGCATTTTTACGTTATAACAATAGCATTATATAGAAGTAAAAACATATACCAAATATTCTTACTTGATTATTTACATTTTAATTTTGATGAAATTTGTCCATTCTGTTACCGAAAATACAAGTGACATATTTTAATGTTCAATTTGATTAACATGTACCCTTCATTATGGCGTTTAATGTTTAGTTTTCCAAAAAGTATAATAATACCAAAGTGAATAAAATTAAATGTTACTTTTGCTAACTCAAAAAAAACCAAAAAAACAATCTGTCAATACTGATACCCAAGCTGTCAAAACTGTTACCGAAATTTTAGTTTTTAATCTCCATGAATTATTCAATGATCTCTTACTAATGCTTAGTATTGCTGAGAATGTTTAAAAAATTAAAATAATACTCCAGTAAGCTGTGTACAAAACTTCTATGAAGGAACTTTGTAACTTTATCAAAACATGTTTATACTGTTACCACATTTGTCCATATCGTTACCTTTTCTGCTCTACCGTGAAGATTCACGGTAGAATAGGTCTTCAGCAACCCATACTTGTCGTAAAAGGTGACTATGTTTGTCTTAACAGGCGACTAACGGGATCGGGTGGCCAGGCTCGTTGACTTGGTTGATGCATGTCATCATACCCCAAGTGTGTGGATCAATGCTCATGATATCAATCACTGGATTGTATGGTCCAGACTTGATTATTTACAGACCGCCGTCATAAAACTGGAATATTGCATCTTTAACAAAATATGTATTTTTTGTAAATACTATTTCAAAATTGTAAAGTGTCCAGACTGTTACATTTTATATGGTAACAGTATGTTCTGTAATACTACTGACAATTCTAATACAATTCTCTTTGATTTAATTAATTATCCCTAAAGCTTCCAGTCAGCACAGGGGGCACGGGTGGCCCAGTCGTCGAAGGCGCCGCGATTCGCTGTGCAGAGTTCCGTCCCTTGGGCACGCCAGAAACCTATGATTGTGGGTTCGAATCCCGGTTCGCCCCGATTATGTTTCTAGGTTTTTCAGCAACCATACCCATGCTCGTGGGTTTCACCAAACTAGTAAACGTCTGAGACCTGCATCACTTCAGACTTTCCTCCCAGACTAAGCTGACACGCCGCGATATAACTGGAATACTGTTAAGAGCGGCGTTAAACCCAACTCACTCACTCACTCCAGTAAGTACATGACATCAGTAAGGGAACATTTTTTAATTCAATATCACAGATGGAAGTTTAACAGTTTTTTCTTCTTTCCATGAAAAGACAGTAACAGGCATTCGTATTCTGAACTTTGCAATTGAAAAAATAATAGATTATTGATCGAAGTCAAATAAAGCTGCTGGCCATCTTGAAATCAGTTAGCAGGAGGTCAAAGACAGGAAGACTATGAAATAGGAAGACTTTGTTCCAGTGGAAACAGTATGGACACGTATACTTTGGGCATGCATGTTAACAGTAGAATATAGATAAAATTTAAAATAAACTAGACCCCTGAAGATTCCGGGGTAGAATGGGTCTTCAGCAACCCATGCTTGCCGTAAAAGGTGACAATGCTTGTCGTAAAAGGCGACTAACGGGATCGGTTGGTCAGGCTCGCTGACTTGGTTGATGCATGTCATCGATCCCAATTGCGTTGATCGATATGCTCATGATATTAATTAGACCCGTGAAGATTCCGGGGTAGAATATGTCTTCAGCAACCCATGCTTGTCGTAAAAGGTGACTATGCTTGTCGTAAAAGGCGACTAACGGGATCGGGTGGTCAGGCTCGCTGACTTGGTTGATGCATGTCATCGATCCCAATTGCGTGGATCGATGCTCATGTTGTCAATCACTGGATTGTCTGGTCCAGACTCGATTATTGACAGACCGCCGTCATATAGCTGGAATATTGCTGAGTGCGGCGTTAAACAACAAACCAAACCAAACCTTTACCACATTCACAGTTTTGAGAAGGATCTATCATATTGCCATGGGTCTATACTTACTTGATCTGTCTAGATGTTCATGCCTTGTTATCTCGAATATTCAGATATCTCTAAGTGACATCATGGTCTCGCTAGGTTCGAGAAAACGGGATTTGACTGTATATTATACGTTTCTAATGAGGTATGATTAACTGATCAGGCAAGGGTCAACTAAGCAAATATCCTAGGCAAGCTGAGTGGCTGTATCAGGCTATATCTTGTAACGTGAATTTAGCGAATACAAAAAGATAAAAGCTAGCTTTATACCTGTTCGTACGATACTGTTACCTGAAATAACATTAAGACTTAGTATACCTCAAACTGTTACCATACACGGCGGGTAGATTGCAAGAGTCTATGCATTTAGCAGTGCCACAGTGCAGCACCTTTCCTGTTCTGACAACTGACAAGTTTGTTTGCATTTTAGGCCACATTGTACTACATATACAAAATGCATAAAGTGCGTTGTTTCTAAACAAACATATCAATAAAGTGCTTATCTGGATGGGTTTTAGAAATGCAGGGACCGCCGATGACAGAAGCTGGGATAATTTTTCAATGGAAGGATTAGTATAATAGTTGGGCGGCGACACCATTTCTCTACACGACTGAAAATAAGGACATTCCAAGAGAAAAGGAAACTACTCATCAATAGAACGTGTATTACAGTTTGTACAAAAACACTTTTGGGGCTCATCACTTGCTTTAAACCGCAGCTTATACTGCACTTTCCACTTATGTGATGCACAACGAAATTTACAATATACAATTAATAAATCCAAATGAAGAAAGTACATTTATTTTGCTTACAGTACATTTGTGATCAAATCAAACGGGTTGCTTTTTCTATGTACCACCCATTCCGGATGGAAATATACTTAGCTGAGAACCCGGAAATGCTACAGCTCGACCAACTTATCAACAGCAATATTAACGCCAATATAAACCGCAAGTAAATATTAAACAAGAGGTTCAGTGCTCATCTCATACTCACGCCTCACATCAACACTGAGTAAAGACTGAACCTGCAACCTACACGTAACAGGGAGGTGATCGGATCACTTCTGAAGTCTACAACTAAATCCAATATAGATCCCTGTTCTGTACATTCTCATAGTCATACGCTGCCATTGGTGTTTCTAATTCACTGTAGTGTGGCTTCTCCCTGTGGTCAGGCCGCCTCCGTGGTCTAATGGTAGAGCGTCCGCCAGGAGAGCGGAAGGTCCGGGGTTCGATCCCCGGCCACGTCATACCAAAAGATGGTACTTGTTCTTACCCTGTCTGGCGCTCGGCATTAAGGGGCTAAAACAAGGACTGGTCGGCTCGGAGTTAGTATACTGTGTCTGAGTGGGGTATTCATGTTAAACTGCGGCATGGTATCTCAGTGTGCTAGCACTATCAATCGGCATCTGTCCGGACTAGTACAAGCAGCCACACACACATATATATACACGTGCATGCACGTCGCTATATAAGTGCAATAATCTTGGACGCGACGTTAAACCCCATTTCACCTCACCTCACCTCACCTCTCCCTGTGGTCATCTACAGTCTCATTTTGGTGAGACCTTTGGTCGTTCCCACTCATATCCATGTATGGATATTCAACGTTGCCATGAGGGTTGGCGTAGGTCGACAGGCGGAGTTGGTTCTGATCAGTGTGTGTGCCGTGTAGGTAGTAGGCGCCGTCTGACAGGGTGGTGCCATTCTTGCCCTCAGCTCCCTTTGTGGATATCCTTTCCAAAATGAACCAAGTGATTGGTTTGGTTGGTTTGTTGTTTAACGCCGCACTCCATATTCCTGCTATATGACGGCCGTCTGTAAATAATCGAGTCTGGACCAGACAATCCAGTGATTGATATCATGAGCATCGATCCACGCAGTCGGGATCGATGACATGCATCAACCAAGTTGACGAGCCTGACAACCCGATACCGTTAGTCGCCTCTTACGACAAGCACAGTCGCCTTTTACGACAAGCATGGGTTGCTGAAGACCTATTCTACCCCGGATCTTCATGAACCAAGTGAAGCTTGGTTATTCATGTTTGCTTGACCTGTAGGGAAATTAGTGAAGACAAATATGATATCCCTATAATCAAATGGAAATATCTCCCCTGTGCACGATTTTGAAATAATAATATACTATGTAGATATCCGCGATACCCATGAGTCAAACCCAGGTCAGAACAGATGTGGTCTTGAGTGAGCAAGTGGGTTTCAGCCGCCTTAATCTGTTTTATCTCTCCCTGTCATCGTAATTTGTTTAATGTGGAAGGAAGGGTCAAAGTGAGACATTAAGTACTTTTATGAAACACACATAAATGGGGTGACAAACATAGGATCCTGATGACAACGAATATGGGATTCAAACCCGCAATCATAGTTTTATGGAAGATTTAAGTGAGAATTCTGCCCAAGTCTCAAAAGCCCCATAGACGTACATGTATGAGTGAGTGACATGTTTGTCTGTTTTGTTTGTTTGTTGTTTAACGACAACAGCTATATGACAGCGGTCTGTAAATAATCGAGTCTGGACCAGACAATCCAGTGAGACAATCAAGAGAATCGATCCACGCAATCGGGATACGATGACATGTATGAACAAAGTCAGCGAGCCTTACTATCCGATCCCGTTAGGCGCCTCTTGCGACAAGCATGGTCGCTTTTTACGGCAAGCATTGGTTGCTGAAAACCTATTCTACCCCGGATCTTCACGGGTTGAGTGAGTGGATGAATAAGTTGGGTTTTACACCGCTTTTGGCAATGGACTTCATTCAATGTGACCATGCAGTGGATAGAACCCGGGCCTTCGGCGCGACGAGCGAACGCTTTAACGACAAGGCTACCCTATCACCCCCGTTTTGAGGAATGTGAGATATGATAAGTCTTTATCAACATCGTGGTATATTTAGCTACCTGTAGATAGATTCTGTAGCCTGATTATCATTACAAGGCTGAGGACCATGAAAGCCAGAATGATAGCTCCAAGGCTGCCACCTACAATGTAGGCTTTGTGAATGGGAAAGCATAAAGATGAGGATGTGTCTATCATCAGACTTTGGGTCTTTAATTCTTCGTATGCTGTGTAATGAAAATTAAATGGTTCATTAAAACATTTGATGTCATTCAGTAGACAAGATATCACAAGAAGTGAATTGTAAATGGACACAGATTTTGATACCCCTTTCAGATAACTTCTTCTATTTAATACCGACATAGCAGTGTCATCACACAATATAAAATGTCAGCACCAGGAAGTAACCTGGATTATCGGGCGAAACAGATTCGATTGAGCATAAAAGGTAAAATAGCCATGAAAATTAAATGAACCATTTGAATGGATCAATATATATCAGTGATGACACAAGGTGTTCCTGAAAAGGGTAAGCATGTCCTGCCAAACATGAAGCACCCGCCACTCACACAATTTGCATAAAACAAACACCATTAACACTTTCATGAAAGTATTGTGTCTGATACTTCAAAGTCGAAATTGTATTGCTGCAATGCAAACTGTGAAAAGACATACTTACATCTAACAATCAGCTGTATTCTGCATGAATCTGTTTTAATGTGGCTTCTGCCCATGTAGTCTGCCAGGATGTTGGACGCAGTACAGATGTAGTCAACACGGTGAGACAACTGCACAGACGGGATCATGTACTGACACCCGCTGTGTTGCTTGGTAGCAGAGCTTCCTGCTCGGCTCCAGGTGATGGTGGCAGGAGGGTGAGCTTCGACGTGGCATTTCAACAGAGCCGTTGTATTCTCAAACACGGTGTAAGTTTCCTGGCAGGAAAGCTTGGGTCCATCTGGCATCGAAAAGATACTCATCTGATTTAGCTAGATTGACATGATCAGTGCATACCTTAGTATAACTGAAATTCACATTCACACGTCGTCGCCAAACGAATAATCAATCTCCGAATCAGACTGCCTTGGGCACAACATCCACACACACACAAACACACACAGAAGTCTAAATTTAAGATTCCGTCCAACCTCTGTTTATTATAAAACAACTGCCTACTTTATCTAATAGTTTGCTTCAATTATAAGATGTAGAAAAATCTTGTTAGCTTTTATCACCATAAGAGACAAATGCGACCTCTTCCACACATGGATGTCCTTTCAGCGTTGAGACATTGGGATGTACTTACACTGTACATCAATGCTCACTGTTGCACTCTCAAACCTGGACCCATTAACGCTCGTCACAGTACACTTCAGGTTGCCATTGTTGAACATGTGTCTCTCCGCAGTCAGTATAACGCTGGACTGTCTGGATACAGTCCGGGTCCCGATGGACCACAGGTACTATGATGGTAAACCCCTATTACCATGTTCAACACATGTGAAATTAACTTTGTCACCCTCAGGCACCGTGATAGGGGCATTTGTTGGTGTTATCATCACACCATCTGAAAAAATAAAAATGAAGTTTCGATTTTAGTTATCGTTATGAAATGTATTGTTTTTTCATGGCCACCTCTGATTAAGACTCATAGTGAGACTGAGCTACCACTCCGACAAGTCCATCATACTTTTGCGGAATGTATATACGAATAGAAATCAGTATATCGCGTGGTCCCTCCAGATGATACCAGTATGTGAAATTACGTCTAGCTCATTGCCTACAGGGGCGGTCGGGTACCCTCGTGGTTAAAGCGTTCGCTCGTCACGCCGAAGACCCGGGTTCGATTCCCGACATGGGTACAATGTGTGAAGCCCATTTCTGGTGTCCCCCGCCGTGATATTGCTGGAATATTGCTAAAAGCGGCGTAAAACCAAACTCACTCACTCACTCACACCTGTAAATTCCTAGAGCCCTGCAAGGGACTCGAGCATCTGGGTTTCCAAAGTTGTCATTTCCCCAAATTCCATCATTAAACACCTGAAGACGTCCCCCGTTGGTCCCATGACCGGGATCTATCCTGATCTTACTGGAGGCAGCTTCTGAAGGAAACATAACGAAATACGTGTAACGTATGGTGTCTACTTTGGCGAATGACTTTGTTCGAAAAATAAAGCAATTTGCCTATTCTATCCCACGGGTGTAGATTATTTCCTTTATTGAAAGGAAAACAGGAATGGGATGAACGAATGTGAATATGTGAACAGTTCAGGAGAGGTTGTGGTATGTGTGTGAACATCCACTTAGCTGGCACACTTGTCCATGAAGAAGATGATCCTAAAATGTGATTGTATGTCGATGCTACTGTGTATATTTATTCGTACAACCCTTTGATTACGTCCCATAAAGCTACCGCACACACATATACTAGTATATAACTAAAATTTGATCAAACTTTATAAATATTATCTCAAGGCAGTTCATTGTTGACATTGAAGGTCAAGATGTTTTTCATTTTATGAAGGAAGCTACAGGTATAGGTCTTTCTTTTCCAAAGTGGTGCTGCACTGGGTATATGTTTTCTGAAACAGGAAGTGAACTAATGAAATCGGAAATGCTTTGTTACTAAGGTAGCTAGAGGCATGGATCGTTTTGTTTCAAAGATGTACTGCACTGAGTATCCAGGATGTCACTTGATGTGGTGAAGCTGATGCGCCATGATACATGTTTCTGATAGGGAAGCTGGTGGGAATTCGTGAAAAGGTGGGGATGCTTCTGTTTTCACATGTAATACAGACACGTTCTAGTTGAATTAAATTTCGGGTGCTACTTGGAGCATTTCATAAAATATTCTGCCGGTCCAGAAGATGTAGATCTTTCCCCGTGCTTTGTTTCGGTCAAGAACTCAATAGTCTCTTAAACATTTGACACTACCGATATATTGGTGGTTTTCGGACAAGCGGGTAGAACGGTAACTCTTGTCAGCGAAAGCCAATGGATCGTAACAACGTTTATACGACATAAGCTAATCAAAAAGCGTGTTCTGTATGACAGATACTGCAAGGTAGCTCCTTACAGCGATACCCGATTCCCTCTGCCACTTTGTGAAACGTGTGT
The DNA here is from genome assembly GCF_022045235.1 of Haliotis cracherodii. Classification (NCBI taxonomy): domain Eukaryota; kingdom Metazoa; phylum Mollusca; class Gastropoda; order Lepetellida; family Haliotidae; genus Haliotis; species Haliotis cracherodii. The sequence continues at coordinate 35,453,498 of NW_027266268.1, read as the reverse complement.
GCAGTGGTAACTTTACGAAGCAAGTAAAGAAGTTTGAAGACTGTTTGCGTGTTTAGGTTATGGGATCCGTCCGCCTAAAGTGCACACATGGTTGACAATTCTTGCGTCGTTAGAAAACATATGCGGCAATACCAGAATGATGCGCTCAAGACTAAAGCCAATAAATGTAACACACCTGTTCAAATATTATTTAAGGCATATCTTACCTTGCAGCAAGAAAACCCTGGTCAGGACAGCTACTATGCGGCCAAGCGCCGCCTTGTCCATCGCTCTATAATGAGTTCATAGTACAGATACGCTTCCTGATATTACTGAACATCTTTTCCAGAAACAGGAACTTTAATAATGTTACGTACAGTTTAGTGAATGTAGTAGTGGGGAATCAGTTCTCACACAAGTATATACTGACGAATACATGTGGAATGTCTCAGCAACCACTTATTGTAACATCATTGTGAGTGTGCAAGCCTCCAGTATCATGATTCATCCAGAGCAGTCAAGTAATGTTTCAGACTGAATCAGCTACCACAGCATATACTTCCCCACCAAGCATACAGCATGATTAACACTCTTGGTGATAATGGTGAACATACTTATGTTATACTGATCTTTTTAGTCAAGGTGCTCTACTGATATGATGCACTTCAAGAAGGAAAACCAGTTTTATTACAATAAAGAACTTTATTTTCGATTATTTTGCCTGGGCGCCGCCATTTGGTGATAGTGGGAAACATATTAAGGCATCTAATATTAAAAATATTTTTTTTTATATGGTTTTAGATTTATATGGCCACGTCAAGACATGAGTTGCATCTCATCATTTATGGTAGACCCGTGAAGGTCCGGGGTAGAATTGGTCTTCGGCAACCCATGCTTGCCGTATAAGGCGACGATGCTTGTCGTAAAAGGCGACTAACGGGATCGGGTGGTCAGGCTCGCTTACTTGGTTGATGCATGTCATCGATCCCAATTGCGTGGATCGATGCTCATGATATTAATCACTGGATTGTCTGGCCTAGACTCGATTATTTACAGACCGTCGTCATATAGCTGCAATATCGCTGAGTGCGGCGTTAAACAACAAACAAAACAAAACAAAAAACATTTATGATAATCGTCAAACAGAGATTTTATGACTGTTTGTTTCATTATGTATCACTCTCTCGACGCTTCATTTTATGGAATTATCATTTACAGTTTAAATCTTCACTGAGTGTGAAAACCCATTTAAACTTTGACCTTCACCCTAATCAACGTAAAATATTTACCAGTTTTTGGTGTAATAACTTCAGACTTGCAGTTGAATGTGGCCGGTATACAAAGACTCCGCAAAAAGAACGCTTCTGTTTATACAGTTTCCCGGGGCAAGGGAGATAACTGACTTTAAAAGTTCAGTTTTCACGCTTGCCAAACTGGGCTAGAATTGTGGACTTACATTTGGCTGGACTGACATGAGTCAATGCAAAGTCCAATCAAAACGATTTCGGCATCCAGTTCATAAATAACATGGCAACTGCCGTGCTGAATTCGTTCGATTGCAGGGTTTGCAGAACATGTGTATCGTCAACTGGGCGTCGACACATATTTTCCAAATCTTTTCATGTTTTTAATCCAGACGCGCAAGTCATATGATACACTTCAAGAGGGAAAACCAGTTTTATTGCAATGATGATCTTTATTATCGATTATTTGGGCGCCGCCATTTTGTTTTAAGTAAATGCACGTGATATGAGAGGTGGAATGTTATGGGTCAGTACGGGGGGGCACATAGAAGGGACATAACTCATGTACTCATAACTCACTATTCATTTAAGGTCGGTTAACTTTCTTCCTTGCCTCGGGAAGGTGCTGTTTATTCTGCCCTGCGTGTGATCTTGATTATTGGGAGTCAGTGAGTATGGTTTTACGCCGCTTTTAGCAAAGATCCAGCAACATCACGTCACGGCGGGGAACACCAAACATGGGCTTCACACATTGTTCCCATGTCGGGAATCGAACCCGGGTCTTCGGCGTAACGAGTGAACGTTTTAACCACGAGGGTACCCGACCGCCCTTGATTATGTGAAAGATGAACTCCCTGTATTATGGATATGTGGGAGCCGTAAAGAGAATATTCCAGTCATCCAATTAATCTGAAACCTTTGTAAGACTGAAATCAACCGACAAGATCCATAATATTAGATGTTTCAGCAAATTCCTTTGTCAAGTATTAAAGACAAGTAGCAAACTAGTACTGTAACATCAAGTGTAATGTACACCAGTGACATAAACAAAGGATGAAGCCAGTAATATAAACAACAGGATTATGGCTGATTGGGGTCTTTGATGATTTGATGGTACGCCGGGACTATGTAATAGCCATGGACACGGTTGATTAACGGTTTAAAGACCGATGATTGTCATCACTACCCTTGTGTATACATAACAGGCTTCTCTACTCAAGTATAACAATATATACTCTACTGCATAAACACTGCCTCCTACTTGTATATATATTTGTCAACCACACTCTGTGTTTCACTTGCTTGATAACGGTGTTAGAACCTGCACCGAAACGCTCCTCATTGTAATAATGAAGTTGTTCATCCATAAATTCTTATCCTTACTTAGTACTCCAACTTCTAAATGCATACCAAAGAAGACAATAAAGCTGTAATGTCATAATTTGTATTCACAATGAACCGACAGTGTTGATCATAGCATGGACACGAGTTCATTACATGCATGAATTAGGAAAGCTTCAGATCGGCAGGAATGCTTAAGAATTGACGCAAGAGACCCCACAAATATACCCAGCATCAGGTACACAAAGTTCTGTGCGTGTGTCAAGAACCCCAACTGTGAAGCAAGTCGCCCGCAGTACCACAACGAACCATGAAACATGCCTGGTTTCAGGTGTCTTTCAATACATATTGCTTTGCCATTATTTTATAAATATCCCTTTCATCCTCTTAGTAGAAGTATTATTTGTACACACTTGGAGTACTTTGCACAATGAACTATAAATATTAATTCTCAAATGGCGATTCTCTATTTCATCAGATCATGATGTATCGAAATGTTGTATTCTCTAGCCACCTGAAGCTGGCACATCCTTTAATGATGCCATGTGTTGTCGAAGCGACTATTAAGTTTTTTATCTTCTGGTTCAAGGGAAATGTGTTGTATGCAAATAAGGTATTTATGAACGAAAATATATTCTTAATGTTAACAGTGTGAATAGTTTATGTATTGTCATGTAAATGATGTGATGTTAGGTCCGTTAATATTTCTTTATCACACTCCAAGTTTACCAAATGTCTCACGGGGGATCTCGCATTTTTAAAAGAGAAGGGTCCAAAATACCACAATCCTCTCTCAGTGCAGGTGTGGGGGTGTTGGATTGTCTACAACATACTACATTTGTTTCTCAAAAGGTTTAGTCGTTTAGATATATTATAGGATTATAGAATCATATATATTTAATACAACCCACTGGCGGTGGATGCAATGAAAGCGACAAAACCATTTCCATAATCATAAGAAATCTCAAGTAATTCAAGCTTGCCCTTGTGACAACGTTAGCGTGAGATATTATGCCCATCACACAACTGGGAAACGATATGGTTTTCCATATTGTAGGCTATTAGTATATCAAACTACAAGTATGTCTGACTATATCTGGACATTTATTTTATTTTCACAAGGGAACTAATATATATGTGTATATGTATGGGTGCCAGTTCTCCATGAGCATGAGTTGGGGAGCTGGCATTCGCCGTCTCCCGTTTGATGTTGCTTTTGCGAGTCATGTACAGTTTATTATCTGATACTCAGGGACTCAACCTTTGATAATCGGGAAGGGGTGGAGGTGGGTTGGGATTACATGATTGAAAATCTACTTTGAAGAAAGAATGTAATTCTCCCAGTTGGGAATCATATATCATTCCAGCTGGCAGCATGCATCGTCCTGCTATCTCAGCATTCCTTTAAAGTGTTTGTACCCACCTCTCGTACACACTATCGTCCTCAAATCCGATTTTTGTATGGCTTATTCATATAATATGAACCACTATATAGCCTTTTGCGGCCAATGGAATCTGTTTCAGCGGATAATGGGTTCTGGATAATGTTTTATTCTATTATCCATATGTTAATATTTATAGCTGAAATGGATAGAATTATCATTAAACTGCCCGCATGTTATCAAAAATGAGCGGGCCACTGTAACTTGATAATGCCCTCACATTGCTTGACGACGGGCCATTATCACGCCCGTTGTTAGGTGGCGTCATAGATAGGGATAGGTGACGTCACGTTCAATAGTGACCTCATCTGTTTTTTTCTATGACGTTTCCATATTTGGAAAAGTTGGTCAGTGACATTGGTGTCGATTGCTGTAAATTGTTGTTTCTTTTTATTTAATAACAAATTCCATCCATTTTCGCTATAATAACGGTTACACTATTTTTCAGGGCATTATCATTTGCAGAAGCCCTCGGTCTTTTCAACTGGCCTCCTTCGTCAGGCAGTTGAGGGAAGACCTCGGGCTTCTGCAAATGATAATGCCCTGGAAAATACCGTTACCCTTATAATATATTCATTGGTGTACATCGATTCCAATGTGTTGAACATTTCTCCAGAGACAATAATCGTGATAATGGCATCCCATGGCGTGTTGGCTTCTTCGATATCGTTTACTCAAAGAAAGTTCATTGAAGAACGTTTCAGAATTGTTTTAATTGTAGATGAAGAAACATGTACAAGACACATCTCCTATTTGCTGTGCTAACAGTGACCCTAAAGTACTCCTATCCTGCAGGGATGGACGAGAATGATGTCCGAGTACCGTTCGGTCCTAAAATGTGTGTCGAGTGGTGTCACAGCCTCAGGAATTGTCACTCTCCCATCTTTGTCATGCGTGACTTGTCATGTCACGTTGGCAAATATAGTGATCGACTTTTGAATTCTGCGGGAACTTACAAGCTCAGCGTCAATAAGGTAAATCTGCGTTATTATTGTCACCACGAAAACATTGATGTGATGCACCAAGAAATGCACCAAAATGATGAATGTTGAAAATAGAATCTTTGTGTTCCCAATGGAGAGAGACTGCTTTAAACACCGATCGAAACTGCTTCAATCATATGCAACCATTTGATGTGTTATGCGATTAGGAAATCCGCTAATGCTTGATATCGTCAGGTCCTCAGTTCGATACTCGTTCAGCCAAATACCATATTTCCTCGCCCAAATCTGACATTGACGGTTTAATTCAAGGTATCTTAAACAATACATTTGATGTCTGAAATGAATCGAGTCCACATATTCCACATACGTCACGTTAAATCTACATTAATTCGACAAAGCCATTTCAGTAATCAATAGAAATCTCGAGTAAAAGTCCACTGTATAATTCAAATGAAGCAAGTTTTTTAGTGACATAAATTTGATCCAAAGGAGCAACAAGGCGCGAAGAAATTTGTGGCATACCTTCCTTTTGATGCAAGTACCTTTTCTGTCATAATGCACCCATATGTTACTGAGAAGGTAAATACAAATTGCAATTTTCATGTGGTACCTTCAGAATCAGGAAAGAGAGCATGACACATTTGAGCTTAAATACATATGTAATATGAAAATAGAAAACAAACATATTATCAAAGCAAAACTAGTTATGTTTTCACTGCAACGACCTCCTGAAACATTTTGTTATTGTTTTCAAGGAACCAGAGGCATGGCGTTGAAACAATGATTGTGTTATACGTGATAAAATTACAGTACGTTGAATATTTTAACTGAATGGAATGGCATAAATAACTTTTTGTTGGCACATCTTATGTTAATAACAATTGTTGCTTTGCCTAGAATTGAACGAACAATCATGGCAAAGACACTATGGCAAGAAGATGTTTTATATATCTTTAGTGGTAAACATATTAATATTTTTTCATAATTATCCTTTTCAAAATAATACTTACATTGTTGTAATATTATTGTAGAATGAACTCGATCTATAGAGACATGCAGATAGTGTTAAAATTGAAAACCACAACGTTGTGAGAATGTAGTTTTTATATAACTATGGACCCTAATTCTCTATGATACAAACCTCACAATGCTTATCGTACTGTATGTTTTACCTACGCGGAACAAAAGTGCTTATACCTCGCTACACGGAAACTGGGTCAGCGGTTCCTGCGTGTCCACTTGACTGAGCTTTGACTCCCTTTGATCATTGTGCCCGACTAACACAAACTGGTTTTGTTTTGATACTTTACAGTTAGGAATGTTAAAAATATATTTTCAAAATGATTAATGCATGTTGTATGTTCACATAATACGTGTGTAAGACAAAAAAAAATTGTTTCTTTCAATAACTTGTATACATCTATATCACTATTACTCATATGATAGAGTTTGACCTGACCTCTTTTGATCATTGTTCTTGATTAACAATAACAAGTTTACAGGAACAATTTACACTTATATTTTTTATGAATATTTACGTATTTCGTATCATGAACACATACATGTGTGAGATGAGATAAGGTTTCTTTTAAAGGTTTGTTAACATCTTTCCAACTATTACTCATTCCCAAATAACTTTCTCGAACCGAAAATAAATAAAGCACGTGCAATGATACCAGGTGTTCACACGTTCCTACAAGCCGCCAGGGGTACGGATGTTTCATTGAGCCACCAAGGAACACGGCACCATAGTCGGCTAAGGCGCAATGCATTGTGGATACTTCGGCCCCTTAGAGTTGCCAGGAATGATCATGGATTAAAATCCAGGTGCACTCTGGTTTATATTTCTAGGTTTGTCAGCACCATACTTCTGCCCGTGGGTTACAGAAAAGTGGAAATGTCTGAGACCTGCATCAGTTCGGACGTTCTTCACACATTTAGCAAACGCGCCTTGATTTAATTGGAATACTTTTCAAAGGGGCGTTAAACGCAACTCACTCACTCAGAAGTCATTATCAAGCAAACCAGGAATACAGACTGAATATATTGAGTATTAACTTCCGGGAGGTATGTGTATAATAATGCCACAGGACCCTGAAGCTGAAAGACCAGATGAAGACCCATATATAGAAATAGGCAGATACGTCACTCGCCATCTTGACCGATGTTAAAGCTGGTGAATCGTTTAAACTACACCATGTGTTTGATGTCTCGCATGAGCATTATCTACCTGACTGAAAGTCCAGTGAGCAATGTCACAGGGTGTTTGAAACCCAAGGACTAGTGAAACTGAAACATACTTTATCCCATGATCATACAAGACTTTCAAGAGGTGCAAATCCGCTCTTCAATATGGCCGCCACGTCACCTGTTTATGGACAACCATTTATGTTCATTTGTTTGTTGGTTCTTGACGATGATCGAGAGCCGTGAAGATCTGGGTTTGAACCCATGCTTGTTGTATGCAATCCGGTACTTGTGCACTTTGGAATAGGGCGCAACATCATTTATCATCCAAAGCTGGCTCCCACAGGAGATATCGCTTGGATGAGATCAAGCGATATCTACACTGTAGATATCGCTGCAATGAAATTACATCACAATACTTTGCAGACCATTGTGACGTCACTGGTTACCATGGGGAACAATGAAATGACATCACTAACGGCTCTGCTACTGAAGCTGTTTGCAGTACTTTTTACACTGAAGACACTGCTAATTACTGTCTACAAATTGAAAACGTTGAAAGAATGATGTTGGATGATAAATAAAATCTCACCCTCGTGTCTTTTGATGTCAAATATATCAACACTCGTTGATAAAAGTGGGAAAAATCCTCGGCAAGCCTCGGTGTTTTTCCACTTTTATCAACTCGTGATGATATATTTGATATCAAAAGACACTCGGGTGAGATTCTCTATATACACTCTTCCAACAAAAGAAACGCACAGGTAGTATGTAGTTCATTGAAACTGACTACACAAAAAATCCAGCATATAATTTGGATATATGTTATTGGAAAATGTTGGTGGCCTGATATTCGACAAACAGTCGATTTGCAATGTCTTAAACGGCATTGTTTTCACACTTGTTAAAAAATGTCATGGAGGAAAACAGTAAAGCAAAATGCACGTGCAAATTATGGCATTCGTAACCCTTGGTAGTGGCTAAACAAAGGCAAGCATAAGCTAATAATTTGTCATTCGATTGTCAACATTTTTCAAGTTCGAAAATGCCGAGACTTAGCGCTGCCGATCAGAACATCGCCATAGGACGTATCCAAAGAGGGGCATCGCAGTCTTCTGCTGCACGCCACTTCAACATCCACCACAGCATCATTTGCCGCCTTTGTGACCGGTACACTCAGTTCAATTCCACTGCAGACCGTCCGAGAACCGGCTGACCAAGAGTTACCACCCCTGCACAGGATCGCTACATTCGACTGTTCCACCTTCGTCATCGCAATGCCACAGCTACGGAGACTGCAGGACACATCCCTGGTTTGAGGAGGATATCGGACCAGACTGCAAAGGAACTATCAACGCGAGGCTGGAATCCAAACCCAGAAGACCAGTTATCGCCCCTGTTTTGCAACAGGTCCATCGACAGCGACGCTTGCGTTTGTGCTATACCTTACAGCCTTGGAATTTGAGAAACTGGAGACGAGTGTGGTTTAGCGATGAATTACGATTTCTTCTTCACGGTCAAGATGGAAGATAACGTGTTGACCAACTGGTAATCGAAATGGGCGTTTTGCCTCTCATTGTGTACGTGAACTCAACAATTTCGGTGGCGGCAGTGTTATGGTGTGGGGGCCATATCCTACACCACGAGATCTGACTTGGTTGTGGTTCAGGGAAATTTGACAGCAAATCGCTCAATGAATAAAATTCTTTAACCGCACATTCTTCCAATCATTGACCGCATACAGCTCGTGTCACCTTCATCATGCCAACATCAACGTCTGCCCTGGCGTCGAGATCAGATCTCAACCCAACCGACCATCTCTGGGATGAACTCGATCGACGTGTACGTCAACGTCAGAACACTCCGCAGACACTCCCACAACTGGCCAACGCGTTACAAGCAGAATGGCGCAGGACAGAATTCGTACACTTATCCAGTCAGTGCCGAGGAGATGCAGAGCCGTGATTCTTGCACGGGGCGGTCACACGCCCTTGTGGCCTTATGTGACGTGACAATGCACAGTTTCCATGCCTTTGTACAACGACAACATGTGACTATCCAGCACCAACATTTCATATTTGTATCTATGATATCAAATTGAATATATCGACTTTATTAGGTACATTCCATTTATTAAAAATCTACCTGTGCGATTCTGTTTTGGAGGGTGTATGTTCCGGTTCTTTTTGCGATATTTAAGAAATTGTCTTTTATTTGAACTTTGAACTTAAACATTCTCTAAAAATGCATTCCCTTGCACTGTAATCATCTTCTCTGCAGAAGGCACTTGACCAATGAAGCAGTAATATATTATAGGTTTGAATCCCATGTTCATTCGGCTGTCGTACGACGGCCTCCATATTTAAAAATCTGTTTATGAAAATTACTCATCAATGTTTGTACAAATATAATGACATTTTTCATTTTGTATTTGTTCGATTCGTTGTGGGATTCATCCCACATGGCACGTATTTTGACGAAAATATATTTTGTCTCTTACATCGGTATCCTTATGATTTTGTTCATTAAGAATTCAAGAAACAACTTAATAAATGCCAAACGGAAAAGTTACGTATTATTTTTAGTTGCCTGTTTAAACTTATGCGTCTCATTTTATTTTTTCTCTCTCAGACATTTCGCGGTGACTGTAGTCGGCAAGTGAAGACTATACGAACCCGACGTTCACGATTCGTTACAGTGCCAGGTAAGTGAATTTATTTGCGTTTAGCGCAACGTATGTGCCACCCATAAACAATTCAAGTTATACGACTGACACTACAGATTCTCTGAATTCCTTTCTCTCTTATATGATGATGACGACTTTGCTCTTTTCATATTTTTTTTGTCGTTGTAATGTTTCTTTGAACCCCCAAGCGCGCGAGTGTGTTGTGTGTGTGTGTGTGTGTGTGTGTGTGTGTGTGTGTGTGTGTGTTTGTGATTTTCAGTGAACCGCTCATATAAATTTCAAGGCTAATTTGCATGTTTCAAAGGACCATGGGAGTTTCATCACAAGCTGATTAGCATATAGTCCATCACTTGATTGACTGGTTTATTTACAGCCCATTGTCGCATGGCAGGCGAACTGCAGGAGATTATTTTCACAACTATTTTGTCTTTTACGCTCAATGGAATACATGCCCTATAAGTAACCGAGACAGGTTATTCTCGGTCGTTGACCTTTAATATTTACGACTGCAGTGCTTGAGATAATGACGTAACCGGCAAGAGCAAAGATCTCTCAGTTAACGTTCGATGATTCACTTTGTAACCATATAAACACACGTCCAACATATAGCTTTAAAGCATTGCACAGGATAGTTTATGGTTCTAAATACCAAAAGAAATGCAAACAAAACTCAATATTGTGATCCAAAATCGTCATCTGGGCTTTGTATGATCAGTCGATTGATAGAGCAGGGCCAATTCTACAACCTGTCTGGGTGAAGTTCGTGGCAATATGGTGCGTGAGACAAAGGAACTCTGTTCCTGGCTCCAGTTGCCTGAACCAATAGGTTCCTCATCCGACACACGGACGCAACACAGAGATGTGTTTAGACGCCTCTCACAAGCAATGGGGTGCTGGCCATTGGAAATCTCCTCCGAGGGTCCCACGAGGAAATGAGTCAATGATAACAACACGTACAGAGATGAAGCATAACATATAATCAAGGATTACGGTAAAACAAAGACATGCAATGGCCACAACCAACACAAACACGATTAACGACTAAACAAACATTGACACAGAAATGTACCCAAAAGTAATCAATACGAATAAGTTTATAATTGAATGAATTAGTTTTGTTTGTACCTTTCAGATGGGACCCAGAGTAACGTAAAGACGTCCATAATTCTGTTGAAGGACGGTAGGCTAAATGTGTATGAACAAAGTATGCATTCAAGGAGTACTATACCACCTGGGAAAATCTTTTTCCGGATAGCAGGTGGTGGTCCTCCTGGGATAGTCTACGGGGTGATTAGCAATGGTCATAGTTACAACATTAGCTATTATAATGTCAGCAATCCCACGGCGGAAACACCAGTTCTCGGACATGATGAAACAAGTAATTCCATTGATTGTTCAACTTCCAACTGCAAGAGGCGAGAAACATAAACCATTCATCCTGTTTCTGCCTTTGTACATATTTACGGAGAAGTCGTATGTTATGAATCTTTATTATATACATAAGTATGAAACAGATATATATATAGTGAAAATATAAATGGTATTGTGAAATAAATTTGGAAAATGATATTTCACTGCAGTGAAAATATAAGCTTATATTTATAAAGCTTATTTTTTCACCGGTGAAAATATAAGGTTTGAACTGGAACTACTTTCATCTCGAGTAACGTCCCCTTGATACAAAGGGACATAATTTCATGATTACCTCCCTTGAATCGTCTGCTAGCCAAAATGAGCACCAACATAGAGATGATGTGGATAATTTATTATCTGCAATAGATTACAGCATACTTGGTGATAAAAAGTATCAATCTATCAGTGATGATGATGTTTCAAGGTTTCTTCGAGATCTGGAAAATGAAAACATAAGAAAGAAGACAGATAGAGACATTAGAATTATCAGTGAGTGATGGTTGAGGGGGAAACTAGAAAAATTGAAGAAGCGATGCAGTATCTTTAAATTCCTGTTTGTCAAGATTTTTTCTGTCAGTAAAAAAGAATGATGGATCAGAATATGAACCAGTCAGTCTAAAAAGCTACCATTCTTCCCTACAAAGATACTTGAAACAAATGGGTTCTACATTTAACATCATTTCCAATATATCACATTTGCAAGATCTAGAGAAACACTCAAATGCAAACAAAAAGAACTTAAATCAATGGGTAAAGGCAACAAACCCGAGGTTGCTGAAGAGCTGTCAGATATGGATATTGATGCCATGTACGATGCCAAGACCCTCGAAAGTGATAACCCCCACAGCCTCCTTCATACCATGTGGATGATTTGTTGTCCGAACTTTGGCATGAGAACTGGAAAGGAAACCAGAAATTTACAATGGGGAGACATTGACATTAGAAATGATGATGATGGATCCGAGTATCTTATCTTCGTAAGTGAGCAACAAAAAAAAACAAAACCTGGGGATAATCCTACAAATATACGGCAAATAAAACCAAGAGCCTGGAAAGATGCCCTGTCAATGCATATAAATTGTACAGACAAAGACGACCACCAGCCTCTTGTACACCAGACAGTCCATTTTTTCTAGAAGTCAATAACAACAGGAAGGAACAGTCGTACTGGTACAAAAATGCCCCACCGGGTGTCAACAAGCTATATGGAATTATGAAGGCTATGACAGAAGGTGCTGACATAGCTGATGACAAAAGATTGACACCATACAGGTAAATATTCCATATCTATATTAGTTTTAGATATACACTTTAGTATAATATTTGGAAATACAATGACAATCAGCCATAAATTAAGTCAAAATAAATTAAGTAATAAATATCAAATAAATGGCATGATATTGAATATACCTGAATCATTTGGGGTTTCTTTCAGTATGAGGAAACACCTGGTCCAGAAGTAAACAGACAGCGGCGTTTCTCCCAATGACATCATTCAGATATGTGGTGAGATGACAGCTGTAAACAAAAAAAATGAATTTATAAAATATTTATACTAGATTCTACATATATTAAAACAATAAAATTATATGGAAAAAACATATTTAGAAATAAATTTTGAAGGTTGGTGTTTCACTGAACATGCTGAAGTGAAAATCTACATTTATTTAATAAGTCTGGGGACAATAACAAATTTAGTTACCTTTTGTAATATCAATGGTTAAAATGTGTTTGTATAAGTTAGTTAAATTCATTTTGTTGGTATTTTGAATATTATGAGAACATAGATCGGTAAAAAAATAAACATTTGAAAATTCTTTTGACCTCATCCTATAAACTTGTTGTTTAAAGACATGTTATGAAATACCAAATAAATAATAAAATACTCTTTAGAGAAATACAAATATCATTCATTCATCTTTCAAAATATGAATAAAATGTTATTTTGAATTATTTTGTTTTCCAAATTTCAGGCCACAAAAAACGTGAATTCGATAAATAATTACTCAAGTATGAATACTGAAAAGCAGAAGGGAATATCTCGCATTCTGTCAAACAGTAACAACGCCAGCAGCACAGTAACAACAGCTGATCGAAATCCGGACTCGACACAAATGCAGGGTGGATTTGCGATGCAATCTGTGTCCAACTGCCTTTAGAATCAACATTTTCTGACAAGCTTGTTGTCTGGAAATACAATCAACGGAAATGTTAACGTATGTCTATCACCTGACATGTTCAATGTATCAATGTCCTCCGAAAAACACACAGCAAATGCGACAACATCAAACACATGTGAAGACGAGTTACCACCATTGAACAGACCATGCTTGCAATAAAATGACAAGATCATCTTGGAATATGGCATAAATAAAGTTCGTCATAAAATATTTACAACAAAATATGTTTGGACTCACCTTTTCACGTGTTAATTCAGTGTTTGTTATATCCTTTTACGTTGTTGACTACGTTGACAAAAGTTCAAACTTTCGAAACGAAGCGAGTGTGCGACGTTGTTTTTCTCTGAATACTATCAGCTGACTATGGATTATTATGTATTCCTACGCATTGACGTTAGCGCGAAACATTGTTTGGACAATGAGTTGTATACAATGATAAATTCAGAAACTGATAAATTGCCAATTTGAATAAATGTTTTTGATTCACATTTGTATTTTGTTGTCTTTGACAATTTGAAATGAGTATAAATTGAGTGAACTCTTTACTTCATCGTAGTAAAAGCGACAGGTCGTATGTGAGCAGGTCACGACGCGAGAAATATCATCGTCGTTCTCTTAGTTGAAAGATCTGACTAAATTTCAATTTAAAATATGTAAAAATGGGAGATGTATATAATAAATAGACTACTTCATGCTTTTTTGTCGAATACGATTTATATTTGGTCTCGTGAAGCCTCAAACCCCATATTGTTTCGAGGCTTCACTCGACGAAATATAAATTGTATTCGACAAAAAGCATGAAGTAGCCTCTATATATTGCAGTCCTATATTTTTGTATAAAGAGAGCAAATATTGCGTCGGTGTCATGTAATACCTCTTTTGCAGTCACCATATGCAATTAACTATATTTTGGAAAAAATACTTTGCCTGATCTAATGATTTAGACAGATATGATGTCATCATAAATTAAGGAGAAACAGTCCAGAGCTCTCAGTCTGGCAAATACAGAGGAAAGGAAGAGTGCAGAGGCAATTATGCCTTTAGAAATAATTTATGAACATGATAAAAACAAGTAAATCATTGAAATAAAACAACAACAACACCAAAATACAGAACTGATGTTTTGAATTCCGTACACAAGCTATATGAATATATAAATATAATGAATAAGAATAATATGAGAGAATAAAGGATAATGGGAAGAAGAGAAACGTTCTCATATCGCAAAGATCGTATAATATGTGACTACAAATGTACAAATATATATTGAACAAGCCAACTGTTACGGTTATTAATCAGGTCTGGTTAAAATGTATGAACAATGGTCCTAAAGGAGTTTCTAAATATGGTTGAGATGACAGTTCCTCTTGGAGATCCAGTACTAGCAAGTTGCAAATTGGTCACACAAACAACATGTTATAGCCTGGTGTGCTTCTTCATAATCAAGTATTATACCTCCATTCTATGATGATAAATAGCACATCGCGCTAGGGTTCGAATTTAATTAACAGGTATGAAATCTACAAAACTTCTTAATTAAAAACACAAAAGGTTCATCTCTAAGTGAGGTCAGCCTATTTGCTATTTCTAAATGGTTTATGTGTATTTAAAAAGAAACCTGTTGTACTTGTTTGCAACCGTTTGTCATTCAAATATACTATTCAAAAGAAGTCTAAAAGCACCCGAATTTGTATACGGTTATGACAGAATACCTATAGTCATATACAAATGGGGTGTAGCTTAGCTTCTTTTGAGGAGTATATATTGAAAACACTTTAAAAACTTTTAAAGTTGTATTTTGATTGGCACTTCTAGCTTCACGTCCCGAATTGGCTGTCGATGATTGGGCTGGACTTTTATTTGTTGTCACGTCAGTGCCAAAGAAGTGTAAAGTTTCTGTGTTCAAGAACAAAGAGATCTTGAGAACCTTCCATCTGCACATGCAGTTGAAGGGGAACGTGGCTCTCAGCAGGGTCCACAGGTAGGTGTGTGCACGGCATGAAGAGACACCATTTGTTGTCGCCTACAAGGGGATAATAAGGGTTTGCTTTTCAGTTTCTTGTGCATTTATTTAATCGTGTAGCATAATAATAATTACAATCGCCCTTTCCACGATTTTCAAAACAATGCGTCGGGAATGTGTTGAGGTCAGATACATGAGCGGCTCTAGGATATATGCTGTTAACTATCAGTTTACGTCCTATCACACTTCGCGTCTCATAAAGAGATACCTTTCACTTAGATGTCAGGGACCTTAATCAAATCAAGGTTGTACTGATAATCAAGTGATTGTATTTTAGTAATGCCTCAAACTAATTATCAAATGACGGGTTTAAAAATGAGGAAGAATCCTGACCTTGTCCCTTAAGCTACCAAGGCCACTTGCAACACTACCTTTGACAGACGTTAGTATCAGTTCATACCTTGCCGGGGAGATCTTGCTACTGTAGTTTGCTAACCATCAACGGCACATCCTCGCACACGCAGCTAGACGGGGCACGGGTGACATAGTATAAGTCGCTTTAATTCGCTGTGCAGAGTTACAGCTCTTCGGCACGCCAGAAACCTATGATCGTTGGTTCGAATCTCGGTTCGCACCGATCATGTTTCTAGGCTTGTCAGCACTATACCCGTGTTTATGGGTTTCACCAAAGAGGTAAACGTCTGAGACCTGCATCACTTCACTAAGCTAACTCGCCGTGACATAACTGGAATACTGTTCAAAGCGGCGGTACACCCAACACACTCACGCATAAAGATCTTGAAATCACCTGACCAATTAAAGCCCTATAACATGTGCTTTACATTTTGCCTTAAGACCAGTGTTGATATTTTCTAGGAAGGTGTATATCCCCCACCACCGTGATTCACATTCATTCGTTGGGCAAGTGGATTACGACGGAGTGGTGGTGCAGAAGCATTACATGTCTAGAAGTGAACGCATGAGAATTGCATACGACGAGCGAGGTGTGTTTATCTCTTGTATCACCATGCATTTAGACATCAGTGTTAACTGCGATACCATCGTCAATTGTGGTTTATAACACCTCGTTTCTGCAACATCCATGAATACATATGGCAGCTTTGTAATGAAATAATCTGTATAACTCACGTAAGTCTCAATAGTACATGTTGCACGAGAATTGTAAATGTCGATGTAATCGGTTCGCTCTTTGGTCTGAGATTTGTAGGTTTCACTCTCGATGGAATCAAATCATTTCTTGATTAGAGGTAGGGAGGGAATGGACATATCATATTATGGGATGTGGGTGTTGGGTGTTGGGGGTATATTCATTGGGAATCGGGAGGTGTCAGGGATATGACAATCACAAGGAGAGGATCATAAAAATATACTTTGGGAGGAAGGGTCTTATGGTGTTAGTAAATACAAGAATACAGCTGAGCGTATGGGGACCGAACCATATTTTAAAATTAAATATTTGGGACACTGTGTCAAATTTGTTTTAAAAACCAATAACTGGTGTGTCATATGGTGCCTATTTCTGGTTTCGTGGGTTTTATTTGATGTCAAACATGATATTATACAGAAATCTTATGTTAACATCTACCTTGTTGAAGTCTGCTTTCAATGAATTATAGCTTAGAAACCTAGGGTAAATTATGTCTATTGTTTCGTGGCTGCATTGCTATCGTGGAATGACCACCAGTCTGCATGTACCGCTCACTACTGATTATCCAACAAGTATACTTGCTGATCAGAGGGAGGTCCATACTGAAGATTTATTAACTTGCCCCTTTCTGGTAGAGTTGTCCAGGTTGTTTATGGACCAGTCCGTCACTGGAGAGGTTTTACCAAGATATTTATTAACCTGACCCATGGCGCAAACCAGGCGTGGGGTAGCGGATTCGTTCTTGAAAAATAAATCAACACACACATGTTTCAACATCTATTCTGTGATGCCATAAACCATGCGATTTACAGTTCATCTGAAGTTGAATGCGACACAAATGTTCTGCAAAGCGTCTTTTTGGTTTTCTCTCGCAAATCGTGATCAGAGACGATTTCACTGGAAACGGCTGGTGGCGGAATAGCAGTAGCAGTAGCAACTGACGGCGGCGCAGTAGCATCATCTGGCGATGGTCTCGTGGCAGTAACAGACCTTTTCTGCTTTCCCCCACCATAGATGATGTCCGACACCAGCAGTTTCTGATCTTCGGATGTCCGTTTATAAGTGCGCACAGTTTCGCTTCGATGGCCTGAAACATATACGCTATCAAATGTACCTTTCAATTGATAACACTACTCCAAAATAGTTGCCCACAAATAATTTATATGTTATCTTTGCCACCAATTTGGAAGAATTATTTTTTTTAAAACTTCAATCCGTAAAATGTTCCTTTACCTGTCTGCTCGCAAATAAGTTGCCCATCAACGTTGGCTCTGTATAGTCTGGTGGCGGATGTTGCCCTGAGAGAGTAATTTGTTCGCTTTCCCTCGATTCCTGCATTCCGACACAGTCGCTTGATTATGCCTTGAAGCGTGTTGTGTCCTATCGGGAAATTGCTGAACCATCTGTCTGACTTGGGTTTCGCTTATGGTGAGTAGTAGAAAGCGTCCATTTTCTGAGCATGGGTTAGAAAGATGTCCTCGTCGCTCATCGTGTTCACGGTAAAAGTGTGTGGTTACTGTGGGAATGCGCACGTTTAAAAAGAAGCTGGTCACGTGACATGACAATTGTAAAACCTCTCACAAGTATCGACAATCTGCACGTGCAGTGCGTGTTAATCCGGTCTCTTAGGATATGTTTGGTTACGTCCTAGTCACGTGACATGACAATTGTAAAACCTCTCCCAAGTACCAGCAATCTGCACGTGCAGTGCGTGATAATCGGCACATGCATGATCTGATCAACTTTCTATAACTTACGTCAGTACAGCGAATCAAAACGTAGTTCTCATACACTCGAATTTTTCAGGACAATATAAAGCAAATTTTGGCATTTTATTGCAACAGTTTCCCCACGGTTTCTAATCAAGATAAAACACTCCTCCTCGGTTATGCTTGGGGATGTAAAACACTCGGCGATCGGGGATCAGAAATGAGGGACCTCGGGGCTTCGCCCTCGGTCTTACATTTCCTCTCCCCTGTCGCCTCGGGTTTTACATCCCCAAGCATAACCTCGGAGTCAAAGTCAAAGTCAAAGATGTTTATTGTATCAAAGGCCATCGGCCCATATACAAGTTCAGATAAATACAGTGGGTGAGAATTTACAGATTTCCCCACGGTTTCTAATCAAGATAAAACACTCCTCCTCGGTTATGCTTGGGGATGTAAAACACTCGGCGATCGGGGATCAGAAATGAGGGACCTCGGGGCTTCGCCCTCGGTCTTACATTTCCTCTCCCCTGTCGCCTCGGGTTTTACATCCCCAAGCATAACCTCGGAGTCAAAGTCAAAGTCAAAGATGTTTATTGTATCAAAGGCCATCGGCCCATATACAAGTTCAGATAAATACAGTGGGTGAGAATTTACAGATTGGGAGATACAACAAAAAATATATAAATATAACATTCATTTAACAATCGGTGATAATCATGAGGACTTTCTAGGGTGAGGTAATTAAAATTATGAATTTCCACTCAACATGTTATTTCGCAGTTCCATCCCATGTTTTACAAATAAAGATAGTTTAAACATTACATCGGCATCATTCGATGACAAAATAGAAACAAAAGCTATTCTACTCGTCTTAGATAAGAAACATTCTGGTATATATTTATTACGTAATTCTGCATAATAAGGACATTCAAAGGTAAAATGTATTTCGTCTTCTATTGCAGAGTTACAGAATGGACAAATTCTTTGTATTCTTTCAAGTGATATATTCCGTCCATAGTTAATCATAAGTTTTGACAAGCCAAGTCTGTATTTAATATATCCATTTCTTAGGTGACTATTTGTTAAAACTGATAGATATTTTTCTGGCTCTAATAGAGTCTTAAATGTTCTGTACAAATCATAACGTGAACTATTTTCCAAGTTGCATTGCCACCCTTGATAGAACATATTTATTGCTATTTTACGAAAATCATTTAGAAATAAATGTTGATCACCAACAGATTGGTTAAGCCATATATACCCATATCCATGTGAGAATAATAGTGTCCTAATATGCGATACCCATGTAACCTTACCGATACTATCTAAATGAAAGAGCATGTTATAAGCTTTTTTCGGAAGCCGATGTTCTGGCATACGGATGATATTAAACCAATATTTTAAACACTTTATTTGTGAATTAATGTAAAGTGGGTATCTTCCACATTCTCCATATATCATATTATTTGGTGTTGCTATCCCAACGCGAAGAAACTTTTTACATGCCAGTAGGTGAATTCTTTCTAAACATTCATATCTTCGGTAACCCCACACTTCAGATCCATACAATAAAATTGGCTGTATTTGAGTATCAAATAACTTGAAAAATACTTTTGGAGTAATAACTCCAAGTTTATGTGAAACAGACATTATATTAAGTAAAGCTCGTTTCCCTCGCAGTGATAAGTCAGATACACATTTGTTCATATTTAGTGTTGAATTAAACATTATGCCGAGATACTTATAACCATTAACTACATTAATTTGTTGTCCATTTAAGTACCATCTTTCCCTAAAATTTAAAGGACCCCCTTTTCTGAATACTATAATTTCTGTCTTATCTAAATTTACAGATAAATTCCATTCCTTAGTATATTTATCTAATACATTCAACTGATTCTGTAGACCAATAACAGTGTCAGATAGTAAAATAACATCATCGGCAAAAAGGAGCATAAGAAGTTCAAGGATGTCAGGATACATCTGTATACCATGCTTGCCGTTACTTGAGATTTCATAATATAATTCGCTTATGAAAAACGAAAATAACAGAGGACTCAGTATACATCCCTGACGTAAACCAGATGGGCAATCGATAAAATCAGTAACACCATAATCACTACGTACACATGACTTGATATTTGAATACATTGATTGTAGTATATTAAACATCTTCCCTTGTAGTCCAGCTTTTCTTAAACAACACCATAATTTATAACGATCAACTGTATCAAATGCCTTTTTAAAATCAATAAAAGCAACGTAAACCTTGTGTTTACGACGTGTTAGACATTTTTGAATTGCAGCATATAATGTAAAAATATGATCTATGGTTGAATATTTTTTTCTAAAACCAGCTTGAACTTCCGGTATCTTATCTCTCATATTCGCCCAGTTAGTAAGCCTGTTATTCAAAACAGAGGTAAAAGTTTTCCCCAGAACACTCATTAATGAGATCCCCCTGTAGTTGTCAGGGTTTCTCGGATCGCCTTTTTTATGTAGAGGGACTATTTCTGAACAAGACCAACTGTTTGGAAATATTTGATTATCAAAGAGTTTGTTGAAACATTTATGAAGAAATGGCATAATATCTAATTGGGAACATTTAAACATTTCTATCAGCACTTGATCGGGCCCGGCGGATTTTCCTTTTTTTAACTTATTTATTGATGATGTAATTTCATGTTCAGTTATCGTAGAATTTAGTATGAATGCATCAATATCTGTAAACTGATTAGAACTGAGTTCATTTTCATCATCTAAGTGAGGAGAAAAAACATTGTCATTTGCAAAAACCTCTCTAAAATGGCACAGCCATTCTGCTTTCGTTATATGATTCTTCTGTCTGGGTTTGTTTTGTAATGATCTTATCTGTTTCCAAAAGCTAGACTGACTATTTATGCTTCTATGCAATCTTTCAACTGATTTCTTACGTGAAATGGATTTAAATTTTCTGCAACAAAATTTATAATGATTTCTTTGTCTACAGTACACAATTCTGTTAGCGACTGTTCTTTGTGTTCTAAATCTCCTAAGTGCCCTACGTGTTTCTCGTTTCGCTTGTCTACATTCTAGACTTAGTGGTTTGTGATTGGCAAATTGTGGATTATGTCGTATTGTCTTTTTCATGCAGCTAGCAGAGTCTAATACAATGTCGACAAAGAGGCTAATTGCGTTTTCAATAGCATTATCAATTTCTTTAAGGACCATTTCTTTGTTATCAGTAAAATTATATCTCAGGTTATCAAGAAACAAACTGGAGTAATGATCATTCCATACAATTTTCTCTGATGCTTGTGGATCCATACATGAATCATTGTTGCACCTCTTACCCATATTTGGAAATCTACACATCAATTCTAATGGAAAGTGATCAGAATCAGATCGATCACCGACAGTGAACATATTGATAAACTGAAAAAAATCTGGTGAACTTATAAAATAATCGTTCACACTAGATCCATGTTGGCTACAATAAGTAAATTCCCCATTAGTATCACCATATACACGTCCATTTACGATGTAAAGTTTAAAAACATAGCATAAATCCAACAACATTTGACCAAATCTATTTACAACTGTATCCTGTGAAGTACGATCCTCAACAGGGTCATCCTCCTCCTCAGGGAAAGGGGAGGTATGATTGAGGCTATCATCATTATTGCTAATATCAGGGTTATTTCTCTCACCTGTTCTCGCGTTCATATCTCCACAGATTAAATTGTATGAATTTGAAAACATTTCATCATTATCTATTAAGAATTCTTCTACTTTTACAATGTTACCATTGATGTTTACATGATTATAATAAGGAGACCCCATTGGAGGGATATAGGTACATAACAAATTCACATTTTTGTCAATTCTAAATAAATCTTTAGATAACGCGAGACCAATTATGTTGTCTCTATCTGCTTGTATAACATTACAGAAACTACTCAGTGATTGACGTACACACAGACAAATACCACCTGATAAACGTCCATAGTTGGATAACTTAACTGCAGGACAGTAAAAAGTATCATACCCATGTAGCCAATGTTTTCCTGGAATATTTACAACAAATGTCTCAACAAGGCACACAATATCAAATTTACTGATGTAAGTTAAAAAGTCAACATCATTTATTTTGCTGAGAAGACCACGGAGTCGTGCTTTATCCTATACATATAGAGTTTGATTTATACTGTTGGTTATACAGGTACTTGTGTTTTAGAAAGTGAATGTATTATTGACAATGGCCGCCAATTCCTTAAAGTGTGCCTGTCCTTGTGGGTTGAGGGATACGTGTGATAACACTCCCACTCATCATTGTGGCTAATATGATTGCTGTAAACTGTCTCTGTGATAAAGCTGTAGACCCAAATTCCGAAAAGTCCCAAACTAGAATTGAAACAACTCAACAGAGAAGCCACCAATACCCGGGCTTTTATTTTTATTGATGGTTCTTACTGCTATTGATTGTGTTCAAATTACATCGGTTTTTTCCAATTTCTCTTGTTACTCTTAGGCGACATCTCCTTGAGTTTTTTTTTCAAAATACTTTGCCAATTATATTATTTAATTTTCCAGTTCATATATTTTTGTTTTCCCTTTTGTATGTTCTGTTTTCTCTTTGTTAGTTCCATTGATGCCTCTTCCGTACCTAGTATGTTTGTTTAGTTCTTTCTTTCTCTCTTATATTTTAGTTAGTAGGTGTCTACTATGTTCGTTTCGGAGCAATAAAGTGTTAAAGTGTTCAGTCTCCAGTGACCTTTACCTCAATGTTTACTGTTGGCATAAGAAAATGTGGTCGGATTCAAAACACAATAGAATTAACGATTCATGAGTTAATTAAAATATATCATGGGAAACCAAGAGAAACACAGGTTTGACCTATTGTATTGGATAATCTTTCGCCTGTGAATTTTGGGGCACTTTCATATATGTTCTTGAATAAAGTATTATATATATACTATTGGTTCATCACATAGGGAATAATGCTTACTCCTTGTGACATATACATATATAAGTCTTACTCTTTGTAATATATATTACATTACATTACATTACATTATATTATGTATACTCTTTGTAATATATATTACAAAGAGTAAGTAAGAGTATTATATATATACTATTGGTTCATCACATAGGGAAAAATGCTTACTCCTTGTGACATATACATATATAAGTCTTACTCTTTGTAGTATATATCATATCATATCATATCATATCATATCATATCATATCATATCATATCATATCATATCATATCATATCATATATCATATATCATATCATATCATATCATATCATATTATATCATATTATATTATATTATGTATACTCTTTGTAATATACATTACAAAGAGTAAGCCTTACTCCTTATGTATTTGTAATGAGATCACTCAGATTCACTCTAGTGGAGGCAATAGGGGGCACGGGTGGCCCAGTCGTCTAAGGCGCCGCGATTCGCTGTGCAGAGTTGCGTCTCTTGGGCACCCAGAAACATATGATTGTGGGTTCGAATCCCGGTTCGCCCCGATTATGTTTCTAGGTTTGTCAGCACCATACCCGTGCTCGTGGGTTTCACCGAAGTGGTAAACGCCTGAGACCTGCATCACTTCGGGCTTTCCTCCCACAGTAAGCTGACACGCCGCGATATAACTGGAATAATGTTAAAGGCGGCGTTAAACCCATCTCACTCACTCACTCACTGTATAGGCAATATTATTATTGCTTTTCAGTCATTTTGTTGACCACCTGTAACTGTTCATATTTGCATTTAATATAAGACAATTATATTCTTTTGGAGGTAAAATATTAAACCTTTAATAATCTGACTTTTACAGATGACGTAGTGTACGTGATGGCAACTGACCTCGGCGCCCAGTATGTATACACCCTCAACTTTAGGGACGGGTCAAAACACAAGGAGATGACCATCCCGAGTACATTCCAACCCCAAATCATCTTGATCAGCTGCAACTCGCTTGTTCTGATTGGACGAACAAAGTAAGAATCCTAAGATACGATAGACATATATAATGCTTTAACAAAATTAAATGACAAGTTTATTTAAATGTTTTGGCACTGCTAATTATATCCTGCACAAACGAAGTGTTGCTGGGATCTAGAAGCGAACCCTACGCGCCCGTCACGTTTTCCGGTGCGTAGCTCATATACTGTTCACTTTCCATTCGTGAGACTTTGTCTACACAGACAAGTAATGACTTGCTTCTTTGATAGGCATTTAGAAGTTGGAGTACTTAGTAAGGATAATAATTTATGGATGAACAACTTCTTTATTACAATTATGAGCGACGTTATTGTTTATATTACTGCTTCATCCTTTGTTTGTGTCATTGCCTTCACCGATTCTTGTCATCACTCCCCTTGTGTGTACATAACAGGCTTCTCTACTCCAGTATAACAATATCTATTCTACTGTATAAACATTGCCTCCTACTTGTATACATGCTTGGCAACAGCACTCTGTATATTACTTGTTCTTAATTATATTAAAGAAGATGTTCATCCATAAATTCTTATCCTTACTAAGTAGTGACTTGGTGCCTTTTGCTATTCAGGCGTTTGTAAAATATATAGTTTTTTGCAACAATTTGGACTTCCAGTTGAAAAGCGGATGGGGATCGTGTTCGAGGCATAACTCAAAACCCGTTCAGTATTAGGTGAAAATGTTTCTACACTTCAGGCATGCGCTGCACTTGGGCCGTTTAGTATTGAGGACATTGTGATGTTTTTATTTTGTATTTCCAAGGCAACAATTTGGACTATGGTACAGATGAGGGTTCGTTTCCAGATCACCACTCAACTGTTCTATGTTGGGGACTATGCGTTAAACAATGTTTCCAGCAAGTGATGCTCGTTGTAAGAGTCGACTACAGTAAACTATGGTTATAACGAACTCAAAGGGACTACTAATTTTAGTTTGTTATAACCGTAATTCGTTATGAGCATATATACAGCATAACTACAGCAAATAGTCGGGACTAAAAAGTGAGTTCGTTATAACCGTCAGTTCGTTATAAGCGTGTTCGTTATAACCGTAGTTTACTGTATGTGGATGGGGTGGTCATGATTGATGACTTGGTTGATTGCATGCCATCGAACCACGAACCAATCAACCGAAACACTGAGCCAGATCGCCCAATCTGTTATACAGGCTTCATACAATTAGATTCCGGGGTAGTATAGGTCTTCAGCAACCCATGCTTGTCGTAAAGGGCCACTATGCTTGTCGTAAAAGGCGACTTACGGGATCGGGTGGTCAGGCTTGCTGACTTGGTTGATGCATGTCGTCGATCCCAATTGCATGGATCAATGCTCATGATATTAATCACTGGATTGTCTGGTCCAGACTCGATTATTTACGGACCGCCGTCATATAGCTGGAATATTGCTGAGTGCGGCGTTAAACAACAAACCAACCAAATCATACAGTTACGGAATGTGTACCGTGGTACCTACATTTCTATCCGAGCCTATATTATCACAGTTGTGAATGGAGAATGGCTTGTAAGGCTTATGACACTCCCCACTCCTGATATAATACGTAGGCCACATATTGGTCAACATTGTGGGCCGTCTCTCCACACTAAGTGACCATAGGTGGCAGTAAAATATGTTTAATTTCCTTGTAACTGACAAAGAACTTATATAAATTGATAACAAAAGTTAATAATGAACAACCAATATTACGTTCACAGGGGAGTGATGTACGACAGAAACCTTGAAAGTAAGATGACAGATATCGATGGATGTGATGCTTCGTCTGGTGTAATCTTTGAGCATGCCCGACATTCTGCACCAACACTGGAATAGGGTCACCTCAGAATGTCACCAGCCTCTGTGGTCCTCAGCTTATAAATCTAGAAGGTTACGTTGAAGGAATTTTGCAGTTTATTCTAACAGTTACTTGTTTCTTGTTGCACGGCACACAGTCTATTATCCTCCGTTATCAGTGTTCCACACAGTCTATTATCTGGAAATTATCAGTGTTCCACACAGTCTATTATCTGGAATTATTAGTGTTCCACACAGTCTATTATCTGGAATTATCAGTGTTTCACACAGTCTATTATCTGGAATTATTAGTGTTCCACACAGTCTATTATCTGGAATTATCAGTGTTCCACACAGTCTATTATCTGGAAATTATCAGTGTTCCACACAGTCTATTATCTGGAATTATTAGTGTTCCACACAGTCTATTATCTGGAATTATTAGTGTTCCACACAGTCTATTATCTGGAATTATTAGTGTGCCACACAGTCTTTTATCGGGAGTTATTAGTGCGCCACACAGTCTATTATCTGGAGTTATAAGTGCGCCACACAGTCTATTATCGGGAGTTATTAATGCGCCACACGGCCTACTATCTGGAGTTATTAGTGCGAGACACAGTCTATTATCAGGCGTTATTAGTGTTCCACACATTCTATTATCGGGCGTTATTAGTGAGCCACACAGTCTATTCTCTGGAGTTATTAGTGCGACACACAGTCTGTTATCTGGAGTAATTAGTGCTTCACACAGTCTATTATCTGGAGTAATTAGTGCACCTCACAGTCTATTATCGGGCGTTATTAGTACGTCAGACAGTCTATTATCTGGAGTAATTAGTGCGACACACAGTCTATTATCTGGAGTTATTAGTGCGCCACACAGTCTATTATCAGACGTTATTAGTGTGCCACACAGCCTATCATCGGGCGTTATTAGTGCGCCACACAGTCTATTCTCTTGAGTTATTAGTGCGCTACACGGCCTACTATCTGGAGTTATTAGTGCGA
Source organism: Haliotis cracherodii (assembly GCF_022045235.1). NCBI lineage: Eukaryota > Metazoa > Mollusca > Gastropoda > Lepetellida > Haliotidae > Haliotis > Haliotis cracherodii. The sequence goes on along the minus strand of NW_027266268.1, from coordinate 35,426,443 downwards.
GACACAGTCTATTATCAGGCGTTATTAGTGTTCCACACATTCTATTATCGGGCGTTATTAGTGAGCCACACAGTCTATTCTCTGGAGTTATTAGTGCGACACACAGTCAGTTATCTGGAGTAATTAGCGCTTCACACAGTCTATTATCAGGAGTTATTAGTGCACCACACAGTCTATTATCAGGCGTTATTAGTGCGCCACACAGTCTATTATCTGGAGTTATTAGTGCGCCACACAGTCTATTATCAGGCGTTATTAGTGTGCCACACAGTCTATTATCGGGCGTTATTAGTGCGCCACACAGTCTATTCTCTTGAGTTATTAGTGCGCCACACGGCCTACTATCTGGAGTTATTAGTGCGAGACACAGTCTATTATCAGGCGTTATTAGTGTTCCACACATTCTATTATCGGGCGTTATTAGTGAGCCACACAGTCTATTCTCTGGAGTTATTAGTGCGACACACAGTCTGTTATCTGGAGTAATTAGTGCTTCACACAGTCTATTATCAGGAGTTATTAGTGCGCCACACAGTCTATTATCAGGCGTTATTAGTGCGCCACACAGTCTATTATCTGGAGTTATTAGTGCGCCACACAGTCTATTATCAGGCGTTATTAGTGTGCCACACAGTCTATTATCGGGCGTTATTTGTGCGCCACACAGTCTATTCTCTTGAGTTATTAGTGCGCCACACGGCCTACTATCTGGAGTTATTAGTGCGAGACACAGTCTATTATCAGGCGTTATTAGTGTTCCACACATTCTATTATCGGGCGTTATTAGTGAGCCACACAGTCTATTCTCTGGAGTAATTAGTGCGACACACAGTCTGTTATCTGGAGTAATTAGTGCTTCACACAGTCTATTATCTGGAGTAATTAGTGCGCCACACAGTCTATTATCGGGCGTTATTAGTACGCCAGACAGTCTATTATCTGGAGTAATTAGTGCGACACATAGTCTATTATCTGGAGTTATTAGTGCGCCACACAGTCTATTATCAGGCGTTATTAGTGTGCCACACAGTCTATTATCGGGCGTTATTAGTGCGCCACACAGTCTTTTCTCTTGAGTTATCAGTGCGAGACACAGTCTATTATCTGGAGTAATTAGTGCGCCACACAGTCTATTATCTGGAGTAATTAGTGCGCCACACGGCCTACTTTCTGGAGTTATTAGTGCGCCACACAGTCTATTATCTGGAGTAATTACTGCGACACACAGTCTATTCTCTGGAGTTATAAGTGCGCCACTCAGTCTATTATCTGGAGTTATTAGTGTGCCACACAGTCTATTATCTGGAGTAATTAGTGCGACACACAGTCTATTATCCGGCGTTATTAGTGCGCCACACAGTCTATTATCTGGAGTTATTAGTGCGCCACACAGTCTATTATCAGGAGTTATTAGTGTGCCACACAGTCTATTATCGGGCGTTATTAGTGCGCCACACAGTCTATTATCTGGAGTTATTAGTGCGCCACACAGTCTATTATCAGGCGTTATTAGTGTGCCACACAGTCTATTATCGGGCGTTATTAGTGCGCCACACAGTCTATTCTCTTGAGTTATTAGTGCGCCACACGGCCTACTATCTGGAGTTATTAGTGCGAGACACAGTCTATTATCAGGCGTTATTAGTGTTCCACACATTCTATTATCGGGCGTTATTAGTGAGCCACACAGTCTATTCTCTGGAGTAATTAGTGCGACACACAGTCTGTTATCTGGAGTAATTAGTGCTTCACACAGTCTATTATCTGGAGTAATTAGTGCGCCACACAGTCTATTATCGGGCGTTATTAGTACGCCAGACAGTCTATTATCTGGAGTAATTAGTGCGACACATAGTCTATTATCTGGAGTTATTAGTGCGCCACACAGTCTATTATCAGGCGTTATTAGTGTGCCACACAGTCTATTATCGGGCGTTATTAGTGCGCCACACAGTCTATTCTCTTGAGTTATTAGTGCGAGACACAGTCTATTATCTGGAGTAATTAGTGCGCCACACAGTCTATTATCTGGAGTAATTAGTGCGCCACACGGCCTACTTTCTGGAGTTATTAGTGCGCCACACAGTCTATTATCTGGAGTTATTAGTGTGCCACACAGTCTATTATCTGGAGTAATTAGTGCGACACACAGTCTATTCTCTGGAGTTATAAGTGCGCCACTCAGTCTATTATCTGAAGTAATTTATGTGCCACACAGTCTATTATCTGGAGTAATTAGTGCGACACACAGTCTATTCTCTGGAGTTATAAGTGCGCCACTCAGTCTATTACCTGGAGTAATTAGTGCGCCACACAGTCTTGTTGACCAGCGTTATTAGTGCGCCACACAGTCTATTCTCTGGAGTTAATAGGGTGAGACACAGTCTATTATCTGGAGTTATTAGTGCACCACACAGTCTATTATCGGGAGTTATCAGTGCGCCACACAGTCTATTATCTGGAGTTATTAGTGCACCACACAGTCTATTATCGGGAGTTATCAGTGCGCCACACAGTCTATTGTCTGGAGCTATTAGTGCGCCACACGGCCTACTATTTGGAGTTGTTAGTGCGCCACACAATTTATTATCAGGCGTTTTTAGTGTTCCACACAGTCTATTATCGGGCGTTATTAGTGTTACACACAGTCTATGATCGGGCGTTATTAGTGTTCCACACAGTCTATGATCGGGCGTTATTAGTGTTCCACACAGTCTTTTATCGGGCGTTTTTAGTGTTCCACACAGTCTTTTATCTGGAGTTGTTAGTGCGCCACACAGTCTATTAAACTAAGTTATTAGTGTGCCACACAGTTTATTATCCTCCGTTATTAGTGCACCACACAGTCTATTATCCCCCGTTATTAGTGCACCACACAGTCTATTATCGGGCGTTATTAGTATGCCACACAGTCTATTATCGGGCGTTATTAGTGCCCCACGCCTCCTATTATCCGGCGTTAGAAGTGCGCCACACAGTCTTGTTGACCAGCGTTATTAGTGCGCCACACAGTCTATGGGTTCCAGATACGATGACACGATGTGAACGAAGTCGCTGAGCCTGACTAAGCGATGATGCAGTCGACAAGCATGTGTTGTTGGGGATCCATGTTAGTACCCGGAACCCCCACGATGCTACAGCTTTAAACAGAACCAGATACACTGTGAGATAGGTGTCCCGAGAAAAGTATTTTGTGGTGAACCCAGGCACACCTCCATCATCAAATAACACATGAGTGAGGACAATGTCAAAGCAGTGGAGTTGTCAGAACATAGAGGAGCAAATCACCGGATTCCATTCTCGTCAGGTCGCCAGGCGTCATTGGACACTGACATAGCTTTCCGTTTCAAAACACTAGCATGGGTTAGATTAAAATGTTTGATCTATGTTTGATATGAAAAGAAACCAAGCGGGTGATTGTGAAGAAGAGTTAATAGGGTGAGACACAGTCTATTATCTGGAGTTATTAGTGCACCACACAGTCTATTATCGGGAGTTATCAGTGCGCCACACAGTCTATTATCTGGAGTTATTAGTGCACCACACAGTCTATTATCGGGAGTTATCAGTGCGCCACACAGTCTATTGTCTGGAGCTATTAGTGCGCCACACGGCCTACTATTTGGAGTTGTTAGTGCGCCACACAATTTATTATCAGGCGTTTTTAGTGTTCCACACAGTCTATTATCGGGCGTTATTAGTGTTACACACAGTCTATGATCGGGCGTTATTAGTGTTCCACACAGTCTATGATCGGGCGTTATTAGTGTTCCACACAGTCTTTTATCGGGCGTTTTTAGTGTTCCACACAGTCTTTTATCTGGAGTTGTTAGTGCGCCACACAGTCTATTAAACTAAGTTATTAGTGTGCCACACAGTTTATTATCCTCCGTTATTAGTGCACCACACAGTCTATTATCCCCCGTTATTAGTGCACCACACAGTCTATTATCGGGCGTTATTAGTATGCCACACAGTCTATTATCGGGCGTTATTAGTGCCCCACGCCTCCTATTATCCGGCGTTAGAAGTGCGCCACACAGTCTTGTTGACCAGCGTTATTAGTGCGCCACACAGTCTATGGGTTCCAGATACGATGACACGATGTGAACGAAGTCGCTGAGCCTGACTAAGCGATGATGCAGTCGACAAGCATGTGTTGTTGGGGATCCATGTTAGTACCCGGAACCCCCACGATGCTACAGCTTTAAACAGAACCAGATACACTGTGAGATAGGTGTCCCGAGAAAAGTATTTTGTGGTGAACCCAGGCACACCTCCATCATCAAATAACACATGAGTGAGGACAATGTCAAAGCAGTGGAGTTGTCAGAACATAGAGGAGCAAATCACCGGATTCCATTCTCGTCAGGTCGCCAGGCGTCATTGGACACTGACATAGCTTTCCGTTTCAAAACACTAGCATGGGTTAGATTAAAATGTTTGATCTATGTTTGATATGAAAAGAAACCAAGCGGGTGATTGTGAAGAAGATACGCCCACAGAAGGTTATGATGGATGAAGTTGAAGCTGTCCACGTGATCAAGGATATTGAATCCTTGCTGACATTATGTTGATATTTTGGAGAGGGTGAGTGAGTGAGTTTGATTTTACGCCGCTTTTAGCAAGATTCCAGCAATATCACGGCGGGGGACACCAGAAATGGGCTTCACACATTGTCCCCATGTCGGGAATCGAACCCGGGTCTTCAGCGTGACGAGCGAACGCTTTAACCACCAGGCTACCCGACCGCCCCTTGACATTTTGGAACGTTTGTTGAATTTTGCGTTGGTTGTATGTTTGATGAAGAAGGCGGACAAGTTTACACTTGCATTAACGTGTCTGAACAAGACCAATTCAATCTACTTTAACACGAACATGACTGAGTTCAATGATAATCACGTGATTGAAAAGTGGATTCAACCTGTTCGAGATAACCCCTCTTTAACACACGTGCCTGCTTCACCTTGTGCCGTAAGAGGCGACAAACGGGATTGGGTGGTCAGGCTCGTTGACTTGGTTGACGCATGTCATCGTATCCCAATTGTGTGGATCGATGAGCATGATGTCAATCACCGGATTGTCTGGTCCATACTCGATTATCTACAGACCGCCGTCACATAGATGAAATACGAGTATTGCTTAGTGCACTGATTATCGTGATGCACACTTTAAGACATCTCGGTGGATCGATGTTATAGAAACGTGTTGTAAACTTGTTGCAATTAGAACGTGTGTTTTAAATATATAAATCACTCTTTTTATCACTTTATGGTTGTGTTGTGATTATTGAATGGAATTTATTGATTGATGGAATGCGTGACTTAACGACCAACAAAAAAAACATATGAGTACTCTCCTATGTTGACAATTTTAATACAAATGTAACTTGTCAAACGATTTTGTTAGTATTTATGACTATGTCAAATATAGAGATTGGTGAACATAGCAAAGGTTGAAAAAATATATTTGAACCTGAATCGTTCTTCGGTGTGAAAACATTTCAGATTGCTTTGAAATCTCGTGGCATAAGAAAGTGAACGAAATTCTGCTGGGAACCGATGCCAATTCCTTACAAAAGCAGCCCACGCGTTCGCGTGAATAAACTAAAAAATAGATTAAATGTGGGACATTGACCAAGCTGAAGTAAGTCGTTTAGCGAATGCAAAAGGTGGAGTACGTTATTTACAAGTGGTCATTGGTATTCTCTCGCGGTATTTGAGGAAAGGGTTTTGTCGCTATATTTACTATAAAATGTTGTACCTTTATCTCGTTCGTGTTTCACACAGTCTTTTATCGGGCGTTATTAGACTTTTATCCGGCATTTGCCACATAAACAGTTGTGAGAAGCGCAAATAAGCATTCATTCTTTTAAATGAGACTCTCAATTGTACAGAGAATGGATGAATGAGTTTGAATGTGAAACGGAAAAGACAATGGCATACAAGTAATTGTGATCTAGAGGAATAGATTGCAACAACACTTGTGATAACTTGCGCAAATAAGCATTCATTCTTTTAAATGAGACTCTCAATTGTACAGAGAATGGATGAATGAGTTTGAATGTGAAACGGAAAAGACAATGGCATACAAGTAATTGTGATCTAGAGGAATAGATTGCAACAGCACTTGTGATACTCTTATGGTGAGGCAGAGGTTACAATTCACTTATAAGGACATCTCTCTATTTAAGAATACATGTAGTTCCCCCGGATGTTACCATACACGTGCTAGGATTATTTATTTAAGGATTGACTGTGTATTTTTTTCGGTTCATTGAGGTATGAATCGAAAAAACGATGTGCAAACTGGATTCATACAGTTTGCACATCGGTTTTTCGATTCATACCTCAATGAACCGAAAAAATACACAGTCAATGCTTATAATTAAATTCGACGACGTAAAACACGTTTTATCTACAATAGTTTAACCCAAAACAGTTGCATGTATCAAAACAGACAAAAATGACGACATTGATAACCATTCGAGGTGTAGGAATACATACAGTGGCGTGACATGAATCAGATGATCGTTTAATTTATGCACATAACTTGACAAGCCTACACAGTCAGTAGCCAATCAACGGAGAGTGGGATTAAAACAATGTTCATTGGACCTGTCAATTAAGGCAAGAGGCGAAAAGACTTGCAACAGTCAGACTGTAACGAACCGGAAGAAATATGTCCAAGAGATGGCGGCTGTTTCAAATAACATGGTCATTTACTGCGTGATTCAAACATTCCTTCCCTGATTACGGTAAAACACAGTTGGAGAAATGCTAGTTAGAAATGAAACCCGAAGACACGAAAGTTGAACCGAGGCGAGCGGGAAAAAAGTTTGTAGTTTGGACAATGAATATGCATGAAAGTCGCCAAATTTCCTGTACAAGACGATACACGTGAGCGGAAAGGGAATTCCCTCGACTGTAATATTGGGATTCCCCGACATTTCGCAATAATAAAAGTAGTGCGCCGCGGTGGGCGTGGCTTAATTTTTTACATTCATTGGGAAATGAATACAATAACACGTGACCAATTCAGCTAATCAGAATGCAGGAATTTCCATGAACACAACGAAAATTTAATTATATGTTTATGGTGTGACGTGTCGATTCCCGTTTGAAACAATATATCAATTCAGAAATCTTTATGTAAAATGTGTGTGAAACCAACAATTGGTACACAATCAAAAAAGTATGACAAAATTTACAAAGTTTACAAATCAGCACAAATTGCTGCACAGCAATTATAATGGCAGTAAACAATAGAGTGGTAGTACTGTATTCAATGGCAGAAAGTATTATGATGGCAGTGGTCAGTATCAAATACAAAAACAAAGTGGTGATAGCAAAAGTCAGTGATAAGATTGTATATTCACCAAGCGTCGACTGTGGTCAAGGTTCCGAGATGGGCTAGGCAGGGAATCAGGAATGATGAGCGATCCTCACATGAAAGCTGGTTCAAAAGTGATGATGATGCGTGGGAATGAGAGGCCAAATATGCGAGAGATGCGTAAACACGCTGCTCTCCCCTTATACAGTCGAACTCGCTTCCAGAACACCAGGGAACATTCAATTCCAGTCCAAGGTGTACCGGATGTTTACACACCACACTAGTATCTAAATAGAGTAACTTCCTGACGACTGCTCAGATTGAATAGTACAACATTCCTGACGACTAATCACCGTCCAAACATAAAATGCATTTAGCGTCTACCGAATCTCAAATGAAACCTTATAACATAGTTACGTTTATTGTTAAACAATAACATACACTGCCATATAACAATGAAAACATACTCATATGAGTCATGTCCTGAAAACAAACATATCTGTTTATAACACAACAGTATAGCCATTTGACTATATAAAATGGTTCAAAACAATCCCCAGATCTCCTAAAGCCAAGAGATGCAATAGCGAAGGCCAAACTAACTCTATTTCTGAGAGATGGACAGCTGCTCGAACGTATATAAACAGAGCAGCCAAGGATAAAAATGAAATCATATCAATATAAGAAAAAAGAAATCATATCAATGCAAAAACAGAAATTATGTGAACACCGAACTCACAATAGATATGTGAACCCTTCTCACACACAGGAGTCCCAAAGAGGGACAGGTCAGCCGAAATTGCCTAGGCAGAAGGCGACCTCTTAAACACCTAATGCAACAACAACAACCCCAGGCACATAAACGTGTGGGGGATTGTACCCACATGTTTAGCATTTTTAAAGTGTTCAGGTCATACTCACGACCTTTACATGATACTCCCTATAGCCATTGCTAGGTTAAAACCCGATAGCAATTCATTGCAGTGAGTTAATGAAATATGTGGTAGAGTGGATCCCCACGCCAAATGTTGCTAACTACCTCATTACGTCACTGACGAGGTGGTTCCCTCCCATCAGTCAAACAGGCCATTTGTCATACACCTTGCTATTGCCAATCGTCATACAGTTGAATAGGGGGTAATTAGACCACTCGCCTTAAGCTGTAATGGTATGACCCTACACTCTGAGTTAATGTCTTTGTTACAACAACAATGTTAAATTCATAAAGGGTGTTGTTGTGAGGTGGTTATCTTGTGAGAAGAGGGTATTAAAATGATTAAAGTCACTGTAAGTTCTTTTACTAACCAATAATGTATATGTTGTTTTAATAAATGCTTTGCCCTTTTGAGGTTAATAAATGTAATTCATGTAATCTTATGAAAGGAGACTAGAGATGTTTGAGATGAGAAACTGTTTAACTGCTGAGATGTTTTTTTTGTGATCATATGTACACACATATGTATAAATACTGTATCAATTGCTTTTACATCATATAGTATTTATACATATGTGTGTACATATGATTACAAAATACAATTCAATTGCTTTTACATCATAACCCTCTACTGGATTGCCAAACAACTTTTTCCCCTTTTCGGAAACGCATTAAATTGCTTGGCCGAGCCCGTGTGCAAAATACGCTGCAGTCGGAAAGCGCACGTAAAATCTCCTATATAAGTAAGTAAGTAAGTTTTACATCATTCACAATCATGGCTCTGCGACTTGTAGAATACGTTACGTCAGCCCGCGGTACCCAGCAGGTTCTCTTTGAAGGATACTTGTTCAACAACAAGACAGACAAGACTGGCGTTGCGTAATTAAATCTTGCTCCGGCAAGTGCACTACTGTTGGTGATTTTGTGAGGAATGTGTCAGAGCACAACCACCCTCCAGAGAATTCAAACCGAGTTCGTTTTGTCAGCAACATGAGGAAGAGAGCAAGACAAGAAACAACCCCGATACAGCAGCTCTACAACCAACAGATCGCTGAAGAAGATGATGAAGCCCTGCCTTCCCCAACTTGATCAGTGCCCTTTACCGCCACAGAAGGGAGACCATACCCGTCCTGCCCCAAACCAGTGCCCAAGTGGACCTAGATGATGCCTGGAGCCATACATAAGATGGGTACGGCTTCCTCCTATTCAGCTATGGGGAAGAAAATAAGATCCTTGCCTTTGCCACAGATGAGCAGCTACAGATCCTACATATCCGATATATATGGATGGTACCTTTACCGCCTGCCCTGCCCTTTGGGATCAAGTGTACATACTTCACGTCTGAAGTGGATCTGCCAGCTATCCTGTAGTTTACCCGGCCGCCAGATGACAACGTACAGAAGACTGTTCAGCCTTTTGAAGACCCATGTTGCAGACACCCTGAACAGAGAACTTGCCCCCACTCGCCTGCAGACAGATTTTGAACAAGCAGCAATCCGTGCCATCCAGCTGAAGTTCCCCAACGCTGAAGTCAAGGGCTGCTTCTTCCACGACGCCCGGCTAGAAGCGATGCAGCCCATACCTGATCTACCCAGAGCTGAGACGTTCAACGACTACATTGTATTGACTTGGGTAGATTATGATGCTCGCTTTCCGATTCTCCTATGGAATCACCATGACACCACTGGCCCGAGGACCAACAACAACCTGGAAGGCTTCCACAACAAGCTGAATAGAAGTCTTCCTCACCAACAGCCCAACATCTACCGTCTTCCGAATGATTGAGAAAGCTGACAAGGTGAAATTGGCGCAGATCAACCTCGGTGCACCTGAACCAAGTAGAAAGCTGGTCTACCGTGAGGTTGACAATAGACTCCAGAGACTGTAAGATCAACTGACCCAAGGAAGGAAAAGTCCAATCCAGTTCCTTGATGCTGCAGGTCACCTATTGAAACTTGGGTAGCCATTATCCGCCATTATGATCCTTTGAATGTTGAATTATGTTATTAATTCTTGTTAAACATGGTTCATATTTATAATAGTATGTTGAATAAACCATACTAATTTATTAATTACTTTTCTGCTTTACAATTTGTTTTCTTACAATCTGCAAATGAATTAGCACAAGATCATTCATAATTATAATCCTGGTGTTCCCTATAATTCAAACTTAAACATAAACACAGTAAATGATCTGTGTGGAACAGTCCATATTGATAGGTAGACAGCAGGGGATTAGTTGTCCAGTCATGCATATCCTATGTTGTTATAAGCTGTATGACAAATGGCCTGTATGACTGATTGGATGATACCGAGGATAATGAGCCCATGCTGGCAATATAATACAGTTATATCTCCGAACCATTGACAAAAATTGCTAATTTCTGTCAATATGGTAATCCTCAATATACCAATGACCGAACATTTACAGCTGTACTGACTTGGCATTTGTTTTCGTAAACCGGAAGTGATGTCATGAAATCGAAAGTGCTTACGACTTTGTTATTGGAGTAGCAAGATTCATGGGACTTTCTGTTTTACAGATGTACAGCATTGAGTATGTGTGAGGGGCCCAAGCCTTGGGGCATTCAAGAAAGGTGGGGATGGGGCTGCTTCTGTTTAAGCATGTAAAACACTCGTCATCTACCTGGAATATAACGGTGTTAAACAAGACGCAAACAGTACAACTGTGATGTCCTAATTCATATGCATTGAACTGACAGAGTTTTGATAAGATAAAGCTGACATTCACCTTGGACATTTCCCATGTACCGACAACTGAGATGACTATAATCACCAAGTGTTCTCTAAACAACATTTTGGCTCAATACCTTGTTCGGTTCCTCGTATAAATGTGTTACAATGTGTTCTTACCTCTCTGACCCGTGAAGATGTTGGGTAGAATGGGTCTTCAGCAACCCATGCTTGCCGTAAAAGGCGACTATGCTTGTCGCAAGAGGCGACTAACGGGATCGGTGGTCAGGCTCGCAGACTTGGTTGATGCATGTCATCGTGTCCCAATTGCGTGGATAGATGTTCATTATGCCAATCACTGGTCCAGACTCGGTTTTTACAGACCGTCGTCACACAGTTGGAATATTGCTGAGTGCGGCGTTAAACAACAAACAAACAAAACATGGAGACTCGGCCATATCTTCTGGACCGACCGCTTATTTCATGAAATATTCCATTCGGCACAAGTAATAAAATTCAACAAGAAAGGTGTTTTACATGCTAAAACAGAAGCAGCTTCACCCCCCAAGGTAAACAATGGTGGGGTAAGAAATTTTATTTTCAAAAGTTGTCTGAAATGACACAGTTGCCTTCATTGACGTGTATGACCTCCATCTGCATCAATGCATGTTGTGATACGCCGCCTCATCGATGACGCCAATCGTCTGATGGCGTGGACTGGAATCCGTTGCCAATCGTCTCTCAGGGCCTGCTGCAATTCTTGTCTGTTTCACGGGAGGCTGATGGCGTGCTCTAATCTGTCTGTCAAGATGGTCCCACGGATGTTCAATAGGATTAATATCGGGTGAGTGGGCAGGGCAGAGCAAAACGTCAACGTTCTGCTGGCTTAGAAAGTTCCGAGTCAGTCTTGCAGTATGGGGCCTGGCATTGTCGTGTTGAAGCAGTATCCCCTGCTGTTGGTTTTGTAAGAACGGAAGCACAACTGACTCCAACACTTGGTCTCTGTACTGCACAGCGTTCAGGTTTCCCAGTATAAACACCAAATCAGTCTTCTTATCTCCACAAATACCGCCCCTTATCATGACACCTCCCCCGCCGAATGGATGGACCCCTCGAATACACGCCGGAGCCAAACGTTCCCCTCTGCGTCGATACACTTGTTCTCTGCCGTCATTTCGAAACAAGTTAAACCGACTTTCATCAGTAAACAGCACCCGACGCCAATTTCTCACTTGCCAGCGTCGAACCTGCCTCGCCCATCGCAGTCTCAGGTGTCGAAGTTGAGCAGTCAGTACCATTCCTCGGAAAGGACGATACGCTCGGATTCCAGCAGCACGAAGTCCTCGTAGTACTGTACGTTGGCTAATGGGATTACCCAACCAAAGCTAGTTCCCCTCACTGGGGATCATGGGGTCTTACGGTGCCTCAGCTTCCTGCACGATAGCCATGCAGGATTTTCGTCACCACTTTGGCCACTGGTGGTTGTGCTCAATATTAGCCAATATTAAAAATACTCAGCAATGAGTAAAACAACTTAAAACACTGGTTGGTGATAGCTACATCAATAATGCTGGGGATACGTGTCAGACATGGGGATGATCAGTGGGTAAAATCATCACACCAAATTAAAAAACAAGCAATTAATTATTCACATTGATATTTAAAATGTATACTGAACCGCAAAAGAAACGTCACCATGGATAGATATATGTGAAACATTATTTGTCCAAACACTGTAAACATTACCAAATGAGGTATGGCGCGTGGTCTCAAGACTTCATCAATGTACCGAGCAGCTGTGGCACCATTGCCTCTCCCTGGACCGATGTTATGGAAGACCCAAGGGCCGATCACCTGTGTAGTGAGTGAGTGAGAGAGTATGGTTTTACGCCGCTTTTAGCAATATTCCAGCGATATCACGGCGGGGGACACCAGAAATGGGCTTCACACATTGTACCCATGTCGGGACTCGAATCCGGGTCTTCGGCGTGACGAGCGAACGCTTTAACCACTAAGCTACCCGACCGCCCCCGATCACCTGTGTAAGACCAATTCAACCCTACTGCATGACGCTCAACAACACAAGCATCCGAATGACGTTCCCCACGGCGTCGCCAGACTCTTCCACTACGTGGTCGGTCATCTGTACTGTTGGTGGTCTAGTACCGTGGCTGGAGCCTGTATATGGTCCTTACGTGGACTTGAATTGCATTGGCTACTTGCCGAGCGGTTTGGCCATCTTGAAATCGTCCAAGGGCTTTGTGTCGCTGATTTCGTGTCAATCTTGGCATGTGGTAGCAATTCAATAACGAATGAATGTTATCCGATCTGGGTGGATATCAATTTGCAGGGAAACCACGTGCATCGGGTTACCATGGCCGTTGTCGTTGATGCGTTTGGGCGATCGGTTTTATTGCCATTTGCTTTGTTTTTTTATCATAAAATTTCATTTTTCCGGACAAGGTAATGTTAAATTTTAGAAACTTACCCACATATTAACTGACAACTTTTCATGCAATGTTACTTTGGGTGGCGTTTCTTTTGCGGCTCAGTATATTATGAAGACCGCTTACACGGACAAAGAGATATTTCAGATTTATGTTTTGACAATGTGAATCCCTTGTGCGTACACACAATCAAGCAACATATGCTTGGCGGTGAACCTTTCATCACAAGGGATACACTTAGGAGGTTCGTCCTAATGTGTTTTAAGCAGATATTCGTGGGTAAGCCGACTGTGACCAATGCATCGTAAAACGGCCTTATCATGTCTTGACTGACAACCCAAGTAGGTATTACCGATTTTTGGTTTAAAGTCATGAAGTGTATTGATTTCTACCTGGGTGGCTCCTTTTGGGGATTAGATCCCGAATATAACTTTTTATAGTTGATTTGAAATCGCTGCACGGGATAAGGAAACAACAGTTTGTCAAGAGCTGCTTTAGCTGCACCAGCGGATTTTGACTTACCTTTTATGCCTATATGACTTGGTATCCAGCAAACGACGATGTGACATTGGCCAGTAGAAAGTTCATTGAAAAGTTCTAAAATGTCAAGGAATTTAGTCTCGAAAGGCAAGTAAATGAATCTGAGATGAGGAAACTTTTGAATTGGTTTTGTTGTTTTATATAGGTCAGAGATGTTATGGTAGCTTTGGCCTCAGCAATGAATATTGACCTATTATCTGGGATTCTTGAGGAGACAGTTCCGGATCCAGTGATGGTGACACTTGCAACTTTGCCACCATCCTTGGATTCGTCTGCGAAATGGTTCTGTGAGAATTATATTTTGGTCGCACTTGCTTATATGCCTGTTGATAAACCAAAGGATTTGTTTCAGACTTTTGGAACTGGGTTAAAGTGAGGTCTACCTCTGGCTTCATCATCTGCCAGGAAGGAGAAGACAGAGGACGGTATGGTGATATGATATTTAGATCTAATTTAGCTGCAGTGATGTGTGGTTGAATTCTGATTCCAAGTGGTGGAACCAGGTTTGACAAATTTGAGGGCTGAAAACACAATTGTATGCTGAGTTTGATTTATTTGAATGCAATTTAGTGATGTATTGCAGTGACAGTTTAACGACGTGTTGTTAGAAAGACGGTTCGTCAGCTTCCACATACAAACTGACCTGGAAGAGGTCCTAAAGCTCAAATACAGAGACTTAGGCCTTAGGCAAATGTTCCCCCGTGCAACTGTCCAATTCAGTCTTTTGCGGTATCCATGTGTGACTTGTCAGTCAACAATTTCATGTAGGAGCTGATATTTAATAGAGCATTTGCGATGGATACAATAAAAGCAACAAAACCATTTCAATAATCATAAGAAATCTCAAGTAATGTTTGCGTTATCTAGAGTGCCGATCACGCAACTGGGAAACAGAAAACGATTGTCATCGTATTAGTGTATCAAACTACAAGTCTATCTTTCTATATCAGGACATTAATTTTATTTTCCACGAGGGAAGTAATATATATGTGTATCCTGATCCTGTCGGTAGGGTGTAAAGAATCAAGTATGGACTAGACAATCCAGTGAATGATTTAATGAGCATCGACCCTCGCCATCGATGTTCTAATGTACACAAGAAGTCATGTAGCTGGAATATTACTGAGGGCGGCGTTAACAACGAACGGTTCAGTCGGCCCTGAGGTGCGGAGGACCTTTTCTGTCCATGAATCCCTACAGGGGCGGTACGAAAGGATACACATAACATGACGGTAATAGGACATTCTGGACCAACCTTTCATAATCGGGGAGGGGCTGGTATTTTTTTTAAGACACGGGGGTATTTGCTAGTTCACTGCTCAAAAACGGGCAAAGTTCTGCTATGAAATGAACCACTAAATGTTCGGGCGGCTGGAATAAATTACACACACACACACACACACACACACACACACACACTAAATAGGTAAGTCAGTTCGATAAATATAGCCATAACGCTTTTTAACCGCTTGGACACATATCATACACAGGTCAGTTGTAAGATATACTGTCAGACATATTAGCCATGTTCAATAGTCAACATCTATTTTTCTCCGAGGTTTGATTTAAGAAGGAAGATAATGTACTGTGTGTTGCGGCTACATTGGACTGCACGTTAAAGTCCAATTTGCAACTGTACATGCCCAATAAATCTACTTTTAAAATAGAATGTATTTCTCTTTGTTAGGAACCATGTCTACGTCCCACCCAAAGCATGGGTCGTCGACCCGCTATCTCAAATTCCCGTTTACGTAGCTGTACCCAGCTCGTGTACACACTATCTTCCGCAAATCCGATGTATGGAATTTTCCTTTGGTGAATCCGTATTGTTTTTCACCGCAATTTTGCCTTTTATGGCCGAAGGAATCTATTTCAGCATATAATCGACACCAGATACTCTCTAGCATTGAGGTTTTGTGTATTCTCTTATCGATATGTTAATAATGTATTATCATTGATGGACATCGATTCCAATGGGATGAAGATTACTCCACAGACAATAATCGTGATAATGGCAGCGTGTTGATTTCCTAGATATCCTTCACCCAAAGAAAGTTCATTCAAGAATGTTTTTAAATGGTTTGATTGTAGATGAAGAAACATGTACAAGACACATCTCCTATTTGATGTGCTAATAGTGACCCTTAAGTACTCCTCTCCTGCAGGGATGGACGAGAAAGATGCCCGAGTACCGTTCGGTCCTAAAATGTATGTCGAGTTGTGTCACAGCCTCCGGAAGTGTCACTCTCCCATCTATGTGATGCGTGACTTGTCGTGTCACGCTGGCAAATACAATCATCGACTACTGAATTCTACCGGAACTTACACGCTCAGCGTCAGTAAGGTAAATCTGTGTAGAAAATCACCTGCTTTATTATTGTCACAACGAAAACCTTGATGTGAGGTACCAAAACTGCGCCCAAAATGTTGTATGTTCATTGTTTGATTACGACTGAATCATAAGCATGTGTTTATGAATCACTATCAAATAGTGATGATACCAGGTGTTCACACGTGGGTGTTTTACAAAGCAATTCGGGGGCATAGGATCATAGTTGGCTCAGGTGCCGCAATTCACTGTGTGAACTTGCTTCCCTCTGTCCTGTCAGAAACCTATGATCGAGGATTCGAATTCCGGTTCGCCCTGATCATGTTTCTAGGTTTGTCATCACCATACCCGTGCTCTTTGGTTCCATGAAAATGGAAAAACGTGTAAGACCTGCATCAGTTCCGGCGTTCCTCCCACATGAAGCTAACACGTCGTGACATAATTGGGATACTTTGCAAAGCGGCGTTAAAACGAGCTCACTCACTCAGAAAGCTTACAGAGCAGACAAGGGCGCTGTTCAACAAAGCGACCTCAGCGCTAAGACGATCGTAACTCCATAACTCTAACGACAATCGTAGCGCTAAGATCGCTTTGTGGAACAGCTCCCTGCAATACTTGTTCTTGAGTATTAGAGAGTGAGTATGGTTTTACGCCGCTTTTAGCAATATTCCAGCAATATCACGGCGGGGGACACCAGAAATGGGCTTCACACGATGTACCCATGTCGGGAATCGAACCCGGGTCTTCGGCGTGACGAGCGAACGCTTTAACCATTAGGCTACCCGACCGCCCCTTCTTGAGTATTAACTTCGAGTAGGTATGTATATGATAATGCACCAGACCCCTGAAGCTGAAGACCATACCCATGTACAGAAACAGGCAGGTACGTCACTCGCCATCTTGACCGAAGTTGAAGCTGCTGAATGGTATAAATTACATACCATGTGTTCGATGTCTCGCATAAGCATTATCTACCTGACTGAAAGCCCAGTGAGCATGTCACGGGGTGTTTGAAACCAATGGACCAGTGAAACTGAAACATACTTTATCCCAGGGTGAAACCACAATTAGTTCAAGAGGTGCAAATCCACTCTTCAATATTGCCGCCACGTATCACATATTAATAACTATAACTCAACCATATTTGCTCAGTTGTTTGTTTGTTGGTTCTTTAAATCCACAGACAGGTGTATGACGGTGTTACTAAAATGTACAATGCAATTTGGTACATGTGTTCTTGGAAGTGGGGCTTAACAAATATGTTCCGATTTTTGCAATATTTTAAAATTTGACGCTTATTTGACTATTCTCTCAAAACTATATTCCCTCGCACTCAGAACATCTCAGAAAGAACTTGACCAATGAAACGGAAACTTTCCAGTCTTTGATCCAACATTTGATAACACCCGAATACGTTTCCATGTTTTTTTTCAGATGAACAATTGACTTGCTTTTGCGTGTGTTTTGTTTGTGTTTAATTCGTTGTTGGATTCAACACGCATATTACGTTATTTTGCAAAAAAATATTTTTTGACACTGTTTCGAACATGCTCGAATTATCTCAAAATACATATTTGGCTCTGTGAACTTCTTTTCTCAAATTGCCAGCCTCGGGTAGCTGATTTCTGGCATATATGTGTCTCTTTATAATGTTTTCTTTTTGAGTTTAACAGCTTGATAAATGCCAAATGGAGCATTGACATAGTACTATTAGTTGCCTATTGCCTGTTTGCATCTCAGTTTTTCTTTCTCAGCCATTTCTCGGTATCTGCAGTCGGCAAGTGAAAACAATTAAAACCCGACGTTCAAGATTCGTTACGGTGCCTGGTAAGTGAACTTAACTGCTATAAGCGCTTATGTTACAACCATAAAATATACAATTATTACGACTGACCCAGAATGCCTTACTCCTTTCCAAGATGAAGACGGCTTTGCTTTGTCGATAGTTTTTGACGTTGTATTCTCTATTAGATCTCCTTGATGCAATATGCGTATGTGCAATTGTGTGTGCGTGCGCGTGCTCGCGTGTTTGTGTGTAGAAGGGGATGGGGTGAGAACTGCCAGGCAACAAACAAACAGTTGTCTGTTTATGCAAACTGTGTAAATGGCGTATGATACTGGTAGGTATGTGTGAGTGAGTGTATATGGTTTGACGCCGCTTTTAGCAATATTCCAGCAATATCACGGCGGGGGACACCAGAAAAGGGCTTCACACATTGTACCCATGTCAGGAATCGAACCCAGGTCTTCGGCGTGACGAGCGAACGCCTTTACCACTAGGCTACCCGACCGCCCCCGTTACTGATTTTTAGTGTTCCACACACTATTTCACCGCTGTTTGGGCCTGTTTCGACGGTTGATCAAGACTGATTGGTCTTGGTGTCTGACCTGTTCTACATTTATTTGAACTGGGTCGATGCTTCTGCTGATGGATTGATCATGACGACCCAGAGTTTAATCATACGCTGACCCGTTAAGATTTCGGAGTAGAATATGTCTTCAGCAACCCATGCTTGTCGTAAAAGGCGACTAACGGGATCGGGTTGTCAGGCTCGCTGACTTGGTTGATGCATGTCATCGATCCCAATTGCGTGGCTCGATGCTCATGACATGAATCACTGGATTGTCTGGTCCAGACTCGATTATTTACAGAACGCCGTCATATAGCTGGAATATTGCTGAGTGCGGCGTTAAACAACAAACAAACCAAATCTTAAGCTGGGTAGCGTTTATCATTTTTGTTGAGTGCAAAAAGTATTGCCTGGGCCGAGACATTAAAACTCTCACGACAAGAATGGGGTGCTGGGGACATATTCTTCCGCGGTTCCCACGAGGGAATGAGTCAAAGTTCATTACCAGAATAACATGGCGATGTAGTAGACCAGATAATCAAGGTTGCTGTTTTTGTCAAAAATGAAAGGAAATGCCATCAGAAAACTACCGAGAAAATGATGTGAAATGCTGGACTTCGTCAAATCATCCCCATGAGCTCTAATTGTGCTCCCCTTCTAACGGATCTCTTTCTTTGTGCATATTAATCGGAATGTCTGCTTTGAATGGCAGAGCGAAAACAAGGTAATATGACCAGGACGTTTAACTTAAGCTACAGGTATATCGATGATCTGATATCGTTCAATAACCATCAAAAAGCCCATTCCCTTCCACTGATTTTCCCTCCTGAACTAGACATAAAATAGGCCTGTGAGTCCGCCTCGTCTGCTTCATATTTAAATCTATGCATAAAGATTCAGAGTGATAAAACACTCTCCACAACACTGTTTGATAAGAGGGATGACTTCAACTTTCCAATTGTAAACTTTTCCTTCATGTCGAGCAATATTCCAGCAGCTCTAACCTTTGGAGTTTACGTTTAATAATTCTCTCAAAAATTGCATTACATACAATAGAGCATGCTCTTTTTACCAAGTTTTCACAGAACGTCATACCACTCTTGCTCAGTTGTTTGGTCATTTGAACAGTCAGGGCCTTAGAAAGGCTTTCAAAAGCTTTATGGTAGACATATGGAGGGAATTCCAAATGTGACGCATCAGTTAAAAAGGATGTCTGATGCAATTTCCTATTTTGACTTGTACGATATGTTTCCGTGGTTGTTTTCAGGTGACAAATGACTTTCCCTTGCGTGTGTTTGTGACGGGTGCCACCGGTGGGGCAGGATATGCTCACCTTTTCCCGAACACCTGCCATCATCACTATTTGATAGTGATTCATAAACACATGCTCATTATATAGTCGGATCGACTCTGCTTCTAGCAGAGATTTCTTATGAATATGGAAAGGGTTTTGTCGCTTTTATTTACGATACAAAACCGCCAGAATGCAACACATGCCCACACCCCCACACACTACCCGAAACACATCCATATGATTAACGACGTTTCTCTAATCCAATAATATACCCAAAGGTATTCGATAAGAAGAACCTTTCAATTAAATGAATTAGTATTGTTTGTACCTTTCAGATGGGACCAAGAGTAACACGAAGACGTCCATAATTCTGTTGAACAATGGTAAACTAAATGTGTATGAACAAAGGGTCCATTCATGGAGGCCTATAGGACCTAAGAGACGTTTCCACCAGATAACAGGTGGTGGTACCCAGATGAGAGTCTACTGCCTGTCTACCGATGGTCAGCGCTACAACATTAGCTATTGCAATGTCAACAATCCTAAAGAGGCACCAACGGTCCTCGCTGAAGGAATAATGGGTAATTTAATTGATTATTGTACTTCAAACTGCAAGAAACGAGATATACTGACGATGTCGTGTTTCTGCCTTTTAACACATTTACGGCGATTTCGTATTTTATGAATCAATTTTGCAGTTATGTATGTTTACATAGAGAGAACTGATATGGCATCGGTCTTATTTTATCAGATCAGATACGATACCTCCCTTGATGTCAGCATTGGTATTAAACTATTTTCTGTATAATTACCTAATATTATATGGGAAACAACAGTTCAGCTCCCCCAGTCTGGCAATTACGGAGGAAAAGGAGTATGCAGAGACAAATTTAAGACCATGGTAAAAGCAAAATTTCAAATATCACTACAACAAAAAGGGAACTTGTGTGTCGAGTCCCACACTCTAACTTAATAAGTACCAGTTTGTAGAAAAATGGCCAAGTAAAAAGCTTTTACAATACCACTTCCTTGACAGTCATTAATCGGACTCAAACCTTTTAAAATAAAACATTTCAATTCAGCGTGGTTAAATGTACGGGTAACCTAGCACTACATTGAAAACACAGCATGTTTATCTCCTAAATGATTTCGTAATAGCCATAAATAGGTTTTTAAATATGGCTGCCGTGGCGTAACATAAATAAAACTCAAAAAACATAAATAACAATCCCGAATTATTTATCCACAGCCAGAAAAGACATAACTGCCATTGGCCCATTGGCTATATGACATTGCTCGTTATTGATCCCCGTTAGAATAGCTTAGTGTGGTGTTAAACAACAACAGACAAATTATGCTTTGACGCATCAAAACCAACATGCAGGATCTATATAGCTGAACTGATGTATGAGCCACGATGGCTACTGTGAATGAATTGTAGCTAAATATCTTAAAGATACTTGGTCATACAAACAACATGTTATTTGTCTGGTACGCATCATCAAGTATTATATCTCCATTCTAATATGATAAATAGCATATCGCCTTTCGGATTTTGAATTTTATAGGTATGGAATCTACAAAACTTCTAAATTGAACAGTAGGTTCATCTCGAAGTGAGGTCATCTTATTTGCTGAATTTCTAAAAATTATATTTTAAAAACTGTAGTAATTATTTGTATCCGGTTTGGGGGTTTCTGAAAAGATAGTGGTTGTCCTTGCCTACCTTTGTCTTTTACATAATTATACTACTAAGAAGTTAAAGAACGCCCAATTTTTCATATGACTCTAGTTCTTTAACTTCTTTCGAGTAGTATATATTAAAAACGCTATTATAGTTATGTTTTTATTGGCACTTCTAAGTCAGTTATTACAACATATTCACCCAGAAGCGACAGTGGTCAAGCTTCCGAGATGGCCTGGGTGGGTAATCCAGGGTTAAAAGTAATCTCCAGACTGAAGCTGGTCTCTATCTGATGTCAGATGAAATGTGTGAGATCAGATAGGCACGCGCCCACTTATATAGTCTAACAAACTTCCAGAACTTTCCACACAGTGCGATACCCGACTAGTGACACGAGAACATTACAGAAGATTACACATGTTTATATTACGCTCTATCTTGTCCACGGTATTCCGAATGATTACACATCACACTCGTGTCTAAACATAGTACCTTTCCTGCTTTCATAGTACTGCTGTCGTTAAATAGTTCTACATTCCTGACAACTAATCTCTGTCCAAATACAATGCAAAGAGCGTCTACCGAATCTCAACAGAAACAATGTAATGCAGTTACAATCATCGTTTGACAATAACATACACTGTCATACAACACGAGGCAAAAACAAGTCTTGAAATCACGAGATGTGCTTGTACATAAGACCAGTGTTGATATTTTCTAGGAAGTTGTATATCCCATACAACTATGGCACAAGTACATACGTGGGAGAAGTGGATTACAAAGGACGGGTGTGCAACAAGATAGCCATGCTTGGACAGGAACCGATGGCACTTGCATACGACGATCGAGGTATGTTCAGCTGTAGCACGTCAAGACATTCAGACATCAGTTTTCACTGCAATGTCATGCTCAGTACGTTTGTGGTTTGCAACACCGCGTTTCGCCATCATCCGTAAATACATGCGGCAGCTGTGTAAAGAAATGTGTGCAACTCGAGTCAGCGACAATGGGACATGTTGCACGAGAAATGTAAATGTCGATGTAATCTGACTGTTCATTGGTCCGAATACGCGTTAGTTTCCCTCTCGATGGAACAAGGCCGGTGCTTGATTCTTTGACTGCAGAGCGTCCGTATATATTCACGGGTGATGGATGAACAGGAATATTGGTGATGATGTGACTCTACTCCCTACACATGCGTTCTGATAGCTGAGAAGCTACAGGCTGCGCAAAGTTAAAGTTTATTGTGCATCAACATAAACATTATAATTTAGAATATGGCACTTATACGCTTCCATAGTTGAAGGAGGAACGTTTGTTATTTCTTGTACCATGACTACAAACAAACAAAACAAGACACACACTGAACCTGGCTCTTTGTTTCAATGTCAGTGTCATTTGTGTTTGTATTTTTGGCGGGCGGTTGGGTAGCCTAGTGGTTTAAGTGTTCACTCGTCACACCCAAGACCCCGGTTTGAATCCTCACATGGGTACAATGTGTAAAGCCCATTTGTGGTATCTACCGCCGTGATATTTCTGGAATATTGTTAAAAGCAGCGCAAAACCATACTCACCAACTAGAATTTCCACCATTTTGATAACTTAAAAAATCAATTTAAATTAAGATTTAAATATGTCGCACGAATACATCCAAATGTATTCGGTGACAAAGAGCAGAAACAATTGACAATATTTTATGAAATTCGTGGCTACGTAGAACGAAATGCCACGTTTAACCGTT
Source organism: Haliotis cracherodii (assembly GCF_022045235.1). Taxonomy (NCBI): domain Eukaryota; kingdom Metazoa; phylum Mollusca; class Gastropoda; order Lepetellida; family Haliotidae; genus Haliotis; species Haliotis cracherodii. The sequence continues at coordinate 35,403,097 of NW_027266268.1, read as the reverse complement.
ATACAGAAGAGAGAGCTGTGGGTAGGACGCAAGAAAGAGACGCGCACGCTGCAATTGCAAGGACGTTTCTAGTCACCCGTGTCACCATTACGTATACTAGATTGATGCAACGTTTACAACAGACAAGACAGACACCAGATAGGCGAAGAAGTGGGAGACCACGCCCTCTGAAGAGGACAATTCATCTCCGAAACCACTTTATTGCAGCGACGGCAACGGCAGCGACGGCACGGGTACACAAGCTGAGTCGAGATACAGGGTAAAGGAGATTAAGAGAACGTGGTATCGGAGCACGTCGACCTTACCACGGAGTGATGTTAAGACGTCAACACCGACGTAACTGGTTGACATTGGCCAGACGAGTTCGACGTTGACAAATGCGAGACTGGGTATGCGTCATCTTCCCCGATGTGCGTAGATATGGCTATTACAGAAATGATGGTCGGCAGGGAGTATGTGGGCGATAGGTGAACGTTTAGCATATTTTATATGAGTGACCAGCGGCTCACATCAATCGCCAGGAATTGGAACAATGTCTCCTGTGGAATGGCAGCGTACCCCAAACGTCATCCGATGTTTGACGTCATCGGGTACAATGTGTGAAGCCCATTTCCGGTGTTCCCCGTCTCATCTCACTCACCTTACCTCACCCAGCAAGATATGCCGCTTGAGAGAATGACATACAGCTAAATGACCGCGGCCTGTAAATAATCGAGTCTGCACATGACAAACCAGATTGATATTATGAGCATCGGTCCACATCGACGGGTACGATGTCATCCTCGGGTGATCCTTTCAGTCTCCTCGTGTTGTCCTACCAGGTTGACTCTCTGGTTGCTGGAGACCTGTACTCCTACGGCCTTTTCTGCATCACTATCGTAAACTTTCATTGTGAGTTGAATGGCCGAATGGGTTCATAACGTAGTACACCGATCAGAGTTGCGTCCCTTAGGGGCCGACCATTTGCTATTCTGTGGCGGCCTGGGATTTTACAGAAAAAATACATTGTCCCCGAAAATGCTTGAAAAAGATGATAGTGGTTCAGAGTTATACATTATGAATTATAACTTATAGTCATGTCATTTCTTATTAGGACAATACAAAGTAACACTTATATTTTATATGAGATACTATCGACAACGGCACTGAAATAAGAGTAAAATATCACGAATCTGACTTTTGATCTTCAGAAGCACAATACTGTGTTCATTCGAATTACCAAATTGGAAGCGCTACTTATCTATCACCTGCGTCACATTTTGTGATACTAAGTTGACTCATATTTTTTACTTCACCTTTACTCGGATTTGACCATCTGGGATTCTCGGGCTAGCACACTCAGATGCCAAGGTGCAGTTTACCATGAATTTGGCACTCAGACACAGTATGCTGACTCCGAGCCGACCAGTCCTTGTTTTATCTTCTTAATGCCAACTACCAAGCAGGGTAAAAGTACAGTAAAAATAAGACATTACAGAAATAGAAAAACAAATACAATATTTATATGTATTGAAACCTAGAGTAACGGATCATGTGCATAAAATAGACATACATTGCGTGTGGTTGTCCCCGGATGGCGTGTGGTTGAACCCTGATGGCGTGTCGTCGTAACGCGTCTCGTCGTATCCTGACGGCGTGTCGCTGTACCCTGATTGCGTGTCGATGTACCCTGACGGCGTGTCGCTGTACCCTGATTGCGTGTCGTTGTACCCTGATCGTGTGTCGATGTACCCTGATCGCGTGTCGTTGTACCCTGATCGTGTGTCGTGGTACCTTGATTGCGTGTCCTTGTACCCTGACGGCGTGTGGTTGTACCCTGACGGTGTGTCGTCATAACCTGATTGCTTGGCGTCGTAACCTGATTGCGTGTCGTCGTAACCTGACGGCGTGTCGTCATAACCTGATTGCGTGTCGTCGTAACCTGACGGCGTGTCGCCATAACCTGATTGCGTGTCGTCGTAACCTGACGGCGTGTCGTCATAACCTGATTGCGTGTCGTCGTAACCTGACGGCGTGTCGTCATAACCTGATTGCGTGTCGTCGTAACCTGACGGCGTGTCGCCATAACCAGATTGCGTGTCGTCGTAACCTGACGGCGTGTCGTCATAACCTGATTGCGTGTCGTCGTAACCTGACGGCGTGTCGTCATAACCTGATTGCGTGTCGTCGTACCCTGATTGCGTGTCGTTGTACCTTGACGGCGTATCGTCGTAACCTGATTGCGTATCATCGTAACCTGATTGCGTGTAGTCGTAGCCTGATTGAGTGTCGTCGTAGCCTGATTGCGTGTCGTCGTAACCTGATTGCGTGTCGTCGTAACCTGATTGCGTGTCGTTGTACCCTAATTGCGTATCGTTGTATCCTTATTGCGTGGTACATTTACAGGTCGCATTGGTATAGCTTGTAGATTGCAGAACGTGGTGCAATCCAAGCTTGTCGTAAGAGGCGACTAACGGGATTGGGTGGTCAGGCTCGCTGACGTGGATGATGCATGTTATGTTATCCCAATTGCTTAAAACGCTGCTCATGATATCAATCACTGGATTGTCTGGTCGAGACTCGGTTATTCACACACCACCGTAATACTAAACAGTCATCCCTGGTAGAATGAGATGCGCATGCATTTAGGGATGCTGTCCTTGAGTTGACATCCCAGTATTATTCATTTGACACATTTGTTTCCAATTTACTGTCCAGAAATACGGGAACACAGTTTTATTTTAATTTAAACCTCAGTACGCTGGAGTCATACATCATCATCTGAAACGTCCTACCCATAGTCATAACAGTGTGTTGCTTTGTCCCTTTTCTGGCATAAGGAAATTGTCTTTTGGAGGAATAATATTAAACCTTTAATAATCTGACTTTTACAGATGACGCAGTATACGTGATGGTAACTGACCTCGGCATCAAGGATGTATACACCCTCAACTTTACGGAAGGGTCAAAACGCAAGGAGATGACGATCCCGAGTACATACCAACCCCAAATCATCTTGATCAGTTGCAACACGCTTGTTCTGATTGGACGAACAAAGTAAGATACACAGAGAGAACGTCTTAATGCTTTTATCTTTGCTTGCAGAAATGAAAAACTTATTGAAAATGTTTAAGGCTACAAATAATGCCCCGCCCAAGCGAAGTTTTGCGGGGATATAGAAACGACCCTCATCCGACCGTCACGCTTCGTTTCCCATGCTTAACTGAATAACCGTCCAAAACACCTTCGAGAGACGTTGTATGCAGATCAGGCAATTGCTGATCTGGTGTCTTTAGCTATTCAGACATTTGTGAAATTCATATCTTTCGTATCAAAGGCAACGATTTGGACTTTAGTTTCAAATGCGGGTAGGCTTCGGTCCCGAAACATAACGCAAAAACGTTCAACATTTCTTCGTAAAATTGTGTATACACTTCAAACATGCCCTGCCGTTTACTATTGAGGAGTTTGTGATATTATTACTTTGTATTTCCAAGGTAACAAGTGGGTACAAATGAGGGTTCAAGGTCGTCTCAACTGTTCAATGTGGGGATTTTGCTTTAGAAAAGGTTCCCAGCAACCTATGCTAGTTGTGAGAGTCAACTAAGTGGATTGGATGATCAGGCTCGATGACGTGGGTGATTGCATGATGTCATCGTACCCCGACGGGATGACACACAATCGCGCTGAACACTGAGCCAGACCACCCGATCTATTTCACTCGCTTCTTACAAGTATGGTGCCCAGCCACCTACATATCTCGCACAGAGATTATATTAGTCACAGTTGTGAGAGGGGAGTGGCTTTTAGGACTTGTGAATTTCTTGTTTCTCCTGACACGCGCAGCTCCTGATATTATTTTTTATAGAAACGGGCTCCGTCCGTCCGTACGTCCGTCCGTCACGTTTCGTTTCCGGAGCATAACTCAGAAACCATTCAATATTTTTTCATGAAACTTTGCAGGTTTGTCAGGTACGTGCTGAACGGATGCCTTTTGCTATTTAGAAATTTTAGAAAATTTATTTTTTACGTTTCCATGGCAACAAGATGGATTTAGGTACCAAACTCTTCTTTTTTTTACAATTTTTCCATGACAAGTTCCACCTCGGCTAAAAAAGGTTAGGGCTTGTTTAGATTTAATTATGTCATAAATTCTGCAACAGGGGCGGTGGATATAGCCACGTTAGTGGCAAACTCTTGTTATATTTTTGAACACTGTGAATACTTATGCACACACCATGTCACTTAGAGTGCGTCATATTCGGGTGAGATAAAGCCGTGGTCACCACTGTCTCTTCCCACCATAGGCCATAGGTGGCGTCAGCGAAAAAGGTCGGTAGAATATAAATACACAAGTGTGCTTCTAACCTACTAGAAATAATAAAAGTCCTCCCTCCCTACCCAGTCAGTTTTGAAACAAGTCACGAGACACAACAATGCTTTTTAACAATTATTTCTCAGGTCGTGAACACGGCAAGGTATCGATGATAAAAATGATAATAATAAACCGATATCACGTCCACAGGGGTGAGATACACGACAGAAACAGCCGAGGAAAGGTTACAGAAATCGACGGAAGTAAAGCTGTGTCTGGTGTCATCATTGAACATACTTGACATTCTACACCGACACTGGAATACGGTCACCTCAGACTGCCACCAGCCTCTGTGTTCTGCAACTGTTTATTCCAGAAGGCTATGTTGAAGCTTGTAATGCTTATGAATTTCACCCTACACGCCCCGCTCTAGATATAATATATAGGCCATATATTGGTCACTATTGTGTTTGCGTGGGGGTGGGGGGGGTAGGGGGGAGGGGACGGGTGGCCCAGTCGTCTAAGGCGGCGCGATTCGCTGTGCAGAGTTGCGTCCCTTAGGCACGCCACAAACCTATGATTGTGGGTTCGGATCCCGGTTCGCCCGGATTATATTTCTAGGTTTGTCAGCACCATACCCGTGCTCGTGGGTTTCATCGAGGTGGTAAACGTCTGAGACCTGCATCACTTCGGGCTTTCCTCCCATTCATGTTAAACTGTGACATGGTATCTCAGTGAGCTAGCACTATAAAATCGGCATCAGTCCGGACTAGTACAAGCAACCACACACACGTCGCTATATCAGTGGAATTATCTTGAATGCGACGTTAAAACCCATTTAACTCACTTCACCTACCAGTTGGCGATTGTCGGCAGGTATTCTGATTAAAACCCTGGCAAGAATATAGATCCCCAACAACCTACGGTTGTCGACTTTGTGTCATCGTACCCCGAACTCGTGGGGGATTCTTGGTACAAACATAGCCCCTCAATAACCTATCCTGGCCGTAAGGTAAGGTTCGACGACATGGTTGAATGCGTATCATCGTACCCAGACGGCGTGGATCGTTACTCACAATATCAATCACTTGATTGTCTGGTTCAGACTCGATTATTTACAGGCTGCCGTCATATAGCTAGAATATTGGTGCGAACACACAAATCGACTGATGTATATATTTGAAGAACGCCTCAACATGAAATCCACTGTAAGAAATCTGTGAAGGTGCTAGACGTGCCTTTCATGTGCTTATATCTAAATACTACAGGTGACATGGCTCACAAGCTAATCGCACAAAAATCAAGTCTGGATCAGACAGTCCGGTGATTAACATCATGATCATCGATTCACGCAATTGGGATACGATGACAGGCATCAACCAAGTTGGCGAGCCTGACCCCCCGATTCCGTTAGTCGCCTCTTACGGCAAGCATGGGTTGCTGAAGACCTATGCACTTCAGAATGTCTTTTTCAAGCACCCTGCGCCATCAACAGATATTTTACGCCCGTTTCCTAAGGGTCAAGGAAAGTATGTATGAAACATAAAAATGTTGATAAGTGTTGTTTTAAGTTTATTTTTTTCCAATTTTATGAGTTAGATAAAACATTTACCCTCGAGGTTTTATGAGATTTAAACACTCATTCTCGGTTTTATCCTTTGGATTCGAGTTTTAAATCTTATGAAAAACCCTCTGACGTGTTTAATCCTACACATATCCCCGGGATGTTTAGATCAAAGGATGTTTAGGAATGTGTTAAACTTCAAAATATGACTCCATAATTCCAGCCTAGTTCGGCAAGGGTGAACATTAGACTTTTATAGTTAGTTAACGCCCTTGCCTCGGGAAGGTGATAGTGACTGTAACGAAACTATTTTTATATTAAGATATAATTTTCAACAGTACTACTCAGACAAGTAATGATAGACCTAACTGACTTTGTAGTACCCTTACACAACTCTCAAGCCTAACCACTGAACGCCCAAGTGGTAAACAGTTGGCACCTGGGATGTAAATAGCCAGTGAAGCTTACATCCGCCGAAACCCGACAGATGAAGAGCCAATCCACGTCATCATTTTTTTGTCCAACTCATCGCTAATTAATATAAACGCAGTCTTCAACCCCTAAACGGTATCCCAGACATTATCAAGTAGCGCCCTACATATCTCCAGGGCTCGCATGTCGGTAAACCTACACACACCTGGATCTATTCCGGTGCTTCTCGCCATCTCAAATTACCTGCCCTTGATTTTCATTAGCCAATCAACTTCGGAATGGCCAATAGTCCGAACATGACCATTGAGAATAGATCGAACTACAAGAATATACTTCATATCATTGGAAAGGTTTGGATGAGGTGAATTGATCTTGTTTATCTCCCAAGATGTATGCATTAAACGGTATCATTTTAAATTGTCAAACTATCAGAGCTGAAATAAAAACACAAATTGCAGAATTGTACCTTCAGTGCTTTATAGGACGATGACGAGCTTTGGTTTGATATAGTTTTTATAGTTTGAGTGATTCTCACCCCTTCATTTTTAGCTTTTACCGCTTAACCTAATTTCCGTAATGGAGAAATCATTAGAATGAGTAATTTCACTGGTATTAATCGAGTTATGTTTGATATATAATTTCGCTGAAATATTGTATGATGACCTATAGTTCTTTGTTTGTTTGTAGTTTGGAGAACATTTTGTGCTCTTCTCTTTATTACGGTTGGAAGCGAGTATGCCGAGTGTCATTCTCCAGTAACTTCGACACATTGAAATGAAGATTTACTTAATGAACTGCTTCGATAATACCCCTATAAAGACATGTCAAGGTAGAAAGTCAAACTAATCGGTCATTAAAAAGGTTATATATAACTGACCCTGATTACTCGATAAAATATTGTTACTTCAGTCGATACTTTGATAATATATGATACTTCCTTCTCCGTAGATTATTATGTTATGTACGTAGATGAACGTATCTTCTATTTTCTACGTATATGTGGTCAGTATCATTAACGTAGATGATACTTTTTTTAGACTGTGGCACTAATACGCTTTCATATGATAGTATGACACATTGACAAAATAAACGCGATACCATGACACATTGACAAAACAAACGCGATACTATGACACACTGACAAAACGGGATAGCATGTCACATGGACAACACAAACGCGATACCATGACACATTGACAAAACAAACGCGATACTATGACTCATTGACAAAACAAGCGTGATACCATGATTCATTGACAAAACAAACGTGATACCATGATCAATTGACAAAACAAACGCGATACCATGACACATTGACAAAACAAACGCGATACCATCTATTACATTGACAAAACAAACGTGATACTATGACACATTGACAAAACAAACGTGATACCATGTCACATTGACAACACAAACGCGATACCATGTCACATTGACAAAACAAACGTGATACTATGCCACATTGACAAAACAAACGTGATACCATGTCACATTGACAAATCAAACGTGATACCATGACACATTGACAAAACAAACGTGATACTATGACACATTGACAAAACAAACGTGATACCATGTCACATTGACAAATCAAACGTGATACCATGACACATTGACAAATCAAAGCGATACCATGACTCACTGACAAAACAAACGCGAAGACCCTTTGGTTATTGCGGATGTGAATAGTAATGTGGCATCGGTGGAGCCTAATATTGCAGTAGGTTGAAAGGGCGAATTCAGTGATCAGTGAGGATCACTTTTAATCTGCATGTATGTTTCCTTTACTTTTCAACAAACGACTTAACCACTTTAGTTACCATGCAAGCAATACTTAAACTGACGTCCCTAGCTAGAATGATACGACCTTTGTGATATATTTTTGTAAAGTACGCACCACACTTACGTCATAAAATTCTACATAAAAGTCTAAACATTGTTACGCGGTAGACATGACGTCACAGTGCGTGATGGAGCGTGATGGGTGAGAATAATTACTTCTGAATAAATAATTTCTTTCCCGGTAATACACTGTACAGATTAGCGCTTGTTTTTGACAAGTATTTACACACATTTACGTATAGAGCATAGAGCAATAGAGTCTTATCCCAACATACAATTATTTTTCTAAATGTAGCCATACTTTTATTGCAATATTTAGACAAATTTTAGCTCGTACAAAGATAATTCATTCTATATACATTTGGATCTTAAGTATTTGTGAACAACACATTTCCTATCTTTTTCAAATGATTGACATACAAATAGCTGGTGCACTTCATCTCCGACCTCACTGAGATTGATTGCATTAGTTACATTTCCGATCAATTGGGGGAATATTTTTCCATCTCTCTGTCTCAACCGGCTTAATGTGATTTAATATCTTAAATTTTAGAAGACTTCGCCTGTTTGATTCTTGCAAATAAAATAAATACTACTCAAATTATAAATCTAGAGATTTCACAATATTGAATCTTACCCCTTTCGAAGAATTTTCTGTGTTTGCTCACCATGACTGTTTACATATCTTCCAATATAGAATAAACAAGCATTGTCACCAGATAAATACTTTGAAAGTTCTGTAATGTCCATATATAACTTAATCCTGGCTGGTTCAAAATGCCTTTAATGCAAGTTATCCATTTGTGATTACCATATACAAAAGCTTAAACACTTAGAGAGATAATTTTGAGGATTTTCCAGTTAAGAATTTATTTATCCAAAACGCAAATATTTCTGCTTTAATCCAGATTGACAAGTGGGTATCTACTCAGCGTTCCACAAATCATAAATTTTGAGTGCCTTTCCTAAGTGAACATAAATATTTAAGGGATCGGAAATGTATATTTTCAGCATAAATTACGTTTTCAAAACCCCGTCGCAACCAAAAGAAGAATATCAGCAACTAAAATTATCAAAAAATCAACAGACATTTAGTTTTCTACCTTGGCTTAAAGCGAAAAAGATAACTTTGGCTGCCTTTGCTTTTAGAAATTGCCATGTCTTTGTAATATTGTTAGTATTTATGAAGCTAAGGTATTAAAAAGAATCAACATTATCTATGATAAGAAGAGATCGGCATAATGACTGACAAAGAGAAATAGTCAATGTAGTACATGTAAATTGTTTGAGTAGTTCATCGCAAGTGTATTTGGCCTGTTGAGGCCGTTTGTATATTAGTGACAGCCAGTTGAGCGTGATAGGGGTCCAAATGGACAAACAAATGGAAAAGAACAAGTACCGAATAGTCATCAAGTTTTTAACTTTAGAGAAAAGGATTCCATAAGAAATTCATGTCACAAGTGTATATGGATAAGTGCCCTAGCTATTCCACTTCGAAACGTTGGGCATCCATGCTTATGGCCTTCATGATAACCCTAGAGCTGGACGTCCCTCAACTTCTATCAATAAAGATTCAATCAAGGAGATAGAAAAACTTATACTGTCAGACAGACGAATTACCATTGCTGAACTTGATGAGACACAGGTCTAAGTCATCGATCAACTGAAACTATTATTCATGAACATTTACAGATGAATAAGAAATCTGCTCGTTGGGTGCCAAATTTCTAAATTCTGATTTTAAGGAAAAAAGAACTGACATTACCAGAGAAAATTCAGCTAATTGAGGAGGATTTCGCCAAATTAAAAAAGAGATTAGTAACGGGTGATGAAACATGGGTCTACTTCTATGATTCGGAGTCAAAACGTCAATCCATGGAATGGCACCATTCCACTTCCCCGGTACCAACGAAATTCACGTCTTCAAGATCAGTAAAGAAAGTTATGGCCACTGTATTCTAGGATGCAAAGGGTGTGATCCTTGTTGATTACTTAGAAAGTCAAAGCGCGATTACCGGTGCCTACTATGCTGCTTTGCTTTGTCGCCTGGGAGATTCTATCAAAGAAAAGAGGCGAGGATTGCTGACTGCTGGAGTGCTACTACTTCATGACAATGCTTCTTCTCACACCACTCGACTTGCAAAGGCTGTTGTGCGACAATATGGGTTAGAAGAGCTTCCTAATCCCTCCAAACTCCCTCTTTGATCTGCTGATTAAACAACACAGACATAGAACCTTGATGGTTGGAGGTCTGGATGTTCAAAAGTATTTTTTTCATTTGGCTTCAGGATAAATATAGTATTGAACATATTAAGATTATTCTAGCCCAAGGTAAACACACAAATTGTAGGTCAGTGTCATTTGTATCGCGTTCTCGCATTGCGCCTGTTTTGAATATGTATAACAACAATTGGCAGAAAAACGCAAAAACGCGATATTGAACAAGTGCCTAGATCTCGTGTTATCTAATTCTCACTTTTCCGTAATATATATAAACATATAGACAATTGTCACAAAACGTCGAGATTGCCACATAAGTCAATTGTCGCATTCTCTCGCCTGTTTTGAATATTTAGATATTAATTTACACAGTTACTTAGGAACATGGTAGAAAAACTCATTCTGTTTCAAGTGTCGCCTTCTCGCATTCTAATTCTCACCTTCTTAATATCTACATATAAATGTATGGTCTAAGTTTTATTGGACGATTTCAATATTCAAAGTTCGTAGAATGTAAGGTATTCAGAACGGGCAAATTACATCACCTGATGTTATAACATGAAACTGCGTGCTATCTCTGTGTTGCTCGTTCTACGAAGAAAAGCGTCATCCGACTCTATCTCAAAAGTTGTTTGATCAGAATTACAACGTTCAAGACCTCAGTAAAGCTTAAAAACATTATGGTAGACATGTGGAGGAAATTTTCCAATTTGGCACATTTGACCAAAATGATGTCCGATGCAATTCCTTATTTTGACTTGTACCATATGTTGTATTTGGTCAGATGAACGCTTGTATTTCCTTTGCATGTGTTTGTGGCGGGTGTCACATGTTAGGCAGGATACGCTCACCTTTTCGCGAACACCTGATATCATCACTGTTTGATAATCATTCATGGTCATGATATATAGTTACATGATATGATACAGTCATGATATAGCTACATATGATACGGATCCGTGAAGATCCAGGTTAGAAATGGTCTTCAGCAACCCATGCTTGCCGTAACAGGCGACTATGCTTGTCGTAAGAGACGACTAAAGGGATCGTGTGGTTAGGCTCGCTTATTTGGATGATGCATGTCATCGTATCCCAACTGCGTAGATCGATGCTCATGATATCAATCACTGGATTGTCTGGTCCAGATCCGATTATTTAGAGGTCGCCGTCTTATAGCTGAAATATTACTGAATGTGGCGTTAAACAACAAACAAAAAAACAAAACAAAAATCAAAATGGGATTTCCTGTGGAAGTGCGAATAATGTGGGGGCGTGTGTTCCTGTGCACATCACACGAATCACAAACCAGGCCGAGTTGTCGCATGGGAGTTCGTCACCCGAGGCGTTACTCGCCTGTTGCGGCAAGCATGGGTTGCTGAAGACCCATTCTATCTCGGATCTTCACTGGAGACAAGCATGGGTTGCTGAAGACCCATTCTATCTCGAATGTTCACGGGTCCCACTATGAACAACTAGTTGATCGATCATAGATGACTTATTCATCATGTGTGTACCGTCCTCAACATCTCTCCTGAGAAATTCAACATGGTCAAATACTTGCTCATGTTCACAAACACTTGTTCGTTTTTTCTTCTATACACACTGATATAAGTTCAAGAGGTGCCGGCACTGATAAGAACAAAAACTTATTCTCCTTAATATAAACTGGTTAACGGGAACACGGATCTCATGCGGACACACCTACAGACATAATAGTGAGTGACACATTGTACCCATGTCGGGAATCGAACCCGGGTCTTCGGCGTAACAAGTGAACGCTTAAACCGCTAGGCTACCCGACCGCCCCCAAACATAATAAGGGCGAAGCTGAATTCGGACCCACAATCTTAGGTTTCTGGCATGCATAAGGGACGCAACTCTGCACGGGATACCATGGAAATGATGATTATGCATATTACAACATTATGACAATAATAATACACTTACATGTGCTGTAATCATTCATCAAAAATATAATTCCTGTCTAAAGTGTTCTTTATTATACAAGGTAATAATTCACAGTACACCGTCTACAACATAAACTGCCGGACAAAGAAAGGATACACCATGTTTCACGGTAGCTGGAACGGACACAAGGATGGTTATTCGATGGTGATGTGTTGCAGTGTTTCGGCGAGTGCTTTCAGCCTAGTAACGTTTAGATAACGTTTGTCATTATTGGTCCCCCCTAAAAGGGTATCATAAGACCACATCATTCAAAGCTTGTTATTCCTACCTAGTTTTTAGTCGTAGACTATTTGTGAATTTTAATTGATGGCTAAAATTGACTACACTCACCAGCAGCTGAAGCGATGGTGTAAATCCTGCTGGGGAACCGTGCAGGTAGCTGAAGTATTGTAAGTCCCCACGGCCCCTGGTATGGTGGCCTAACTTTGGTTGCTGGTGATCTACAGCCCGTTTTTATAATGTGTCGTCTGTTGTAATCTGATCATTGTATTGTTCTAAAACTAGTTTTATAATCATAGTCTGTGATATATTGCTAGTTGTTGTACTGTCCTTCGACGACATTTTTTAATTATTTTTTTTATAAATATAATGTATATGTATGACTTGCCCAAGTCACGATATGGCTGAAATATTGCCGATGTGACTTTAAATAATAACTCACTCACTCATTATTTGGTCAAATCCAAGTTTCAAAAGTATACTTTATAGTGCCCGGCAGTATATATCAAGTACATCCTGTCAGATAACAAAATAAATAATTTCATTTATCAGGTAATATTTGTAATAATATTTGTCATTTAATGACCCCATAGTCCAAGAGAAATGTTTTAATATCGAAAAACTCTGTTTATTCCTGTGGCTGGTAAAATGTCCATGGCTATTATCCACATGGGCCTGAAGCCACAATTCTATGTGGACGACCTATCGGAACTGGAAGAATTTCATCACTGATTCAAAGAACAGATGGCATAGTCTGTAGCGCCTCTCAGAGCCACGAAATGACTGCCGGTGGAATCGTGTGGGTGTGTGCTGTTGCCACTCGCTCCACGCATCGCATGCTGGAGAACAAAAATGTCATGATCACCACTGATATTAAGTCGATGTCAGGGGGGAAACACTGATGAGTCACGTTGAGCAACACACCAAGTATCAAAACATCTGACATATGTTATATTGTACTTTTGAAAAATTCTGAAACAAATGGGAAAACAGGTTTTTGGAAAAGGTGGAATGTTTTTTTGTGATTTGACACCGATAACCTGTTAATCTTCCTGGATGTTGAATGTTTATTAGAAGCTTCAGGCAGCTATCGAACTGCAAGCTTCATGTTCTCATGTTGTATCCCCACTCGTCACTATCCCAAACCCACCCGACCTCCTCCACCCCACACTACCCTTACCTACCCCAGCCCAGCCCATACTACCCTTACCTACCCACCCAACACCACTCTTACCTCCTCCACCCCACACTACTCTTACCTCCTCCACCCCACACTACTCTTACCCACCCCACCCAACACTACCCTTACCTACCCACCCAACACCACTCTTACCTCCTCCACCCCACACCACTCTTACCTCCTCGACCCCACACTACCCTTACCTCCTCCACCCCACACTACCCTTACCTACCCACCCAACACCACTCTTACCTCCTCCACCCCACACCACTCTTACCTCCTCGACCCCACACTACCCTTACCTCCTCCACCCCATACTACCCTTACCTACCCACCCAACACCACTCTTACCTCCTCCACCCCACACCACTCTTACCTCCTCGACCCCACACTACCCTTACCTACCCACCCAACACTACCCTTACCTACCCCACCCAACACTACTCTTACCTCCTCCACCCCACACTACCCTTACCTACCCACCCAACACTACTCTTACCTACCCACCCAACACTACCCTTACCTACCCCACCCAACACTACTCTTACCTCCTCCACCCCACACTACCCTTACCTACCCACCCAACACTACTCTTACCTACCCACCCAACACTACCCTTACCTACCCCACCCAACACTACTCTTACCTCCTCCACCCAACACTACCCTTACCTACCCACCCAACACTACTCTTACCTCCTCTACCCAACACTACCCTTACCTACCCCACCCAACACTACTCTTACCTCCTCCACCCCACACTACTCTTACCCACCCCACCCAACACTACTCTTACCTACCCACCCAACACTACCCTTACCTACCCCACCCAACACTACTCTTACCTCCTCCACCCAACACTACCCTTACCTACCCACCCAACACTACTCTTACCTCCTCCACCCAACACTACCCTTACCTACCCCACCCAACACTACTCTTACCTCCTCCACCCCACACTACTCTTACCCACCCCACCCAACACTACTCTTACCTCCTCCACCCCACACTACTCTTACCCACCCCACCCAACACTACTCTTACCTCCTCCACCCCACACTACTCTTACCCACCCCACCCCACACTACTCTTACCTACCCCACCCAACACTACCCTTACATACCCCACCCAACACTACTCTTACCTACCCCACCCAACACTACTCTTACATACCCCACCCCACACTACCCTTACCTACCCCACCAAACACTACTCTTACCTACCCCACACCACACTACACTTACCTACCCCACCACACAATTCCCTTACCTACCCCACCCAACACTACACTTACCTACCCCACCACACAATTCCCTTACCTACCCCACCAAACACTACCCTTACCTACCCCACCCAACACTACAATTACCCACCCACCCCACACTACACTTACCTACCCCACCACACAATTCCCTTACCTAACCCACCCAACACTACAATTACCCACCCACCCCACACTACACTTACCTACCCCACCACACAATTCCCTTACCTAACCCACCCAACACTACAATTACCCACCCACCCCACACTACACTTACCTACCCCACCACACAATTCCCTTACCTAACCCACCCAACACTACAATTACCCACCCACCCCACACTACACTTACCTACCCCGATCCAGCCCATACTACCCTTACCTACTCCACTCCAAATGACCCTTACCTAACCCACCTAAAACTTCCCGGCCCAAACCCATCCCACACTACCCTAACCTACCCACCTTACACTACCTTTACCTACCCCACCCTACACTATCATTACCTACCCCACACTACTTTTACCTATCCCACCCCACACTACTCTTACCTACCCCACACTACCTTTCCCTGCCCTACCCCACTCTACCCTAACCTACCCCAATCCACACTTCCCTTAGCTACCAATGCTAAAATACCTTTATCCGTTCCATCCCACACTACCCTTCCCTACCCCACCACACAATTCCCTTACCTACCCACCCAACACTACAATTACCCACCCACCCCACACTACTCTTACCTACCCCACACTACCTTTCCCTGCCCTACCCCACTCTACCCTAACCTACCCCAATCCACACTTCCCTTAGCTACCAATGCTAAAATACCTTTATCCGTCCCATCCCACACTACCCTTCCCTACCCTACCTCACACTACCCTTACTTACCACACCCTTCACACTACTTTTACCCACCCCACACTACCCTTCCCTACACAAACCTAAAACACCCTAAACTACCCATACCCTCAATACCCTTACCTAACCCACCCCACACTACTCTCACCTACCCTACACTACCCTAAACTACCCCAACCCACACTACTCTTACCTACCCCACAGTACCCTTACCTTCCCCACAACACACTATCCTTACCTACCCCGCCCAACACTACCCTTCTCTACTCCACACTACTCTTACCTACCCCACGCCACCCTTACCTACCCCAACCAACAATACCCTTAAATACCCCAACCTACCCGTCTCTACTCCACACTACCTTTACCTACCTCACACCACCCTTACCTACCCCACCCCACACTACCCTTACATACCCCAACCTACCCTTCTCTACTCCACACTACACTTCTCTACCCCACATTACCCTTACCTGCCCTACCCTATCCTTACATACCCCGCGATACCCTTACCAACCCCACCCAACCCTACACTACCCACTCCTTCCTTGCAGACTCTTCGCTAGTGCGTCCCACCCCACCGCTCCTTCCTACCGCCCCGACCCACCCCACCGCTGCACCCCACCGCTGCACCCCACCGCTGCACTCACGTTTGCAGTAGCCATCACAAGCTACACTCCTCGTTTGCATGCCTTGGTCCCAAGACTGACAGCTCCTGGTACGGGTATCGATTCGGACGCCTTGGCAATTAATCGGATCATGACATTTATCCGCAACCATCCAGTTGCTCCACTCACAACCCGATGTTTCCCCGGGCCCTGAAGCAGCATGTCAACAACATTAAACATATACACATGTATACACAACCAAGTAGGAGTCTAACAGGTACGACGGTCCCCAGATCACACGACAACACTTTCAATAGATTATATATATTCGTTATGTTGCGGGCTAAGTGAGATCACTTTCCCCACTGGGTATACCTTACCATATGTACATGCATCATGGGTTATGATTAGGTACATACAACATGGGTTATGGTTAGGTACATACAACATGGGTTATGGTTAGGTACATACAACATGGGTTATGATTAGGTACATACAATTTGGGTTATGATTAGGTACATACAACATGAGTTCTGATTAGGTGCATGCAACATGGGTTATGATTAGGTACAAGCAACATGGGTTATGATTAGGTACATACAGCATGGGTTATGATTAGGTACATACAACATGGTTGATGATAAGGTGCATACAACATGGGTTATGATTAGGTACATACAACATGGGTTATGATTAGGTACATACAGCATGGGTTATGATTAGGTACATACAGCATGGGTTATGATAAGGTGCATACAACATGGGTTATGATTAGGTGCATGCATCATGGGTTATGATTAGGTACATAAAGCATGGGTTATGATAAGGTGCATACAATTTGGGTTCTGATTAGGTACATACAACATGGGTTATGGTTAGGTACATACAACATGGGTTATGATTAGGTACATGCAACATGGGTTATGATTAGGTAAATGCAACATGGGTTATGAATAGGTACATACAACATGGCTTATGATTAGGTACATACTACATGGGGTATGATTAGGTACATAATACATGGGTTATGATTAGGTACATACAACGTGGGTTATGATTAGGTACATACAACATGGGTTATGATTAGGTACATACAACATGGGTTATGATTTGTTACATACAACATCAGTTATGATTAGGTACATACAACATGGGTTATGATTAGGTAAATGCAACATGGGTTATGAATAGGTACATACAACATGGGTTATGATTAGGTACATACTACATGGGGTATGATTAGGTACATAATACATGGGTTATGATTAGGTACATACAACATGGGTTCTGATTAGGTACATACTACATGGGTTATGATTAGGTACATACTACATGGGTTATGATTGGGTACATACAACATGGGTAATGATTAGGTACATAATACATGGGTTATGATTATGTACATACAACATCTGTTATGATTAGGTACATACAACATGGGTTATGATTAGGTAAATGCAACATGGGTTATGATTAAGTACATACTGCATGGGTTATGATTAGGTACATACTACATGGGGTATGATTAGGTACATACTACATGGGTTATGATTAGGTACATACAACATGGGTTATGATTAGGTACATACTACATGGGTTATGATTTGGAACATGCAACATGGGTTATGATTAGGTACATACAACATGGGTTATGATTAGGTGCATACAACATGGGTTATGATTAGGTACATACAACATGGGTTATGATTAGGTACATACAACATGGGTTATGATTAGGTGCATGCATCATGGGTTATGATTAGGTACAAACTACATGGGTTATGATTAGGTACATAACATGGGTTATGATTAGGTACATACAACATGGGTTATGATTAGGTACATACAACATGAGCTATGATTAGGTACATGCAACATGGGTTATGATTAGGTGAATACAGTTTGGGTTATGATTATGTACATACAACATGGGTTATGATTAGGTACATACAACATGGGTTATGATTAGGTACATACAACTTGAGCTATGATTAGGTATATACAACATGAGCTATGATTAGGTACATGTAACATGGCTTATGATTAGGTGAATACAGTTTGGGTTATGATTAGGTACATACAACATGGGTTATGGTTAGGTACATACAACATGGGTTATGATTAGGTACATACAGCATGGGTTATGATTAGGTACATACAACATGGGTTATGATTAGGTGCATGCAACATGGGTTATGATTAGGTACATACTGCATGGGTTCTGATTAGGTACATACAACATGGGTTATGATTAGGTACATACAACATGGGTTATGATTAGGTACATACAACATGAGCTATGATTAGGTACATGCAACATGGGTTATGATTAGCTCAAAACAGTTTGGGTTATGATTAGGTACATACAACGTGGGTTATGATTAGGTACATACAACATGGGTTATGATTAGGTACATACAACATGGGTTATGATTAGGTGCATACAAAATGGGTTATGGTTAGGTACATACAACATGAGCTATGATTAGGTACATCCAACATTTGTATGATTAGGTACACACAGTGTGCGTATGATTAGGTAAACACAACATGCGTTATAAATAAGTTCATACAACATGCGTAATGATTAGGTACACGCAAAATGTGCATGATTAGGTACATACAAAATGTCTGATTAGGGACATACAACACGCGTTATGATTAGGTACATACAACGTGTTTCATGATTAGGTACATACAACGTGCTGAGTGATTAGGTACACACAACGTGCTTTATGATTTGGGACATATACAAAATAGCTAAGCGACAAATTGCAAAGAACAATGAAGAACGAAGCATGGTTTATTTCTCGATGAAAGATTGTTCTATCAGGAAGTTATTTCTGGAGTTTCCAATATGCGCTCGCAACTTGATGTTAGAATAAGCAGATAAACACTCGCTATGGCCTATCGTTCGCATCCAAAAGTTGGCGAAATACCACAATCGGTATTGGGAGAAAAGGAACGGATAATCGGCGTGAAAATAGTGACAATATCCAGGAAATACCAAAATTAAACCCCTGTTTATAAAATGAACTTGTCCGACATTGACGAAGCCGGGTGGTATTCCCTTATTAAGATACGCGAAAATATTATTGAAGCTTGTACATAATATCAACATCCATAGTGAGAGGTGGGTGTGAGGTGAAATGAGGTTTAACGTCGCGTCCAAGATTATTGCACTTATATAGCGACGTGCATGATCGTGCGTGTGTTTGTGTGGCTGCTTGTACTAGTCCGGACTGATGCCGATTTATAGTGCTAGCTCACTGAGATACCATGCCGCAGTTTAACATGAATACCCCACTCAGACACAGTATACTGACTCCGAGCCGACCAGTCCTTGTTTTAGCCCCTTAATGCCGAGCGCCAGACAGGGTAACAACAAGTACCATCTTTTAACGTCTTTTTGGTATGACGGGGCCGAGGATCGAACCCCGGACCTTTCGCTCTCCGGGCGGACGCCCTACCACAAGACCACGGAGGCGGTTCCATAGTTAGACTGTACAACAAGTTCATATACCATATAAGAAATAAACGACTCGTGGTCGTTGTCTATCGTACAATAAAACACATGGCCCCCTCATGGTTAATTCCCCCTGCAGTGTTAAATTGTACGATAAACAACTCCCACTCGTCATTTATCTCTTAAATAACAAGTCACTAATATTTTTCACTTCAAAAACAAGTGGTAAATGTCCCCTGCCCATAAATATTATTCATAGCTTCACCGGGGTAACATTTAACATCACTGTCAAATTGTCAACCCAGATACCATAAACAATTAAAAAATTTGATTTTGTTCCCCTGGGCTGACTATTCTTACAAAAGCAAAATAACTAATTGAAGAGTCAGTATGTTCTTACCGACAGCAGCCGTGAGCTAAGATAGTCCTAAACTAACTGATAACACAAGAAGGCCCTGCAGTACATATACCTGGGAGTTGTGCCTACGTACCAATAATCCAGCAGCCCATCACCAGACACACCAGTAGAGCTCTATAAGGCATTGTGTGGTAGACGGAAGTCTCCGTCTCTTGTGTTAGTGGAAACGCTGGCGGCTGGA
This sequence comes from Haliotis cracherodii, assembly GCF_022045235.1. NCBI lineage: Eukaryota > Metazoa > Mollusca > Gastropoda > Lepetellida > Haliotidae > Haliotis > Haliotis cracherodii. The sequence continues at coordinate 35,382,579 of NW_027266268.1, read as the reverse complement.
AACAATCCAACATGAAAAAATATCAACCATGACTAGAAAGGCAATTTTGTACATTTTAGTACTGTATGTAGCGATAATCTCACCCTCGAGTCTTTTGATATCAAATATATCAACACGAGTCGATACAGTCTCACTCAGCAATATTCCAGCTATATGACGCCAATCTGTAAATAATCGAGTCGGGACCAGACAATCCATTGATTGACACCATGAGCATTTGATGGGATCGATGACATGAATCAACCAAGTCTTACGACAAGCATAGTCGCCTTTTACGGCAAGCATGGGTTGCTGAAGACCATTCTTCCCGGATCCACTTGTATCGACTAGTGTTTATATTTGTATCATATCAAAAGACATGACGATGAGATATATCATCTTGGAATATAAATGTTAATGCGAAGTAATAGAACAAAGATAAGTGTTGACGACAAAAATCCTATGCAGAAACGTTTATGTCTGAAAAACGTAACAACAAAAAAGATCCTATAGTTTCCACGTGCCACGCAGTAGTGCCAAACACGTGCGGATGGTCTCATTCCTGTTTTTACCCTTTCAAGGAAAGTCGAATAATCTCCGTGGGCCATTATGTCTCTCAATCATATCGATTGTGCTTATTATCCAGTTGTGATTTTCTTGATCTAATGTATTGTTTGTGTATGAACTAGCGACGCGGCGTCTGCAACGCGCGGAGCGTCTATGGGTTTTTGGCATGCTGGAAACTGCCTGAAAGCGTGCAGTGGCCAATACGTTCATTGTTGCACAGTATGTGGTCAGCAGACTCCGGAAGAAGTACCAACAAACCCCACATGATGACTGACGATCGACCCCGTCCAGAGCGGATCAGGTCAACGACACGAGTAGAGGTTCGCTTGATCCGAAACCAGGCTCTCTAAAATCGAGCTCAAACGGCACATCAAATTGCAGTGGACTTTCATCAGGCTACTGAGGTACGAGTTACGGGTTAGATGGTCAGAAATCGTCTACATGCAGCTCATATCATTGCTCGACGTCCACGTTTTGTGCCGCCCCTTACATCGCCATATTGCCAACAGACGCCAATGGTGTACACAACGACGACACTGGGGTAACCGTCGCTGGTCACGTGTCATGTTTTCAGATGCGTCCCGATTCACTTTGCTCTTCTTTGATGCGCATGGTCGCGTCTAGCGACGTCGACATGAACGTCAAGCCAATGTCAGAGCGTCTATGACTGAGCGAACCCCACTCCTTATTCTACAAGGGGGGCGGTCGGGTAGCCTAGTGGTTAAAGCGTTCGCTCGTCACGCCGAAGACCCGGGTTCGATTCCCGACATGGGTACAATGTATGAAGCCCATTTCTGGTGTCCCCCGCCGTGATATTGCTGGAATATTGCTAAAAGCGGCGTAAAACCATACTCACTCACTATTCTACAAGGAAGGGTCACTGGACAGGACTATCGGAACAACATACTGACGCCATTTGTTGTCCCGTTTGCAAGGCGTGCGGGTCGACGTTTTGTCTTTCAGTGCTCACCTTCACCTGCAGCACCACAATATCCACTGAATGCCCTGGCCAGCAATTGCCCAAGCCTTTCCCCCATTGAACACGTGTACACGTACGAAAGGCTCGGAATAGGCATTTCACCTGAATATCATCAGTCCCTTGGAGGACCGCCTCCGTGGTCTAATGGTAGAGCGTCCACCCGTAGAGCAGAAGGTCCGGGATTCGATCCCCAACCGCGTCAAACCAAAAGACGTTAAAAGATGGTACTTGTTGTTACCCTGTCTGGCGCTCAACATTAAGAGGCTAAAACAAGGACTGGTCGGCTCTAAGTCAGAATACTGTGTCTGAGTGGGGTATTCATGTTAAACTGCGGCATGGTATCTCAGTGTGCTAGCACTATAAATCGGCATCAGCCCGGACTAGTACAAGCAGACACACACTCACACACACGTGCATGCCCGTCGCTATATAAGTGCAATAATCTTGGACGCGACGTTAAACCCCATTTCACCTCACCTCACCTCAGTCCCTGCGATGCGTCTCTCCTAGAATGAGCGTCTGTCCGGACAGCGGAAGGTCGGTGGTAGGATCCTCAGCCGCGTCATACCTTAAGCAGTCTCATTAAAATCAGAGCTTAGTTCTCGCTGTCGCTAAACAAAGACCTGAGGACATCCCAGTATAGGTCACGTCAGAACGACCTTTCATCCGACCAATCAGAGCGTCGCTTACCAGATCATGAAAGTGACAGTCGGAATGTGATTTCTATTCATGCATCCTCGAAAACTTTAACACGGGGTATTCCGAACTATAGTTACGGGTTTAGCGACTGAATCCATACAATCTAGACCATCTATTAGCGATTCCATAATGTACTTTTGTTCAGGTTTCAAATTTTTAATCGAGAATTTGTCAACATACGTTTCGAAGCGTTGTCGCCAATTTGAAAATAGTGCCGTAAAGCACGAGAGAGCTGCCTTCTGATTGGTCATTCCATTAGTCGGTCAAAGTTCGCGCAAGGTCGGTCTGACGTGACCCGTAATGGGATTTTCTCAGATCTTTGTTTAGCAGAAGCGAGAACCAAGATCTGATTTTAATGAGGTTGTACCGTAAGAGGTTTAAAGAAGGCGCTTGTTGTAACACTGCCTCTGGATAAAACAATGACTGGCCGGCTCGGAGTGTTTTGTGTCTGAGTTGGTATTCATGCTGCATGGTAGCTCATTGGGCTATCCATATAACCGCCAACAGTCCGGACAAGTACAAGCAGCCCCACACACGCAGAACCTTAACAATTGGTTACCATGACATCACAATCAAATGACATCACTAATGGCTCTGCTACTGAATCTGTTAGCAGTACTTTTTACAATTAAGACACTGCTTTTTACTTTCTACAAACTATAAAAGTTGGAAGAATGATGTTGGATGATAAATAAAATCACACCCTCGTGTCTTGTGATATCAAATATATCAACTCTTGTTGATAAAAGTGGAAAAAACCTCGGCAAGCCTCTGAGTTTTCCCACTTTTATCAGCTCGTGTTGATATATTTGATATCAAAAGACACACGGGTGATATTCTCTTTATGTACGCCTCGTTATCCCTATTTTCGCGATATCACCCATGTTAATCGTATGGTAGACTTCACGTGATTTAAATTTTCCATCTTATCTAGTTTGTTTTATAACATTGTGATATATTAGTGAGTGAGTGATTATGGTTTTACGCCGCTTTTAGCAATATTCCAGCAATATCACGGCGGGGGACACCAGAAATGGGCTTCACACATTGTACCCATGTCGGGAATCGAACCCGGGTCTTCGGCGTGACGAGCGAACGCTTTAACCACTAGGCTACCCGACCGCCCTGTGATATATTAACATTGCCGTTTTTCTGTCCGTTGAAGGCATGTTTGCAGGCATATATACAGTAAACTACGGTTATAACGAACACGCTTATAACGAACTTACGGATATAACGAACTTACTTTTTGGTCCCGACTACTTGCTGTAGTCATGCTGTATATGTACTTATAACGAACTACGGTTATAACGAACTAAAATTAGTACTCCCTTTGAGTTCGTTATAACCGTAGTTTACTGTAGATTGATTTCGTCACATTATGGCTGAGCTGTTGCCGTAGAGTAAAACCGCTCACCGTTATAAGTAAATTCAGAATTTGAAGCCCAATATTTAACATCCATTCACAATAATAACAATAAAAACACTTCTAAAGCATAACATGTTTCCAAATTGTAATAAAGAGATTACATTTAATTACATATACGATATTTAACATAATGAAATGTGTAATTTGAAAAGTTTCACTGATTTTTGAAGTGATGCAAATCATGTGCGCCAAAGGGGTTTTCATAATACATAGTCACTTTTGACAAACCTTATCAAGTATTACCTACCTGTACATGTCTTCACCAACCCATGCTTGCCGTAAGGGCGACTATGCTTGCCGTAAGGGCGACTATGCTTGCCGTAAGGGCGACTATGATTGCCGTAAGGGCGACTATGCTTGCCGTAAGGGTGACTATGCTTGCCGTTAGGGTGACTATGCTTGCCGTAAGGGCGACTATGCTTGCCGTAAGGGCGACTATGCTTGCCGTAAGGGCGACTATGCTTGGCTGAGAGGCGACTAACGGGATCGGATGGTCAGGAACGCTGACTTGGTTGATATATGTCATCGTATCCCAATTGCATGGATCGATGCTCATGACATCATTTACTGGATTGTCTGGTCCAGACTGGATTATTTACAGACCGCCGTCATATAGCTGGAATATTGCTGGGTGCGGCGTTAAACAACAAACAAACAACGTAACTAACTAACTAATTGTACGATGATGAAACTTACCTGTCAACGCCGGCATAGGATTAATAAAAAGGTCACTCTCTTCGGAATGCATTTATATATGGAGGCGACGTTAATGCGATATCTATCGCGCTTTACGCGTGATTGCTCAATGGCGCAAGTAATTCGCAATTTCTCGTTAAACCAGCACATGTAGCCCTTGGTTTATTGCGAACGCATTAGATATTTATGCTTGGTATGTTTGCTACTAAAAAGAATGTTCGCTGTAATCGTTTAAGGTTAAATATTTGCAAAGAGCGGTAATGTTGATGTACGTAAAAATTTGTTTATTCATCATGTTATGAAACTGACAAAATGTATGAACTTGTAATGGACGCGTGAAGATCCGGGGTAGAATGGGTCCACAGGAACCCATGCTTGCTGTAAAAGGTGACTATGCTTGTCGTAAAAGGCGACTAACGGGATCGGGTGGTCAGTCTCGCTGTCTTTGTTGATGCATGTCATCGTATCCCAATGCTCATGGAGTCAATCACTGGATTGTCTAGTCCAGATTCGCTTCTTTACATACCGTCGTCATATTGCTAGAATATTGCTGAGTGCGGCGTTAAACAACAAACAAACAAAACAAAACCTCTCGCCGTGTTACACAGAATACCCACCCCTTATGAAATACACACATTTAATGCAGTCAGTGATAACCTTATTCTTCATGATATGGGCGTGTCCTTAGCTAAAGTCTACATATTAAGAAACACCTAAATATCTCTTTCTGCATGAATGAAATTGGTTTATACTTACTCAAGTACGCGTGATTTACCATACATTAATGTTTTATGGGCAGATGGCCTGCTGCTTACTATATGGCCTGTCTGTCTGTCTGTCTGTCTGTTCATCATCATTTTATCTCCCATACGTATAGGACACACGGCTTTGCGTACAGAAGTTGAGTACAGACAGGTTTCAAACATTCAGTTTCGCATTTCTTACTTCATTTGCATAATATAGATATTTGGCTAGATTTGTAATAATATATGTATCTGGTGATGACAAGCATATTAAATTCATGAACGTTAGGATGACAATAGATCTTCGCTATGAGATATAGCCGCCGTATCTTGACATACGTTCGACAAATAAGCAGGAAGTGGTATTCTGTTTCAACACAGTCTTATTTACAAAGTTTGCATTTTCTTATATTTCTTTGAATTTTATAATGACGTTCAATTTCCAAAGTATAACCACTTAGTCTGAATCTCGAGAGTTTTTTTTCCATATATTGTGAGAATTTAAGAATGACAAATAAGGTTCACATTTAACACAAGTTCTAAAGAAGGAATAAAATGTCATTTTCGAACTTGCAAGAAGTTCGCTATGCCAGATCTGCTGAAAATTGTCTTTGAAACATATTAAGAAAAACCTTTCGGTTTCCATACATTTGAAACATCAATACATCTCTAAACAGAATCTCTGTCTGTTGTATGTTATGCATATCATATCACTGTATGAATCTAGGAATATCTGTATATTTGAATATGTGTATATTCGAGTGAGTGAGTCGAGTTTTACGCCGCTTTTAGCAATTTTCCTGAATGGGTTCACACTTTGTACCCATGTGGGGAATCGAACCCGGATCTTCGGCGTGACGAGCGAACACTTTAACCACTAGGTTACCCCACCGCCCCGATTGTGTGTATGTGTTATGGTATATGTGTTTACATATATTGCCATTATGTGTTATTCTCGAGGTAAGTAGCTGTGCATATGTGTTTGTACTTATGCAAGTTAGGGATTTTGTATCAAGAATAGATATTTTTTTCAGCTACAGCTAAACTATTAGCCTGAATGTGTTTTTTAAGAAGCTCACCTTACAACAATATATTTTTATCTACAACCTGAAGCAGTATTATAAGTTTATGCCCAAAACTGGTAAAATGTGAGCATGTATGTTGAGGTGAAGTCTAGTAAGTGTTTGTGTCAGGATTTGCCCTGTTAGTGGGATGTATATATGCGCGCATACAGATATGTTGTGGGTGGGTACCTGGGCTCCGATAGGATTGTACACCTGTATATTCCTATCTGTCATTTATGTATGTAATTATTACATTATACTTTGTATAAAGGGGCGGTCGGGTAGTCGAGTGGTTAAAGCGTTCGTTCGTCACGCGGAAGACCCGGGTTCGATTCCCGACATGGGTACAATGTGTGAAGTCCATTTCTGGTGTCCCCCACCGTGATATTGCAGGAATATTGCTTAAAAATGGCGTAAAACCATATTCACTCACTTTGTATAAACGTATTTGGAAGTCTCCCTTCGGCCGAACTAACTCAGTGGTCAAAGTCCTCGCGGTGCATGGTTCCACCCATAGCCGCGCATGATTCTAATACCAGATCCGCTATCATACTTGGGGTATCACGATCATCCACCGACTCTGGCCTCCACAGGAGATATCGCTTGTGTGAGGTCAAGTGATATCTCCCAGACGATATCAGTACAATGAAATTGCATCACTGTGACGTCACCGGTTACCGTGATATGTTTGAGTAAACTCGTCTAGGACTCTGGTCTGGGACACTCGCTTGGGACACTCGTCTGAGACACTCGTCTGAGACACTCGTCTGAGAAATTCGTCTCTATTTCTCAACACTGTTCCCAAAGTGGTACAGTTTACATGCCTTTCATCTTAGTAACTTCAGAATGTGCTTCCCTATTAAACTGACGTCATATAACTGAATAAGCAACAAAATCATGTCCATATTCATAAGAAAAGTCAATTGTCAATTCGACTTTTTCCTGTACACATGATTATGACCACTATTAAATAGGTGCGCACATACTGTCCCATGAGTGGCATCCGTCACAAACACATGTATAGGCAGGTCAAGTTTTCAACTGAAAAAAAAAATGGAACATATTCCGGGTATTCTGGGAAAGAATAGTACCCCAACAACCTTTGATGGTAGTAAGGGTCAACTAAATGAATCAGACAATCAGGGGCGATGGTGCCGTGATATAGCTGGAATATTGTTGAGTGTGGCGTACCAACAAACAAACACAACACTGACCGAACAACATCAAAGTCACGGTAAACATCATCGACATAAATCACAACCAGACAGGAATGAAACTGCAAACTGTTTTATTATATATTTTATAACTATTTCCTCCAATACAGGACAAATAAATAATTATCATTCGGGTAAATGTCTGTGAATATGTGTGTATTCAGTCGCCAATGTGTCAACAGTCACTCAATATGGTAATTAATGAGGAAAAATAATTTAGCTGGCTTTGAGTGACATGCCTTTCCAATGCTTACACACTTCGTACAATATACTTAAAACCATTGCTTTCTTTGCGCCATGGTGTTTTCTTCACGATATGACCTCAAACATTACCAGTGTCATATACCAGTGTGTGTATAGCCAGTACAAAGGATAATTCATATCCATGTAATATTCTCCTCTTTAACCATATAGAGCCGTGGCAATCTACAACCACGTCAGAGGTAAATACTGTTCAGGTAAATGAGATCCGTCTCTTAAAGCTGGGTTGGTGTTTTCTGCGAGGAGGGCAATGAGCCTTGCGAAGACACTTTCCTATACAGGGTATATTATTTGCTACGTATAATTGGTCTGAAAATGTATTAACAGACATGGTGGTAACTGTACCGTGAGACAGAAGAAAATCTTTCACACGAGGAGAATAGATATAAACATATTGTTTGTTTGGGTTGTTTCGTTACATATTTCTCTAATGAGCTTGAAAAGGAATTGGGTTTTGTGGCAGGATACAATTAGACGACGAATGAGATTACCACCCTTATCATCTGACCCCGGACCCCTAACACATCCCATTACCCAACTACGGATCAGATATTACCTTAAAAAAACTTCATTTAATAAAAAAGGAGAAATGAAAATCCTTTTAGAAAGAACTGTATTTTTAGCGTGAAGCTAACTGCTCCGTTTGGGTTGTTGTTTTAGGCCCCGTATAAAAAATACAAGACACACCCAAATATTATTACTTATATATTTAAACAAAGTGTTATTAATGTGAGAGAGCTCTAGCTGATTGGGGGGCACAAGTGGCCCAGTCGTCTAAGGCGCTGCGATTCGCTGTGCAGAGTTGCGTCCCTTGGACACGCCAGAAACCTATGATTGTTGGTTCGAATCCCGGTTCATCCCCAATTATGTTTCTAGGTCTGCCAGCACCATACCCATGCCCGTGGGTTTCACCGAAGTGGTAAACGTCTGAGACCTGCATCACTTCGGGCTTTCCTCCCACATTAAGCTGACACGCCGCGATATAACTGGAATACTGTTAAAAGCGGCGTTAAACACTCACTCACTCTCTCTGATTGTGTAAACTAAAGTTTCCCTTTAATAATATAACATTTAGTTGAAGAAATGCGAAGATATTGGAAGTAAAACTTCACTTTATAACGGATCCCAATAACACTGTGTCAACCATCACCATCACCATACCGTTTCTTGTACATATTAAACGAGAGACACCAAATATGACTCCATCACACACACAAAGAATGTATATATAACAGACGTGTTGATTTCAACGCGTGTCGTCTAGTACTCAATACAGAACAATGTTGTCTAGTCCACATTAACAACACAATGTTATGTCGTCAAAAGCTGAGGAATAATGAACACTTGTTCAATCATTGCAGAACAAGGATATCTGGTCAATCATTGCCGAACAGTGTTATCTGGTCAATCATTGCAGATAAATGCAATCTAGCCAACCGCTGGAGCACAATGCAATGTGGTCATTAAATGCAGAGCAACTTAATCTTTAGAACCATTGCAGAACAGTGTTATCTGGTCAATCATTGCAGAGCAGCTTGATCTTTAGAACCATTGCAGAACAGTGTTATCTGGTCAACCCCTGGAGCACAATGCAATTTGGTCAATAAATGCAGAGCAACTTGATCTTTAGAACTATTGCAAAACAGTGTTATCTGGTCAATCGTTGCAGACCAATGCAATCTAGTCAGCCGCTGGAGTACAATGCAATCTGGTCAACCGCTGGAGCACAACGCAATCTGGTCAATAAATGCAGAACAACTTAATCTTTAGAACTCTTTCAGAACAGTGTTACCGGTTTAGCGTCATTGTTCTGATCACTGACGTGCCTTCTTGTATACAGTCACTATGGAGGGGATACATCAGCCGTCAGGAACGTCATTCCCCATGTTTGACGTCACACTTTGTCAATCTAATGGCAGTGAATAATTAATTGCACCACAATGCACTGATAACCATACCACTGTACATAGTCTTGTAATGTTGAGCATGTGCGCCCAATGGAGCAGTAGCATTTTCCATCTGTTCTACCCTGTCAACTAGTTGGGTTTCTCCAGTGTGGTAGAAGAGGGAAGATGTCCCAGAGGGTGTCCTACTGATGGCAGGTAGAGCCCGCTGAGGGGTGGGCGTGGCGTGCCCAGTACCCCCATGTTATGGCGGAGGTAGGCAGACTCGAGACTGGACACGACGCTTGCAGCCTGGGGGTAGAGCTGAGACCAGTAGGGGTTGGTCTGTATGATACGTTGAACTGCAGCGTAGTTGGTAGCCTCTGCTAGTAGTTCTATTCCAACAGCTGTCTGTCGCTTCCATTTTGTTCTGAAACAGAAAAGAGAACAATGAACTGACAAATGATATCATTGAATCATTTTGAATTGTCCTGCGAATCATCGCGAGGGGAGTTGAACTGGAGTTTAATGTCGATTATTGCACTCAGATCATGTAGAGACGCTCGTGTGTGCGTGCATGCGCGTGTGTGTGTGCGTGTGTGTGTATCGCGTTCGTGCGTTTACGCGTACTGGCCAGGTCTAGTGCCGGTTATATAGTGCTAGCCCGCTGAGATACCATGCCGCAGTTTAACATGAATACCCCACTCAGACACAGTATACGGACACCGAGCCGACCAGTCCTTGTTTTATCCCCTTAATGGCGAGCACCATGCAGGGAAACAACAAGTACCATCTATTAACGGATTTTGTTATGACGCGGCCGGGGATCGAACCACCGACCTTCCTCTCTCCGGACAGGCGCTCTACATCAGACACACGCTCCGAACAATAGAATCATCATCATCATCATCCGTCGAAGAAGATTGAACAACAGACTCAAAAACAGATAACGACAATGAAGCATGTGTGCTTCTTTGAATGCTTCATATTCAAACCATGACAGACACATATCATTGCGCATTTCACAAGTGAGTCAGACAAGACATACAGATATCATTGCGCAGTTCACAAGTGAGTCAGATATGAAAAGCAGATATCATTGCGCAGTTCACACGTGGGTCAGATATGACATACAGATATCATTGCGCAGTTCACACGTGTGTCAGACATGACATACAGATATCATTGCGCAGTTCACACGTGTGTCAGACATGATATATAGATATCATTGCGCAGTTCACACGTGTGTCAGACATGACATACAGATATCATTGCGCAGTCCACACGTGTGTCAGACATGACATACAGATATCATTGCGCAGTTCACACGTGTGTCAGACATGACATACAGATATCATTGCGCAGTTCACACGTGTGTCAGACATGACATACAAATATCATTGCGCAGTCCACACGTGAGTCAGACATGATATACAGTGAAGGGAGTTTGTGTGTGTGTGTGTGTGTGTGTGTGTGTGTGCGTTCATGAGTATAGTCAGGAACTTCCATCAGTATCTTGCATCACCACCAACATCATCTCCATCTTCATCCTCTTCATCGTCAAACGAAGAAGAATAAGAAAATGAAGGAGTAGGTGATGACCCTGACTCAGTAACATCCATTATGTTTTGAAATATCGCAAAGTCATCTGAAGGTACATTTATTCCAAAAATCTTATCAAACGTCAAGTACGATAAATCAAACAATTTGACCGGAGGCGAATACAATATTTCAATCTAAAAAGTCAATCTGTGGAAGATTATCGCACGATCTGTTGTGTTAGCTAGTGCAGATCTGTCAACTGTAACCGCGGGCGGTAAATACATAAGCAAACAACGCAATACCATGAAGAAACAAATCGGGCACAGCAACAAATCATGCGAATGGATTTCTGACCCATCACTTGATTGACTGGTTTGTTTACAGGCCTACCTTCGCATGGCAGGGGTACTTCTGTGTGGTGTAAGGCAACAAACACATACTTCTTTAAGCAAGTTTTGTGAATCGCGGGTTCTCCCGGTACGGCAAGAAAAGCTCACCTTTTCTGCCAGAAACACCAGAAATTCATTCATATAATTTTCACCGCCATGTTACCTTTTTCAACAAATAGAATCTGTTTCTTTGGATGAGCGAAACTGGTTGTTCCCATTCGTTGACGATTTCTATTTAGAGACTTGCAGATTTCTTCTATTTAAAACATGACTATTTTCTTTCCAACAAATATTTACTTATTACGATCCTGCCATTTCCACATTTCCTGTGTGCAGTCATCGGTATAATGTCCTTTTAAGCAACATACGTGATCGAACATAAATAAAAATGTAACTCTTTTTATATAATTAACAAAATAATGAGATTTCATTTCGTGATCCTTCTCCTTACAGATGTACAAATGATTGTGGAAATTATACTGAATAGACTACTTGTGATAGAAACCACCCCACCATAGAACCCATGAGCATAATGATTGTATGATTGTCAATTATAATAGCAAAATAACTCGACATCTGTGCAATTCCATACAACCACTGTATGTAGCAATCCATTTAGTTGCCAATGCGTGCAATCGACTGCGCATAACTAGAGTCAACCAATGAAATGAAACTACTGTATTCCGTACAAATATTTCAAACTTTTAATGGTATTCAATTGTATAGTGTAAGCTCGACAAAGGGTCCTTGTAGCAATGTTCCTGAATACAAGTTGTTTCATTTCATAATGAAATATGTCAATTTTCCCAACAATAATGTCAAGTTAGTTGCATATAAAAACACGATAATATGCAATAAATATGGAAATGGGACATATTGCTCATAAATGGGAAAGTCCAGTGAAATGGTAGCGATCAAATTCAGCATGGAAACAATGAAAGCAGTATTGATGACTGAACAAAGGTGTTGTGGCATTCAGGCACTCAGAGGCGCTTAACGGAAATCACTCCAAATGAATTAATGTAATAAAGCAATCTTGTTAGTGGATAGTAAGTCGATATTTGATATATTAGTATGTAAGGTCATTTGTATATTGTAATATACTACTTCAGGTTTTGTGAGACAAAAGTACAGGGTGAAGATATGTCCACCTCAATTTTCCGTATATTGAATTAGTAAATGGAGTTAATGTATATCATATTTTTCTGTATGTTTACATAAGTTCTTGTAACATGTACGTTTTTCACAACAATAAATATGTGAACATGTGTTCTCTAAAAAAAGTTACATTATTTGTGCTACATAATATGTTTATGCATATGTCTATTTTACATCAACGAAACGTTACAGAAATGGCCGTGTTGCCGACACTACCATAACGATTTCGAATAACAAATGTGACCCACCAGGAAAAAAGGGACCTTATGGATGCTAGGATACAATTGTCACGCTTTAAACTTGCTTCAGTGAAGATCGTCATGTGTGCGGACTGTACAAAACTATATTAATTTCTCTCGTTAGTTACTAATGTAATAAACACATTATTTCAAAACCTTTCAGCACACATTTCTACTTTCGATTCATCATACACTATGTTCAAAAACCGTAATTATTGCATCAACAGTTATAAGTCGGAAAATGAATCAAAATGTTTGTTGTCATGTATCTCTATAATTGATATGAATTGAAGTTTGTGAATGATATTTTGTGTGCAGAAGGTACATGTACAGTAGTTTTAGAATATGATTAAAAGTCAAAATGTGATTTTTCACCAATAAGGTCCCTTTTCTCCAAGCGGGTTTGTTGGAATTTTTATCTATTAATTGAAACAATCTTACATAAATATACCGCAGTGAATAACGTCGTCCGCACAGCTCGACACAATAGGAAGGGATCTTACACCGGTCTCTCATGTGTGATGCACATTTTTTACCTCTTCAGATTTCGCTGTTCCTATTTTTAGAGTAACAAGGGCTCGGTTAAAAGTGTAACGGTGCGGTTCGAATAAGTTCTTGGTGTCTGAATGGCACACTTATAAATAAGAATTAGAACATGTTACGACAATTGTTTGGAGACAACGACATGCTCTTTGTCAAAAGTCTAGTGGACGAATATATTACCACACCTGATGGATAGTATGATAAAATACAACGCTAATTCTGGGGATTCAGAAACTGAAAAGGGTATTTTCATTCTCAATGAAAATAAACGAGGCAAACCTTTCTTTGTTATCGAGCTGATGTCAAATGGCGTTCTCCGAAATCTTGAATATGAATCAAAGGTATTTTTCTTCTCCACATATTTGAATTCATCAATAGCACATAAATATATTTATGAGTGCTCTCTGGCACATTTGAAACTAAATATATTATCATCATTACTTTTTGGACTCTTTTTGTCTCATGTATACATGCATACGCGTGTATATGTATGCGCGCGCGCGTGTGTGTAGATATATTCGTTTGTGTGTAATACTGTACATATGTACGTGTGTACGTATGTATGTGTGTGTTATTCTCATTACTTGTATATTATTTCTATGCACTGTAATTTATTCTGCACCATATTATTCACACATCACATCACTTGTCATTGTACATCCTTATAGAAATGCTTTGATTAAATTTAGATGTTCAAACCATAAACTTATGATTGAATACGGACGTACACTTGGTATAAGTGCGAATGAAAGATTCTGTCCATTGTGTATCGTACCTTGTGTCGAAACTGAATACCATTTTTGTATGATATTTCCATTCTATAATGATATAAGAAGTATATTACCGAAATACTATGTACAAAACCCAACCCAACAACTGCTGTCATCACAAAATGCTTACACTGTAAATCTTAGCGAAATATATTTTCCTGTCAATGAAAAGAAGATGTAAACAACTCAATATTAATTAATTGTCACTTAGATTGTGCAAAGTATAATATTGTATGGGGCTCAATTGAAAAAATCAATGAAACATGTATTGTATAATGGGCCGATGGCCACTTTACTGCAATAAACTCTCTCTCCATCACAGTGAAATGAAATGTATGTAGGAGAAGGCCTCGTTCCCAATCTGAATCACTTTGGAGAACAAATATGTTCAAACTACACCAGCACAGGACAAGGTGGGACAGGACAATGTCCTTTTTAATCCACGGGATATGTATGATTCAGGAAATGAACTAATTTCTTAGAAATTATTATGGAAGTTATCAGATGTGTCCATATGAATGATAATTCGACTTTAATCACGTCAACACTTGTAAGGGTTTTGTCGCTTTTAATTCCATGTTTATGACTTTAACAATACGTAAGATTTATGTAAAGCTAAATGATGGCATTGGATATTATGAGGAAGTTTGTTTCTAATATTTGAGCATGAGCGAGCTTTTTACCCAAAATTTCCCAGGAGATAAAAGACAAGCATAGTGTGAACAATTCATCTCGGGTCACCTACTTGCTCATTCTTTAGGTTCGAAAACTCAGCATTTTATATTTGAGCCACACTTATGAACTTGGTCGCATAAGAAGTGTTTGAATTACAATTGCATATGTAAGAAGACAATAGGCTAGTCTTCAGACAGGACCTGTAAAATACTTAGTTATCGAATCTGGGCAAGACACGTCAGGGGTGGGTGTGAAGGAGTAACCACTTCTTGGTATAACGTGAGATTGTTAACCCTGACAGGAGGGCGCATACCGAGCGGGCCGTAGGTCAGTGTGTTTATATTCTCAAGTCAACCCGAGGAGATGTGGTTTGTCAATTTATAAGGCGGCTCGTTACATGTATGAGAAGAAAACATCGCGATACCTTATAGTGAAACAATACAGTGTATCGCTGTATAAAAGGAAGTCGATCAAAGCGTGCGAGAGAAGATCACGTGCAGTATGGACCAACTGGATTCATGACATGTAAACTTGAACAACTTTACATGACCTGCCCCGGTGGCTCCGTGGGAAAACAATGGGTTACGAAACTAAATACGATATGTGAGGCAGCATGTTCGATTCCTGTCATCCATAATAAAAAAACAAAACATTTCTTGATTTCGATTTTAGATTCAGATTTTAAAACACCAATTTCAAATTTATAAGTATAGAAATATTAGTAACTCCTCATGGGAGGGTTTAAAATCAATCAATGTAAGCCCCCAAAGGAGGGTTCACAACCATGGTAACCAAGAATGCAAGGGATTACATTTAAATTCATGCGCTCTATGGGAGAATTCAACAATTTCATAAAGCGTATAACCGAAGAATAAACTAAGTACGACAAATTCATATCCCCTGTCAATGCCAACTACTACTACTACTTATGATAATAATAATAATAATAATAATAATAATAATAATAATAATAACAATAATAATAATAACAATAATAATGTTCTAAGCAGTGAATTATAATAATAATCATAATAATAACACTAATCGACAGCTGCAGTAGTTTAGCTCACCTTCGGTTCTGGTACCATGTCTTGACCTGTGTGTCAGTGAGTCCGAGTTTCGTGGCCAGTTCCATTCTATCCTGGACACTGAGGTATTTCTGGCGGTCGAAACTTTTCTCCAAACACCGTAGTTGGTGCTCGGTAAATGCTGTTCGGGCCTTTCGGGGCTTTTTTGACTTGTAGAGCATCATGGGAGAACCATTAGCATCTTTTTCTCCGTCATCTGAAATCAGAGAATAAACTTGTTCCAAGTTTTTGTTGAAAAATATTTCATGAAATAGAATGCAATACACTTTATGTTTTATATTTTATTTTTCTGCTGTTTACTGTAAAATGAAAACAAAAATACCACGTGTCGATTACCTACATATGAATAACGTTAATAGTAAAATAAAAATATTAAATTAGGAGAAGCTATATAATTTTGACGGGATCTTCGGAGAATATATATTGACAATTTGTTAGATATTGACGTCCTAAAAAGTAATGACAAAACATTGTGCTGAAAATAATTTGTGTTATGAAGTCATTTATTGTAGCATAGTTTATTGTGTTTATTGTGTTTATCTTGACCTCATGAATAATAGTACTTTTTGTGTATATTTTTTATGCAATGCGTATGTCGCACAATAAACGTTCATGGAACATGGTGACCGATAACAGGTGTTATATTCAGACAAAATTAACTAAAATGTGATGTGAACGTCTTAAAACATATGAACAGAAATTGAGAATACATGTAAACCATAACTTAATGACAACATGACAAAATATTTGCCATAGAAGTAATCGCATTGATCATAGATATAAAAATCAATATTAATCGTCTAAATGAATTCTGTAAATCCCGGGAAACTAGATAGATTTGAAAGATCCGTTCTTTATAATTCTTCTGAAAGTAACGCGAAATAGATTATCCCTTCAAGATTTGTTTACATATTATTTATCGAGGCTGTTTGTGAGGAAACCCCAAATTCTTAAAAGTACAAATAATTAATATAGAAACGTAAATGGAAGAGACTTCTTTGATGCTTGATTCACAATGATTTATCGTGGCGGCAATTTTCTTAAGTGATTAAACGCTAACAAAAAGGGGCAAAGACGTATTTCTTCTGTCACGTTTCTCTATAAGACCAACTGCATTGGTATCAAGCCATCTACAACACTCGCGCTCTCTTTGATGTGGATTTGTAGTATATGATCTTTACACTTTCTGAGCAAAGCGAAACACCGCACAATGACCAACACAACACAGTAATGATGGTGTCTATATGCCTGGTCATGAGTAAAACGTTTGTTCTCGTTTTGCCATCGTTTAATATCCATTTGAAAAGACCTTTCCCAAGTATTATTCACAGCAGGGAGTCTCGGGTATAGTTTGTACGTATATTAACTGTTATGCTTTTATAATAGGTTGATATTCCTGAGAGGGTGGCAAGTAGTTCCTTCACTCAGACTCGTACTTAATGAACTCAGAGACATGTACGTTCACTGGACTCAGGGTTATTAAGAGCACAGTTGGGTGCGTGGAATTTTGATACAAAAATAGATTTACTTTCAAAACAAACCCGCTGTTCCTTGACTTATAAGTTAACAAAACGCCTTTTGATCCGAGGACTGGCTACATTCGGTCAACCCCCCTACTTGTTTATTTCTACGCTCATAGCAATAACTCCGGACAAATATTTTCGTGAAAATGATTAAAATGAACGGGTCATAAATATTCATTTATTTATTTTATCCGATGTTGTTGTATTTTACAGATGTACATGGATTGTTCATTATCTTGCTAAGCCTAACGGCGGAAAACTTGCAATGTTCAGAATGTCGCGAAAGTAAAGCTAGCTAACTTAGCATAATCTGGAAATGGTCTTTTAAAATTTATCATTTTTCAAATATTTCTTCGCAATATGTTTCGTAAGCACATGCTTTTAGAATCGTACGATGGACCAACGAGATTTTCTATGATTATCTAAATGCTTTTTGTCACTTTTATCGAATATATCCTTGGTTTTATACATCAAATGAAGCGTTCATAAAGCTTAAAACTTTAAATCAGGGATGTCATGTGAAATATGTTGTCAATAAAGAAGAATTAAGTCGACGACTGATTGACACTGAGAGAGAAGTTGCAAACATTTATAATAAAACAAATTAGATTTATCTGTAGTTGATTCTAAACGTTTAGCGTGGTCACACATGGAGAAGACATCGTATCTAAAGCAGTTATAATTAAAAACGACAAATGTAAATAGCATTGTTCATTGTTAATAATACCTGTATATTTTTTTTAGTATTTTTAATAATTACATTAAATTTGGCGACTTAAATTGGGTGACGCCTGAATAGGGTGCACTTTGTGCATAATGTAAACACTTGTAAATTAATATGTCATGTATGTTCGTAGTTTCATGCGTGTGAGAACAAGCTAATTGTATTTTTAATAATTGTCCTTTCCCGAGTTTTAACACAGTTGTTAAAATAAATACAAAAAAAATAAGTAATGTTATTTATCGCATTTGGAATATTTAATTTGTACTGAACACATTATCCAAGAAGATCATACTGTACATCGACTAGGTATCCTATTCAACACTGTCACAAACAGAATGTGATCTATCCGGTAATTGTCATTTGCTTAATTTCATTCATACCTTAAGAGAAACCTAGAAATGAGGTCAACATATTTTCTGATACATTATAATGATATATCCGATCATGAACATTTTGAAGTAGATATTGTCAAAAGAGTATCAATATAAGTTCATACGAAATTCCATTGCATCAAAAAATGAAACCGCTGGTGTAATAAATGATTAATAACCCACCTTTTCGCGTCTTAAGGGGTGTTAAAATAATATAGTTTTCTCCAAATATATAATCAATACTTCACTCGAAAGAAATAACACTGCGTGCCGGAACTACTTTCAAACGACATTAAAGGCACTATTTCTGAGTACGATCATGAAAATCATGCACCAAAAATACATAATATATAGAACATGTATCTTTTTCTTGTCAAATAACTTGTTTTTTTCCGATCTCGTGACCTGCAAAGTTGTCATTTTCACTCGTGGCTGTGCCATTAATTAAAATCTCGATTTTGCAGGTCCTATGAGTTAAACATGTTATGTGACAAGAAAAGACTAATATCCTCCCTTAACACATTTCTTTAAAACGAAATAAATCACATTGAATTGATGAGTGTTTAAACGTACTGTGAACCAGCGAATCACATCGCGACTTATTCAGCAGCTGAATAAAAATATAAAGATTATATGATGTCACACATTGATATCATAATTAAAGAAACGCTAAGAACCTTTAAATGTTGACCCGTCATCATCCGAGTCATCCGAGTCTTCATGAGGGTAGGTGCTGCTGGATATACTATCTTTTCTGTGGGTAATTTCTGGACACGGACGCTTGACCACTCCAGGAATATCAGCAAGAATGTCTGTGATTAAGAACGAAGGTCTTTGGTAAGCTGGAGCCGTGGACACAGTGGATGACTTCTCTGTTGTTTCTCCAGCACGAACTGAATGAGGTAGATACTGACCATCAAACACACTTGAGGAAGAGTCTCTTGCACAACGATCTCTGCTGTGGGGATATTGATGGATGGGGAACACTGGTTTAGCTGGATAAGTGTCTTCAGATGAACAGGAAGAACTAGAATCCGAATGATAGTGTCTGATGGCACCAGAAACAGCTCCAGGAGTGTGTTCTTCATAAGTCTGTTTTACTGCCTTTGTGTACCCTTCATCATTCTCTGGACGCCTAACGTTTGGTTTGAGGTCTTCTCTGTTGGGATGATGGGTTACAGATTCGACTTCGGAATCTAAGTCTGATACAGGGCTTCCTGGGACCCTTCGTTCTCCCGTAAAAGAGGAATCAGA
This sequence comes from Haliotis cracherodii, assembly GCF_022045235.1. NCBI lineage: Eukaryota > Metazoa > Mollusca > Gastropoda > Lepetellida > Haliotidae > Haliotis > Haliotis cracherodii. The sequence continues at coordinate 35,362,789 of NW_027266268.1, read as the reverse complement.
CAACGGGGTGGATGAACGTCCCGTCACTTCCGCCATTGTAACAGCTGGTCAAGACTCCTTATCCAAATGGCGAATCCGTTTTACGAATTAAAAAAAAACTGTAGAACAGTCGTCCGTAAAATCTGACAATTCTCTCACTGATAGACGTAAAGAAATCCCTATAAAATTAATTCTAGGATCAAGACTGAAATTAAATACTTTTAAATAGTTCTTGAATTTCGAATCATCCAATGAAACAGAAACTAATTATTAAGTCAAATGAACATCACGTTACGAGAAAATGATAGCTTCATATCGTCTGCGGCGATAGCCTGTCGCGTGCCTTGTCGTCGACCGTGTGGTCCGAATAACGACGTGGCTATCACTTTTAATGGAATTTAAATCTCAAACGACTGAACCAGTCTAGGAGATGGCATTGTCGCGGGACACAAATGCTGGGACAATGGCATAACAGAGGGCTTGTAACATGTCCCTCTTGCGCGCACTCAAACATATGCTACTCGCTTCAATGATCGTCGATGGATCAATTCTATTCTGTGCGATTACCTCCACCGTCTTTTGACTAGCAAATTGAACGGATCGTTCCTGCATGTTGATTTGAGCTTGCTAGGAGAAGGAAGGGGGTACCAGCACGGCTGAATGCTCGGTGAACGGATTTAAGACTTGTAATGCCCTGAAAGGTCCTCACAGGGCGGGGCTAGGACCTCCTTAACTCATTGCCGCATTCACGTCTGCCGCTGGTAATATTTCCCGCGCTCTCATCGTTAGGAGACGAGAAAGTTTGTAAAGAGAATGGCGTTTATATTGGATATGGTTTGGCACAAGGGACAAGAGGGCAATTATTTCATAGATATCTGTAATTACCACCACGTTTTCATTTCTTTAGATTTGTAGAAATTTCCCGCCATTTCCATGGAGGCAGACGACAACGATGAAGAGATATTAACTGATGACTCGGTGATTGTAGACAAAAAGATCGTCGGACAATACTGGCAAAATGAGTTGATAATTGGTAGATTTGACAAGAAATTTAATAACTTACGATCAAATGGAGGTCTATTTCTGTCGGAGCTTTGGTGTGATTTTTCCCATTGAATTGCGGGATCTTTTATTACCTCCCTTTGCTGTACCAACTGAAAACAAGCTGACAAACCCATGCATGTGCACACGCAGGTGTTTTTCCTTGTCCTTTTATTTTTAAACTTAAATATTAGTATCTGTATCGAATTCATTTCAAGGATTTTAAAAAAAAATGAGCAGTTAAATTAAATATAAAACGTCAAGGCAAGAGAATAACCAGTCTTAATTATCCGCCGAAACAGATTCCATTTGGCGTAGAGGGCAAAATAGCTGTAAAATGTTTATGAATCGACCACCGAAAATCAGTTGTGACACAACTTCGCAAAAAGGGTAAGCATGTCCTGTCCTGTTGTGCAAATCAGATATATACTTGTTTTATTGAATAAAAGGGACAAAACCCTTTCCATATTCAAAGGAAATCTCTGCCGGAATCAGAGTAAGTTGTACGATTCCGACTATGCCGCGAGTATGGGGTCATGAATCACTATCAAGAAATACGCTATTCTTTAATGTTTGCTTCAATCTTCAATTTGGTTTGTTGTTGCGAAAAATATTCCTCTTATATATATCATGGAGTTCAGAATAAAATGTTTTCGTGAATTCTATGATCGCCTGAAAGTTATGAATATTATGAGATAGTTTTGGCTGAGTGTTTCCGTATCGTACTTATCATATATTGGGAATTAAAAGTGTTTTATGCGAACCTTGGGCGAACATAATACAGACATTATATTCTAATATTTGATATTTACGGTGCCGAAACACCAAAGGATAACCTTTAGCGATCATTATTCACACATTTTATTCTAATATTTCATATTTACGGTACTAAAAGACAAAAGGGTAACCTTTGGCGATCATACTACATACTTTTTATTCTAATATTTGATATTTGCGGTACGAAAACGCAAAAGGGTAATAATCTCGTTACCATATTTTGCCATCCTTACAATAATCGATGTTTTAGTTGTAAATTCTCTCAATGAGGGGTGGTCGGGTAGCCTAGTGGTTAAAGCGTTCGCTCGTCACGCCGAAGACCTGGGTTCGATTCCCGACATGGGTACAATGTGTTAAGCCCATTTCTGGTGTCCCCCGCCGTGATATTGCTAGAATATTGCGGCGTAAAACCATACTCACTCACTCACTCACTCACTCTCAATGAAGTAACTTTAGCATCCGTGCACGAACACAGTGATTCTGTGAACCGCTCCCAGTATCATATAGCACCAAATGTTGGGTTATCGCAAAAATAGCACTTTCCATTATGTGAACAATCTAATTATTATTAGACATACATCTGAAGTTCTGATTGAAATAATGACATTGCATATCTTTATGTTATCAAAAAGGGTGTAAAATTGTTTGTTTGTTTTCTTTGTTGTGTTACGTCACACTCATCAATCATCCAGCTGTATTGCAGCGACCTATAATTTATCGAGTAGGGGCCACACAACCAAGCGATTAATATGATGAGCAACGTCATGCGCAATTAGCCAGGTCCGCGAACCTGACTACCCAAACCACTCTGTCGCCCCTTACAACTAGCTTAATTAAGTTGCTAGGGATCTATTTTAACCCCAAATCAGTAAAACGTCCAGCTATGTATTAAACATGTAGCTCATTCCACTGCTGAGCTGCAAAGATTAAGAACAATAAAGCATTAAATTGAAGTCTAAACAAAACACAAAAGAAAACTGCTTCACTTCAGCTTGGTGCTGGCTTAATTACTGGAAATATATTACGGACAAACACTATTAGTTGATAAGTACTTACATTTACAAATATAATTTCACAATTGCTTTTTTTGAGCTTCATTAGACTATCACTAATAGAAATGTATCATTTTGTAATTATCTGTATAATTTTTTTCGGCGGTTCTTATATGTGTTGCATTAAAATTTTACATTTGTTAAAATAAAATATAAAAATTGTGTTCATTGTATTTCATATCCACAAGCCGCTTTCTCACACACAGTCACACACACGCTTCACATTGTTTCTGTAAAACCCGATCTGATTCCATGTCCCCAGTGGCTTTGCTTTTCGTAAGACCCGGCTTGATTAAACATCTGGTTGTAATAATGTGTTACCTACAGCTGCGTGGATTAGTGTGGCGTGCCGCCACGGCATGTAAAGTTGCTCATGTTATCAACCCCTGGTTTGTCTGGCCCAATCTTGAATATTCGCAGGGCGTCGTGATTAACTAGAAAAGTGGTGACTGCCGCGATACTGCATTCACTCGAAGTATTCGCAGTATTTACCCGGGAGAGCTCCATACTAAAACCTCGTATGGAAAGTTGTGTCATACACACGTGCCATATACGAATGTGACAAAACGTCATCTTCGCAAAATGACCCCATCATGTCTTGAACGACAACCCTTATTTGTTGTTGTTTAACGCCGCCCTGAGCAACATTCCAGCTATATGACGGCGGTGTGTAATTAATCAGTCTGGTTCAGTCAAACCTGTGATTGATATTACGAGCAACGTTCTTCGCCGTCGGGGTGTGATGCTACACAATCCACCAAGCCACCCAGTCTGACCATAGATCCATCTGGTCGCCTCCTGTGACCAACATAGGTCACTGGGGACCAAACAAGGAAACACATCGTCGTATGATGTCCACAAAACCATATTCCGAGAAATGATATGTATATATGGACATCAAAAGACGTATACGACATTCATGTTCACATCGAATACACAAATACAAGATTCACAGAAATAAAATAAAATGGGTATACCATTTGAAGTACTAAGCCATGCATGTTCACATCTAATCTACAAATAACATATTCACAAACAGAATAAAATAGACACACCATTTCAACTATAGAGTCATGTATGATCTCATCAAATACACACTAAAATAGTCAGAGTAATAGAAGAAAATAGGCATACTATTTGAAAAATTTAGACATGTATGTTCATGTATTATACACAAATACAATATCTAAAGAAATAGAACATAATAGGAATAAGGTTTGAAGTATTAAGACGTGTATATTCATGTCTAATATATAATAAGATATTCGAAGAAAAAGAAGTACATATACTTAACGTGTAGAGTATTAAGAGATGCATGTTCAGATCTACTACAGACATGACGTTCAAACTCAAGCCAGCTATCAGAGACAGTACAAAAATAGTCGTTATTAGCCGCATATCTCTGTAATTGGCTAAGCGCGTAAAGGGCAGTGTCATCCTAGCGTGTTATTGACATCTATTGGGCATTATCGCCCACTTGAGATCAAACAAATTAAGGAAATTGCTGTTTGACTGGCCGGTGTCAAGAAAATATGCGAAATTAAAAGCTCTTTGAGCGTATTAATACGTTATGAGATGGCTTGATCAAGGCGCAATGTTAAATCAAGGGTAAAGATCCGCGACTGCGGTGGTTGCTGAGCAACGTATTTTTGTGAGGAATTTGATGCAGTGTAGTGTGAATATTTCACTGCGAACATTTACTGATGCTGGGTCGCAGACCTCCAATGACAATAATGAATCATTCCGACCGAGACAAGATTTCGTCAAGTTAAATATAATAAAACCACTCATTTATGAACAAAATATGTTTATCATTACTCTTGTGAGCTGCGTTTTTTCCAGAAAATTCTGTTAAACTCTTTATGGAAATTATTACAAAACATCATTTATTTTTATTTTGAATTAACAGCTATGCTAATCCGATTCGAAAATATGAAACAATAAATAGCTTCAATGTTCCTTAAATGAGAATACAGCGTATGCGTGTCGACATTCTTGTCAAAGCTTTTTTTACATCAAGAATTATTACAAATGTTAACAAATGTTATGTATTTTCTTGTTTAAATAATTGGTATCTGCTGTGAACCTATTCATAAGATCGTGATATGTTACAAAGTGTAGTTATACACATCTAGGTCTAATATGTAAATCTATGTGACTATTTTTCTGACATTTGTGTATATATGTGAAAGCGTTTTAGCAGCAATATGCCGGCAGTCTGTGAGTAATCGAGACTGGACCAGACAATCCAGTGACTAATATTGTGAGCAACGATCACCAACCACGTCACCAAGCCTGACCACACCATCCGCCTCTGTACGACAAGCATGCAGGCTGCTGGAGACAGTTTCAACGTAGAATTCCCACAGGTATGCAAACGCACTGCAAAAGGCATCCATTTCAATTCTTAAATTGAACCAATTTGGTGAGGACATTTCTCTGCTGATTATGCACGTCTAATTTTAATAAAGTAAGTATCGGCAGAAATATTTATTTTAAAATGGTTGATGGTGAGATACAACGATAATTTTCAGACGTTACAGTTAACCTGACGTCAAACTGAATTAGCCGTATGTGTTCGTTTCAACTTTGCGAAATGGAGGAGAACGAATGAGCATTAATCTTCCACCACAACGAAACTGATATCAAATATATTTCTATCTTCTACAGTGACGCAATAACCATGTCTTTAACTTTGACCTCTTTTGCTGAAGTGACATCATGCACAAGTGATAGACTTCTGACGTCATAGTTTGAGTCAAATATTAATTAGAATATTGCTATATTGATTTCGTTTGATGCATTATAATTATAGGATTTATACCAGAGGCAATGACTTTCAATGATTTTTTAAAACTAAAATTCTCCACAATACGTCTTTCATGACGATGACCCACAGCATGTATATTTTAAGATACTAGTATCGTATTTCTCGTTTGATTCGATGGAAAAAGAGAGGGTTTATACAATTAAGCATCGATGCTGAACATTGTGCATAAAGAATACAAAAAAGGAGGATAAAGGCAAATTTTGGCCCACTGATAAAGTCAATTTTTTTCATCACGAGAAGCTTCGTAAAACTGGTAAAAAGTTTTAAGACATGTTCAGATGGTTGATAAATAGCTTTTTGCCTTTCTTACACCCACAAGTTGTATTCTTCCGGCATGTTCAAGTACACAAAAAGGCTAAAACGAGCGTAGAAGGCCAACTTTTCCAACATTTACATGAAATCTAACCGTAAGCAAATCCGTGATCCAAGATGACTTTTAAACAATATGTTTATGCTGTTTTATCTAAATCAAAAAATCTGCTAGCGTCAAAGACTTGTTCGTATGCCGTGCAAGTACACAAGGACGCGCTTGGTGTTGTTAAATATATATCTGTATAAAAAGTAATTGAAGGATTGCTGACCCTCTGAGATGTACATAGGTGATAAGAAACCCTAACAGCTGATGCCTTCGCGATGTAGTCATAATAGATGAGGATGTGCATGTAATTGTATTCTTACAATAAACAAATTGAACTTAAGGATATATGTTTTTTGTAAATAATTATAAAGGGTACTGCCATTTGAACGTTACCAGGTTGTTGGTGTTCCCATTGTCCTTTGCATTAACCTTTTCATGAGAAAGAAAGATTTGAAAAGTAAAAATTCCAAAAACACAATTCCGCCCATCTTAAAAATGTAATACACCATTATAATATTGTTTGAAAGCTAGTATTCTTATCTCACGGCGCCAAACTTCAGTTTCCTTCCATATCTCTTTACAAAGCGACGATTTAAAGATATTTGTATCATATTGCATTTTAAAAAATCACATCTTCCGCCAAAAGATTTGCCTTGTATGGGAACCGCATCGAACCGGTACCGTTGCGCACATTAACCATTTTGTCCGGGCATTGTCGTGATGTAACATTAAAGTTAGAGGTATTAAATGCATCGCTGCGTTTTTTAGTAACACCTCTTGCTAGTAACACACCAAAAGTTATCGTAATGTGAATGCAATGTATCTCTTGCACTGATGAACATTGGGCAATTTCCGAATAAAAAACGCCGGAAATGCGTCTTTTTCAAGCAGAGTGAATGGACAAACGAGTGATGGGAAGCTACATTTACGTCAACGCAATATCAGTTAAAAAACAAAACCTTCTTTTTGACGAGATTTAATACAATTTTAATGAAACGTGTAATTCTAACGAGAAATATGTTCTCCACTTTGTAATGTTTCAATTGATGTTAATAGATCAATACTATTTGAAAAGGTATCAACTGGGTGATTGATGAATCTCGCTCCATCTTTTGTTGTTTGTAATAAAATATGAGGTGTGTATTTCAGGTGTAAAAGTGTGTTTTGTATCTTCTGTTTGTCAGGAAATAGACTTTCCCGATCTCATGTTCGTGTCCACTTCACTGCCTCACATCCACGGTTGTGTAAGCGGAGTTGAAACTTGTAAAGGCGCGATCCAGCTCTGCAACAAATCATGGAATTTGTACCTAATTCACCTAAGTGTTTACTTTGTAACGGGGAAATAGTCGATTTGGAGCTAACTCAACACGTTCTGTAGACTAGCGAGATTCCATGGGCGATAATTGTTTTTTTTAATACCAGTGATTTCTAGGGGGATTCGCAACAGATGTATTCTCGCACCAGGTTTGTTCTGCATTTCTATTCAAACGAAAGTAGGGTGGACAAAAGCTTGGGAATTGATGAATTTAGAAATAGTCCCTTCGTTTAAAGGAAAGTCAGTTATCAAGGGTGATTATGCTAAGGTAGACGCGCATTGAACCCAGATGGTTGTCCCAGCATAACAGCTACACATGGACCATGTCGGATTAAAGACGGTTGAAGAGATTTCCAATGGCATTAATTCAATTTCTAAAATTGACACCAGGACGTGTTAAATATCCAGGTAGCGATTGTTGTATTTTCGCTGTGTGAATTTAACACTGGGAAACGGCAGTCGATAACAAAAGGCAAAGCTGGATGTGTCCAAAACCAGATTTCTTCGTATTGAGTTGAGAGGAATCCGTACGAAACACGATGTCGTTGTGACAAGTCCGCCCGGGGTATTGTCCTAGGGGCGATTATTACAGATTTTGTTTGGCGGTGGGGTCAGGAGACAGCGAGTGCGGACCATTGTGAACGCCCAGGGGCTTTCACTGCCGAATTGACTTCTAGTTAAAATTAATAGACTGAAGAATAAGCGACGAACTGGATGACTTTCGTCCCTTGTCATCCTCTATAGTGTATCTCTCAAGGAGGTGTTATCGCCCTCCGTGGTGCTCGGCTACCCCTTCGGGGTTTTTGTGACTATGTTGAATAGCGGGCTTTACTAATATCTGTTACTAGCCCATGCTGACAATACCCGGGTTGTGTTTAGAGCAAAATATTACGGTTTTGAGGAGACTGTGAATTTATTTTTGAATTTTACCCGAAGGGACTAAGGCCAGGTGTTGTTAATATCGTGAGGTGATTGACAGTAGCTGTTGATGTCCGAGTTAGTCTTGACCTACCGGTCATGTTCAGTAGTACAAGTTCGTTCTCATTTAAAGCGATAATCAAGTGTTCATCTTTACGACCCCCCTACAGATCTCTGGGGTCGTCACGACAATGCTTATTGGGTAATACCTTTGGATCGGCGTTATTAGAAAGAACATTTTCTGATTATTTGTTTGTAATTTCCGATTACAGAAGTATAGAATATACCTGATATGGAATTCAGAAATGCATATTTAAGTTCCGATACGTTGGTATTCGTTTAAGTCAAAGTATCAGTGACACTTCTTGTTAGTTTTGTAACCTCCCATCCCATATATAATTTATCAATTCTGTTATGACAAGTAATCTGGATCCTTTCTTTGTCAAAGCTTCGTTTCGAATCAGATTTGGATGAGGCGGCGCTTCATTGAAACCAGTTGTGTCTAAACAGTGTAAATAGATAAGCACTCGAGGCGACAAAATGGAATGGGTGGTCAGGCTTTCTGGCCATATGAGTCGATTCTCATAATATCAATCACTAGTTTGTTCATGCCACCGTCACAAAGCTGTACTACTAGTGACTGGGGCGTAACACACCACTCACACTTCATGTGCTTGTTATCTTAACACAGATTAACATACTCCTGTCAAATCGTTATGTTTATACTGTTCAGGAAACACGACATTAGGATATCTTTCTCGGGCATTTATTACTTCACTAATGCAAAAACCTACCCTCATGTAATCAATATGATCGCAAAAGACTTTATACGTTCCATGTCACATTGCATATTATTATTATTATCATTATCATTATCATTATTATTATTATTATTATTTAGTATTTATTTTATTTTATTTTTATTTTTTTTATTATTATTATTATTATTATTATTATTATTATTATTATTATTATTATTATTATTATTTTATTCATTTTTTATTTTTTATTTTTTTTCGCAAATAATTTATTCAATCCTTAAATATAATAGTATATGGAATCGGAGGCACTAAGTGACAGTATCATCAATATCCTTCACTGGACAATAACAATTGAAACAATTCGCTCAATTGTGGAGTACTAGTCGTGAATTTGTAAATCATTATTACTTAATGCTATGGACATAATAAAGTTAGGAAATTAATAAAGAAGATGTCAACAATTCCAATGTATACGTCTTATATTTGATTTCTATAGTTTACATTATGAAGGTAAAGGTAAACAAAGTATATTACTGTTTCACTGAAACACAGAGATGCGGAATATTTTGTGACATGTTATATTTTGGCAAGTGCTATATGTTCCCGTGTTTTTCGGGTGATAAATTGGCTTGTCTTTGCATGTGTTTGTGACTGGTATCACCGATGGGGCAGGATACGCTCACATTTTCTCGAACACCTGGTATCATCACTATTTGATAGTGATTCACGGACACATGCTCATGATATAGTCGGAATCGTACATTCGATTCTGATTTTGGCAGCGATTTCTTCTATGTATTGAAAGGGTTTTGTCGCTTTACTTTTATGACCATATTTACTTCACCCGAAGATACATGTGTACAATAGAAATGATATGTAAGTATTATTGCTTTTACTACACACGGTGATACATGTAACATTTTCTTTTCTAAAGAAGGATCAATAGATGTATTAATATGTTTTGTCACAATACACAAGTCTAAACAGAAAAACCGCAATTTAAAAACATATATATTGAGGACTCACTATAAAGCAGGAGTAATGACACCAGGTGTTCGCACAACACTCAGGCTTCAATAGCTTCAATAGCTTCAATAGTGTTGACTGTATCGTTGAACCTTATTTGATTGACGTAAACATATTTTATTCACAAGGAAGGATTTGGGCACACGTTTCCACAACTTGGTAACCCTCTCCCAATCAATTTAAATGATTAGCGTTATTTAACATCACAATGGAGATATGTATAAAAGACAGAGCATATACAAACATAGAGAAGAAACACAAGCGGAGTTTTACATTTACTGTAAGTGCAGTTGAAGTTCATATGGACATTGTGAAACAATTTTTCGTGGTAGGTGAGGTGGGATTCACTCCCTCACTCCCACATTGAAGACATGATAATTCACATCCCATGGACTCTTGTCTTGTTCCGTGTATAGGTGTGTGTGTGTGTGTGTGTGTGTGTGTGCGTGCGTGCGTGCGTGCGTGTGTGTGTGTGTGTTCGTGTGTGTGTGTGCGTGCGTGTGTGTGTGCGTGCGTGCGAGTGTGTGTGCGTGCGTGTGACTGTGTGCGTGTGTGTGTGAGTGTGTGTGCGTGCGTGCATGCGTGCGTGCGTGTGTGTGTGTGTTCGTGCGTGCGTGTGTGTGTGCGTGCGTGCGTGCGTGCGTGCGTGTGTGTGTGAGTGTGTGTCTGTGCGTGCGTGCGTGCGTGCGTGTGTGTGTGTGTGTGTGTGTGTGCGTGTGCGCGTGCGTATGTGTGTGTGTGTGCGTGTGCGTGTGTGTTTCTGCTTGGGCTAGTCCGGACTAATGCCGGATTGTTTTAGTGCTAGCCCACCATGATACCCTACTCACACACACTATACTCATTCCGAGTCGACCAGTCCGAGTGGACCTCCTCCTCTAGTAGCAGAGCGTCTGTCCGAAGAGCGAACGGTCCGGAGTTCGATCCCCTGCTACCTCATACCAAAAGAGGTTAGAAAATGGTAATTCTTGTTACTCTGCCTGGACTAATGGACTAAAACAAGGACTGGTCGGCTCCGAGTCAGCATAGTGCAATGATCTTGAAAGCGACGTTATACTCTATTTCACTTCACCTTACCACCAGTCCGATCGTCAGGCAGGATAACAACAAGTACCATATGTTATCGTATTTGACCCGTCCCGGATCGAACCAGCGACCTTCCGCTCCCCGGGCAGACTCTGTATACACTATACTACGGAGGCGATAAGATGTATTTCATAGTGTGATGGCAAATCCGAATCCTGCACCATGACTGTGAAGCATATTTATGTTATAGAAATAAAACCAGTATCTATCTATCTCTCTATCTCTCTATCTATCTATCTATCTATCTATCTCTCTATAGTCCAAAGATGAGCTGATCTGGATGGATGGATGGGTGATGGGTGGGTGGGTGTTTGGTTGGTTGGATGGATGGATGGATGAATGGATGGATGAGTGGATGGATAGATGGATGGGTGATGGGTGGGTGGGTGTTTGGTTGGTTGGATGGATGGATGGATGAATGGATGGATGAGTGGATGGATAGATGGATGGATGATGGGTGGGTGGGTGTTTGGTTGGTTGGATGGAAGGATGGATGAATGGATGGATGAGTGGATGGATAGATGGATGGGTGATGGGTGGGTGGGTGTTTGGTTGGTTGGATGGATGGATTGATGAATGGATGGATGAGTGGATGGATAGATGGATGGATGATGGGTGGGTGGGTGTTTGGTTGGTTGGATGGATGGATGGATGAATGGATGGATGACTGGATGGATAGATGGATGGATGATGGGTGGGTGGGTGTTTGGTTGGTTGGATGGATGGATGGATGAGTGGATGGATAGATGGATGGATGATGGGTGGGTGGGTGTTTGGTTGGTTGGATGGATGGATGGATGAATGGATGGATGAGTGGATGGATAGATGGATGGATCGACAGACAGACAGACTGACAGACAGACAGACAGGTAGTTAGGCCTTTCAACTTCTTAATAATTTCAAGTCAATCTGTCAAATATATGGACAGACGTGTCCGTTATTTTGTGAAATGACTAAAATATTTGGCGCTTTGTATTGCCTGAAATTATCAGTCACTTTACATATTAACTGTCACATACACATGCATCGAATATATAAAACTTTACCTTGTTACAAATATATCAAGTGCCCTTTGTGATACTTGGAAGTGCGACATATTCTGGAAAGGGTGAGACCGCGCTCCAGCTCCAGGTGCCAATGGAGGCTGCTAATTTGTGTCATGTGTGAAATTGGACAGACAGACAAACAGACAGATGTATTCGGTACTTCAGGCCACCGGCCCATAATACAATGGAAATATACTGTATATGTATTTACATGCTGAGTAGATTTAGTAATGATTTACCGTTCAACACTGTATTTCCGTTCGAATGTTCATGACTTGGAAGAGAAATTTACCTAAGCTTTTTATAATTTGTTCGTTTTCAGCTGACATAAGTCTTATAAAATTCTCAATAGAAGGAGGGGTAACGAGACGCTTGGGAAAAGAGTTTCTTCTTGCTCTAGAATACTGGTCACAAATCATAAGAACATGGAATTCATCTTCAACATGGTTATGTCCCTTCGAAAAACAGAAAGTGCAGACACGTTCATTATATGGGATGGTGTTGTGACGCCCCAGTTCAGAAGCAAGTCTGAAATTATTACACCGGAACATGGCTATAAGTCTACGTTGGTAAAAATACATATCAAGTAATATATGATTCCACATTTAGTAATCACTTGAACTGTGAGTAGTAATTGTGTGAAATTGGGGTGTCAAAGAACCGTTAGATCTATAGTATCGAAAGTAGAAAATGATAGATAGTATTATTTAGATAACAGTCCTTTACGACCCTAATAAACAAGTGCTGAGTTCCAGTTTCCTCGCCCCTTACCCCCTTTAATAATATTATAGGGACATTGGGGTTGTCCCGTAGTGAAGGCGTTCACTCGTATACGTATACAATATGAAGAGGCGAATGAGAAACACGTTCCAAATATGGAAAGTATCCATTTTCAACATTCATCCACGCCTTACAAATTCCATAAACTGACATTTCGAATATTTATTAGACGGCAACTCCAAATGGCCCTCAGCAAGACCATGATTCCACATGGCATAAAAGTCAAAACAGTGATCTAGTCTGTCTGAACGGATAGCTGATAATAAGTGGTTCATCCATAGAACTTGTCTTTCTTCATCACACCAACTTCTAAATGCCACTGAAGGAAGTGACACCGGGTGTTCGCGAAATGTAATAGCATGTCCTGCCGTCCAACTATCACCCGCCACTTACAAGTTTCATTAAAAACGATAGTGCCAGCAGGTGATGAGATGTGAGACTGTATAAAGGTCATAGGGTGCATTGGAGATCATCCCACATCACATTGACAAGGGACGAGTCATATTTAGTGAAACAAACATGAAAACGTCATCACTTGTCACGTTTGTTTCACATGAATCCAGTTTCCCATGTCTACAAGCGCAACAAGAACACCAATCAATGTTAACAGCTCCATAAATTTAATTGTATATGGATATCGTAACGCTCACAATTCTACACCAATTCAAACCTCCATAACGAAATCGTTGACACGGCCTCGCGGTTTCTATTTTCAACAGTTTACTCTAGGCTTCTGTATGTGGCGGTGTCCCATCTCAGAAGTTGGGTCTTTTGTATGCGGCCACTGGCTTACAAAGGATCCTGTAGAATCGCTTATGCCTTCCATCAATTTTCTAACCATTGGAAAAATATATCACATCGTACAGACTATGGTCAATAATATCGGATGTCAAAGGCAAACTATTTGACGAAACAAAAAATCCCTTATTGTTCCCTACGGTTGATGTCTCTCATCGGAAAGAGCTTTTATCTCGTGTCAGAACCTACGAGGATCAGCGCTTGCGCACAAAAGCCTTAAAGTACTGATCGCAGCGCTCACAATGGCGCGTCAACGGAGCAACACTTCATCCTAGGCGCGTTGGTCGTGTTGCTAATTGGTGTCAGAGGCAGAGAATTATGGGAGTTAGTGAGTCAGAAAAAAGAATCTCAGCCTGGAGAACTGTTGAGCTAGTTTTCCCGATGATTTGAGTGTATATGCGGAGGAAATTGTTTGATTTCACGATGTTTGAGTCGGAAGGAGAGATGGCTTGCGCTCAAATGATTGTGTTCAGAACCAGCCGATGAAACCAGTGCATCTCTGGTCAAGCGCACGTAAAGAAACATTACGTGAACAATAGCACTTGCCAAGCTAGTTTCCGAAAAGTTATTTTCCGTAAAATCTATTTATGATAATATTTACGCTCAGTTAACCCTCATGTGGGTTTCCTTGACCACAGATGGGTAAAAATGTTATACATAGCCACGATGGCTTTACATAACAGCAAGTGGAGTAAAACAGATTAAGAATCTTTCTTCTTGTTTGTATTGGTTCTGATATCTTTTAAAAGACCCAAATGAATATTGATTTTAACTGTCGATATATTTATTTCACCTGTGTATTGTCATAGATGTAATTATATATTTGGTGACATGCTATTACCTAATGATAGAATTCATAAAAAATCGGAAGTGCAAATTTTATATGATTTAGAACAGATGGATAATGACCAAAAACGTAAACATGAATAATATAAAACTCTTAATGAATAAAGAAATGAAATACACATAAAAAAAGGTACAATGTACATCGTCACTTAAACAAGTGAGGGACGAGTAAACCAAGGGGTAGGATATATATCGTGTGTGCATATATATAGTATACTTTATTTCTGTTCTTATTCACACACATACAGACACACAGACACACACAGACACAGACACACACACACACACACACACACACACACATATATATATATATATTTAGTGCAGCGAACGAAAAGTATAAATATCAAATTATAATAATACTCAGAGATTTTCTATAATTAAATACATTATTTTTTTATAACTTTAGAAAAGTCAAAACAATATTTTAATATGTATATATATATATATATATATATATATATATATATATATATATATATATATATATATATATATATATATATATATAATGTATACATGTGTGTATGTGTGTGTGTGAAGGAGAACGGCGAACGAAATAAATAAATATCAAATTATAATAATACTCAGAGATTTTCTATGATTAAATACATTATTTTTTATAACTTTAGAAAAGTCAAAACAATATTTTAATATGTATATATATATATATATATATATATAATGTATACATGTGTGTATGTGTGTGTGTGAAGGAGAACGGCGAACGAAATAAATATATATCAAATTTTAATAATACTCAGAGATTTTCTATAATTAGATACATTATTTATTATAACTTTGGAAAAGTCAAACAATATTTTAAGAGTAAATAAATACATAAATAAAAGTGACAGTTCAATACGGTGATTGTAGTATTGCCACACTGTATAAGTCCATACTGTCCGACTGCCCAGCGTATCTCAATAGTGAATGGAACGCTGCCACAAATATGTACGTTATTGCTCCAAACGTATGGCATTAACTACTTAATGCACCCCACACACCTTCAGTGCTTGGGCTCAGGTTAGGAGGGGCGGGTCAATTATGTAGTGAGAGAACAAATTTCACACGGATTGATAAAGTACAGAACAGAAAGGAGAACTATTTTAAATGGAAATTGATATAGCGTTCACTACATGGGGTGTTAGGTCTCATTTAATACCTCGCTTGTTCATTTCATATCAATATGGCGGCGCACAATGGCGTCTTACAGGGGAGATAATTTCTAATTGCCAAAAGAAGAGGACCGCGTTACAACAACGACAAAGGGGTGTTGAAAAGAGACACAAATTTATTGAGTTGCGTTCAATGACTGCTTTTGGGAAAGTGGTCATTCGAAATGAACAGCCCAGGTGATGTGTTCCTGTGAAAGGATTAACTATTTAACGAGCCCTGTCACGACTGGAGGTAGTGTGGTGTCACTCGGTGCAAGACGCGGTCTTTACACGGGGGGAAAATGTGCGGACAAAAAGACAACAAAAAATCCCTACCCCCTGCTTCGTTTAGGCTCGTCACTGGGTCACACGACAGCGGCAATTTCATGCAAAGTTTATCAGAAAAGAAACCTGAGGTCAAGACTTAGAGATAAGCTCTTGCACTCGAGATTTCAGTTCTCTCCCGAGGGAGCGTTCAGTGCAGAAACCCTGATTATTAGATTTATATTATTTTCTTGTTATAAAGGAACACACTTGATTAGGTACAGACTGAAATGTTGGTCCGAAATATTGCCATGCGAGGACTCTAACGTAGCTAGTATGACTGACGCCAGTTTTATATTTTCTTTTCTGTTGTCATTCTGTGCTAGTGAATACACTTAATTTATTTATGTTAATATTTTATGTTTACAATTGGTGAGAATTAATATCACATAAATCTTGTCTATCCCTGTTTATCCTTTTGCCTGAAACGAAGCCTAACCCTTACCCTAACCCTTACATACATGATTTTATGCGGGTTTTTATATTTATATGGTGTATGTCAGTTTATATATATACATTTTATTGGCATGTCAGATTGTCAACGTTTTTCGCTTCGCTTGAAGAAAATGATCTTTGATAGAGTCAGACTTACGGCCTCGGGCAGCGAGCTGAGGTTCACAAAATGATGCTCAGAAAAAGGTTTTGACCACCCAAGACTTCGATGGTTTTATAAAAAATAAATCTACACGGATAGATGATCGGTTTTAAATTGAAAAGCCTCTTCTAGATGAGTAGGACATTGAACATCTGTAAACAGAGTAAAACAATATAAATGTGTGTCAAGTCAAAGATATTTATTGCATTTAAGGTCCCCGGCCCCTATACAAGGAGTCACGTGTGAGAAGTTTTACATGTTCAGATATATACACTAGCGTTTAACGATTCGTTTCTTAGAGAAATTGCCTCTTTACATATATAGCCAGTTTTAATATGACAGCATCATCTTTGAAGAGAGAAGAGAATAAAAAAAGCAGGTACAGGATAATTTGACAAATAGCGTTCTGGTATAAACTTGTTTCTTGGATCACAATAATAGGACATACAAAAGTAAAATCAAGTTCATTTTCTACAGCTGAATGGCATAATGGGCATAACCCCTTCGAATTTTCAGTGGACGTTTTCCTTCCTTCATTCATCATGAGATCTAACAATCCGAGCCTAAATTGAATAAATGGACGTCGAAGGGTTCTTGAGGTAGATAAATCTTTTTCTGGTTGAATTAGACTCTTCACAGTTGTATACAAGTCCTACCTTGAACTATGTTCTCTAGTGGAATGCCATTCTTGGTCAAACACATTAATTAATTTGATAAATTCTTCACGAAATTGTTTCAAAAAGAGTTTAACATCACCAACCCTTTTGTTTAAACATACAAAACCGTAGAAAACAAAGGAAAGGTCTTGTGAAGAGTGTTTTGTCACTCTAAATCTTTATGCATAGATCTAGATATGAAACAGATGGCAAAGTTTCACTGGTCTTCTTTTGCTAGTTCATGTGGGTAAATCAGTGGAATGGAATTGGCTATGTCTTGGTTATTGGTTATCTTGAACACGTTATAACACACAGGCGATAAGCATAGAATGCAGTGTCATGCTGTATCAAGTCAATCAGCATGTAATGGGGTCAAAAGTCACAAACTGAAACTAGATTACATCAGATATCATTTTTGTCACTGAAGCCAGTGTAGTGTAACCAAGTAATGAGCAGACAGATACAGCTATATATAAATCAAGTCTACATTTAACCAAGACCTGCCGATATGAGACCAAAGTTGGGGGTGACTATGGGGGCATTGTCAGTGATGGATAAGTAAATATATAAGAACAAATAACGACTCCTTCAAAGGGTTGGCGATGCATATTCACGAACCCATATCACCCTCCTTCTTCAGAAGAGGGCGCCGGGGTAGTCCAGTGGTTATTCATTCGTGCGATCAAACCGTAGGCTCGGGTTCTATTCTCTACACTGGTAAACTATTCGACGCTCATTAGAGGTGATATTGCTAGAACATTGCTAAGACGTGAAACATTGTGATTCAGTCATCGGGAAGAGGTGGCGGTGGTGGTGGGTAGGATGGTAGAATCAACCACTAAAATCTTAATGTTGCAGGAAGAGTCCGTATCAAATGAAGAATGGTACTTATATTCGATTCCTGATGTATGTTTGATAATAAATGACCGGTCTATTTATTGCATTTGTGTCTATATTCATCTATCATATTTTTTACCTATAATGCTACTTGTCGTTTTGCTGAAAAAATGTTATCTATTGAAGGTTGGGTTCTAATAATAAACACACTGAATCCTGTTATTTTAAGCGGAATGTCCGATAAGACCAATAAGAATGTATACAAAGAGGTGTCCATGATGTGAGGTCAGCATTGACCCCAATGGCCGTGGTTTGGTCTTCGTGGCCTACAAGATAAGATAAGCTCACACCCGACGTTAAATAGAATACCTGAGTGAACGTGTTCTTTGATTCACGACCATGAGGACAGTCCTCTTGTTCCTTGTTTTGGGCAGCCTGTCCTGCTGTGTCCTCTGTTTATGTCCTCATCAGACGCCGGGACTCAGGAGGTGGTCCCACGGGTCCAGCTGGCCGGGTAATAAGGTAAAGTCAAAAAAAGAGAAAAAGAGAATAATGTACGAACTGCAATGAATTAAGGGTTATTTTTACCCAAGGGGCACGGATATAGGTAAACCTATTTCCAGTAACAATCTCTGAGAATTAGCAATTTGTTTGTCGGTTTGTTGTTCAACTCCGCACTCAGCAATATTCCAGCTGTGTGACGGCGGTTTGTAAGTAATCGAGTCTGGATTAGACAATCCAGTGATTGACATCATGAGCATCAATCCACGCAACTGGGATACGATGACATGCATAGACCAAGTCAGCGAGCCTGACCACCCGTTTCCGTTAGTCGCCTCTTGTTTCAAGCATAGTCGCCTTTTACGGCAAGCATGTGTTGCTGAAGACCAATTCTAACCCATATCTTCATGGCACACAACATACACACAAATGCACACAACATACTTATAATGATAAGAAGCAGGAACTAATTTCCGAAAGTTGAATTCATCGATTGATGCGATGACAGCTTGCTCATACATGATGGAATCTCGTCATGACGGTGTTGATTCTCTATCCAGTGAGTGAGTTTGGTTTAACGCCGCTTTTAACAGTATTCCCGTATTATCAAGGCGTAGCAGCTTCATGTGGACGGAAAGCCCAGTATACTTTATCTAATATCCAGTAAATAAGTGAGGTGAGGTGAGGTTGGGGTTTAATGTCGCGTCCAAGATTATTGCGCTCCTATAGCGAAGTGCATGTACGTGTGTGTGTTTGTGTGTCTGCTTGTACTAGTCCGGACTGATACCATGCCGCAGTTTAACATGAATACCCCACTCAGACACAGTATACTGTCTCGGAGCAGACCAGTCCTTGTTTTAGCCCCTTAATGCCCAGCGCCAGACAGGGTAACAACAAGTACCTTTTAACGTTTTTTGGTATGACGCTGTTGGGGATCGAACCCCGGACCTTCCGCTCTCCGGGCGGACGCTCTACCACGGAGGCGGTCTGTAAATAAGTGAAGGCCATACATGTGTACACTTTATGTTTTGATTGATGATAGAATGTGATGAAATAACTTCACATTGACAGAAACCTGGTACACATGCCCGAGTGGTCATCACTGATGCCATCCTGCTGGACGAATCCCCACCGGAACTGTCCAGTGTCACCATAGAAACGGGAGGACGCCTCGTGTGGAGCCCGGATGGAGATTACAATCTGACAACCCAGTATATTTTAATCAAGGGTCGTTTCGACATCGGCAGTGATGACTGCAAGTTTAACAGAAAGGCCAACATCACTCTGACAGGTAACGAGACGATCGTGATTAGTAAGTGAGTTTGATTTTACGCCGCTTTTCGCAATAGTCCAGCAATAGTACGGCGGGGGACACACATTGTATCCATGTAGGGAATCGAAACCGGGCTTTCAGCGTGACGAGCGAACGCTTTAACCACTAGGCTACCTCCCGCCCGCGATAGTGATTAACTGATGATGGCTTCCTATGTCACTTATTTCACCTAATCTGTTCAGAAAGGAAATTCATTATCACAGATCTCATCCTACTTTTTATTGCATCTAAACATAGCCTATTATGGGAAGTATGTACGTGTAGACCTATATTCCAAACTATTGTGTGAAGAGCAACACTGAAGCCTTGTGGCCAAAGCGTTGGCTTATCACGCCGATGGAACCCGGGGTTTAAATTCCCACATTGGGACCATATATAAAGCATGTCTTGATATAGCTGAAATATTCAGCACTCCACTCACTCACTATATGTTTGTTTGTTGTTTAACGCCGCACTCAGTTATATTCCAGCTATATGACGGCGATCTGTAAATAATCGAATCTGGACCACACAATCCAGTGAGTGACATCATGAGCGTCGATACACGCAGTTGGGATACGATGACATTGTCAACCAAATCAGCGAGCCCTGACCACCCGATCCTATCAGGAACTTCTTTTCGTTGCTTAAGACCCATTCTTCCCCGGATTGTCACACTATAGTGCCAATGAATTGTCTGCATGTCCAGCAATGGTGTTTCAGTAGGACCGTTGTCATTACACCCATTCCACTGTCCTCATCCTTTATGTCATCATCATGTTTATATGTGACATCTGAACATCTTCCCGAGGCAATACCGTTAACTGACTATAAATGTCCAGTTTCACCCTTGTCGGACTAGGCTGAAATTCCGCAGTTGCATTTTGGCTAAACAATCAAACTCGCGAAACGAACTCGACACCCTGTTTGTAAATAACATTGATTTCAACGTGCAGATTTCGGTCAACTGAAGGATTTGCAAAGCATGTATACCGCCAACTGGGCGTCAACAGATAGTTTCCAAAACTTTTCATGTCTTTAATCAAGGTGCTCAAGTGATTTGATGCACTTCACGAGGTACGAGAAGGCCGTTTTGTTACAATATAGGTCTTGATAATCGATCAGATCGTCTTGATTGGGCGCCGTCGCAATTTTGTATGATGCAATTGCAAGTGATATGAGAGGTGGAATCTGATTGGTCAATTGGAGGGACATAGAAGTGACATAACTCTTAATGGCCATTGGTGACGCTCCGATCGAGCTTTGAAATTCCAACCTAGTTCAGCAAGGACGGAAACTGGGCTGTTATAGTCAGATATCGCCCTTGCTTCGGGAAGATGTCACTGAATCGTTATACAATCAACGTTATGCTTGTCGCACATCACAGGCATCCGTGGCAAGTACAGGTACGTGATGGGGCCTCACCTGTTCGGGGAGAAGTTTATCGGGGTGGCTCCGGGTGGTACGTTGGAACTTCATGGCAGAGAGAAACTGTCCTGGACTAAACTGACCAGAACTCTGCCCAAACTGACCAGCGCCAATGGACTGCATTACGAACACATAGTGAGTATACGCAATAAGTAGAAGCAGTTATACTTACACTAAATACATCCATTTTAACTATACTCAGTGTATACTGGATAGCTGGGACGCTTCGAGATATATAGTACATTGTTTCCATTTTACCTGCCTTATATTACGTGTGTCACATTTCTCTTGCATGTCACCAACAAATGTTTATTCTTAGGTACAAGTGGTTGTGTTTTCAAATATGTGTACATGTTAATGAATACCCCGTACCCAGTTAGATTTGAGTTTTGTTTTGTTCAGCAACAATCTCTAGAAATGCGTTCTTGTCACCTTACTCGGAAGGTGGGAACGTCGGTTGATGGTGGTCATCTAGAAAATCATGTTAGATTGAAACCCGCCATGACCATCTGATTTGTTCCTGACGGTTCCACATAGGGCTGTGTGACCTTTGTGACCTTGACGCCTGACCTTGACCTTGACCTTGACTTGCTGTCAATATTGGACACTGGCCTGTGTTTATTGGATTTATAAGTATATCATCTATGGGTTGGAGGCCGATGCAGGCACAGCAAAGTGCGGTCAGCCAGTTCGTTATCCTAACCCATGCAACCTCCGCTCTGATGTACCTCCTGCTGTCAGATGCACACTGTCTAGCTGTCATGGCTATCATTGACCCACATCTCGTCTTGGAATGAAAGAAGAAAACCTTTATTAGTATTTTCTAAATTATTCGAGGGTAATTGTTTCTCACACATGCAGAACATTAACAACGACATACCCTTGCCCTAACCTTCCAATAGCTTGTCTAAATGGGTTGTATTAAGTCGTCAATTTTCTCAAAATTGTTGTGTTTTGAGCCGCCCCCTTCAAGTGTTACCTTCACGTGTTTAAGCACGTTGTTCCGGTCTATTTGTTGATATACCCAATGATTGTACTTTACACACTTAGACTGATAGCATAAAATACACTCTTAAAAAAAAGAAACGCACTGGAAGATTTTTTTAAAATTTATTGTACCTAATAAAGTCAATATATTTAATTTAATATGATAGATACAAATATGAAATTTTGGAGCTCGATAGCCACATGTTGTCGTTGTACAAAGGCATCGAAAACTTTTCATTGTCATGTCACATAAGGCCACAAGGTTGCGCTGACGTCAGTATATCGTATGACCGCCCCGGGCAGCAATCACGGCTCTGCATCTCTTCGGCACTGACTGGTTAAGTGTACGAATTCTGTCCTGCGCCATTCTGCGCCATTCTGTGCCATTCTGCTTGTAACGCGTTGCCAGTTGTGGGGGTGTCTGACGTTGACGTACACGTCGATCGAGTTAATCCCAGAGGTGTTCGATTGGGTTGAGATCCGAAGATCTCGACGGCCAGGTCTGCACCCTAAGACCAAACGCCTTCACATCTGGTGTGTAAGTCCTGATCAGTGTGGACTGCATGGACCGATCAGCTCACACACAGGATATGGTACCTTCGCAAGTCAGGTGCTGCTGTGCACGTTTGCGATACAACCATTTTATCATCCTCAACTGACACATCACTAGCCTCCACATGCGATGTCTCCCACGAGATGTTGCTGCAATGAAATTGCATCGAAATGGACGTCATAATCAAATAACATCACTGATCTCTCTGACACTGAAGCTGGCTTTCGGGGTTTTTTTATATACTCTCGGGAAACTGATTATTACTATTTTCAAACTGAAACAGTTTGAAGAATCATTGTTGATGATAAATAGAATCTCACTCTTGAATCTGATTCGTCGATAACAGTTTGTATCACCCTTGAATCTGACTCGACGATAAAAGTCTAACCTACTTGCTTATCAACAGAAAAGCAACCATAGTTCTGACGGTAGTTGGAAGAAGGGCATTCATGCCTACGTCATGGATGGTAGAAATGGTCACGTGATCGACTTTGCAAACTACATCCTGGGGGAGTACAACAGTTATTACTCCCCGAGGGACCCCAAGTCTCTGGCAGGGCTCATCAACAGTAAGTGAAACATATTACAAACGTAAGTCACTTACACATAATTATGATATTTCTGATTTTCTTGCAATTAAAGTACAGTGTGGACAAAAAACTACAAACATGATATACACACATCCCTGCAGGAAAACAATATACTAATGCAGCTAGTTATCCGGAGCAATAAGCCGTGTGTCGATTAGTAATCATGGTGCCCATAAGTCCTTTCCCGGAGCAACAAAGCCATGACGGCCTAAACCTGTAAAAGGTTCTGGTTCCACCGGTAGAAGGGGTGAGAGTCACCCTTGTCCGGAACATCTGGTGTCATCCCTGATTTTCATTGCTCCATTCATATAATCGTCACCGGTATTTTGCCTTTTACGCCGAATGAAATCTGTTTCGGCGGATATTGGATCATCTAACAAGTGTAACGTGTTACTAAGTCCTACGTGTTCTACGTCCTGTACATTCAATTTAAGCATGAAGTGCATCGCGAAGTATATCTCCTGAGAGTTTATGGCTTTGGTGTCTCCTTAGGCAAGTGACTTTGTTCGAAATGTGTCTTTGCTCCCCTGCAGTTAGTGGGTACCCGGTAGGATGAGATGGTAATGTGGCTGTTAACCTTCTAGCGCCTAGGAGCTGAGAATGAAAATCGTGTGTACACTGATCCATTGACCGACGTAATAATAGTGTAGCGCTATGAGCATCCACTTGGTGAATGGAATCTAGCGCATTTATTATTATTATGTTTACTAAAGTCATGAACATTCGTCTGAACTTCTACAGATACGAAGGATGGCAACATTATCCTTCTGAGTGTGAAGACGAACCTGGTCGACCCACGGGTCAATCTGACACCTGTATACGAGGCCGTTGAGACACTTACTGATGGACACGTGACCGGAAATGGCCTCATTAGATCTGTCCAGAAAGGCGACGCATTCGCCCTCATCATTCAGAAAGGTATTGTCACAACAAGATAAGAAAAAATATACTAACCTAACCTTCGTGAAGGTTTTGTAAAACGTTCTTGTATATTTTAGT
The DNA here is from genome assembly GCF_022045235.1 of Haliotis cracherodii. Lineage (NCBI taxonomy): Eukaryota > Metazoa > Mollusca > Gastropoda > Lepetellida > Haliotidae > Haliotis > Haliotis cracherodii. The sequence goes on along the minus strand of NW_027266268.1, from coordinate 35,338,240 downwards.
CATCAGGGCTGGTATTGTTTGATTAAATAGAGAATAGGCGTTTCAGTGGAAGAACGTTTCTTCTTCTGTCAAATAACATGTTTTTGTTTCGAGGAACCTGAGAAAGTTTACATTACCATGAACGGCACAGGAGAATCAAGTATTCTCTGATTATTTTGTTCTGGCATTTTGCTATTTTCGCACAGAAATTCTGCAAAGCAAAAGAGTGAGTGAGTGAGTGAGTGAGTGAGTGAGTGAGTGAGTGAGTTGGGTTTAACGTCGCTTTTAAAAGTATTCCAGTTATATCACGGCGTGTCAGCTTAATGTGGGAGGAAAGACCGAAGTGATGCAAGTCTCAGACGTTTACCACTTCGGTGAAACCCACGAGCACATGTAAACATAATCGGGATGAACCGGGATTCGAACCCACAACCATAGGTTTCTGGCGTACCCAAGGGACGCAACTCTGCACAGCGAATCGCGGCGCCTTAGACAACTGGGCCATCCGTGCCCCCTCAAAGCAAAAGAACTCGGGGGAAACGAAACTACACCAACTCTGGTTGCCGTGTGTTTTGTCACTTACGCCCAGTGGCATCTGTTTCGGCAGATATTGGAGACTGATTATTCTCTGCCGTTGACGTTTAAAATTTCAGTCCAAATCTGTGAGGTAGTGATATCAGTTACGCCTTTGACATGTCCAACCGTTTCACGGCATCATTTAATTAAATAGGAAGGTCACGCAGTGTTTCTGATATAGACAGTTCTTTTTGATTCAAGAAATGTCGAAGTCATTGGATGTTTTGTACATTGATGTGTGGATCTACAGCTTGGCACTTAACTGTTGTTGCGTGTAACTGTTGTTTTGTTTACAAAATAGGGAAACCAGAAACTTTAGATCAGAAGATCAGTGTTAACTACAAACTACGATCACAGACTGCCAAGGTCAGTCTGACTCTCTGGGACAGACAATTGAAGTTCTCTGTCAGCAGCCACATCGACAACAAATACTCTTACTTGAACTCCGTCAACTTCAGGGTATTGTCAACAACGGCTGCATACCCCATCCTCCATGTCATAGATGATGTGTCGACATGGCAACCAGGTAAGTAAAAGTGTTTGAAATAGACCCTTTATTAACGTATCGATCTATGTAAGTGAGTGAGTGAGTATGGTTTTACGCCGCTTTTAGCAATATTCCAGAAATATATCACGGCGGGGGACACCAGAAATGTCGGGAATTGAATCTGGGTCTTCGGCGTGACGAGCGAACGCTATAACCACTAGGCTATCCGACCGCCCACAATCTATTCAAAGGGGGCGCTGTGGCCCACTGGACGTTACAGTTACTTAACATACTAAATGGGTCGTGGTTGAAATGGCAGCTTCGGCATCATTCTGTGTCTTCATTTGTCAGCATCATCCCCGTCCTCTTGGGCTTCACAATGGTTGTGAACGTCTGATTCATGTATCATTTCTGTTTTCCTCCTACACCTAGATGATATAACGGAACTAGTGTTCAATGCTGCGTTAATCCCTACTCACGCACCCATTGACACCATAATAACCAATAGCAATACTTATAAAATGATACATGTTTTTACCGTTTCTACGGGTCAAGTATTTCCGTATTTAGACAACGCCTTGCCGTCCCTAATTGTGTGGTGTTACCTGAAGGCAGTGTCTTTCTTGTGTGATTTGCGGTGTGATGAGGTGAAATGGGGTTTAACCTCACGTTCAAAATTATTGCACTAAAATAGCAACGTGCATGCACGTGTGTGTGGTTGTTTGTAGTAGTCCGGACTTAATCATGCCAGCTAAATAGTTCTATCCCACTGAAAAACCATGCCGCAAATCAACATGTATACCCCACTCAGACACAGCATACTGACTCCGAGACGACCAGTCCTTGTTATATCCCCTTAATGCCAAACACCAGGCACGGTAACAACAAGTACCATTTGTTAACGTCATTTGGTATGAAGCGGCCGGGGATAGATCCACAGATCTTCAACTCTCCGAGCAGACGCTGTATCCTTTAGACCACAGAGGCGGTTATGTTATTTAAAGCTATCACAATAAAATGACATTTTATAAAACAGACCATTTTGCCTCCACACAGGTGACAAAGTCATTGTGACCTCCACGGACTTCCAGTGGACCCAGACAGAGGAAGGCAGCGTCATCAAGTGTGTGACGTGTCACCACAACCAAGTCCAGGTGGACTGTAAGTCTCCCCAGCATCACTTAACTGAGACAAAATTGTTATGGATGAGCAACTTCTTTATCACAATTGGGCATGAATCAAGCAATGAAACGTCGCAGATTCTAACACCGCTATCAAGCAATGATCATTGCTTGATAACGGTGTTAGAATCTACACCGAAACGTCCCCTAATTGTAATAAAGAAGTTGCTCATCCATAATTTTGTCTTAGTTACCATTCAAACTTCTAAATGCCACTCAAAGGTTACAGCATCATTTGTCAAAGAACCAATGTCTGATTGTCCTGTTCCGTCTTTTATAAACCAATACAAGCGAGCTATCAGGCTTGTACGGCGAACAAATTGACATGGGGCCACTTATATAAATTTGGTACATTCCTTTAGCTGGCTAATGTTGAACGTTTCATGAATAATGTCAATTATTGAATCATTGACTTCACAAGTCAATATGTTATCGATTGAATCTTCAGAAAGATTGATTATTTTGACACGTCTCATACATAGGTCTATAAACGGATGTTACACATGACTGAGAATTGCCTTATTATCGACAAGCATTGCCACACATGGCGACTTCAACGAATTCTTCTATGACCAGATTAATGACTACACGGATATGGAATGTACAAGAATGTTCAGCTCGTAAAATCCCGTACGCCCATCCAATGACGCATGTCATATATACTACACAAACCTAGTTAGAGACCACCCGATTCTTTCATATTACTGTAGTTCATATGTCATGGTAGGTTAACTATAGTACTATAAAAAAATCCTTTCCTTTTTTAGCAGTATGATATAGCTCATATCCTGATTTGATAGGGTAACTGTGTATTTACTAAACCTTCATCGATAATACTACCGTGCCCGATTATATTTCAAGGTTTGCCAGCACCATACCAGTACTTGTGGACTTCACCAAAGTGGTAAACGTCTGAGACATGCACGACTTCGGGCTTTCCTCCAACATTAAACTGAAACGCCGTGATATAACTGGAATACTGTTAAAAGCGGCGTTATACCCAACTCACTCACTACTACCATTGTGGTTCAAAGTGTTTTCTATGCCTCCCCTAAGATTTCAGGGCAGATGTAAACAGTTGGTTTTAATGGTAATTTGATCATAACTTATTTCCAAGTCTGCCTGGCCATCTTGAGGTACGTGGTTACACGTTAAATTCAAGGAACCGGCTCACGACAAAAGAAAATAGAAAACCGTTTTGTCTCCAGATTCGGCGGTTTGGAAAATATCCATCCTTCTTTGAAAGGAGCCAAACGTTTCTTATTCTTTTTCACATCCTGACATGAAGAATGTTCATCCAACAATTATTTCCTTTTTGACACTATTTCTGTTGTTTTTTCAAACCAACCCCGCGATGCCTGTTCCAGTGGAGCCGCGCTACACTCACTGGGGTCAGATGGAGGACGGGGTGGATCAGAGAGCTGAGGTGGCGCTGCTCACTCGCAACATCCGGGTGGAAGGTCGCATGGAGACCACGTGCCCACCCAGCAACCGCAACTGTAACACATTTAACTATGACACGTTCGGAGGCCATGTCAAGGTAACTCAGATGTTCTTTATATGGACATCGGCTGTTTGTTTGTTTGTTGTTTGTTTGTTGTTTAACGCCACACTCAGCAATATTCCAGCTATATGACGGCGGCCTGTAAGTAATTGAGTCTGGACCAGACAATCCAGTGATTGTTATCATGAGCATCGATCTACGCAGTTGGGATACGATGATGTGCATTAATCAAGTCACCGAGCCTGACCACTAGATCCTGTTAGTCGCCTCTTACGACAAGCATGGGTTGTTGAAGATCAATGCTATCCCGGAATCTCCACAGGGCGACAGGGGCTGTCACATGTTGTGAAAGTGTGATGGTATTGATTAGTTTGCTATGTCCATACTATGTTGCGATGTTACTGTCACCTTCTGCTGTATCCATACAACGACAAACTCGGCATTATCATATACTGCCTAGTCATGAAGCGCTGCCTTGTCAAACCCACCCAGAACTTTTCGGAGAACATAAAGACTCCCCAACACTGCAGCCTTCTGCATTACCCAGATTGTCAGAAGGGCTGTATTCCTGGTAGCAAACACGGTTACTGTCCCAATGTGAGTCAACAGATTGGGAGGGACCAAACCTAAGGCACCGAGAACAAAGGGGAGTCGGACAACGTGGTACTTGGGATGCAAGCGTGACATTTCGAAAGCGAGGTCTACATATGTTTTGTTTTTTTAATCACGTCAATCACATTAGTGGTAAAAGGGACAGTAAAGCATCAACAAAATCAACATCGACATTGAAATTATGTCCCACATCCTTGGCCCATTTTAAGAAAACTGCGGAATGCCTTGTTTTCATCATGACTCTTGACATGATTCACAAGAGGATCATCAGACGAATAGCTGAGTGCAAAAGTGCACAATTCAATCCTATCATGATGAGCCTCCACGTTAATCAAACTAACGATTTAGACACAGATCTTTAGAAAATATGTATGTTAAAAACCTTCTGTTGTAGTTCGTGAAGGGTTTCAAGGACGTTCATATAGAAGGGGTTGAACTGTTGCACATGGGACAGCAGTCAGAAAAAGGTAACAGTAAATTCAGCCTTTTGACACAGAATGTATATATCTATAAACACTCTTAAACGCAGACAAATATACTGATCTGGTGGAAATTTATTGTCTAATAATTCAGTTAAGGAACCCCTACAGAAAAAAGGCTGTGATGCAATCATTACTCTGGTCAATGTTCAAAACTGTGTTATCGTTTTCTTTTTTTTAGGTTTTTATCCGATCCACTTTCATATGACTCACGATATCGACAGCGTGGGTAACTATAGCAACCCGGCCTGGGTGCGACATTGTTCCATACACCACACCTACAGCCGCTGTGTCACCGTGCACGGCACTCATGGTGCCACAGTAAGTGTTGTATACATATAATACATGAAAACTGTTATTGTTATAGTTGTTGTTGTTGTTGTTAATATTTAAGGGGCTCAAATGGCCAAGTCGTCTCAGGCGTCGCATGTCCTCCTGCAGAGTTGCGTCCCATAGGCAAAATCGTCTTGATTGTGTTTCTTGGTTTGCCAGCATCATGGGTTCCACTTAACTGGCAGGCGTAAAAGACTCATTTTGATCTCCACCACCACCCCCACCCCCAATCCCACCCCTCGCTAAACATACACACAAGCTACCCACAACCTCCCTCCCCACGAAGCTGACACACCCTGTAACAGGTGACTTATATTGTGTAAAATGGCATGAAGCCTCTCTATCATTCACTTAATTTGCAATATATGCAATACCATAATTGCTTACATCATGAAGGATTAAATTATGAAAAAAAATATTTTAGCATATATTTTCCGAAAGGTTCAAGACAACGTCGGGTACGACCACCTCGGGCACTGCTACTTCCTGGAGGACGGCGGGGAGAAGAGGAACGTATTCGACGGTAACCTTGGAGTCGGGACCAGAAAGGGCAGTATTCTACCCTCTGATGGGTAGGTCACTTTCATCATACTAACATACACTTACTGGTTTCACATTACATCTAATAGGGCTTATCTATTGGACCAGAGGCCAGAATATGCTTACTAGTATATGTTTCTTACTTGTAAACTCGTAATGATGTCATGTGCCAGATGTATCAGCTTGTAAAGAGTAGGGGGTGTTGTGTAGCCTCGTGGTTCAAGCGGTAGTCCGTCACGCCGAAGACCCGGGTTCGAATCACGACATGCATGGGTGTGAAGCCCATTTGTGGTGTCCCCTGCCGTGATATTGCTGGAATGTTGCTAAAAGCGGCGTAAAACCAAACTCACTCACTGTAAAGACTAAATGAGGTAGAATGGTTTCACACTGCGTTTAGCAGTATTCCGGAAATATCACGCCGAGGGACACCAAAGTGGCTTCACACATTGTACCAATATGGACAATGAAACCCGGACTGTCGGTGTGGCGAGAGAACACTTTAACCACTACCGTACATTTTACAAATATTTTATTAATATTTCATTTTTCTGAATTCAATGTAGCAGTGTACGGATTTTTTATTTTTTTAATTGTGTATACTACTACTCAAAAGAAGTTACAAAACACTTCATACTTTAATGTTTACACTGTTACTTTCATGCTGATTGCCTGAATAGGTAGTCACGTGATCTGATATTTGGAGTTCACACACCTGTAAACGGACAGAAAAGTTCACACGATGAGAACAATTTTTTGTGAAATTGATCGTGTGAACTTTTACAGGAACTACTTTCCGGGTTTTCCCCGAATTCTCGATCGGTGTTTACAAGCAACTCGTTTTTCTATTTTCTATCCCTGCATTTATCAGCAATATAATTTATTTAGTATTTTTGCCTGGTCTTGTAACATTTCATCTGACTAAAAAATCAATAAATGCTTTGTTCCTGGTTCTCCCAAGCTCGGAGGTTCACACAGTTTAACCAGCGCTTTAACATGATTCAGACTTCATTGAACCCATCCAAACTGACGTTCAATCTGTGTGTTCCTTAACCTCTTTTGAAGGGTATATATTATCATGCCTCCATCCACAGCAACCCTGCCACATTCTGGATGACGTCGCCGTCGGTGTACCTGAGAAACAACGTAGCCGCGGGCGGCGAGGTGCAAAAACTTCCTGTTTTAATTATTCGTATCACGAAGTCTTTGAATATGTGGGACCCGTGAAGATCCGGGTTAGAATAGGTCTTCAGCAACCCATGCTTGCCGTAACAGGCGACTATGTTTGTCGTAAGAGGATCGCTCAATGATGTCAATCACTGGATTGTCTGTTCCAGACTTCATTATATACAGACCGCCGTCAAACAGATGGAATATTGCTTAGTGCGGCGTTAAACAACAAACAGACGGTCCCACGTGTAGACACACTTATCACAAGCTGTTACAGTGTGCGTCTGTCTGTCTGTCTGTCTCCGTCTCCGTCTCCGTCTCTCTCTGTGTCTCTCTCTCTCTCTCTCTCTCTCTCTCTCTCTCTCTGTGAGCAAATGGGGCACTGCTTTTAGTGACCTTGAGAGGACATTTCGCAGAGAACTGCAGAGCTTTTGTCACCCAGTGGAGACCAGGGATGCAAGGAACGTATAATTCTCTCTCCATTATCTAGTAAGTCGCCTGTTATAAGCAACTATTCATTTCAAGGGGTAAGACGACGAAACGTTGAACATTGTCATTTTTTGTATTCGTCATACCATGTGTTGTAATTATTCAGGGTGTAGGTATCTGGTATGTATATCCCGACGAGCCTATGGGTCCTTCCAACGGTCTGGGATTCTTTCAGAAGAATGAAGCGAAACACACCGCCCTGCTCGAATTCAACAACAACGTTGCCCACTCCAACGTCCAGGTAGGTCAGGACAGTTGTGAACACAGATCACCAGCAGCCCTGATGTAACATCTCACAGTGACATGTATATGTCCAGAGAACACTTTCACCACAAGGCTACCCCACCGCCCCTCAAATTACATGTATTCAAACTGGAGTGCAGGTATGGGGTTTCAGAGGCATTACAAATGCCAGTAACCGGTAGAATCAGCTTGACAACATGTACAACTACGGTTGCGATCACAGAATTTAAAACAACGAGGAATAAACTGTATGAAAACCCCGGGGGATACCAGTAATGGGTTCACACATTGTACCCATGTACAGGATCAAACCCGGGGCTTCCGTGTGACAAGTGAATGTTGTAACCATATGGCTACCGCCCCATACATTAAAGTTTAAAACAATAATAATGTCCATTTCAACTTTTTCTGAAACATCCGTAAACCAAGTAATAGATATATCCACTATAAGAATCAGCATATGATGGGGTAAATCAAGATGTGAGTGAGTTAGTGAGTGAGTGAGTGAGTGAGTTCCAGATGGAAAGCCAGAGGTGGTGCAGGTTTAAGACCTTTACCACTTTGGTAAACCTAGAAACATACTCGGAGCGTTTCGGGATTCGAACCCACGATCATAGCTTTCTAGCGTGATCAAGGAACACAACTCTGCACAGCAAATCGTGGCGCCTTAGACGACAGGGCCACCCGTGCCCCTTAAATCAAGCCATGACAACTGATGATGGTTGTGTTTCTCTTCTACCTAGGGAATGTTCATGGATAACATCATTGAGCCGGACGAGTCAGTGGGGGACAACAATCACTATGATGCGAGAGAGGACCCCCTAAATATGACATCCCCCTTTAAAGAGGTTGTTCTCTACAGATTGACGGGTGAGTTCATAAGACCCGTGAAGAATAGGTCTTCAGCAACCCATGCTTGCCGTAAAAGGCGACTATGCTTGTCGTAGGAGGCGACTAACGGTATCGGGTGGTCAGGCTTACTGACTTGGTTGAAGTATGTCTTCGTATCCAAATTGTGTGGATCGATGCTCATTATGTCAATCACTGGATTGTCTCCAGACTCAATTATTTACAGACTGACGTCATATAGCTGGAATATTGCTGAGTGCGGCGTTAAACAACAAACAAACAAACAGACAATAAGATAAATGTTTTCTTGAAACTGAATTATTTCTTTTAATTGACAAATAATCGGAATGAATTCCACAGGGTTGTTCTTTAAAGCTACCGGGTGTCAATTGGGCTACCATCGACACCCAGGGACATCAGACCCACTGTACCTTATTAAGAAGGCGAGGTAATGAATTTGGGTGCTTCGGCCACGACTGCAAACGACACCTGGTCACAATACAAGACAATCTCGCATTTAATCAGCACATCCGTGATGTCTTGGTCAACTTGCTGTCCACCATTTCTACATACACCCACTCGCCACAAGATCTCAGTTCGTTGATGATAACGCCAGACCCCATCGTTCACAAACTCACTGTTAAATACTTAAAACAACAAGCAAACTTCAAAACAAACAGCTGTAATTTGAAACCAGATGACAAGGTGTCCAATGAATCAATTGAAACGTTCTCTTCTGATAATAAAGAGTCTTCCACGTTTTTAACATTTTCCAGAGAAGTTCGTGCAAATATTGCAAGTTGGGTTTTGGTGAATGTAACCATGGGAAATATAATTTAATCTTGCCTGATTAAAAACGTAAATCATTTTATAAGTATATGTCACTTTAGTTTTTTTTATATCGCCCATCGATCGAACATCTTCGCGTTTCTTTTCTGTTGCGTTCTTCGAGAACACCTGGTATCATCGCTGTTTGATAGTGATCCACAGACACATGCTCGTGATATAGTGGGGCTCCTAAAATGGATTTCTTTTTCATATGGAAATGGTTTTGCCCCTTTTATGTTTTTGGAGTTGAGTGTATATTAATGTATGTTTTAACAGCCTATAAGAACCAGTATCAGAACGCATGGATCAGGGGAGGCCTGATACGGATGGACCACGCATCGTAAGTATCACTCGGACTCAGCAGTGATCGCAGTGTCCTTTGTTTGTGCTATAAGGGAAGAGTTAACAGTGATATCCTGTCAAGTAACTCACTCTATTATAATATATTGTTCTCTATATAGAAAATAAACCTCGTGAACTTGTTGGGGGCATTATCACTTGTGGATCTCAACATATTGCAGCTGTTATCTAACACCAACCACAAAAGAAATCGATAATTATTTTCTCTCTATTGTAAGCTGGTTCTGATAGAAAATATGACCATGAAACTCAAGTCGCATGAATGATAGACTTTTGTGTTGATCTTATCAACAGGTTTGCTGACAGTGGACGTAGCTTAACAATAGCCAGGTTTGTTGTCCTGTATATTCAATCATTACTTTGTTCGTTCATTCCTTCGTTCATTCGTGAGTTCATTCGTTCGTGAGTGAGTGACTGAGTGAGTGTCACGGTGATGGATACTTGAGGTATACTGACATATTGTCATGTATGCATACTCATTATATGCTTTTAAGAGATCGCATTAATTCGCTTTTAACAACATTTGTTCATTACGTGTTAATAACGGTATATTCCATTCCATTCTCGCTGGTTCCCTAATCTTGCGGCAATACATTTTATACACTATAAACAGACAACGCGCAAAGATGGTATCTAGGAAAGGCGATGACGTCGTTTGTCGCAAACTTTTCCAGAATGTTCCGACTATTGGAAAGTAAGAAGTCATAAAATAATGAGGAAGTACTAATAGCGTTTTATAGAACCTGGATGCTGTGCCATAACTTATTGCTGCTGACAAAACACAGTCAACCATGATGCCTTGATAAACTATAAGACTTGCCACGGTTAATTTGTCTTTATTTTAAAAACGAACAGAAAACTGTAAGTACCGCGAGATTAGGGTAGCCCAGGCTACCGTATTTACTTCCAACCACTGAAGCCACTTCAAAGCAGTGAAGCAGTGTATACGAAGTACACGCAAGTGTGTGATTGGTCACTGTGTCCACGGTGTTACTTTTCCAGGCGTTCGTTGTCTAACTCAAACCGATTCACATTCCAATGAATAATAATTACACGACTCCTCCTTTATTCAGAGTAGCGGCTGACCAATCACTGACCAACTCCATCGTAATCGGCGAATCCCGGAACCTGGGCGAACCTTCACGGATCTCCCTTGGCAACCAAAAATACACCGATATGCCGCGAAGTATTCCGCTTCCATATGACCCGTAAGTTGCATCATGTGTCTTTTGGCTTGGGTTGGGTTTTTCAAACATATTTTTTTCACGAATATTCCAACAACATAATGGCGGTGACAGTCGAATCTGGACCAGGAAAACAAGTGAACGAAAGTATGAGCATCTAGATGCCGTCGTGGTAGGGTGAAATGCAATTAGTCTTAAAGCTACTTTTATGACAAGCATGGCACAATTGAAACCTATTTATTCATGGAATTCCACGACAGTAGCTCTGAAAACTAATTTATTAAGAAGTTCGTGTCATACGGAGATGATTATGTTATTTAAAACACAAACATTATCAGGATTCTTACTGGCATATTGTCCCGGTGTGGAAAGTCGAACGCGGGCCTTCGTGTTCCAGAGCTTTTACCACTTGGCTACCCTGTCCACCGACGTGATATTGCTGGAATATTGCTAAAAGCGGCGTAAAACCCTACTCACTCACTCACTCGGCTACCCGCTGCCCGTGAGCCAGGGAGGTAGGGCTGGGGGGAGCCCAAAGTCACTACACGGGTGCCCGCTGTAGATATTTTGAGATAGGTACAAACTGTCCGATTTGGAAAGGTTTGACCGAAGCTCTGGCAAAATGTATTTAGATACGCGTGTATAACGATCTGGTCATGCACAGACTGAAGTTAAGTGCATGAAGTTGTATCTTTATCCAAACATATAAATGTCAAAAGGTATGGGTGCATTGTCAGAAAGAAATGCAATCATTAGTGACTTGCAGTGTAGCCATAGAGTTTGAGATAATGTTTGTCATTACACAATATATCACGTGACTAACCATGGGTCCGGGTAGTCCTGTAAGTACCCGGGTCCTACTCAGTACCCACCCGAACCGAGTACCCGAGTTACCCGTCCCAGCCCAACAGGGAGGTGACGCCAATGAGGTGTAATAATTACACTTGCAGGAGGGGGGGGGGGGGGGGGTTGGTGTGATGAGAGCGGATTAGCACTACCTTGTAAAGCGGACCAGTCCTGCTGGAGGATGTAACTTTGCTACCGCCGTCTCCTGTAGGAGGGTCGGGGCGTTGACGTCTGCTATTGGATGTGGAGTGGTAGTGGAGAGTGAATGGATGTGATGCTCTTTGCTGTTAGGCTGAACATTTGTCTGCACTGTGTGTAGTTTAGCCTTTATTTACACCGTCAATCTCACGAAACCTTTTACTGCGCTTCCATAACGTCCTGCGAGAAGATCAACCCAGCATTCCACGTCAGGTGAACCCTAAACATAGTTTGACCGAACAGTCAAAATGAAACATGCGCGGGTTCATGAAACTATCGATGTCAGTTTTAAAACGATTCAACTTTATATTATTTTGTCAACACGGCCCGTTGTCAATCGCAGTGTTTCTCCCAGATTCGGAAATTTCGCTCTGAACAAATGAAAGTGTTGATTTCATGACGCTCAGAAAAAAACGATGTTTAAAACATGTTGTCCATTGCAAACTGCTCGTTAACGTTCATTTACGAGATACACGTAGCAGACTTGCTGTTCCATACGCTTCGCACGCTCGTAACGAGAATTTACAAGCCTCCTTGATGCTTAACTCATCAGAATGTTCACCTCAAGTGATTTCCAGTGGAGGGTTTTCTGATCTCCACGCAGAGAGGAATCGAATCGAAGTGAAAAGTCTGATCCTTATTAAATTGTGAACACCATCAATTGAGACACACACACCGGTTAACAAATGTTGAAACAATCACTTTTGTAAAGGAATGTTAGTTTCTTGTGCTTGTTGTTTAACGCCGTACTCAGCAATAGTCCAGCTAATTGACGGCGGTCTGGACCAGACATTTCATTGCTGGAGATTATAAGCATCGATCTACGCAAATGGATACGATGACATGCATTAATCAAGTTAGTGAGCCTGACCACCAGATCCCGTTCGTCGCCTCTCACAAGCATGGGTTGCTGAAGATCAATTCTAACCAATATCGTCAAGGGGAGTTAATTTAACATTCGTTTGTACAGAATTTTAGATATAAATTTACAATGTTTTATAAATGAATATGTTGGAATTTAGTGGGTGAGAGTGGTTTGATGAACGAGTAAGTGTGTTTGAACGCCTCTTTTGGATCATATTTCAGTTCACATGAGAAATTATATTCAAGTTAGTTTACAAAGTTTGTAGTCTATTATTAAAAACTACCTGTTCTTGTCTACAGTCACCAGCCCTTGACGGGGTTCAACTTCTACGACGGCCCCGTGTACATAAAGAATGTGTGGTTTAGCAGCTTCATCAGCAACATCAACTACACGGCGGGGGCGATTGGCTTCCTCCGAAAGAACGATTACAGTTCATCTCCATCCAACATGGCCACCAATGTCAAGTTTAACTTTTTGGACGGGGTAAATAATCATTTACAAATATAAACGCAAAATGTAATTTGAACGTGAAGCGATATAAATGGATCCAGGTGCTTTGTAAGGCCATGAATAGAATGTAGGTGAACATACCATGTACAGGCCTGGGTTTGCAAAGAGATATCAAAGCACCAAGGTCTATATGTTAATCTTAATCTATGTATTGCGAATGCATTATGACGTCTGTAAACTTATACCCTTTTGTAAGTATTGTTTTTGTTTGTTTGATTGTTTAAGGTAATGTCAGATATTAGCTGCATTTTATTATAAGATATTTGAGAGACTAAATGTATTTTTCTAAACTATCAGGCAAAATATGACATACCGTTAAAAACTAAGAAATGTGTCACTTGCGGAATGTTCGTCATTTAACCAGCTGAATGGACTTATACACCGCGATATGTACGCATGAACGTTCAGCTCGGCGATTAGCCAATCAATTAGCTGGCTTTTATTAAGAGTAATGATTATGTTCTTTGTATTCAGCCATCAACGGGTAACCGCGTGTATGACGGCAATGAAACCATCCACGGCTTTGGCAACAACGACGGCGACAAGACCGCCACCATCAGGGACACCGACGGCTCCCTCACTGGGTACCCGGGGGCAACGGTCGTGAAGCCGGGGTCGTTCTACCACAACTCCAGGTGCTACAGACGGGACAACTGGAACATGCAGATATGTCCCCAGGAGTTCGGCTCAGTAGGTTCAGCATGTCTATTGTGTGTTGACAATCCATGTAGCACTTCGGGTTTATTTGTACCTCCCACATTAAGCTGATAAGCTGTGATATAATTGAAATACTGTTATTTAAAGCCACGTTCATCAAACTCACATACTTATCATCGAAAAGGGTAGAGTAATATGGTGTAAACATCGTTCAAATTACTTTGAAAGATTGTGCAAATAGTGAACTGTATCTGCACACATATGCTCTTTAATGGCAATTTTCAATTATGTTTCACGGTTTACTGATTGTGGATTCAAAATGCCACATTTATCATAAAACTTATAGGAGGCTCTTAAATTTAAGTCTCAAGTGTCCAATGATAATAAAATCAAAACATCCACAATAAGCGTGAAACTTAGAATTTGGAGTCAGAACAGAGTACATGTCATGAAAACCTCACAAGGGACCGACCATTTGATATTCTCGGGTTGTGGGGGTGTGTGGATTTTTTTGTCAAAAAAATAAATTGACCCCGAAAATTCTTGAAAAAATAATGCTTCAGGCTGTTGAAAACAAAGAAATTGCCTGCCACAAAACGTACATGGTTGCAAGGCGTTCTGTAGCTGTAGCTGTAGCTGAAATGTATCTAATCTCGATGCAAAATGTCAGCCTCCTCCCCCAGCATGGCAAATGGTCCGTCCCGCAGTAGATTTACTTCGAGTAAAATTACCTATAATCTATATGTATATTATCCAAGCAAATAATATTTCCAGGAAACACATGACAGTAAATATTAACAGACAATCACTCTACCACTGGCCATGGTGCATGCACCCGAAGGGAGAACATACGTCCCCAGCAACCCGAGCTCGTCGCAAGAGGAGACTTGGTTGAATGGGCGTCATTGTATCCCCATTGCGTAGATCGATGCTCATGATTTTAATCACTGGATTGTCTGGCCGAGACTCAATTATTTACAACCCGCCGTCATATTACTGGAGTATTGCTGAGTGCACTTGGACATAAGACAAACCATTAAAACATACATGACTTCATCGTATAATCGATGTAACACACTAACTACTGTTCCCGTACAGTTGTCAATACGACTAGGCAGTGCCGGAGACCACGGCAAGACCCACCCCTTCATGATCAGAGACGACAACCCTGCAGCGAAGATGACGGAGACGTGGGCGCGTTCGGCGTCGTTCCCGGTGACGCTGGGGGGACAGCACAGCTACACACTGCACTGGAATGGCATTGTACCCCATGAGTTCCATATTGTCGGGGACGGAATTGATAAGTAGGCAAACGGACAATATTAAATGTCCGATTCTGATATTGTGCTTTTGATTGTAATATGCAAAGGAAGAGAGGCTATGGGAAGTGAGACTTTCGCAATCTCTTAGTCTAAAGAGGCACGGCTGGCCCAATCGGCAAGGCTTTGTAAATCGCCGTGCAATTTTGGGTTCCTAAGGCTTGCCTGAAATTTTATACAGTAAACTACGGTTATAACGAACACGTTTATAACGAACTGGCGGATAATACGAACTTACTTTTCAGTCCCGACTATGTGCTGTAGTTATGCTGTATATATGCTTATAACGAACTACGGTTATAACGAACTAAAAATAGTAGTCCCTTTGAGTTCGTTATAACCGTAGTTTACTGTAGTGGGTTTGAATCCCAGATTCGCCTTGTTTCTAGGTTTGTCGGAAGTTTACCATATTCGTTAAAAGCGTAAAGTCGATGACTTGGATCACTTGGGGTGCAACTCCCCAACAAGCCGACACTCACTCGGGAAATTGTTCAAATCTGTTTTAATATATTAACTTGTTTGTGTTGCCACATGACAAACACATCGAAGGTTTATTATTGATCATAATTCTAAATTATCTTGTCCTTCCTGCTTTTTATGCAATACGGTATTTTTCGGATTTCTGGACAACGAACAATTTCAAACATCGGGATCTAATTGTAATAGCTATTCCTACATTGCTTTACAGAGATCAGGGGCGGTCTGGTAACCTAGTGGTCAAAGCGTTCGCTCATCACGCCGAAGACCCGGGTTCGATTCCCGACATGAGTACAATGTGTGAAGCCCATTTCTGGTGTCCCCCGCCGTGATATTGCTGGAATATTGCTAAAAGAGGCGTAAAATCCTACTCACTCACTCACTTACAGAGATCACTGGCTTCGGTTCGGCGTTTGTCTACCACGAGACGGCAAGTTTCACATCTGGCAGTTTAGCCCAGTGTACCGTGATAGCGGATCGAAATGGGACAACCAGCATTGGACGGAACTGGCGAGTGTAGCCGAGCTGGAGAAAGACACATCGGGCAAAAGCTACTTCTGGGACAAACATACAGGGTAAGATCGTTCAGTTGAAACCCTGCTCGATAATACCGTCGCTTGGCATGTAGTCGCTAGAACCTGATTATCGACATGACGTTGTATTCAATGTGCCACAGGTTGATGTTCTTCAAAATGTTCGACAACAACGAGAGGTTCAACAACGAGACTGACGCATGTCCCAACGGCTGCCCCTACATCCGCATCCAAGTCCTCTCCGGCAACCTCCACGACGGTGATTGTTCCTCCAGGGCATACGGACCGTACAGACGGAGTCCTGTTGTACGTATCGTAATGCCTAGACCTATATATAAAAGGCAATGTTACCTCTAAATTAATTACCTTTCAGCGTTTTAATCGAATATAATTATGTTTTTTTCTTTTTTTGAAGTAATAAGTATAAACATGTCAATACTATATCAGGGTGAAAACATAGGCGCATCTTTTACAAGTTCAAAGGTCGCCTGTTTACCCAGCAGCAGATGGGTACCCGAGAGATGAGAGGCAAGCAAATCTTATCTCCCTCATGCCCCACAGGGGATGAAATGTGAATGCATGCTGATTAACTGAATGAGGTGATTATACCCTGATCGTTACAGCCAAGGGTCGCGTTTCACAAAGAGATTTGAGAGGAAGGAGTATCGTAAGTCTATGTTAAAGTATGGGAGCTCCGATAGTCGTAGCTCTACGATTTATCGTCAACATGGTACAAATTATCCTGTATTTTTGACAGGCTGGTGTTCACACTCTGCACAAGAACGCCCTACAAGCCACGGCCAGTCAGCCACCAAGGGTACGTAACTCTGTCTTATAATGTACACACAATAATGTCATTTGGCAACGTATGTGACAAAAAACACAATTATATGGAGGAATTCTTAGTTTTTTACTCCGATATGGTATCTCCCAGCGTGAACGTCTGAAGACACCGCCATAGAGGGTCGCGTCAGGTGAACCTTTCACTGCTAAAAAATAAAGCCGCGCCATGATATTATTGAGGAATCTTGTACACCCTGTCGATTCTGAGCACTAAGGATTCTGTGCCCTGTGAGAGTAGGATCAATAGAATATTTGTGTTCTGTGTGGGTTTTCATTTGTACAATCGGAATTACCGAGTCTGAGGGGTAAAGAAATGAAGTCGACTCGTTTAAGAAAGCTGGTTCAAGAACCCACGTGTTCTTCATTCAGACTAGGCGGTCAAAGTTCACTGGGGTTCATCTGACGTGACATTCTGTTGAGATATCCTCAGTTCATAAGATCTTATCTTAATGAGATTCCAGTTTCAATTCTCGAGTTCAGCTGAAACATTTTCAGGGACCTCGCCCATTGCAATTAACAGAGCAAACTGGAAAAAAAATTATGTACCAAATACAATCGATGACTTTTGATAACACTGATAAAATATGGATAAATATAACAAAAATCTTGCACCACACACCGTGGTCTGAGGGAAAATTGCAATCAATGTATGACGTCACTGCTTGATTTTGTATATATCCAGGACTGGGGTGCAGGGCGGACCCGTCCGTTCTTGACTCGGACTCCGGTCAGTGGTCAATACGGTCAGTGGTCAGGCTGGTCTCACTGCTCCAACACGTGCGGAGGTAGTTCATGGAATCTGTGTCTATATTGTTCTTATTTATAACATTGTATACTTCTTAGGTGGATTACCTATGTCATAACCATATTAATTCATTCTCGTGATACAAATAATTCTTCAGGAAGAAATTCAGTCAACCAGAACAAGGATTAACGGTGTTTTTTGTTTTGTTATTTATGTTTATCATCTTGATATATCTGTACCATGAGGGGAGATGCAGTAGCCTAGTTGTTAAAGCGTTCGCTCGTAACGGCTCGGTTCAATTCCCAATATGGAAACCATGTTTAACTGACGTTTTATGAGCCCGCCTCCCGGATGTCGATATGAATAAATATTTATTTACCAATAGCTCATTGTGTCGGAATAACTTTTAGACAGTTGTCAGTTCTGGTTTAGTGAAACATTAATATAACCCGCATTTCTGGTGATTTTTTATAACAAGAGTCTAAAAGCTGCTAACAAGGTAGATATAATCGGCGGCTTTGTTGTGATCTCTTTACGACCTATATAGCTTCTGTCATTTTGACAAACATGTTTTAATCCTGCGTTCCAGGAGGTTCACAGACAAGGCACAGAGCCTGTGACAATAAGCATGGCGCCGAAGACTGTCAGCGCCATCACGTAGAGCATAGAACATGTAACACCAAGCCTTGCCCCACATCGTTGCTTATGGGTTGAGCACATGAGAGAAGCCGTCTGTTTTTCTGTCGGGTGTACAGTCGCTGATATTAAGTGTTACACACTCCGTGCTGATTGTATAACACCCTACATCGATATTCTATCAAATATATGAATAAAGTTTATGATAATCCTCGGTTTCCTGTTTATTTGAATTTAATAGATTTTCTTGATGGCGTTTCTGAGGATGTTGCACTTTTCAACAGTTAGCTGTGGCAACGCGCTACACCTTGATAACAAGTTTATTGTTAGTTAATGAATGCCAAAAGATTCAGATGTCAGATTGGGGATGGTTTTGTTTTTGTTTGCTAAATACAACACAGTTCGTTAAATTGAGGTAGTACCCGTGAAGCTCCGGGGTAGAATAGGTCTTCAGCGACTATGGCGACTATGCTTGTCGTAAGAGGCGACTAACGGGATCGGGTGGTCAGGCTCGCTGACTTGGTTGATGTGTGTCATCGTATCGTAATTGCGTGGACCGATGCTCATGATGTCAATCACTGGATTGTCTGGTCCAGACTCGAATAATTACCTGATATTAATCCTGATTATTAAATTGCTGATTTGGTAATATTTCAATTCATTTGACTGGTTAAAAGCCATCACAGACAGAAACAGAAAGTTGACATACTTACTTAGTGAATTTACCCATCCAGGCAGATACAAACATGTTAGGGAATTTTACTAATCAGTTAGTAAATATTTGCTAATTAGATTAGTATAGATGCTATTGAGACTAGCACACATTACCAATCAGTTAGTAGAGATTACTATCTATCTTTCAAAGAATCTTCTTGGTCTTGGTTGATGCATGTCATCGTATCCCAATTGCCTGGATCGATGCTCATGACGTTAATCACTGGATTGTCTGGTCCAGACTCGATTATTTACAGACCGTAGTCTTATAGCTGGAATATTGCTGAGTGTGGCGTTGAACAACAAATAAACAAAAACCAAAAACAAATTGAGGTAGTTGTATGTATACTGTTTTTTCCTTGCATACATATGAGGATCACTGACAGGAGGGAGGAATTAGTTCAATTACGTTTTCTTCAGCTCTTTCAGAGTTACTTTGAAGCCTGAGAGGTATTGTTATAAATTTTCGTACATAATTAAACAATATACATCAATATTAAAAAACAGGAAATCCAATTGAAAGTTATGAATACCTAAGAAGGCAAAAAGAAGCATTATATATGAAGGTACTCGGGCTTACTAGTCAACCAAGAGGGTTGGTGAGACGCATGTGCCACGAATGAGTCGAAGGAAGATAGAAATAAGAGCGACAGCCATTTGCGGACCTCTGTATTTGAACCAGTATGATGACGTCACGCTATTGTTGCAGTTGACCAATGAGCAGGATTTCAGGCGCCATTCTGAAGGTGCATTTTACAGTACAACTTCAGGTCATAATGCAAAATTATAGACAAACTTATATATCAATCATAACATGGTTTAAGTCGGAGATATTAGTCGAATCTGTTTGTTCCAGCAGTAGAGTCACAGATCTCAAGGCTGCTGGACACTTTGTTATCATGTGTGGAGTTGACCTCAACTGGCTATTATGAGGCAAGAAAGCATTTGATTTAGGCAGCACAATTGTCATTATATTTTCCTGTTGTAAGCTCACGAATGAACAGATTCCCTGAAAACAGGTCTCGATAATCCGCCAAAACAGATTCCGATGATTCCATTCCCAAAGATCATGAGTTTTGGTTGTGTTTTATCCAAATTCTCACAGAAGGATATATTGGCCGTGTTTCTAAGGGAAACTCTAGGCAGTGGTGAAATTTATACATTGCCTACATTCTCACTACTTTCGGTATTTTTTCTACATAATAAGTTTTGGAAACCATTTCAGCTTACGAGAACGAGCTGGTATCATTATTTGATGGTGATTCATGAAATAGTTGGAATCGTACAATAGATAATGTACTTAATATAATACATATAATGGCAAATATAGCTTATTTAGTTAAACAACGCAAGTTGTATGATAATATCGTCCACTTCCTTCTAAGGATAAGCCTCCAGCCACACTCTTCTTTGATGAGTTTTTTCCTGCTCATAGAGTGAGTGGGTGAATTTGGTTTAACGCCGCTTTTAACATTATTCGTTATATCACGACGTGTCAGCTTGATGTGAGAGGAAATCCCGAAGTGATGCAGGTCTCAGACGTTTACCACTTTGGTGAAACCCACGAGCACAGGTATGGTGCTGACAAACCTAGAAACCTAATTAGGGTGAACCGGGATTCGAACCCACAATCATAGGTTTCTGACGCAGCGCCTTAGGCGCCTTAGACGACTGGGCCACCCGTGCCCCCCTTGCTCATAGAAGAATTGAAACGGGAATCCATGTACATGATGGATTTCAACGTTCACTGGTAAACCTGAGCTATTAGAAATCAGGGAATTCAGACGACTTTTAGAAAATAATGGATTAATGCAGCAGATCACAGTGAGTGATGAGTGAGTGAGTGAGTTGGGTTTAACGCCCCTTTTTAACAGTATTCCAGATATATCAAGGGGGCGTGTCAGTTTAATGTGAGAGGAAAGACCGAAGTGATGCAGGTCTCAGACATTTACCACTTCGGTGAAACCCACGAGAACCACTTTCAAAGGGAATACGTCAAATTATGTGCATCTGCTGAAATAGCCAAAGACAATATTGCGTCAAAACATGTCAAATGAACAATATTCCGTTGTCACACAACACCAACAAACAACATGTGGCCAATAATCAGTCAGATCACCCGTCAACATTAGAGTATCCTACCCAAACTGATCACGAAAACAAATTGATTGTCTAAATACTCAACTCTCAACAGCGCGTATGTGATAGACGCGATGCGATCACTGCCTGTCCAAACACAAGTTTTCAAGTACCTCGTCCACATCATAATGGACTGCATGCCTCGGTCCTTTCATCATGAAAGTGAGTTCCGTATCATTGTGTACTTGAGTATCAATCTTTATCATCAATCCTTAGCAAACTTTGAGTAGAAGATACCTGCACTGGCGCTTGCGATATACCACCGACTCTTCAGTGCACTGTGTCAAGAGACGGTGATAAGTTTACACAATCAGTATGTGATAATATGCACGCAATGACTAGCATGTACGCTGACACTGCCACGTAAAGAAATTCGACCAGATCTGGGCTGACTACTTTGTTTAATTGTTCGTTTGTTTAACGCCACACTCGGCAATATTCCAGTTATTTGACGGCGGTCTGTAAATAATCGAGTCTTGACCAGACAATCCGGTGACTACACGCAGAAGTACCTTTCTTCCATTTCATCTGAGTGTAATGATTATCAACAGCGGTTAAAGTAAAAAAATATTTTAAACCCTAAAGTCTTCTGAAACATGTCTCCCAAACAAAGATCAATTTGTCCCATATAGAAGCCATACTGATTGAAAGTCTGATTTTCTCGACTATCAAAACCGGTTGGTCAGTCTTACATCTGCATTGTTTGTTTGTTGTTTAAGGCCGTACTCATCAATATTCAAGCTATTTGACGGCAGTCTGTAAATAATTGATTCTGGACCAAGCAATCCAGGGATGGACATCATGAGCATCGATCTGGGATACGATGACATACATCAACTAAGTCAGCGAGCCTGACCACCCGATCCCGTTAGTCTCCGCTTACGACAAGCACAGGTTGCTAAAGACCTATTCAAACCCGGATCTTCACGGGTCGGGTGAATACACGAGGGTTACTTTCCTCCCACAGACAGCTGACACGTCGCGATGCAACCGTGTGAGTGAGTGAGTTGGGTTTAACGCCGCTTTCAGCAGTATTCCAGTTATATCACGACGCGACAGTTTAATGTGGGAGGAAATCCCGAAGTGATACAGGTATCAGGTTTACCATATGGTGATACCCGCGGCCACGGGTAGGATGCTGACAAACTTGATTAGAAGCATAATCAAGGCTTGCACATAGTACGATCATATACATATACAGTAATCCGACTAACACAGATGTTAAATACACCAACATAATTACCAGCGTATAATTATTAGCAAATATCCAGATGCCCTTAAATATACCCCTGACATCTTATACAGCATCATGAGTGACAGGGATGCTAGAGGAAACAGGTGACCTGATAAAAGCACATATCAAAGCGCATTGTTTTATTCTTTGGGTGCGCGGAAGCTATACCCGATGTTTTAAAAGTGCTGGTTTAACTTCGAAATTGTACTGCATCCGCCATCTTTGTTTATTTGACACTGACTTTTGACATTAACTTATTACATTTCTTGGCGTGAAACTACTGAAAATATAATCAAATGTTCAAAAATGCTAGAGTTTTCCTCTATTTTTTTTTTTTGGGGGGGGGGGGGGGGGGGGGGGAACCTGCACAGCCATGATAAATTACTGTTTAAACAAAAAGTCTTGATTGGCGAAAAAATATACAACTCAACAAAAATAAAATAACGGCAAATATCTACCGGTCTAGAAATCAAGTACATGTACGTTCGTTCTGCTACATGTGTTATATTACGGGTGACCAATACAGATAAGACAGTCACGTGTCCCAACACCTGTTCCACGGGGTCATAGTTACATTGATGTTTGTGGACACGATAGATTGTTTGTCATAACGAACTCATTCAGTTTATGTGAGGACTCGGTGTTATCGGGTTACATGACATCGCATTGTGAACTCATTCCAAGGCAGCTCATTGGCTGACCAGGGTTATATTTTTATCAACCCTCATTAAAAGACCAGGATGATTCAGATCACGTTCAGTCTCGAGCTGTGTGGCAGTCTCCTGATTAGCTGCTCGTAGGCGGACATGGACAGACATCCTTACCTGACTGTACGTAGTCTATTCTCATTTTTGTATTCTCGGTTTTCGTTATAGTCCGTCAACCATCGTTTTGGCACCCGGCCTTTCACAATTAATGTCCATTAAATATTTCATTGATTTCATGTAATATTGTGACCTGATGTGACCTTGTAGTGTGTGTGTGTGTGTGTGTGTGTGTGTGTGTGTGTGTGTGTGTGTGTGTGTGAACACAGACAATTTAATGTATCAAAACAATGACACAATCTAGCTTGATAAAATACATGTAATTAATTATAAATGAATTTTGAAATATAATTTGATTTAAAATACCTTAGTTTAGGAAAACTTAATATCCTAATAGAATTGTTCATTACAACATATTCCGAAAGCACAGGAACTCGTTATTGGTCAGTAAATAAAAATATATACCCCCTATATGTATGTTCTCTACTTACATATAGGGGGTATATATTTTTATTTACTGACCAATAACGAGTTCCTGTGGCTGAAAATCAGGACAGCGAATAAGATGATCCGTCGTCGGGAAAACCGTGTTAGCGATAGGTGGAAGGACATCTCTCAATACCCACATGTCAAAACTGGCTCCCTTTTCTTCCTCCCTGGGAATTGGGACGATCCAAACTTCTCAAAACTGGCTCCCTTTTCTTCCTCCTTGGAATTTGAGATGGCCCCTTTGGTTTGTCATCTGCGGCATTTCGGCCGCTCAAGAGGGGAGATAATTCAGAATAAATTCCTTCGAGGCATGTTAGTTGTGTGCAATGTTATCTTTATGACACAGCGACGAGATATCTTTTTGATTCACGTTTAAAAAACTCAACACACTTTACGAATAACATCACGGTATCCTTAAACAACATATAGCCCCATGTTACACAATAGTTCTCGTCTATACCGATACCGTTAGTGCAACCAAGGCGTAGGGGGGCCTCGGGTCATGCCTGCAGTAAGAATGTTTAACAAACATTGTGTCACAGATGTGGGAGGTTAAATTGTCTGATGTTACCCCTCACTACAAGGTCTTGTCCACAGTCACAAAATTATATGATAACAATGAAGAAAATATTTTTATTCGGACATGAAATATTACTAACCTGGTATTTTTATTCAGGTCATTGTGACCCGTGAAGATTAGGGGGTAAAATATGTCTTCAGCAACCCAGGCTTGCCGTAAAAGGCGACTATACTTGTCGTAAAAGGCGACTAACGGGATCGGGTGGTCAGGCTTGCTGACTTGGTTGATGCATATCATCGATCCCAATTGCGTGGATCGATGCTCATGATATCAATCACTGGATTGTCTGGTCCAGACTCGATTATTTACAGACCGCCTTCATATAGCTGGAATATTGCTGAGTGCGGCGTTAAACAACAAACCAACCAACCAACAATCAGGTCATTGATGATTATTCGAGATAAAAAAAACTATCGTCACGTGATCGTGTGTTCCTGGTATTCTTACACATGTACACGACCTATGCTCTACTTCTCCTCTTTAAGCTAGTCACGATATGGCTGAAATATTGCCCATGTGACGTTAAATAATAACTCACTCACTCACTCTCCTCTTTAAGTAATGTCTCTCTTCTTGTCACCCTCGCATTCCCCGTTATAAAATGGTACTTGTTGTTACCCTGCCCGGTACTCCGCTTTACGGGGATAAAACAAGGACTGGTCCGCTGGAAGCCTGTATACCGTGTCTGAGTTGAGATGCGGCAAAGAATAGCAGGGGAATGGCACTATAAAATAGGCATAAGTCCGGACAAGTACAAGCAGATACTGACACACACGCATGCGCGTCGCCATTTAAGCGCAATAATCTTGAACGCGACGTTAATCCCGATTTCACCTCACCTCACCTCACCTCACCTCACCTCGCATTCTCACGCATATAAACACGACATGCCTTGTAACCACCAACCTTTATGCTTTTTCAAGATGGAGCCGTTCAAGATAAAAGTAGTAGAACCTCTACCAAAGGTCACGCGAGAAGAGCGGGTCAAGCATCTCACAGCAGCTCGGTTTGAGCCTTTTTGTCTCCATTCTCGTCACGTGATCATAGATCTGTGTACGGATTCTGGAGCATGCGCAATGAGTCAAGACCAATGGGCAGCCATTATGGGAGCTGACGAAAGTTACAAAAATTCAACCAGTTTTGAACGGTTTAAAAAGTCTGTCCAAACAATCACGAAGTTCCAACACGTGATACCAGTCCATCAAGGCAGAGCGGCGGAAACGCTTCTCTTCCGTTTAGTCTTAAAGGCGGGTTCCGTGGTGGCTAGTAATGGCTTGTTCTTCACCACAGAACACAATATAACACGACAAGGAGGGAAATGCATCGAGATACCTTGCAAAGAGACACGTGGAAACAAATTCGGCGGCAACATTGACTGTGAACAACTCAACAACATTCTAGATGACGTAACCGTTGTTGTTATCACGGTGACGAACAACGAACGCGCGGGACAGCCTGTTTCCATGGGCAACTTAAAGCGCCTGCAGCAGCTATGTGGTTCAAGAAGCATACCAGTGTTCATGGATGGATGTCGGTTTGCTGAGAATGCATTCTTCATAAAAGAAAGTGAGCCAGGGTTTGAGAATAAACCAATACAGGAAATCGTCGCTGAGATGTTTTCATGTGTTGATGGTTGTTACGTCTCGGCGAAGAAGGATGGATTGGCAAATACGGGAGGTTTCTTTGCAACACATGACAAGGAACTATTTGATAAATTCGCGTATGAGATGTTGTGGTCGGAAGGATCTCCTGAGTACGGAGGTCTCACCGGAAGGGATCTTGACGCCATTGCTGTTGGATTGCAAGAGGTCATTGACGAGGACTACTTGCGGTACAGAGTAGCAATGTCGCGAGAGTTTGGTGAGATTTTGAAGAGGGCAAACGTTCCAATTATTGAACCTGTTGGTTGTGCTGTACATGTAGATGCTGAAAAGGCTTTAACTCACATATCCCCCAACGACTACCCAGCGAGAGCTCTCAACTGCGCTTTATACATCGAAGGGGGCGTCAAGGGTGTACACTACAGCTACAAACAAGGAACTACTTTGGCGGAAGGTTTGCAGAAACGCGAAGTTTTGAGGCTCTCACTTCCGCGAAGGGTTTACACGCTCTCTCACCTACTGTACGTTGGTGAAGTTTTCAAGCGGGTTTTACTAAAGGCTGGTGACATCTCCGGTCTTAAACGATTTTCTGAGAAAATTAACTACTCCGGGGCTCCAATGGTGCCAATACTAGGGTCCATTTTCGCTTCAGACACTGAGGGTGTAGGTGAAGAATTGGATAAAGAGGACTAGGTGTCAATGGGTACCTGGTAGCGACAACGTCTGCTGATTTAGGAAAAACTTAACATTGTTCAGGCAACGATCAGTGCAACGACAAGGGCCCCGTTGCACAAAGCGATCTTAACGCTAAGACGCCTATGTTAAAGTATGGGAGTTATGATCACCTAAGCGCTAAGATAGCTTTGTGCAACGGGGCCCAGGTCTTTATACGCTCGCTATGAGGTCATTATCATATCGCCATGCAGTCGCTATCCGGCTCACGAACTGTTCATTTTTGGGGGATCTTGTCGCGAGTGAGTGGGTGAGTGAGTTGGGTTTAAAGCCGCTTTTGACAGTATTCCAGTTATATCGCGGCGTGTCAGCTTAATGTGGGAGGAAAGCCCGAAGTGATGCAGGTCTCTGACGTTTACCACTTCGGGGAAACCCACGAGCACGGGTATGGTGCTGACAAATTTAGAAATATAATCGGGGCGAGCCAGGATTCGAACTCACACTCATAGGTTTTTGGCGTACCCAAGGGACGCAACTCTGCACAGCGAATTGCGGCGACTTAGACGACTGGGCCACCCGTGCCCCTCTAGTCGCGAACCGAGGCTGAGATGCAGAGGACCCTGGATTCTTAAGGTCTTCCCTTACCGTGTCTTACAACATAACATATCCTAGTATTGTATTTACTCCAAGATTGTTTTTATGGCATTTAAGAATAAAACGTTATGGAGTAATGGTGTCTGATATGTCTAGATATCCGGTCAATAAATAGTAGCCTCGGCACGGCTGTCGTTAATCGTGTTGTCTTCTTGAAGTATAGCTCAACATCAGACAGAAACAAAACAAGAAAATGAATGCGAACAGCAAGTATGTGTGCACTGAGTGCATAAAATGTGCGAATGTCGTTAAACGACACAAAGAGTTATATTCCAGCTACATCAAGTCAAGTGTGGGTCAGACAATCCAGTGACTGAGAGTACGATCAGCGATACAAGCGATACAAGCGATACCGTCCCTCCTATACAATGAAGTCCCCCACTTACAAAGACCAATAGAGTGCTTGGAGCCTAAAGTATTCTGGGTATACACGTGCTCTTGCACACTGAACCCGAGGAATTTCCAGCTCTGAATTGGTCACTGTCGTTCGTGCTTTCCCTGAGCGCCGACTCGAATGATGATCGAGTGCTCAAGCCTTAAGATTAGGCTGTCGTCGTCGTATCGAGATGGCGGGGATCACGTTTGAGTTGTCACAAGTGTGCCTGGTCCATGCCGCCGTGATGTTCCACTCATTCACTCACGTGGATGAGGTTCCCGGTCTTGCTGTCCAAGATGTTGGCGTTGATGCGGTCATTCTCGCTGCAGTCATCTTTGTTAACACTGGTCTGTTTACAGAAGTATAAACATGTCCAAAACTGTAGTGAATCATTTTGTTTGTTGTTTAACACCGCCCTCACCAATATTCCAGCTATATGACGGCGGGCTGTGTAAATAATCGAGTCTGGACCAGATAATCCAGTGATTGATATCATGAGCATGCATCCACGCAATTGGGATCGATGACATGCATCAATCAAATCAGCGGGCCTGACCACCCGATCCCGTTAGTCGCCTCTTACAACAAGCATAGTGGCTTTTTGTGCCAAGCATGGGTTGCTAAAGACCTATATGCAAAATAGTATCTCTTCGGTTGCCGGTTGAGAAGTATGGAGGTGGAGCTGCAATGGCTGTTTTAATCATATGTTTAAAATTTGGTAATGATGTTGCACTTCTGTATTCAGGGGGTTACTCATTCCATAGTTTGATTGAAGAAGGTATAAATGATTGTTGGTATGTAGCTGTTTGTGCATGCGGCAAATTCATATTGTTCTTATTTCGTAACTCATACTAAAAGTTGATACTTTGGGTGGTAACGTGCCATGTAAATACGATGGACATAGGTTATTAACAATACTGTAAATTGTAAAAAAAGTGTTTGTTTTTTTTATTTTTCTTCTATAAGATCGTGATTCCCTGTCTCAAAATATGAACTCGATCTTGAGTAAATGTTTTAATGGAACTGTCGATAAATGCATTCTGTTCACAGGCGAAAATAGGCATCAATATGTATGGAATCATTATAACATGCGTTAATAAC
Organism: Haliotis cracherodii; assembly: GCF_022045235.1. Taxonomy (NCBI): domain Eukaryota; kingdom Metazoa; phylum Mollusca; class Gastropoda; order Lepetellida; family Haliotidae; genus Haliotis; species Haliotis cracherodii. The sequence goes on along the minus strand of NW_027266268.1, from coordinate 35,309,476 downwards.
GATGCGCTTTGAATTCTTGCCTTTGAGATCGCTGTTGTATTCTATGAATCCAGTATCAATATTTATCTTAAATATTTATTATTTGGCCTATGCAGTTTGCACAAAGTTACGTTTTGCCTATGGTGTTTATTTTGCTACGTTATATTTTGCACCCAATATTCCGTTTGTTTGTATCGTGCTTGTCTGATTCTGCTGGAGTGCTTGAATAAAAGCATGTCTCTCCTTGCACTTTAATTAACTTAATAAAATAGCTGCCTCTCAGAAAAAGTTAACAAAAGTATTAGGTACACAAACAGACCGCGCTACACATGTGTGTGTATGTGTTTAAGCAGGGAGGCTATACAAAGATATATACATATCCGGACTATATAGTCTCACTGGTATATGTATTCTTGTATCATCGTAACGCTCATGTACCACATATCACTGAGAAAGAAGCCTAGCGAATTCAACTAACTTAATTAGTAACAGCGGCCAAAAGGTTAGTAGACAGCGAATTTACTATCCTGCCTAGTAGATGGCACACGACAGCGGTGGAGAGAAGGGTTTCGTATTTCAGTTTCGGCGGCAAGACCACGTGACATTCCTGACTTCCGCTTTGATCAGTGTCACGCTCGCCATTTTGAGGAAACCAGGAGATGATAATGGGTCAGATTGTTAGCTACATGTTGGCTTCATGTTATTGTTAATGTTATTTGTTCGTGACTGACAACATTTTGAACTTTATTACGTATACTCAGTGAGAAGGGAGGTTACTATAGTTTGCAAGTGTAAAGCAAGAATAAGTTGAATGTTATATTTACCTATCAATTACTTTTTGTAGCATTGTGTAACTAAACTTAAACCATGGCTTCTTTGTCTTTGAACGGGCATTAACTGACTGAATTGTCAGTTAAACACCACTTGGCAATGACGGAACTTCTTTTTTCCCTGTCATACAACTTGATGACAATTCCCACGAAAAACGCTGTGTTGTCTGCGGGATTCGAGCCTGTGAAGAACACACGGAAGGCGAACGAATGACGTATTCTGCCAGGGAGACATGGAATAAATTTTATGAAATGAACATCTAAATATTTAGTTACTAACAGTTTTTCCGTTTGTGAACGCTGAAATATGTTTTTGTGCAGTAAGTGTTGTGTTATTCTACGCATTGTACGAACGTGTGATTTGGTAGTTTTTCGTTCAAAGAAACGAACAGATAGATAAAGATTCTCTTATCTTGATCAGGTATATCTTTGCTCATGATATGCCTATCAACAAGGGCAAGACATTTAGGTCATTGACCGGATCCAAGCGGTCTAAACCTTAAATGCTACTGCAAATCATTACATGTTGTTTTTTACCTGTATTGTTTGTCATTTGTTATTTACTTGGTTTTTTTTTACAAATTGTGTTCAGCAGCTGTCAACAGGGGGCGTAAAATGAACAAGAAACGAGTATCATTTTAGTGTAGTAAAACTTACTACAAACTTAGTTTATTTGTTTGTTTATTAGTTGTTTAATGCCGCACTCAGCAATATTCCAGCTGCATGCCGGCGGTCTGTAAATAATTGAGTCTGGACCAGACAATCCAGTGATTGACACCATGAGCATCGATCCAGGCAATTGGGATACGATGACATGCATCAACCAAGTCAGCAAGCCTGAACCCGAACAAGCTCAGTAAATAAACCATTGCAGTGAGTAAATTATAAGAAGATTCTTTGAAAGATGGATAGTAACCTCTACTAGCTGATAAGTAATGTGTACTAGTCTCAATAGCATCTATACTAGTCTAATTAGCAAATATTTACTAACTGATTAGTTAGTATCTGACTGAATGGGGAAATTCACTTAGTATGTCGACTTTCTATTTCTGTCTGTGATGGCTTTTAACCAGTAAAATGAATTGAAATATTCCCCAAATCAGCAATTTAACAATCATGATTGATATAAGGTAACCCATTGAAAACTCCTGGAACCTCTTAAATATGTATATTTGTGTGTCTATTGACTTGGCTGCCAAGTGTACTGATGTCTGTAAATATCTTGTCATCACTGAGTACCATGTTTTTAAAGAAACACGTGTTGATGAGTGAGTGAGTGAGTGTGGTTTTACACCGCTTTTAGCACTAATCCAGCAATATCATGGCGGAAGGCACAAGAAAACATGTTGAATCATTTGTTGATGAAGAAACACGGTGAAGAAGAAACATCACGTTGATGAAGATACAAGTAGATACAAGTAATAACCTACTGTCATATTCTTTAGTGACGTCATGTGACGTCATTGTGACGTCCTGGTGGATCGGTGGATGGATACTTCCACAATGTTATCTACTGATACACATCACGCATTAACTATGGACTATGCCATACCATTATTTTTCTTGTGAAACGAAACCATAAAAATATGAGGTGTTCAAAGAACGACAGAAATATGCACAACATATGCAAAATATTTCCCAAAAGTATTTAATATATGAGATCGAAAGTCCCACTGAAGAGATGGAAAGTTATTTGTTTAATTATTGCTTAACGCCGCACTTAGCAATATTCTAGCCATGTGATAAAAAGTCCTACGGAGGAGATAAAAACATACTATTTTCATGTGGCACGAGGACGCTTCCGTACTGAACAAAATTTCGCGAATCCACGTCTATCACAGGCCAGCTACGCGCCAGTTATTCGCTAGCCCGAAACGGCTGGGGTCTTGGGCGATTGTAAATTTGGACAAAGAGTGAGTGAGTTCGGTTTTACGCCGCTTTTAGCAATATTCCAGAAATATCACGGCGGGGGACAGCAAAAATGGGCTTCACACATTGTACCCATGTCGGGAATCGAACCCGGGGTTTCAGCGTGACGAGCGAACGCTTTAACCACTAGGCCACCCGACCGACCCAATTTGGACAATGAGTACTCGAATTGGAAAATACATATTTCTATAGTTTAGTTTAACTTGGAATGTGTTGTACACATCGATTCTATGTACATACAAACTTTAAAATATATTTTCAAGATGTCTTTAATTCCATGACTTCAAGAAAGCATTTCGCTGCACCAGTGAGAGGACGGATGCTGTATGCACGAATATATTTTACGTACGCATCAGTGACTATTGAAGAGTCAGTAAGTTTTCACGCCACCTTCAGCAACGATCAGCATTACCATGACAGGGGTCACCAACATGGGAGTCGCCCCTCATATCCATGCGAGGAATCGAACCTGGTCCTCCGGCGTGACGAGCAAGCGCCTTAACCAGTGGGCTTCCCATAGTCCTCAGTTATGTGTGGCAGAATATGTTTTTCATAATTATATTTAATGTTTTTGGAGTGCGCGGTAGACTTAGAGGACATCAATTTTAAAATATATTATGTATTGTTTTCACATAAATGGTATAATGTGCGAAGCTTTAATATTGGTGTCACTCCCTTACTCGAAAGAGTTGGTCCAACTCATAAGCTGTTGAATATTGTGTGAAAAAACACGATACATGAAAATGAGACAAACGTTGAAATAGTGTATTATACTGTTGGGTAATGAGTGAGTGAGTTGGGTTTAACGCCGCTTTTAACAGTATTCCAGTTATATCGCGGCGTGTCAGCTTAATGTGAGAGGAAAGCCCGAAGTGATGCAAGTCTCAGACGCTTACCACTTCGGTGAAACCCACGAGCACGGGTATGGTGCTGACAAACTTAGAAATATAATCGGGGCGAACCGGGATTCGAACCCACAAACATAGGTTTCTGGCGTGCCCAAGGAACGCAACTCTGCACAGCAAATCGCGGCGCCTTAGACGACTGGGCCACCCATGCCCCCTTTTGGATAATGTATACAATTTACTTCCCTTTCCTTTACTACTGATTTATACGGACTTTTAATATGAAGTTCGAGTATTATTTACCTCCTGCACAGTATGGTGTAGTTCAAAATGAAGAGTCTGTTTCGATATTTTGCAGTGCTTTGGTTGAACAATATTGAGGCCTGCGGCTTGATCTTATGTCCACGTTACCATGTTCTTGGATAACATTCCAGGGAGATTCTATTACGCTTCACGTGGTTTTGTAAGGACAATGCACAAATGTAGTGCGAGGGGTTATCTCCCATGAGAAAATACATTCGTCGAGACAAAGTTTGTTTGCCAAATAGATAACCAAATCTGATACAAGTTTTTTGTTCATATAGAGTGATTGAGTTTGTTCAACTAACAAATGTTTCAGTTACCCGATCCCGTTAGTCGCCTTTTACAAGCATAGTCATCTTTGACAAGCATAGTCATCTTTTACGGTGTCTATGCTTGTCGTAAAAAGCGACTAACGGGATCGGGTGGTCAGGCTCGGTGACTTGGTTGAAGCATTTCATCGATCCCAATTGCGTGAATCGATGCCCATGATATCAATCACTGGATTGTCTGGTCGATTATTTACAGACAGCCGTCATATAGCTGAGTGTCGCGTAAAACAACAAACAAAAAAACCCAACCAAACCAGTTACACGACATGTCAGCTTGATGTGGGAGGAAAGCCCCAAGTGGTGCAGGTCTTGGATGGGTACACCAACGACCACGATTTTGTGCCCACAAAGCTGGGAACATAATCAGGGCGAATCTGAGATTCGGACCCCGGATAACAGGTTTCTGGCACGCCTACGGACAATTTCATTAAAATCAGATCTTAGTTCTAGCTATCCCAAAACAAAAATTGTTGAGCGGCAGCGAGAACTCAGATCTGATTTTGAGGCGATTGGTCTACGGAATGCAACTATGTACCGCGAATTCCAGTGACTAAGACACCTGTGACCCTCTTTACCCATGGAAAATAGGTGAAGCCCTTCGCTAGAAGTATTAAGGATATTGCCATCCAAATGTTTCTTTTCGTGCTGTTCGAGAAGGGTTTCCAATGTCAGTAAGTTATGATCTAAAAAAGTACTCACTGAAATGAATAAAACCTGTTTTTCTCAATTTAAAAATCGACACAAAGTATACATAGCTGTAAATACGAAATAACAAAACAACTCGAAAAGTTCTAGTCTGGATTTGCTAGTTTGATCTCAGTGAACAATACAAAATGTACTTTACAGGAGGTAATTTGTCGGCACTTTCAACATTCACAAGTCCAAATTGACGTAGCAGAAACAGACTATAGGCATTATGCACCTGTTCTCACCTGTCAAGGTGTCATAGGTCACCTTGATCTACTTACACCTGGTTATGCCCTGTTTCACAATAGTCTGTTTTATTCACATTTTTACACTCTTTTACGTGTAAAAAGGCATAAAAACATTTGATACGCTGTATTTGTGCCTCGGTCCAATTAGTACTAATTTAGTTGTTTGAATATTTACATATTTTGTATATTAACTGCATTTATTTAAGATCTGAGGTCGAAAAAACATTTTTTTTTCATTTCCGTGAGTACTTTTAATACCCAGGTGAAATTTGTGTGATCGTCAATTTGACCCTGCTTGCCAAAATGATGGTCTTCCTGCATCGGAAGGATCGAGTTGTTTTTTACTCCACTTTCAGCAAACATCTCGACGTAGGACAACAGAAAAAGGCTTCGCACATAGAACCCATTTCAGGAATCGAACATAGACCTTCCACCGATGGGTGAACACCTTTACCACTGGGCTATACCAACGTTCTCAAACTAATGGGAAAGAAAGCACGGGTATGCTTGTGAGCCAATGTTCCCCTCCTTTCAGAGACATTTGGGTTGGGTTGTAGACACTCAGCAATATTCCAGCCCCGCCAGAATGGGCTTCACAATTTGCTCCCATGTGGGAAATAAAACCAGCGTCGCTGTAAGGAAAGTCAATGCTTTAACCACCACCTGAGAAGAACCTACTGCCAGAGTGAAGTCAGCCAAGCCCGAACCACCAAGCAGTAAGTCAGCAAAACCCAAACCATCCAGCAGTGAAGTCAGCAAAACCCAAACCATCCAGCAGTGAAGTCAGCAAAACCCCAACCATCCAGCAGTGAAGTCAGCAAAACCCCAACCATCCAGCAGTGAAGTCAGCAAAACCCCAACCATCCAGCAGTGAAGTCAGCCAAACCCCAACAATCCAGGCAGTTCTTTTAATAACTCTTGCTTATAACATGACGTTGCATTTCGAAAGATTTTTTTCCACACTATGGGTGACCATCCGTGACAAAGTTCACCCATCGTTTTGTGTATCAACAGTTATAGATATATTACCTGTGATATTTTATGAAGTTTCCTTCTATCCTTCACATTTTCTTATTGTTCACAATTATTAGATCTCATGATGGCTGATGCATTGTACAGAAAAAATAAAAATTCCTAAATAAAAAAGTAATTTGGAAAAACCTCTACCGCTTTGATAAAGGTCTGACAACTTTGACAGATCTCGACATTACCTTTCCACAAAAATATTTTTGCAGTATGATACTTGGTTTGATCGTACCATACGAAACACAGAATGATAGGGTACATGTTTAGGCTCTTCAATCTTATAAAAATTAAGTTAGTAATTGTTTCAAAGGGGGGCAACTTTGCAAAGCCTTAAATTTGGGTTCCAATACATGAAGTAACGGTAGATATTCATATCATTGTGTCGCAAGCACTACAACCCTATTACTCTGAACACACAACACAAAACGTGAATTCACCCAGACAGTTTATTATCTGTATTTACAATTTTTCTTGCTTGTATTTTAATCCCTCTTTGCCCGTCCAGCCTTCTTGACAACAATAGGCTTCTGGCTCCGGATGATGGCGCTGGCCCGCCGCACTGCAGCCTACAACACAAAACAACACTCACTTTGTGCTGGCATGTTTTTGTTCCATTCTAAAAACAAACACTCAAATGTGCGTGACTGTCAAACGGCTTTTCAACAGTATATCCTGAATGAGACAATAGAAGATCATTATTTGTTTACTGTTTCCAAAGATGATAAGTAACCTAAGAGTGAGAGAATGAATTCACCTACGTGTGATAACACTGAAATATTTTTCTATGTGGTGTTCAATACAATCCATCCCTCTCCTTCAATCAGAATACTTTACAAGGTTATATTTTCATAATTAACATATACTTTCACAAGGCCACAGAAATGATCTGCGACACAGTCCCTTTCTACCTATAGGTAAAGTGGTAAAGTTGTTTTGCCCACAACGAAATGTCACCAGCCCTTGAACTTTACTAAAGTACTCACGGAAATGAAAAAAACCCTGTTTTTTCGACCTCAGATCTTTAATAAATGCAGTTAATATACAAAATATGTAAATATTCAAACAACTAAATTAGTACTAATTGGGCCCGTGGCACAAATACAGCGTATCAAATGTTTTTATGCCTTTTTACACGCAAAAGTGTGTATAAATGTGAATAAAACAGACTATTGTGAAACAGGGCATAACCAGGTGTAAGTAGATCAAGGTGACCTATGACACCTTGACGACAGGTGAGAACAGGTGCATAATGCCTATAGTCTGTTTCTGCTATGTCAACTTAGACTTAGTTTTATTTTTGAATGTTGAAAGTGCCGACAAATTACCTCCTGTAAAGTACATTTTGTATTGTTCACTGAGATCAAACTAGCAAATCCAGACTAGTACTTTTCGAGTTGTTTTGGTATTTTGTATTTACAGCTATGTAACACTTTGTGTCGATTTTTAAATTGAGAAAAACAGGTTTTTTCATTTCCGTGAGTACTTTAGAGTCAGACTTTTTACACCCTGCCTTAGGTTAACAGCTGTGGGTGTGAGACACAGTGTTAGAACTTGGCACTAGTCCTGTAGTCCTTGCCAAACTGACCAATAGTTAGGTATCATAAGTAGAAATTCTCTCTTGCAACATGTTATGATTATTATAAGGACCAGTGGACTAACACTGTTAGTTTCTATAGCTGAGAGAGTGTTTTAAACACAATAGTCAGCAATATTCCAGTCATATCATAAATGCCTGTTGGTTGGTTTGTTGTTTAACGCCGCACTCGGCAATTTTCCAGCCCTAAATGCCTGTAATCAAGTGTGACCAGCAGTAACTGTATGAACAATAAGGCACGACATCAAGGTTATAATCAAGCAGGTCACACATTGAAGCCACAATTGGGTCTTACAATGGCCATGTGGGGGTTCCAGCTTAGAATGTCCCCAGCAATCTGTGCTTGTTGTAAGAGACAAAATGGATTGGATGGTCTGACTCGGTGCAAACTTGCTGAGTACGATGCTAAACCCCCTATCCTCACCACACGAAACAGTCTTACAAGCATGGGGTCATGGGACCCATTCTGAGCTAGACCTATCCTTAATAATCTTAATTTTGAACTTCAAACAATAACATGTCATTTCACCAACAAATATTGCATTGCCATCTTACTAACGAAACTACAGTCGTGGCTCGCAAAGACGCCCTTCATAATACCACGGATTCGCTCACACCACAGGGTATATAATGGCTCCCATAAATTACATTACTTTGCTCACAAACACACATTTATATCACTGGAAATAGCATATCAAGAAATTGGTTATAAATTACAATATTCGGCTTTGTCTGCTAGTTAGTAGATCCACAGAATATTGGTTAAATGGCAGATTGCGCTGACTCTGCGTTATTTACAGCAACCACGATCAGATTACCTCTATTACCTTGAAATAACCTTGCCAGAGAATAGATACTTTTATCAATTCATAAATATCATACTTTGACTTCTTAAAGTCATATTTGTTTCAGTTTTCACTATTTTATGTCAAAATAATGTTTTCACGATCAAAATCACGAACCCGCAGGAAACCTCAATGGTGACTTGTATTGATTATCCTGCAATATCAGCTTGAATATCGTTGTGACCAACTCGTGTCATCTTGAAGGTTACGGAAAGGGGCAAGTCGTGACAGGTCACAAAAATACATGACCTACATTCCATATAAGGGAAAGAGCTGAGCACACAGATATAACCATTTCAAATCAACATAACTGGAAGATTTGGGGAAGTATAAAAGACACCAACAATTTTGTATGAATGAGTACTGAAGTGTAAACAAAGCCGATGGCAAAAGGGCATTTCATTTGTCGTGACATTATTTGAACTGTGATGTGTCAGTCAACGCAAACCTTGCGACACAGGATTCCCCAGTGTCCATTTGCTATTTCTATCGTGCTCCATGTGAGAACAAACAAAGACCCCAGGTATAGGTCTGACAAGCCCAGAAACAATCAGGGCACACTTGGTATTGGAACCAAGAATGACAGGTTTCAGACACACACCACCCACCCCCAAACACCAATTCATTTTGTAATAATTTGTATGTAGTTGGATTATTGTCATGAATACACTGGTATTGGGTTTCACCAATTGGTAAACATCAGCTGTACCAGATAACATCTTGATGTTAATAAAATAGCAAAATAGCATGGTTAATGCCGTTTCTGGCCTGCTCAAAAGAACCCCCCCCGACTGGATGAACCTAGCTTCCCAGGTGATAAAGATACTGGAGACACCTCAGGCCACCCTTAACCCTCACTAGCCATGAGGGATACTTATAACAACAGAGTCCACTTTAGTTACCATCTTCAAGTCTTTCCTGTACTTGTTTCGTCGGATGGTTTTCCTGACGGTAGCGAACGTCCGGCGAGGATCTCGCTTCATCTCAACGCGAGTGAAGGCTTTGTTGGGTTTACGGGTGCCTGGAAGTGATAAAAACAGTTGTGACGATTGGTTGGTTTCTTGTTTTATGCCGCACTCAGCAATATGCCAGCTATATGACGGCAGTCTGTAAATATTTGAGTCTGGACCAGACAATCCAGTGATTGATGTCATGAGCATTGATCCATGCAATTGGGATCGATGACATGCTTCAAACCAGTCAGAGAGTCTGACCACCCGACCTCTTTAACCGCCTCTTGCGACAAGCAGTCGCCTTTCACAGCAAACATGGGTTGCTGAAGACCTATTCTACCCTGGATCTTCACGGTAGTGGTACAAACTAGTATGTAACCAAATAATCTACAATCAACCTGGGAAAGTGAGTGAGTGAGAATGGTTTTACGCCGCTTTTAGAAATATTCCAGCAATATCACGGCGGGGGACACCAGAAATGGGCTTCACACATTGTACCCATGTCGGGAATCGAACCCGGGTCTTCGGCGTGACAAGCAGACGCTTTAACCAATGTTACCATTAGGCTACCCGACTGCCCCAACCTGGGAAAGGGCCTCCCTACATAAATGTATTCCTTGATGAGTGAAATACTGGAATACAGTATTGGACTACTGTTGGGACTACCAGTGTGTGCATAATGCACGAATACAATGAGCTTTTTTATTTCACAACACAAAGACGTTAGCGTGAGCACTCAACACCGGAAGTAGAATGTCAACAAATTTCTACTGAAGTATCACACTGTCTCACTATGAACTCGCCTTGAAACGAACATTAGTCGCTAGAAAAACAAAGTCTTTGGTCGTCCTATTACTGAATTAAAATGGCTTTTTTTCAGTTATGATATTGGCCATGACATTAAGTTGTTTTTCTTAACTAAATCACCCACAGACTGGGGAGAAAATGTGTGAACAGCTGATTGCTATTTCTGGCTTATTTTACAAGACAAATACACATGTAATCTTAATCTCTGTGTATGAAACATTGCCCGGCATACAGTACACAAATACCACTGAATTTGCATATCGTCTTGTCCAGTGTTTTTTTTATTGTAAATTTCATGTTTTCATTGACCAAATTTGCAAATGGAAAAACAAGCGATGCAGTGTGCATGTAAAGGGAAGTAACTGCATGCTCTCTTAGATCACATTGTTTTTAAGTATTCTAGCATTTCACTGCAAGAGTTGTGTGTTCGGAAAATTTAAGGAATTTGTAAAATTGAAAATGGAAATATAAATGAAACGTGCAGTGGACTTTACGATGATGCGGGCGGTATCTGAGAACCAAGACTATTACTGTTTTAGCAGTACTGCAAATCGCGACTACATTTCATCATGTTAATGTACCTGGTTTGCAGCTTACGAATTTATGAACTTATGAAAACATCAGGTTGCTTCATCTTTTGAAATAGACCAATCGCAGTAGTATCTACAATCGATAAATTCTCACTACCAAGATAGCAATACAAATGGTAACAATAGCAGTAATTGTTTTGAGCTTATTCAGTAATTGTTTTGTAATCATTCAGTACATGCTGTAGAGGGTTGTGGTTGGTCCTGGAGAAATTAAGGTTGAATCTCTTTAAACAATCTTCACACTAAAGTACTAGAATAACATCAGATCTAGATTTTCCCTATCTATAATGTATTTTCTTCGCCCATGTCAAGTTTGAGTGAGACAAATGGATGCCCTATAAGATGAAGACCGAACACATTGCATCACTGACCTGTTGCATTTCTGGTGACCATGACAATGCCCTTTCCGTCTTTTGCTGGCTCCACGCCAACAGTTTTCCTGCGGATCAGACCATTGTAGCGGAAAGAGTTGATGTTCTTCAAGTTGTTTCTTTCCTGCAATCAATACACACAAAAACGCATGTAGTACATATGTTTGTTGTTTAATGCTGCACTCAGCAATATTCCAGCTGAGCAATATTCCAGCTTCATGCAGAGATGCCAACCATTACGATTTGGAGGCTAAAATTACGCTATGACACTTGACCTTTTTTTGCACAATGTATTTACATGCTTAAAATATCCCGGAGACCAAATTGTTTATAAACCAGCGACATAAAGCATTCTCCAGCAAACCAATGACAGCCATGCTTTCAATTCACACAGCGTTAAAATATCAATTACTAAGTGATGTCGGGTGCAACTGTACCGTGCTGACGGTGAGGCCGGGTCTCTTCAACAAGAAGGAGGAGTTATTCCTGATGATCATCCACTGCAGGTCGGCCGACATTGTGACACGTGGTGACGACGATCTGTCAGCTGAAACAGGAAAACCATGAAAATAACACTCAACAACCTGTTTACTGCAAGAAATCACAGAGCGATCAGGGATATAGAATATCTCGCCCGAGTGTCTTTCGATTTAAAATATATCATCACGAGTGGATAAAAGTGGAAAAACTCCGAGGCTTGCCGGGGAGTTTTTTCCACTTTTATCATCAAATGTTGATATATTTAATATCAAAAGATTTTATTTATCATCCAACATTATTCTTCCACCTTTTTCAGTTTGTAGACAGTCATAAGTAGTGTCTTAAGTGTAAAAAGTACTGCTAAAAGCTTCAGTAGCAGAACCATTTGTGATGTCATTTTATTGTGACGTCATGGTAACTAATCATGTCACAATGGTCTGCAAAGACGATCGAGTGGTTAATAACCAGAGCATCGATCTAGGCACTTGAGATATGATGACATGCATCAACCAAGTCAGCAAGTCTGAACACCAGATCAAGTTAGATGCCTCTTACAACAACCAATGCTGACCCAGATCTTCAAAGGGCCTTTGACTATTAACTGAGGGTGTTGTGTGGGTGCAGTTAGACCTTGCAAGAAAAGGCCAAGGCTGCTGAAACTTCTCTATAACTGGATGGAGGTAAGTCCTAAATACAGCAACAGAAAGTGTTTCCCCAACATTACAACACAGGTACAGTTGTCAAATATTGATCTAAACACATCCTTTTTATACATTAACAGGTATGTTGAAAAGGATGGCTAAAAAGACTGAGAAGCTGCGAGTTTGTTGCTGCTGGGGGCTTCATTATAACAGACTATCTTTTGTTTTTAGTAAACTTAATACTTGTGCATAACAAGTATTCATAGGCTGTTGAAGACATCCAAGCGACATTAGTTTACAATCTTTCCAACCTTAAATACATTTTCTTTGACGTGTGTACACACATCCTTACAAAATAATTTATCATCAAAACCGCCAGTGGAACTATGCTGGCCAGTCATCAGAAACATGACTGACATGGAAAGTGTTTGTCGCTGATGAGGATTCATCTTAAAACAATTACAAGGTGCAGTACTTGTAAATGAACTTCTATTCATAAGCCCTTCTAAATAATGTTCCCATGATTTAACTCAGATGACTTTACAGTATACAAATATTCTGTCTTGGTCGCGGATACACCCATGCTTCTAAGCAATGTGCTAACAGTCTCCCTTGATAAATTTTTTCTGTCTTCACTGGTGATTTCGTTCGCCTAATAGGGTGCGTGCTGAACCCGATGTCATGTACATCTACATGTGTGCCCTTAAGTTACAATGGCTGCAACCCCTTCACCTTGTCAACAAATCTGTTAAACTGTCCGGCAGTACGAACTAAGCATTCAGAAATTGGAGAGAAGGGAAGCACATGGCATATGCGTGATGCTAGAAAGAGATGTATTTAGTGATCTGGCCATTCTACACTCATAATAATGGGTAAACGTGATATCTAATACCATCACTTTGACACCTCTATATCAAACCATCATAATTTTCATAATTAGTGCATTTATTCACAGTTTTCTGCGACAACAATTGCTAATGCCGTGTACCTCAACGTGAGAATTGAAAAAGAGGCTGACCGGAAGTCATGGAACTATAATATTTATCCGCGTTCACAAGGAAAGTAGCTTCTATACAACTATTTAACAAGGAGACCTGATGACATGACCTCGTGTGGTTTCGATAACGTCAATAATTTCGTGTTTATTTGGTCCTCGCCACTGAAAATTTATTCACGAAATATTGCGATGATTAATTAACGAAGATAGATGCATGTGTGCTAATACAAGCCATTCCACCCATAATAAATATTACTTTTTATATACTATTCAAGAATTATACATTTTGTTAGCGATAAACATCATCGTTGAGTTTTGTTTGCGTGGTTACATTCCGACTGAAGATCGTCCCTTGTCTCTTGCCTCAGTTTTCATCTTGACAAATACCTGCATTTTTTAATTATGAAGATAAGGGTTAATTGAATTTTGCATAATTAATTACTTTGTTTATGCAGCATAATCAGTTTGTTTGGATGAGGTATTAATTGCCTCTACAGCTGAACAGTTTTGACATACCATATCTAAAAAAATATATCAGTCCATAATAGCCTATAAAAATATAACAACTTATCTTAGGCCATATTTGCATTGGGCCATTGTCTCTATATCCCGTTTTTGAAACGCAAATTATTGATATCATAAACCTTATTCATGACTTAATGGAATCGAGATTAAATACAATATCGGCGCGTTATAATCTCTGCTATCAAATCACCCATTCACGGTCTTCATGTGAGGCTTTAAACAATGTTATTGGTAGTGTAAATAGCTATGTGGTAAATGGTATATGACGAACTACATTTTGCGGCGGGGCCATATCCGGCTGTGAGTTGCCGGAAATTATTTTAATTTGACAACAAGAAGGTGTTTGACAGATAGATGGTGCAAATGTTGCTCCTTTTCAGGGATGTTGATGTCATATATGGTCGGAATTGACTTTCTGTGCATACATCTACCCCATGTCAAAAGCAACCATGCCATCGAAGCATGACATTCTTTCTGAACATCTCTATACGAAAGTTGAAGAGCTAAAACCAAAATATTCCACTGCACAAATTACCGGGATGTTGTTGGATGGGAACGACGAGAACGTGATGAGAATGTTGGAAGATCCTTCATATCTGAAGAATTATGTGACAAAAGCAGTGCAGCTATTGGAAAATCAAAATTTTACATCTAACAGTTATAGGTACAACATTAATATTTATATGGTGTTCGCATTGACACTTGGTTGATGGCGTGTCATCGTCGCCTGCAACCTCGGGGTATCGCGGTACTTGTCATGTACGCTAAACGGAACAAAATGCACTCACTAACCTTTATGATTATTCGTTTTCTCTATATCAGGTGTATTTTATTTTATCTAACAATGCATATTATACTGATAAAAGTTCATTATTTACATTAGTAGCTCTGAGTAAAAGCCGGGCCTCGCGCTCAGTTTGACAAGGGAGAGAACTCCATCGTATCGCGATACAGAAAAAAGTTGTGTATGGAGGTCCGAATTGGACAAAAAGAGGACATAATTCTACCAACCACTTGGTATGATCATGCCAGACATCAGTGATTTGTCAACATGGTCAAGACAAGTGCAAATACAGCACAAGTAAAATTCTAAATGTGTTATCAGTAATAGGTATTCAATGCATATTTACCGAAAAGTAAGAGAAGAATATTTTAAAAATCAACAGCAAAATATAAGAAATGATATTCAAAGATTTAAAAAAAATAAAATTGGATAACAATAATTTGTCACAAAATGGAAAAATGTTAAAAGTCAACAATAAATAAATAAAAAGCACTACTAGTATGTCCAAAGTATGTATGTATCTTTTGGCTACTAGTGAAGAAAGTATTTCTAAGTTTGGCATTATGGTCCTTATGATCTCCCAATAGATTCTCGTCACAGAGCGGGAAAAATTGTGTGGACTACGTAACTTCCGTT
Source organism: Haliotis cracherodii (assembly GCF_022045235.1). Lineage (NCBI taxonomy): Eukaryota > Metazoa > Mollusca > Gastropoda > Lepetellida > Haliotidae > Haliotis > Haliotis cracherodii. Next base: position 35,294,077 of record NW_027266268.1, on the reverse strand, counting down.
ACCTTATTAGTCGCCATGAATATGCAGATGATCTAGTTCAGGTCGATAGAGAAAGTTTACTTGGGGAACTGTGGGTTATATTGTTGGCCATTGATAGATTGGGGTAAGGCAATATTAAAAAATATGCCAGAAGTAAGTATCAACACATTAATAACTCATGTCATTGTAAACCAATTGCGTAGATTGATGCTCAGGATGTCAATCACTGGATTATCTGGTCCAGACTTGATTATTTACAGACCACTACATATAGGTGGAATATTGCTGAGTTCAGCATTAAACCACGAACAAACAAACAAAACGTACTTGACAGCATCTATTATGTTCACAATATCAATCACAGTATTGTCTGATCCAGACATTCTTATTTACACTCTGCCATCATATCCTATAGCAGGAATATTGCTGACTGCAGCGTTAAACAGACAAAATGAAAGCTGATCTTACGACAAAGTAAAATAAAGACTAACTGTTTCCAAATCATCCTGTGATGAGTAATTTGGATAATGGTGTTGTGGTCCTTGTTGAGCACTGAGAATGACTAAAGTTTTACATGTTTCAGTAAAGTTTTAAATGTTTCAGTGCATCGCAAGACATGAGGAAGCCAGCAGCGGAGTCCTGCCCAGAACTCTGTGATGCCCTGTATGATAAAATAGCTGTTCTTGAACCATCAATGCCATCACAGTTAACAGGTGTAGTAGTGTTCTCGAGGATTTTGTACATATACATTATAGAATCATGTGTAGTATTTAGTTCATTTTCCTGACCTATACCTCTGACACTCTGGAAGGCAGTGCAAGAGAAGTGACACCAGGCAGAGGATCTGGGGGCCAGTCTAAACAGCAATCTCTGTCATAAATGAGTAGGTTTTATACTGCATTGAGATATTTTAGTTCTACATCACAAATGATGGAGATCTGGAACAGAACGAAAATCGGAACTAAATCCTACACATGATTGTATACCTACTTATGTATGTTCTACAAGGTTTATGATTGTTTTGTATAATTGATGTTAGTGTGTCACCTGTATTAACATACACCTGTATGCCTCAGCTGAAAACATTTTAGAGGGTAACTTGATACCAATCAGTTGTGTTTTTCTGATCCCGACTCTATAATATTTTCGAGCCACCTTCATAAAGGTAGATAATTGCTGAGTACAAGAGGCATACAAGACCAGGTATGAAAAGTGTTTATCATACTGATATCACCTTAGTTTTAGCCAATGTGATGTTTCTTCTTGATATATAAGATACATCCTATTATTTAAGACGCTACAGGATGAATTGCAAAGAACAATGAAAAACAAGGCATGTTTTTTTTTCACGATAAAACAGTGTTCTATTTTGACGTGATTCTGGAGATTCGAACGTACCCTTGAAACACAATATCTTAACTTGGAGTGAGTGAGTTGGGTTTAACGCCGCTTTTAACAGTATTCCAGTTATATCACGGCGTGTCAGCTTAATGTGGCAGGAAAGATCGAAGTGATGCAGGTCTCAGACGTTTACAACTTCGGTGAAACCCACGAGCACGGGTATGGTGCTGACAAACCTAGAAACATAATCGGGGTTAATCGGGGTTCGAACCCACAATCATAGGTTTCTGTTAGAGTAGTGAGCTGTAGCTGTGCAATGCAGATAAATGCAATGGCCGAAACAATCACATCAAAAAGTGGGCAAGATATGGCAATCTGTAATGGGAGGAAAGGTACAGGTAGTGGCTGTGAGAGTTGTGAGAATATTAAAGGAATTACCAAACTGACAGCCCCTCCCTCCCCATTTTAAACAATGGACTTGTCTAACATTGCCGAGATCAGATTGTATTCAGGGCATCATTATTTACAGATGGGTTCTTGTTTTTGAAGCTTGTAAATTTAATAACATCCTTAAAGAGGCTGTAAATGATGTTGTTATCTCATATAAGATATCAACCTGAGAGGGAGTTGTTTATCATACAATAAAACACTGCAGGGAGAATAGGCCACTCATGTCCTGAGTGGTTTATTGTCAATGCAGTGTTTTATTGTACGACAAACAACTCTTTCTCCTCATTTATTTCTAAAGTATATATGATCTCTGTCATCTTATCATGTTACAAATGTAGTAGATGTGCATTTACCCAAATTGATATTAACATGATTAAGTCATGGCTGATGAAAGATTTAAAGGGCTCATGAAGTGACAGCTGTCTTTGGTGACAGCTGATTTTCTTCCATTCATGCATGTAATAATTTTCTGTTCATTGCACACTGTATTCAGGGTTCATTTTAACACATGCATGCATGCATGCACACATGCACATGCCTCAATCTCCCAATTAATGCTGGTTGTTCTCAAAGGTTAACATGAAACTCACTCTCTTGGCATGCCACGAGTAGAATTGGTCTCCAGCATCTAAAGATTGTCCCATGGCAACTTTGGCTCACTGAATGAAAGCACATCATTGTACCCCAACTGTGTGGGACCACCTCCTCGGTCTAGTGATAGAGCGTCCGCCCGGAGAGAGGAAAGTCCGGGGTTCGATCCCCGGCCGCGTCATACCGAAAGACGTTAAAAGATGGTACTTGTTGTTACCCTGTCTGGCACTCGGCATTAAGGGGCTAAAACAAGGACTGGTCGGCTTGGAGTCAGTATACTGTGTCTGAGTGGGGTATTCATGTTAAACTGCGGCATGGTATCTCAGTGAGCTAGCACTATAAATCGGCATCAGTCCGGACTAGTACAAGCAGCCACACACACACACACACACACGTGCATGCACGTCGCTATATGAGTGCAATAATCTTGGACGCGACGTTAAACCCCATTTCACCTCACCTCACCTGGATGAATATTTATCAATTGTTTGTCTGGTCAAAACTCAATTATTTACTGGCCGTTGTCATTTAAACAATATCTCCCTACATGCTCTATTTCCCTGTGGACAGGCATGCTGGCCGAGCTGGACACGGACACTGTGTCACAGCTTCTAGTATCGCCCGAGATGTTGAAACTAGCCGTGTCCCGAGCCAAGGAGTCCTACCTCAAGTGTTACCATGTCTCACCGGATGGCACTGTTCCACACACAGAGCCAAACAACAACCAAACGACAGACAGTGATCTCGGACAGAAAGTTTATGACAAAGTTCAGGAAGTTTTCCCTGATCATGCTTCTCATATCACAGGTAAACCAAGACAGCACTTTATGTTCTTTTCTTGGAATGTCACAAGATTAATTTTATGACGCAAAAACGTTTTATTGAACATGTCTTAAAGTTGTTTCGGTTAGTAGGTTCAGTGAGCAAAAATACTCTTTCAGTGAAGAATATTTACAGTTATATGTATATTAATTCTGTCGGAGAAAGCATTGTTTTCTTCATAAGCTGCAGTTACCATGGTAACCAATTTGTCTAGTCAAAGCATTTCAGTATTTTTTTTAATTATGAACAGTTACTTTTGTCTTTTTGTAGTTCAATGTTCTTTCAAGTGTCCTTATGACCAACTAATGTCAGAACTGTGGAGTAATGTTTATGAACATAATAGACAGTGCCATTGTAGAAATCTCTTCATACTTTCTTTTATTAAAAAATTGACCCGTGAAGATCCATGAGAATAGAACCTCAGCAACCCATGCTTGTCATAAGAGGCAACTAACAGGATCGATTGGTCAGGCTCGCTGACTTGGTTGATGCATGTCATCGTATCCCAATTGTGTGGATCAATGCTCATGATGTCCATCACTGGATTGTCTGGTCCAGAGTCGGATTATTTTACAGACTGCTGTTATATTGGTGATTGCGGTGTTAAACAACAAACAAAAAAAACAGTAAAGAATCTCACTACTGTTTGATTTTCCTACATGCAGATGAGAAGCTTTACCCGTAATGGTGTAAGCCAATCGTAAGATTGTTTATATATGACAAGCCAAACAAACGGCCTGTTTTACATGTCTGATACAGCAACAAATCTCCAAACACTCAACACAGATACCATCTTACCTGTGTTTTAACATGAGAGTGTAAGGAAAGTGCTGACTGACTGAGGTGATGTTGACTGTTGTTTCAGGGATGCTGTTGGAGATGGGGACGTCACGGTTGCAGCATCTTCTCTCCGACGACCCCGCCCGACTGACTGTGTACATGCAACAGGCCTACCACACACTACAGCAGTACCACGCCCACTGCTGAGGATCTCCAGCCACAGATTTTCTCCGCATGTCTTATTTATCATACCCCGCTTCCACATCGTTGCCATGGTTTCTTGTGTCAAACAAAATGAAAAATATCTGTTGACGCTAAGTTGATGGTACACATGCTTTGCAAATCCTGTAATTGACCGAAATATGCACGGTAGTTTATAAACCAGATGTTGATTTCATTAACAATTTTTATTGGACTACGCAGGCTTGTAAGTCTAGCCAAAATATGACTTCATGATACCAGCCTAGTTCGGCAAGGGTGGAAACTGGACGATTACACTCAGTTAACTCCCTCGCCTCAGGAAGATGGACACAATCTGAGCGGTGGAAGACCCTTTGGAAACTACAGGGGTTTCAAGGAACCCATTTTTGAAAATATTTTGCATTTCAGTTACTTCACATTACAATGAATAGGAAAAGTAAGAGTTACCCGCCCTTTTGTAGGGAAATGTTAGTCTGTTGTCTGTGGTCCCAGTACAAAGCTGTGTCTTTCAGATGACCTCACAATGATTGACGTGACTCTTGTACTACACAAATGGAGGGGGCACAGATGGCCCAGTCGTCTAAGGCGCAGTGAAACACCAGAAACCTATGATTGTGGGTTCGAATCCTGATTCGCCCCGATTATGTTTCTAGGTTTGTCAGCACCATACCCATGCTCATGGGTTTTACCAAGGTGGTAAACGTCTGAGACCTGCATCACTTCAGGCTTTCCTCCCACATTAAGCTGACATGCCGCGATATGACTGGAATACTGTTAAAAGTGGCGTTAAAACCCAACTCGTTCACTCAACTGGAGTCCGAGTTATGACTAACATATCAGGACTGCCATCACAGGTGGTTACATGTCTCTCAATTATTAACAGGACACATGTGTATCCAGTCCCTTAAACGTTGCAATTTCTCTTGGCTGAGTTGAATCCTTAATAATTGAAGCCTAATATGGTGAGTTCGAATTATGTTTCTTGGTTTGTCAAAACCATATTCATGTTTTTAGGTTTTACCGAAGTGGTAAATGTCTATGACCTGCTTTACTTAGGGCTTTCCTCTCACAAGTCATGATATGATGACATACCGTTCAAAACGACTTAAAGCCAAGATCACTCACAAACTCAGTATTAACTTTTCAATTAGTTTTTTAATTCATGAAGATTTTTACAACTTGAATATGAAAAACAAAAATTTCCTTTGCCATCATCAGTGAGCTTCCATCAAAACTAAAGGTCAATCATCATCACATGTATCAATAAGGTACCGTATTCAACATAATAAGCGCCAGGGCGCTCTCAAAATTAGAAATAGGGGGCTCTTAGATCAGAAATTTCGTGGTTTATGCTGACAGTCTGAAATGTTCATATATACGACAGATATATTTTTCCAGAACTTAATTGCCCGTAATTAAGGGTGCATATGACACACGAGTGCGTATTATACAAGAATAAATAAGTCTTGTGTACATTGATCAATTGGAAGGGGTGCTAATGGGGATTGTTCACTAGCCAATACATCGCTGTGGGCGCTCATGACAGCGGGGCGCTTATTACGTCGAATACGGAATATGTATAATATTGCGAGGACCTGGAATATTGGGACTATTTTAGTTGCAAAGGAATCCAATCTCATTAAAATGTGGCTTTTTACTCTGGTATGATACCTCCCTGCATAAACACATGTAATTGTCAGTCAAAAGTGGTACACTAGGTAGAAGAAATATCCTCAAAAGACATGCTGATTCACATCCAACAACAATCTGCTTGAAGGTCTTGGATTTTCACTGCGTGATTAAAGAAACAGTTTTCCCTTTCAATTCTTTTCCTTGAAAGTGTTACATCTTAAAATATATGCAAAATATTTTGCGAATTTTCTGAAAAAAAATTAGATTTGCAAAATATTTTGCATACATTTTAAGATGTAGCATTATCGGGGGAAAGAATGGTTGCCAGAAAAAAGTAATTAATAATAACAAAATATGAAGGTAAAGTGTGCTAATATTACAGACATTGCAGGAAATTGTGTTTACTTATGCAAAGTATTTGTGGTTATTTGCTGCCAGCTGTCAGCTTTTTTTGCCCACTTTGATTCAGAAATTTCAATTTGTACAAATGGAACTAAACAGTACACAAATATTCCTTTCATGGTACTCATTTTGGGCGTAGATGTGTCACTTTTCAGAATCAACCTACTAAGGCTCATTTCGAAACTTGTCATTTTATTTTGTTTTCGAGACACAGAAATCAGTTATATTGCAGCGTTAGAAATTGACACTAGGCCTGTAGTCCTTGCCAAACTGCCCAATAAATACTTAAGTTATCAGAAGGACTATAAATGTTTTTGAGGGTTTTGCTTCATGTTTTTATTATGAGGACTAGTGGACTATAGATGTTCGTTTCTGCCACTGTTTATTGGTTTGAATGCTTCGCTCAATCGTAATGAGAATTTCGAGGCATGCCAATGATTGGCTGATGTGACCTCGTAGGTATGGTATCAGAGCAGAAGATCACATTTTAATGAGCCTGAATGGAAACAGAACGTTTCAGTTTCAGCGATGCATTGTTGCAGATAATGATAATGGATTTAGTTATGATCACATAATCATGATAATGAATTCCACTTTGTACAATTGTCTTTCCATATATATGAGGGCATGTGCTATTATATTAACAACTATTTACAATTAGTATTTTATTTGGTTGTCTGTTGCCTGTACTACTTGATGTGTTCGGCGTGAGGGTCGGTGTCTGCCCCGCCCAGCGCTGTGCTGGGGGGACGGTGAAGGGGAGAATAGATTTTGTTATTTTCAGGTTTGTTTTTCTCTTTATTTTGGGGGAGTTGGTGGATCAAACCAATTCAATAAGGTGATGGCTAGGGTGATATGGTGTGATTAGACCGCCGTCATATAGCTGGAATATGGCAGAGTGAGGCGTAAAACAACAAACCAACCAACTGGATCGGGAAATCTTTATCTTTGTCTCTAGGAGAAGTTTGGTGCTAGGTCTTCAGCACAGTATTAGGAGTACTGTAGCGTGGCCACAGTGGTTGTGAAGGACCTGATCGGAGTCACAGATCTTCCTCCATGTGCTTTGTCTGTTTGAAGAAAGGGTGGCTGTGAGGTGTTTTTCCTTCATCTGACATGATCTGGTTACATAGTGTGGCATGATCAAGTTACTTGGCGTGACATGATCTAGTTGCATGGTCTGACACGATCAATTTTCATAGTCTAGTTGCATGATGTCAAATTACCTATTTACATGATGTAACATGATCTATTTAAGGGTCTAACAAGATCTATTTACCTGGTCTAACATGATCTATTTAATGGTCTAACGTAATCAAGTTACAGATGTAACATGGTCTATTTCATGGTGTAACATGATCTTGTGTGATCTGACATGATCTATTTAATGGTCTAACGTAATCAAGTTAAAGATGTAACATGATCTATTTACATGGTCTAACATGAGTTACTTACATGGTCTAAGTTTGTTCAGTTCTTGTAATCATTCCATGAAATCCACCAAGTGTCGATGATAGGAAGTTTGTTTCCCAATGCATGGTATTATAACACTTCCAGTGTCATTTATTTGTGTTTGCGACCACTTTTGCCAGGAAATCCTGAAGTATAAAATATCCGAATGTGCATATGTGATATTGTTTTGCATTTTCTACAATGTATGGGTTGTTTCGGTGATAGAATTATTGGTGTTGTTTTTCAAATGATATAAAACCAAAGTACCTTTTGTTACAGAATGGATTTTAAACAGGATTGGAAAAATTATGTCAGATTGTATGATGACTTACAAACAATATGTTGTATGTTTTGTTTTTTGTTTCCCATCCTCAGTCTGCCATGTTGATGTATGTACTTTACTACTCAAAAATAATTAAGGACTAGCCGATTCTTTTATATTACTAAAGCTAATCTGACATTATAACTGATGAACTATAGTAATATGAAAGAATTGTTTGGTCCTTAACATTTTTTCAGTAGTATATGTGTTGATTTCTATACCTTTGATCCGGAATGGTTCATAGATGCACTAAAAAAACAGTCTGAGACAAGAGGACGTAGAGGTTAAAATGACGCTGAGCCAACCAGTCCTCGTTTTTTAGCCCCTTAATGTCGAGCGCCAGAGTAACAACAAGCATCACCTTTTGATGTCTTTTGGTATGACGCAGCCGGGGATCAAATCCATGACCTTCCTCTCTCTGGGCGGACGCTCTATCCACTCGGCTACAAATTGCAATAACACTGCTAGTTTCTATGAAATATTCTGGGTAGAGGTAAAGGAATGTTGTGTTACATACTGCAACAGATTGAGGATGTTGTTTGGGTTCCAGTGAAAATGTGGGGACTATATATGTACCTTTTCATGTATGCTTCATGAATATAGTATTATGATAATCGCTTTGCATTCCAGATAAAATTTATAATGAATATGTTCTCTTGTTTGTGTTTTGTACTGAGCAGTGAGTGAATACTGTTTCATGTTGCACCTCTGTGGGCATTCTGTAGCAGGTACCCAGTACCGATGCTTGTCTGAGGTGGAAGATTGTGGGGTTACAATGTCTCGTGACTGATCGTACATCATGTATTGTTGCTCATGTTGACCACTAGTGTGCTTGGCGGAGACTCGATCCTTTATTCATTTTCAAGCCCCCTCCTCTCCCCTCAATCTCGGTAGCTAGCACCAAGGTGTGATATAAAATTGATTGAAATTGCTGTGATTTGCTGACTGCAGCATTAAACAACATTAATTCACTCACTGTGACTTTCTTTGTGATATTACAGCGGTGGCTCAAATACACACATTCAAAAGCATGACTTTCCTAGTGGTGTGACATATAGCATTTAGCGTTCAGAGTTACCTCCCTTACTTCTAATTTGTTTTGTTTGTCATAAAATGCAACACTCAATGTCTCAGCTATTTGATGGCAGTCTTTTTAATAATGTTTGGACCAGACAATCCAGTGATTGACATCATGAGCATCGACACAATCAGGACACAATGACAGGCAATCCACCAAGTCGCGGGGCTTAACCAACTGTTCTTTAAAGTCGATATGCAAAACTCCAATCGAAACACATATTTATGTTCTCAACTTTTGTTCCGAGTATATTGTAGGTGTAGCAGATGACAGACTGCTCACTATTGCAACAACTAATCGTAATCCCCCCCCCCCTCCCCAATTAAAACCTTGATTAATTGATAGTATGTTAATTTTAAGGTAGACATATATTTTTAGTCCAACTACATTGAACTCGGGCGAAAACATTTTGTAGGCAAACTAATAATAAGAAAAAGGCATAATTGTTTAAGCCAACTCATTCACTGAACGCCTTTAGTTTCGACGTTGTTACCTGACAACAACACTCCAGGAACAACCATCTTCACAAGCCATGACACCTGTTACGTGGCAGTGGAGAACGTGGTATTTGTCAGCAGTAGGAAATGACAAACACAGTTAAAATGTTGATTGCTGTCACGGCAGTTTTCAGCGGTCTGCAGCAGCAAGAGTCATTTAGAGTTACCTCCCCTGGATGTTGACAATCATGACACGATCTGGCTTGATTGTTGAAGTTTCTGATTAAAGAAGCTACACATGGGTGATTCGAGGCCCTTTTACGACAAGACTTGCATCTACTTGCCAAGAGTGGACAGATACCTGTCTGAAAACGCTGATTTCTTGCCAGCTGACAGTGACAATATTCTGGAGATTCATTAGTGCACTGACCTGTGATAGGGCTTGTTACTAATTGCTGCTGCCTCATGTTTCACCGTTGGTAAAGTGATGCTTACAACTTGGTGAGTATGGGTATGTTTGCTGAGAAACCTAGGAACACAATCAGAGTCAACTCTAAGATACGAACCCCTTCTCACCGGATTGTCACAACTAAGGGAGGCAACTCTGCACAATGAATAGCAGCATATTTGGCAACTGGACCATCCTGCTTCCTCTCCCAAACTTAAACTTTATCGTCAATTCTAACAGTTGAAACAAATAGGGTCAGCAACTTCAGAACGATCTTCAATGTAATACTCCAGGATTGTTCTATTGTTTCCAGCTTCAAATCAATGTGATCTTGATTGTTTCAATGCAACAACAACCAAAAACAAAACAACTGTGTCAATATTTATTTGTACATCCAAGCAAACACTTTTGTTTTATACATATAGATTATGTACAATATCATTCATACAAAAGATTAACAGACTCAAGCCGACACTAAAGCTAAGGCAAGTCAAAGCCACTGGCATTATCAAACAAATCCTTATCCTAAAATGTCTCACAGTTTTTAATCACAATAAAACCTTTCCCCAACAGACAGAAAAGACATCTTCTGGTATGTATTTTTCTGTTCACTGCGCATCTCTTGTGTACCTACATTCCTCCATGATTTGTGAATACATATGGCTGCTTTGTGGTGTATTCATTATATTTAACCAACATGAGCAATAGCTCTGACCAATGAGTGCTGGTTCCAGCAAGAGCTCTGACCAATGAGTGCTGGTTCCACCAAGAGCTCTGACCAATGAGTGCTGGTTCCATCAAGAGCTCTGACCAATGAGTGCTGGTTCCAGCAATAGCTCTGACCAATGAGTGCTGGTTCCAGCAATAGCTCTGACCAATGAGTGCTGGTTCCAGCAAGAGCTCTGACCAATGAGTGCTGGTTCCAGCAAGAGCTCTGACCAATGAGTGCTGGTTCCAGCAAGAGCTCTGACCAATGAGTGCTGGTTCCAGCAAGAGCTCTGACCAATGAGTGCTGGTTCCACCAAGAGCTCTGACCAATGAGAGCTCAGGGTACACTGCACAGAAAAGGCAATGTTTCTAATGCAACATGGTTCAGCCTTGAGGCCTCAACTCTACACGTGCACATAGCTTCAATATCAGGCAAAAATTGGGTTCCCAAAATTCAGGCGTGGAATAGGCTCATTTGACATTCATGAATTATTCAAGGCCTCATTTCACTGCTTGACTTAGATAGACATGGGTCTGTATTACACCACATAGCGGCCATGTGTTGTCCCAGGACGAGGAATGTAGTGTATACAATCCCTTGAAGTACTGACGACACCTCACGACATATCTTAAGTCAATCTATTCCCAATATAAATTAGTGCAGCCAAGAATTGTGAACAAAAAGTCAATTTGTCAAAAGTATGAAGTTACAGAACAGAAAGTCAATTAATTGGCATTTCATTTCTCATTGTCTATCACGGCAACAGTGAATGGAAATACTGCGACATCTAGTAAGTACGACATCACCTCATCATGTGACTTCATGGAACTGATAAATGGATGACCCTGATGTCATTAATGATGTGTGTAAATGACCATGTGTTAATCCATTTGTTAATACATAAGAGCACCAACACAGACAAAATGGTGGTTTCTTACTGAAGGTTTTACCTATGTGCAATTAAAATATTAATAAAGAATAATCAGTCTAATAAAGAGAAAGAAAACATTTCTCGGGCATTAGCGTGTCACTTTTTATCCTGTGCATTATCTGTCATTATTATGGAATTTTTTTTAAGAATTTTCAAATTTCCTGTATCATATAAAGCAGGCTGTTATCAATGCTGGGCAACTGACATTGTGTTACAGAGTTGAGATCAATGTTGCCCAGTTGTGTTTGTTGGTATTCCTGGAGGGTTAAATAATAAAATGTGTTCCTCCGTCATCACTTTCGGTTTCAATAAAAAAAATTAAAATGGTTCTACCACCCTCATATTTGAGGCAAATGTGCTTGAGAAACAGTGGATTCGTACTTCGGCAAGGGTGGAAACTGGACTTTTATAGTCAGTTAACTCCCTTGCCTCAGGAAGATGATTGAAACCTGACAGGTTACAAAACTTGTAAAACTTAATGCTGAAATTTAACCATGCCATAAAATAGCTAATATTTTCTTGTCAATACAGTCAATTCATCAGTTCCTATCCTATAGCACCTCGTCCTGTTTGAACTCCAGAGATGTGTAATTGTGATGCACCAAGACAGGGACAGCGGCAGTACCATAAACTTGTAGAAACAGCAACAAATAGAGAAGTGGGTCTAGTCTGACCCCCATCATCAGCTATCCCCATACATCATGTAGGCCACACCCGCCAGCGCCGCCACCACCCCACTCACAGCCATGCCTGTAGGGGAGAAGACAATAGTGCACTATAAGACACAAGGAGAATTATCAGGAGACTCTTACAGTGATGGGTATTAGCCTGAAGTTAGTATTGCAATTCATTGCAATCATGATTCGATACGCGATATTGCGATACGTACCACAATAGATTGCCTTATTTCATCTGTAATCGGTTACAAACCTGAATCAAACAAGCATGACTAATCTCCCCTGCCAATATGACATGTCTGCCTGTTTGCAAGCAAGAAATATTGCACGTTTTTCAAGATCTGCTCCGGAAACGAGCACAGCCGCCATTTTCAGTCTAAGTCAAAGTCTTTGCTATAGAAATTTAAAAAATCGAAAAAATTTCAAACATTCCAAACTATCAAAAGGTACCAGTTCACCACTAGACCTATCTATTTGCAAAGTTTGGTTAAGATATCTCTCATGGTTTTTGAGTTCTACTCCAGAAAAGAAACGTGACAGACGGACCATATTTTGGACAACTTCGTATTTTGTTGGATGTTGCTGTGGTCACCACAGATGCATAATAGACACACATATACAAGAAAATGGTCGCAAATAGTTTCGCTTTTTCGATCACAGGAAACAGTTGCTAATTTCATAATTTCTATTGAACTTGTCCATTGTTGTCACTTATGTGAAATTTGCCAACAAGATGAAAATATGCATTTTGAAAAACACAATATACCGGTATTTTCCAAACATATTGTGATACGTATTCATTAGTGTGTCATATTGTGGTATACCTTATGTTGGTAGTATCACGCACCTCTACTCGTACAATGGCATGTGAGCTAAAACACATCGCTTCCTTATTCTGGGGTAAACCTGTTTGACTGTATAATCTCGTCATGGATGTGTATGATGGTGCTAATCTCACTGTTTCCAGCTGTTCTAACACTGGAGTTGCATACCCACACCTGCTCATGCCTATCCACAGCATCACACAGTCAGGTAGCCCAGTGGTTCAAGTGTTGCCTATTTGTGATGAATACCTCGGTTCAATTCCCAACATGGGGGTTTTGAATGAAACCAAACTTTGAGATTCCGGGTAAGAATATAGGTCCCAATCAACCTATGTCTGTTTTAAAAGGCAACTCAGTGGACCAGTTTTCAGGCTTGGTGACTTGGTTGATTGTGTGTCATTATACCAGATGGTTGCTCGTAATATCAATCACTGTTTTGTCTGGTCCAGACTTTATTATTTACAGACCGCTGTCATATAGGTGGAATATTGCTAACAGCAGCGTAAAACTACTTCACCAACAAGAGCACAGGCTGGATCCACATGGGTGGTCCAGGGGGTCCGGAAACTCCCTTTTGAAAACCAAAAGTAGCATGTTGTAGACAATCCTTCCCCTCCCCCGAGGAACCCACTTAGCGATTCTGCCGTCATATAGCTGGAATATTGCTGAGTGAGGCATTAAACAACAAACGAACAAAAAAAACTGAGAGGATTTTGATATTTTGGACCCCTCCTTTTGAAGAGACCCCCACTGGGATGCCTGGTCCTACCTAGATAAGCTCCAAGACTGCTCCTGGCGCCAGCAGAACCTCCCGCGTATTCCGTGCCGTCCTCTGACACAACTCCTGAAGACCAGTCCTCCTCCTCTGTAACAGGACAAACACAGGCACAACATCAGAGAGAAGTTACCTTTAACATCAGCACCACCCGTGTCCCTTGGCAGACTACATTACACAAGATAGCATCACACTCTTAACTTTATTGAGGCACTTTTGACATAAACATATCCAAGAAGGTTTAAAAAAGGGGACCTTTTGTTGTAAAGAAATTATAGGTAGAAAGAATGGAAGGGGAAAAAGAAATAATTCCCTATCCCTGTTTGCACCTCTCAAACAGAAGTTCAAGGTCAGTCTACAAGCATGTCTCTCAAACTGAAGTTCAAGGTCAGTCTACAAGCATGTCTCTAAAACTAAAGTTCAAGGTCAGTCTACCAGCATGTCTCTCAGACTGAAGTTCAAGGTCAAACCATCCTGCATGTCTCTCAAACAGAAGTTCAAGGTCAGTCTACAAGCATGTCTCTCAGACTGAAGATCAAGGTCAAGGTCAGACCATCCTGCATGTCTCTCAAACAGAAGTTTGAGATCAGACTGCAAGCATGTCTCTCAAAGAAGATGTCCAAGGTCAGTCTACCTGATTACATTGGAGTATGTCTTCCAGCCTGTCTGCCAAACTGAAGTTCAAGGTGCGTCTATCTGCATTTGTCTCACAAAGAAGTTCGAGGTCAATCTACAGCATGTCTCCCAAACAAAGGATCAGGGTCAGTCTACCTGCATGTCTCTCACACTGAAGTTCAAGGTCATCTTCTGTGACATCGATGTCCAGCAACTCCTTTAGCCTCTCTGTCACCTCCTGCGTCCTTTCATCATGGAACATGTAGTCGCAGAACGCCAGTGACGACTTGGGCACCGTGGTGAAAACGCGGACTGGTGTATCGTACAACTCCCTAGCTGAAACAGGTGCGTCAATGCATGAGACAGCTGCACAACCTATGTCACAACATCTAAATGATAAAAAATACTGAACACAAAAGTTGAGAGTGAATATTTATGGGATATCACTATGAAATTGTTTGCATTGTCCCCACTACAAACATATTATCCACAAAAACATTAATGACCCCTAACCTTTGTTCAGCAACTATATCTTGAAAGCTACTTATTCAGCCATGCCTGAATCCACTCTTCTGGTTTGAATCACAGGTTTTTAAGGATTTATATTCCTGGATGGTCAACACAAACTGCATGCTTGTCAGGTGGAACAAAGTGTGTTTCAGGTATCACCTGTATCAGATTGTTAGGGCTTTCCTCCACATTAAACTGATACACTGTGATGTACAGAAATAGGTTCAAAGCAGAGATAGAAACAAAAAGTGTTTCAGTCCAATTGTCCATATAATGATAACATATAGCAAAACCCTTAAAAAGGGCAACTTTCTACTAGTCCTTATGATAACTTAACTACTGGGCAGTTTGGCAAGGACTATAGGCCTAGTGCCAGTTTATAACACTGTCAAAGCAGAGCTATACCCACTTGATTACTACACATAAACAACACCAGCTATCACAGGACCTGTGAAGATCCGGGGTACAATATATCTTCAGCAACCCATGCTTGCCGTAAAACGCGACTATGCTTGTCGTAAAAGGCGACAAACAGGATCGGGTGTTCAGACTTGCTGACATGGTTGATGCATGTCATCGATCCCAATTGGGAGGATCGATGCTTATGATATCAATCACTGGATTGTCTGGTCCAGGCTCGATTATTTACAGAACACCAGTATATAGCTGGAGTATTGCTGAGTGCAACGTTAAACAAAAAAACAACCAACCAAACAATCATGATAATAACCAAGAAATCACAAGGCCAAGTAGAGCTTTGCAGGTCAAATACCTCCATCCTCTTCCACGACCTCGAGGTCCTCACACAGCAGCTCACACCGAGACACCAGGCTCCGCACGATGTCACTGCGCACCGTCTGTAGGAAACGACATATCGAGCGTGAAGAATGCTTAACGCTGTCATCAACAATGACAACAGTTATGACAATTACCTTACCTACTTAAGCTGATCGCCATTACCTTTCCGTCCATCACAGAACACAGTCTGATCACATACTATTAGACTAAAACTAAACATGCATGTGAATAAAACACAAACCTGACAGCGATAACTTCCTGTGAGACAGGTCAAATCAAACCTGGAGAATTTCATTTATAACATGACACATATCATAACGTGACTCAAGTATCACAATTTATTACCTACGAGGACAAACATATTGGGGTTCATAAAAATCGTATGTGCCCTTGGGTCATATCACAACAGTGTATTGTTTCCATCATCCGGACGGGATTGTTGACGTCATTCATATCTTATTGTGACATGAGGTTGGAATCACGTCACACTACGTCATAGCTGAATATTTTTTACGTCATTCAACAAATTGTGGTTCCACTGCCGTTACGACTTGCTGTCATGTACGTTTTCAGGCTTAGTAAGGGTCACTTAAAGGTAACCTATGGATTGGTTTTGAGGTTGGTCAGGTGAGTGCTGCAATTAAAACTGAAAATATGGAATATAAACACTTTTCATCCAAACTGTCCCCTACAGCAGATATGACAGTGTGACATTGTATATCTGAGTGAGTGAGTGAGTTGGGTTTAATGCCGCTATTAACACTATTCCAGTTATATCACGGCGTGTCTGCTTAATGTGGGAGGAAAGCCCGAAGTGATGTAGGCCTCGGACGTTTACCACATTGGTGAAACCACGAGCACGGGTATGCATTGTATATCTGAAGTTTGAAGCCGTCATCTGTGAAACAAACATACCTCAATAGCATCCTTTACAGTTGCACGATTGTTGACCAATGACCTTCCAATCATCTGACCTCTGACCTTAAGGATGGCCTTGACTGACAGCACTGTGGGGTCAGACACACTGTTGTTATCTGACTGCAACAGACATGAAAATATCAAGATAATCATAGAATAGATCAGGAGTCGTTGTCATAAAATAGAGGTCCGTCATGGACAGAATGAGAAATTTGTGGAAATGTTGTAATAATACACCCCATCTACGTATGTTCACATAGACTGTCGACCGCCTCTGTGGTAACGTGTCTGCCAACGGAGCGAAAGTTCAGGTTTCAGTCCTCAGCCGCATCATACCACATCAGACGTTTACCACTTCGGTGAAACCCATGAGCACGGGTATGGTGCTGACAAACCTAGAAACATAATCGGGGCGAACTGGGATTGGAACCCACAATCATAGGTTTCTGGTGTGCCCAAGGAATACAACTCTGCACAGCGAATCGTGGCGCCTTAGACGACTGGGCGACCAGTGCCCCCTAGCACATAACCAATAAATCTTAGAATGCACTGACAGCCAAGAAAACACTTGAAGCCACGTCATCGAATTACAGTTGTCACATTAAGGCACTTAGGAAATAAGTGTTTGTTTCACAGAGTCAGTAGCAGTTATCCGATCACAGTACATAACAATCTGATCTCACTTGTCCACACACAATTTTGCCTTAATTATTCACACAATATTCAAGGCCGTAGTTAACTTTTTTTGACAGGGGGGGGCAAATATTTGTACAAGTATCACTTGTCCCAAACTTGTATTTTCATGATTAAAAAAAACCTGTTTTCTATAAAAAATCCAGGGTGGGCAACTGCGCCCCCCCCGGCTGGGTACAGCACTGATATTGAAATAATTTTCAATAAAATTACTAAATGGATAAAACCTTGAAGCCATTAATACAAGGACTACTGTGAATTACAAAACAGAATAACAGGACTAGCTGACTTGCTATTTCCAGTGTTGCATCCCTGTGGTATTTGTTTTCATTTTGAGGAAAAAATAACACTTATTGTTTGAATGCATCATAAGCAACAACCCCTACACAGCTGTACTTTTTGAAGAAAGTGTGCATCACACCAAATAAAAATGGTTTTGTTGTTTTACCCTACTGACAAGAAGATCCACGGCAAACTGCTGCCTCACGGGACTTCCCCTGTCCTTGGACTTTCCTTTCCTTGTTTCTGATTGGTCGAGTAGTTCGTCGTTGTTTCTGAGCTCACCATTCAACAGCGCCATGCCACTGTATATGGATTTGCAGAAGGGTTGAATTCCTTGCTGTAAATGAAGTAATATTTCTGAGGAACCGGTATATATATACTGATGGAAATAAATAAGGGAACATCTGTGCATAGCAAGTGTTTCACAGTTGGTACGTGTGTCAGTAAGTTAGTGGAAAGGACACATCCTAGGGTACTTTTCTGTTAGGGCTGGGACGAGTCCAAATTTACTACCCAGGTACCCATCCCCCTATTACCCGACCCTACCCGGGTACCCACTGTAGGTCTCAGGAGATGTCTCAAAATGTCCGATTAAGAACATTTTTAGCATAGCCCTGGCAAAAGATATTTAGATACGTGTATTAAGCAATCTGGTCATTCATACACTGACATTGAATTAAGTTTTATCTTTATTCATCCATATGAAAAATCAGAAGGAATAGGTGGATAGTTAGAAAGAAATGCGAACATTAATGACTTGTAGTGTAACCATAGAGCTCTAGATAATTTTTGTCATTAAACAATATATCACATGACTAACCACGGGTCCGGGTAGTCCTGTGGGTACTGGGTCCTAGTCAGTACCCACCCGACCCGGTTACCCGAGTTACCCGTCCCAGCCCGACAGGAAATGTTAAGTCACATCAGCAACATTTCAGCAATAATGTGACTTGAACATGAGATCACATATATAATCTGTCTTCGAAGGAGTCCATCACTAGAAATATATCACATATTTATCATAAAAATTGTTTGAGAACATTAAAAGGATCATACAACACAATGACACCTTAAAAAATTATGAATAACCAAGGGGGCAAAATCTTTTTATTTAAATCATAAGTATGAAATAAATTATGCTCTGTACCCACAAGCATTTAAGTTGAAAACACTAAATAAATCCCGGCACTAGATAACACTATTTCCCTGTGTCTAATGTTGTTGAAACTGAGCATTCATATCAGAAGCATCCACAACAGAAACGTTTTCGTAACCATGGTAACTCCCAGAAATCTGACCTGAATCTGTTTATGCATGCTGGTGGTGCGAGTGTCGTTGGGGACGGTGATGGTGACGTCCACTGACACCATGGTGGACAGCTGCGACCAGCGGTCAAGAAGACCACTTATGTACCGCCATTCTGCTGGACGGGCCGTACTCTGCAAAGGACAGTGAGTAAGTAAGTTTGGGCAATTGCAACTTTTAAAAGTATTACAGATACCGTACACGACGTAATAAGCGCCCACGGCAATATTTGCTTATATACTGGCTAGTGAACAATCCCATTTAGCACCCCTTCCGATTGATCAATGGACAAAAGACTTATTTATTCACGCATAATACGCACTCGTGTGTTATATGCACCCTTGATATATATCTGTCATATATAAACATTTCAGACTGTCAGCATAAACCACGAAATTTATCTTTCACCAAAATAATATTCTAACAAGAGTCCCCTATTTCTAATTTTGAGACAACCCTGGGTGCTTATTACTTCGAATACAGTCCATCAAAAAGTCACTTTAAGTGTGAGCTTGATGCGGGAGCATTGGCCAAAGTGATGCAGGTCTTAGAGGGGTACAATGGTGGTGAAACCTACGAGTATGATGCTGACAAACCTGGGAACATATTCAGGGGGAATTGGGATTCAAACATACAATCATAGGTTTCATGTGTGCCTGTGGGATGCAACTGCACAGCCTTGGCAAACAACAAAAAAACATATGTGTCTACACGAATACAGCCCAGTGAGTGGGCTCAATTACGTGGCCTTTACACTACTGGTAGTGAAGTATGACAACTCACACAAATACAAGGGTCATCAGCAGATGACATATCCCCCAGATCTGGTGCAATTTGGAAATGGAGTTTGGCTAGTCATACCCCACTTTTGGTTCACTGCCATTGGATACTTTCAGTTCAGTGAAGAAAAAAATAGCGCAGTTCAGTATTTCTCAAATCATCAAAAGGCACCAGTTCACCACAAGACTGATCTGTTAAAGCAAGTTTCATTTTGAAATATTCAAAGGTCTTGGAGTTCTGCTTCCGTAACAATACTACCCTCATATTCAGTAAAGACCAACTTGTCGTAATGAAAACATAATTTCCATAAAAATCCCAAATCATCAAAAGGCACCAGTTCACCAAAAGACTGATCTGTACAAAAGGTTTCAACAGTTTAGGAGTTCTGCCCTGGGAACGAGCACTAACCTAATTTTCAGTATAAATCCAACTCATTTATCACAAAAACATTAAAAATCAACAACAAAAAGCTGATATCATCTAAAGGCACCAGTTTCCCACTAGACTGATCTATATAGCAAGTTTCAACAAGAAGTATTTCAAGGTTTTCGAGTTCTTGTCCCTTTCTCAAAGCAGGGGTATAAACAATAATATGATTAAGGAACTACAATGAAGGATTTACTCTTTCTGAAGCAATTACTTTTTTTTGCAGATGTAAAAAGTATTATTGTGACTGAAACTGTGCAACAGATAAAGGTTGCTTGCTGAATGTATCACAGAAATGTAATAAGAATCTGTTTCAGAATCGGGAAAAATCTGCCCAGGAATCCTTCGTTATCTTAATTTGACAAATGTTTAACACTGACTGAACCGCCTCGATGAAAAATATTACACTTGCTCTAATAGTCATGTCTTACCTTCATGTCTGCCACATCAAACGTCCTGCTGGTTAGCCTGGCACCAAGATAAGGAAACTGGTTGCAGGGGTCTCTGTTTGTTTGTTTGTTTGGTGTTTAATGCTGCACTCATCAATATTCCATCTATATTATGATGGACTGTAAATAATGGAGTCTGGGTCAGACAATTATAAGCTTCAATCTATGCAAGTGTTCAAGAGCCTGACCACCCAATCCTGTCATAGTCGCCTATTATGACAAGCATGGATAGCTGAAGATCAATTCTAAGCTGTGACTTCACAGGGCTTGTAGAGAATGTTGAAGAAGAGTGTGTGAGTGATTGGTTTGACACTGTAGTCCAACAATATCCCAATTGGGGTGGCATCAGAAATGGGCTTCACACTATGTACCCAGAACTAAAAACAATTCACACGAATACATCCAGCATCACCAGGTGATCAGGTTGCGTAAGCTCACAATGCACAGGATTACAGTGAGAGAGCCATTTATTTTGGTGGTGACCATGGTGATGCTGGTATGCGTTCAGGTGAATTGTTTTTAGAAGCTGGAAACTTTGTTCAAGCACATTTCCAAATAAGGATCAAAAGAAGAAGGAAGAAACGCATAGTGTGAGATGGGAGATTTGATTCTGATTCTCACAAAATTCTAATTTGTTTGCTTGAATGAAGGATACTTTCTGGCCACTGAGCATATCTGTAGCACCATGCGGTCAGTGATGGCGTTGTCTCGGTCACAGACGGTCAGTTTACTGAGGGCCTTGTGGACAGCAAAGACAACCTGAAACAGAGAAACACTATGTGAATGGCTTCATTTAGACACATTCATGTGTATCCACCTGAAGTGAGAGGAGCACCCTATGTGACACACGCCAAATTTGTTGTCCTCTAAAGGAACAAAACATCTGGGATTTGTACACACAATTCTGGCATGACTAAGATGAGAAGAGATCTAACTGTGGGAGGAGAGATCTACCTGTGAGATGAGAGATCTACCTGTGGGAGGAAAGATCTACCTGTGGGAGGAGAGATGTACCTGTGGGAGGAGAAATCTACCTGTGGGAGGAGAATCTACCTGTAAGCAGAAAAATCTACCTGTGGGAGGACAGATCTACCTTTGAGAGGAGACATCTACCTGTGAGGGGAGAGATGTACCTGTCTGAGCTTGGCTTGAGCACTCTGCATCATGTTGGGAGGAGCCAGGGCAAAGATCCCGATCACATCCAGGCCGCCCAGTAACATCCTGTCTACCTGCAAAACAAAACCATCAAGCGTTCAAAATCTCCATCCCCAAACATAGTGTAACTATAGTTACGGTAACAATACGCTGTGAAATTATGGGAAACTGACTGTTCTGGAAGAACCACCTAATTCATCTAAAGTCATTGGTCACGACAGCCAAAGAAACATAATTGGGTGCATCTGGGATTCAAACACACTCACCAGAAATTCCTGGCAGGCAGGATATGTCATTTTGTTTGTTTGCTTGTTGTATAACGCCGCACTCAGCAATATTCCAGCTATATGACGGCGGTCTGTAAATAATCACGTCTGGATCAGACAATCCAGTGATTGACATCATGAGCATCAATCCATGCAGTTGGGATAAGGTGACATTCATTAACCAAGTCAGCAAGCCTGACCATCCGATCCTGTTGGGCTGCTGAAGACATATTCTACCCCGTATCCTCACGGGTCATATATCATCTAAATCCAACAAGACTCACAGTACTTTTGGAGAATGTTTTACATGACTCACTGAATAATGACATTGTTTGGTAGAAAATAAGTTCTACTGAATAAACTGGACTGAAAAGAATATCATCCTATAGTTTGATATTGAACAGTTTCCCAGTATATACAAAAAAAGTGTTTACAGATTCGGTGACTTGTATAACATCATAAACACGGTAAACAGACACTTGCGCAATCTCTGTAAAATCAGGTCTTTTATTCTGATCACGCTGATACAATACCTCCCTGCGTCAATATCTGACAACACCCCTATGGAAGCCAATCAGAGGTCAGCTTTCTAAATGACTTGGCTTACATTTCTTTACCACCTCGATTGGAAAAATTGGATCTTAGCAAAAGAAAGTCCCACCAGATCACAACGATACCCTCAATAAGCACACCAGATGCCATGGGAGGATGCATGACAGGACATATTAAATTTATCCACAATATAAAAGTGTAGCTTTATATTTTTGCATTTGGAACCTGTGGATTGTAGTCAGGATACAGAAATCAGATATGCTCATCTGAATGTTTCGCTTTTGTAATGAGAATTTAGAAGTCTGGATTGGTTTATTAGAAAGTTCAGAGGTTTGTTTGTTTGTTGTTTAACGCCACACTCAGCAATATTCCAGCCATATGATGGCGGTCTGGACAAGATAATCCAGTGATTGACATCATGAGCATCGATCCACGCAATTGGGATCAATGACATGCATCAACCAAGTCATTGAGCCTGACCACCTGATCCCGCTAGTCGACTCTTACGACAAGCACAGTCGGCTTTTACGGCAAGCATGGGTAGCTGAAGACCTATTCTACCCTGGATCTTCACGGGTATTGTATTGGAGTAAAAGATATGATAATAATGAGACTGAGACTAGGGCTGAAGCATTTTGATGCAAAATTATATGTATTTTGAAATCTAAGTCACAATCATTGAGACAAAAACCCGTCATGATAAAAATCTGTATTCAAACATTAAATGAATGACTTGAGGCCCAACCTAAATATATCAAATGTTATAAAAAATAGCTTGTGATCTTTTTATATGTTGCACATATATATATGCAGAAGTAATTTTAAGATTCATGCTATAAAACACGCCTCCGTATTGCACCTATCAGTTATTGTGTCTGGACCAGACAATTAAGTGACTGATATCATGAGCAACAATCTACACTGTGTGTGTACAATAACACGCCATCAACCAAGTCATCGAGTCTGGACACGGTCTACTAAGTCACCTCTTCAAGCATAAGCTGCAGTGGAATCTAACCTGGAATCTCCATGAGTGATATATTTTTAGCATGCTTAGAACTCACTTGTGTGGCATGAGAAGAAACCCACTGTTCATCAGTGAGGTCGAGAGATTTGGGTCGGACACAAGCTTCTTTCTTCCTCTCTGTGACTACTTCTTCTCCCTCTTCCTCCTCACTGACTTCATCCTCTGCCGGATCTGGGGTCCGAATCAGTCGGACAACGTAGTCTTTGCTGTTTGTTAGCTGTTTACACAAACAATTGTCAAAATGAATGAACTCACCATCAACACAATTAAAATGTTTTCACATTTGGCATAGATTCTGCACATAGCATTCCACACCACCTCCACGTGGCAACATACGGAGATTTTACATCCTATGGCAGCCATGTAGCTAATTAGTTTAAGCCATGGCCTAAGTATGGGTAAAGTTTCAGAAAAAAGGCAGAAATCGTAAAACAGATTAAAAGAAGCAAAAGATTTATCAATACTGCAGACAGTCTTACAGTTTCATCATAATAAAAAAGCTAATTAAGACGACATAACTTTGTTTTGTTTCTTGTTTACTCCGCAATATTCAAGCTATATCACAGGAACTCGACGATAGCATGTATAGCATAATATATTTGTATAGAAAAAAAATTCACACCCCTCTATATATGCATAGTCTATATGTATATAGAGGTGTGTGAATTTTTTTTATACGAATATATTATGATATACACGCTATCATCGAGTTCCTGTGAGCTATATATGTGACGACGATCTTTTAATAATAGTCTGGACCAGACAAACCAGTGACTGATATTGTAAACAACATTTCACGCAGTCGGGACTACCATGACACGCAATAAACCAAATCACCGAGCCTGACCGCCTCTAATCAACTATAGTCGTAACAAGCTACTGGTAAAGAAGATCAATCTTTCGGCTAACTATCGTCGGTGTATGTCATTACGTGTCCAAACTACGAGTTGCGCCCATATGGAACTCCCAAAAGTGGCGTTACCCACCTGACCGACAATCAACCCAATGTGCCACTGTCCAGACTTAATTAGCTGTTCTATGTAGGCCTCTATGGCTTCATCAGCTTGAAAAGAACGACCCATGATCGTCGCACTTGACGCAAATCTACAACCTCATGCACTTTGTTGACAACATGGGCCGGAAGTATTTGCCAAGGGAGGCAACTCGCGATAACTCGCTTCGTCTTCCGCAGAAAATAAATATGATTTTATGTCGGCTAATTGAAATGGCCATACGAGTTCAAATTTTCTTCAACACAACGACAGCGTTCCTTTAACTTTTTGTTTACCAACAACATTCTGTGAACACGTGCCTCTGTTAGTTCAAGATTGTGGATACATGGCATATGAATAATTGATGTGTTTGGGATGTAAGAAATTAAATACCACACACAAAAACAACAATTATAACTGACTTTTCTGAATAATGTGAGTGTGCTTTTATTAACTAGGTTTGTAAATAATCCAGTTATTGACATTTCGAGAAGCGATCCGCGCCTCCTAAGTTCGTACGACCAACAGGGATCCATTCTAACCCGGAATATTATTTAATCCGCTGAACAAAGTCGTTTCTTTTTTGCAACGTTTAGGGGGCGGTCGGGTAGCCTTGTGATTAAAGCGTTCGCTCGTCACACTGAAAACCCGGGTTCGATTCCCGACATGGGTACAATGTGTGAAGCCCATTCCTGGTGTCCCCCGCCGTGATATTGCTGGAATATTGCTAAAAGCGGCGTAAAATCAAACTCAATCACTCAGTGCAACGTTTAGGGGTTGTTATACTTTGAGTGAGTGGGGTTAGGCTGCAGTCTGCAATATTCCAACTGTAAGGATCACAATAAATGTCAATTCATCCTCGATCAAAAGTACAAGTCACATTTCCATCTCCATCTTCATTCTCATTCTCATCTCATCATCAATTATCAATAAAGACCCTCTTTTGAATTGGAAGATTGACATTTTGGTAGACCCATATTCTTCTCTATCCCTTACTTCTTGTTTTTTTGTTACTGACCACATGGGTCCTCATTTTCTCCTTCCAGAACCTAAAAAAGTATGCATGGCATGCAGCCTAAACAGAGTAACCTTCCTTGGCTAAACTCCTGAAGCATGCATAAAATAATAATCTTTTACATGCTAAATTTAAAATGAAAATTTAAGAAAAAATTTAAACTTTAATAATTTGGAAAATTAAATAGAAATTATTTTAGAGATGTTATTTTGACCGTAACACAAGCTATTTAACGGCGGCTTGTAAATAGTCAAGTCTGGACGATCAAACCCGTTGTCCCACGCTTATGAGGCATGTTGAACTGGGTCACACGTTATAACAACTCGAATCAGACAATTGTTTGTTTGTTTGTTGTTTAACGCCACACTCTGCGGTATTCCAGCAGTATGACGCCGGTCTGTAAACAGTCGAGTCTGAACATCCGATTCTGTTAATCGCCTCTTACGACAAGCATGGTTTGATGAATACCCATTCCCTACCCGGACGCACTGAGAACAATATGTGGAGCTACTCGTGCTACCAGTCACGAGTCTCTATACTCTGAAAGTAACCATACACCCTATCCAAAAGACGGCAATCGCAAAAATTAAAAACATTTTACAAAATGGTTAACAAGTTGGCCCCTGAATATCTATGTAATCTTGTTCATCATAACGTCTCAGCGGGCGCACGTTACAATTTAAGAACTTCTTCACAGATACAGACTGTAAATGCTAGAACAAACCATTTTGACCCGACACATTGCAAATGTGGAATGATAATGTTCAGTCAAACAGCGTTAGAAATTGGCACTAGTCCTGTAGTCCTTACCAAACTGGCCAATAGTAAAGGTATCCTAAGGACGAGTAGAAATTGGCCCATTTTAAGTGTCCTGAAATATTTGGCTTTAACGTAGACTATGGTACCCATTTCTGTCAAATAATCCATTGCCGCCTCAGGCTAGGATGCAGTGACTTAAATGCGCAAAAATATCACAGACATATTCATGATTCTACTACCTGCTCCTTTGGATATCAATATGAGGATCCTACACATTACTTCTTTTCATGTCGCAACTACTGCAATCTTCGGAACAATATGTACTACTATATAAAGGGTTATGACTTTGATTCAGAATTATATGGAAATGCTACAACATCTATTGATACTAACCTTGCTATTGTACAATCTGTCCATTTGTTCATTGCAAAGTCTAAAAGATTTAAAATCTAAATATGTCTTCTTTACGATTACATCAGTCAAATAGTTGTTTGTATGTGTGATATAGCTGGTATGCTGTTTGTTTATGTACCGATATATGTATGTGTGTATTTGTGTGTGACTTGTATATTCGTATCATAATATTTGCAACAGTAGGTACAATTAATCTAAATTATTATTATAGGTACAGTTTACTCTCATTAATTGTTAAATGTCCTTTGTTCACCAATCCCATTACTTTTTCTTGGAAATAAATATTGTTTAAATCATTCTCTACCCAGATCTTCACGGGTCTTCTACCAGTTAATTATGTTTTGGGTTTTTTTCATCAAAATCCGTCAAAAATGCATCACACATGTTCTGTATTCTGTATTCAAATTCTGCAATCGGTCTGCAAATTTCTTTTAATCCTGATACCAGGGGAGGCATCTGGAATTTGATACGATATCGTTGGTTTGTTGTTTAACGCCGCAATCAGCAATATTCCAGCTATATGACGGCGATCTGTAAATAATGGAGTCTGGACCAGACAGTCCAGTGATTAATATCATGAGCATCGATCGAAGCAATTGGGATCAATGACATGCATCAACCAAGTCAGCGAGCCTGACCAACCGATCCCGTTAGTCGCCTTTTACGACAAGCATAGTCACCTTTTACGGCAAGCATGGGTTGCTGAAGACCTATTCTACCCCGGAAGGTACGATATCGAGCAACCGTAGTATCATTCAGACCTTGACAGTTAAAAACTTTAACGGTTTGAAGTATTTGAAAGGCATTTAGAAGTGATACACATAAGGGAGAGAATTTATGGATGTCAACTTATTTATTATGAGTCTAGTGCTTGGGACTTATTGCTTTGATCTTTGTCGGTGCCAATTATCTATAGCTGACTTCCAATTGCCCATTACTATTTCTGTTCCTGTACCCCGGCCTCCCGTTTGCCCATTGTCCATTGCCAATTACCTGTCAGTGATAATTTAGTCCTGGCTTCCAGTTGTCCATAACGATCAGCGCTAATTACTGTAAAGTGTTGGCTTCCATTGCCTAATGCAAATCACCTATCAACGCCAATTATCTTTTGGCTTCCATTGCTAAGTTGCTATGTACACGTAAGAACACCAAAAGTAATATATAGTTATATATTATAATAGTTATTTATTTATCATATAATGGGTAGGTTTTTCGGCAGGATAAAAACGATATCCGTTGGGGTCATATGCGGATAGAGATGCAAATATCAAAGGTCAAGTAGGGACTACTTTCAGTGTTTATAAACAAACATGGCGTCGCCCTTGTCATTCGGCGATCGAGTCAGAATTAACCATCGGGAATCTGGAGAAACTACAGGGATAATTGCTATCATTATCAAAAGAACAGTCTAATATACTGAAAATCAGTGTCTAACTGTGTCGTAGCTAAAGCATTATAAATTTTGGCAACTTTGGAAATATAAATTTCGAAACAATTTTGCGAGGGCACTAGGCTTAGCCTTGCGGGATCAGTAGCCAAATCTGTGCTTGTAGACCTCTGCGGCTTGAAACCTTTTCCACAAATTAAAATAGTTGGATTTGGCCGAAATATGTTTGAATTGTTACCTTGTTTCGTTTTGTCGCTGTGTGTACATCTGACTACACTTCTTAACGTTATGACAGGACAGACCGACTGTCAACAACGTCTGACCGTGGCCGTAACGTCTCATAGACTAGGATTAGAGTAGCTTCCCTTTGACAAAGGGCAGTTACTCTAGCGGACAGACCGATGGATTGCCACGAAAGGCAAGTAAAAACAATTGATGTTTTGCGTATATGTTGCTTCGCCACTGTGATAGAAACAGATTTCAGTTGGAACTATATTGCCTACTGTCACTGTCCGACTGACACATCACTTACCCTATGACGTAATAAATATTAATGCGCGCATTCAAGGAAAACTCGCAATGTTTCAGCAATGTGTGTAGAGAGGGAAAACGATTTTCAAGTACAGAATTAAAGAATGACATCATATGACACAGAGGTTATCACGCGAGTGTGTTTGGGGATGGTGAATATCCTGGTTTTTTTTGAATAAACATTGTATTTAGCGAGGATTCGCAGAATTCAAAGTTACTCAGTTACAAAGTTTAGATAACACCTAGCAATTTCTGAGAGTTACTGTTACGTATAAGAATTGTCTACAGAACGAGTTATAAAACCTCTTTGGAAGTAAGATAAATGTTAGAGTAAACAAAAGTTGGGAGACCAGTACTTACGAATGTTCTAACACTACCAACTCTAAATGGTTGTTTGATGGTGATGCAGTTGGTACAGGTATCAAGGAAGTGTTTTGGACCTTAAGTTTGCAGTGTTTTGCCGACTGTGCTCATTCAGCCGTGTACCATCTTGATCACGGAGGGGGCACCAGAAATGGGCTTCAAACATTGTATCTATGTTGGGAATCGAACCCGGGTATGATAAAAAGGAGCTAAAAAGTTCCAAATGTGTTACCTTATAAATGTCGTAAGAGGCGACTTACGGGATCGGGTGGTCAGGCTCACTGACTTGGTTGACGCATGTCATCGCATCCTAATTTCGTGGATCGATGCTCATGGTGTCAATCACTGGATTGTCTGGTCCAGACTCGATTATTTACAGACCGCCGTCATTATAGCTGGAATATTGCTGAGTGGGGCGTTAAACAACAAGCAAACAAAAACCTTATAAATGTATATACACCCAATACTATATAACATGTACCATAGACCTATGGCCTCTCAGTACTATGAATAAACACACATATATATATATACGATAATAAAAAACAGAGACTTTCTTCATTTTCAAAAAATTCCTTTAAACTGCGATAATCTGTAGCCTACGGGACGGGGGTTTGGGGGTCGCAACTCGTTTTAGACAAGTGTACTTCCGCGTCCCCAGTTGCTGCATGGTTACAGTAGTGTATTTAGGTTTGTAAACTTCAGAAATCCAAATAACATCAATTCAGGTACCCAATTGATAGACAGTAGAATGGACATTGTGTCATGAAGCGTCAACTAAGTCATAAATGTTTGTGTGTACCTTTCCCCATACTGGTAGTTTTGTTTCTTTTAAACACTCAAATTAAAACAATTATGGCTTTGGTTTCATCAATTATCCGTTGAACAACAGATTTAATTTATGAATATCCCATTTTTAAAAAAAATCACTACTATAAGGATATGGCTAAGTTGTATATACTGCAATGCACATATATTACGAACAATATGGTATTCAAGTTCATAATCTCAGAAAACTGCTTTGAACTCTTATTTTGTATTTACAACTTAAGATACCGAATCTTCTTGATTTGGTGATTGGCAATATCGTCTCATTAGACAAATGATGCATGCGTTTGATGCATGTAGTGGTTGTTTTCCGGTATTGTGCATAGTCCACAGACAACAGGATTGAACATCGAGTGTTTGTCAAGCGCAGTACAGACAACAGGATAGAACATCGAGTGTTTGTCAAGCGCAGTACAGACAACAGGATAGAACATCGAGTGTTTGTCAAGCGCAGTACAGACAACAAGACAGAACATCGAGTGTTTGTCAAGCGCAGTACAGACAACAGGATAGAACATCGAGTGTTTGTCAAGCGCAGTACAGACAACAGGACAGAACATCGAGTGTTTGTCAAGCGCAGTACAGACAACAGGATAGAACATCGAGTGTTTGTCAAGCGCAGTACAGACAACAGGATAGGACATCGAGTGTTTGTCAAGCGCAGTACAGAAAACAGGACAGAACATCGAGTATTTGTCAAGCGCAGTACAGACAACAGGATAGAACATTGAGTGTTTGTCAAGAGCAGTGTCACGCCGAAGACCCGGGTTCGAGTCCCGACATGGGTACAATGTGTGAAGCCCATTTCTGGTGTCCCCCGCCGTGATATTGCTGGAATATTGCTAAAAGCGGCGTAAAACCATACTCACTCACTCACTCACTCAAGATCAGTAGAGACAACAGGACAGAACATCGAGTGTTTGTCAAGCGCAGTACAGACAACAGGATAGAACATCGAGTGTTTGTCAAGCGCAGTACAGACAACAGGATAGAACATCGAGTGTTTGTCAAGCGCAGTACAGACAACAAGACAGAACATCGAGTGTATTTTACTGAGTACAGACAACAGGATAGAACATCGAGTGTTTGTCAAGCGCAGTACAGACAACAGGAGAGAACATCGAGTGTTTGTGAAGTGCAGTACAGACAACAGGACAGAACATCGAGTGTTTGTCAAGTGCAGTACAGACAACAGGATAGAACATCGAGTGTTTGTCAAGCGCAGTACAGACAACAGGAGAGAACATCGAGTGTATTTTACTGAGTACAGGCAACAGGATAGAACATCAAGTGTTTGTCAAGTGCAGTACAGACAACAGGATAGAACATCGAGTGTATTTTACTGAGTAGAGACAACAGGAGAGAACATCGAGTGTATTTTACTGAGTACAGACAACAGGAGAGAACATCGAGTGTATTTTACTGAGTAGAGACAACAGGATAGAACATCGAGTGTATTTTACTGAGTACAGACAACAGGATAGAACATCGAGTGTATTTTACTGAGTAGAGACAACAGGAGAGAACATCGAGTGTATTTTACTGAGTACAGACAACAGGATAGAACATCGAGTGTATTTTACTGAGTAGAGACAACAGGAGAGAACATCGAGTGTATTTTACTGAGTAGAGACAACAGGATAGAACATCGAGTGTATTTTACTGAGTACAGACAACAGGAGAGAACATCGAGTGTATTTTACTGAGTACAGACAACAGGAGAGAACATCGAGTGTATTTTACTGAATACAGACAACAGGATAGAACATCGAGTGTATTTTACTGAATACAGACAACAGGATAGAACATCGAGTGTATTTTACTGAGTAGAGACAACAGGATAGAACATCGAGTGTATTTTACTGAGTAGAGACAACAGGAGAGAACATCGAGTGTATTTTACTGAATACAGACAACAGGATAGAACATCGAGTGTATTTTACTGAATACAGACAACAGGAGAGAACATCGAGTGTATTTTACTGAGTACAGACAACAGGAGAGAACATCGAGTGTATTTTACTGAATACAGACAACAGGATAGAACATCGAGTGTATTTTACTGAGTAGAGACAACAGGAGAGAACATCGAGTGTATTTTACTGAGTACAGACAACAGGAGAGAACATCGAGTGTATTTTACTGAATACAGACAACAGGATAGAACATCGAGTGTATTTTACTGAGTAGAGACAACAGGAGAGAACATCGAGTGTATTTTACTGAGTACAGACAACAGGAGAGAACATCGAGTGTATTTTACTGAGTAGAGACAACAGGACAGGACATCGAGTGTTTGTCAAGCGCAGTACAGACAACAGGATAGAACATCGAGTGTTTGTCAAGAGCAGTACAGACAACAAGACAGAACATCGAGTGTTTGTCAAGTGCAGTACAGACAACAAGACAGAACATCGAGTGTTTGTCAAGAGCAGTACAGACAACAGGACAGAACATCGAGTGTTTGTCAAGTGCAGTACAGACAACAGGATAGAACATCGAGTGTTTGTCAAGCGCAGTACAGACAACAGGATAGAACATCGAGTGTTTGTCAAGCGCAGTACAGACAACAAGACAGAACATCGAGTGTTTGTCAAGCGCAGTACAGACAACAGGATAGAACATCGAGTGTTTGTCAAGCGCAGTACAGACAACAAGACAGAACATCGAGTGTTTGTCAAGCGCAGTACAGACAACAGGATAGAACATCGAGTGTTTGTCAAGCGCAGTACAGACAACAGGATAGAACATCGAGTGTTTGTCAAGCGCAGTACAGACAACAAGACAGAACATCGAGTGTTTTTCAAGCGCAGTACAGACAACAGGATAGAACATCGAGTGTTTGTCAAGCGCAGTACAGACATTAGGATAGAACATCGAGTGTTTGTCAAGCGCAGTACAGACAACAGGATAGAACATCGAGTGTTTGTCAAGCGCAGTACAGACAACAAGACAGAACATCGAGTGTTTGTCAAGCGCAGTACAGACAACAGGATAGAACATCGAGTGTTTGTCAAGCGCAGTACAGACAACAGGATAGAACATCGAGTGTTTGTCAAGCGCAGTACAGACAACAAGACAGAACATCGAGTGTTTGTCAAGTGCAGTACAGACAACAAGACAGAACATCGAGTGTTTTTCAAGCGCAGTACAGACAACAGGATAGAACATCGAGTGTTTGTCAAGTGCAGTACAGACAACAGGATAGAACATCGAGTGTTTGTCAAGCGCAGGGCAGACAACAGGACAGAACATCGAGTGTTTGTCAGGTGCAGTACAGACAACAGGACAGAACATCGAGTGTTTGTCAAGCGCAGTACAGACAACAGGATAGAACATCGAGTGTTTGTCAAGTACAGTACAGACAACAGGACAGAACATCGAGTGTTTGTCAAGCGCAGTACAGACAACAGGAGAGAACATCGAGTGTTTGTCAAGTACAGTACAGACAACAGGACAGAACATCGAGTGTTTGTCAAGCGCAGTACAGACAACAGAACAGAACATCGAGTGTTTGTCAAGCGCAGTACAGACAACAGAACAGAACATCGAGTGTTTGTCAGATGCAGTACAGACAACAGGACAGAACATCGAGTGTTTGTCAAGCGCAGTAGAGACAACAGGACAGAACATCGAGTGTTTGTCAAGCGCAGTACAGACAACAGGATAGAACATCGTGTGTTTGTCAAGCGCAGTACAGACAACAGAACAGAACATCGAGTGTTTGTCAAGCGCAGTACAGACAACAGGATAGAACATCGAGTGTTTGTCAAGCGCAGTACAGACAACAGGACAGAACATCGAGTGTTTGTCAAGCGCAGTAGAGACAACAGGACAGAACATCGAGTGTTTGTCAAGCGCAGTAGAGACAACAGGACAGAACATCGAGTGTTTTTCAAGCGCAGTAGAGACAACAGGACAGAACATCGAGTGTTTTTCAAGTGCAGTACAGACACCTGGAAGAGCATCGATTGTATTTTACTGAGTACAGACAACTGGACAGAACATCGAATAAACTGTTCAAGCACAGACAGAAAGAGGGTATGATCACGTTAGCTCTGGTCAACTCTAGATTGGCCCTTGGTTTATTGTGTGTACTCGTTAACACAATCCCCAACTACATTCGACCTGTGTTGACATTTCCACTCGGGTGTTTAAACATTGAGCAATAACAAGAACTGACTTGTTCATCATACAAGAGGTATGTTGACAAAGAAATCCACATTTACTGATTTGGAAATTTGGTAAGAAGGGAAAATAATTCATGACCTCGGGACACAAATGTAGAACAAATTCGGTGTTTGTATTTAAACAGGCAGTATTAGGTATAGGGGCTGCCCTTTCTGTTCATCGTACCCCGTCCGCGTTGGTCGTTGCTCACAATAACAATAATCTCTGTATTGTCTGGTCCAGATTCGATTATTTACAGGCCTCCATCTTATGGCTGGAATATTGCTCAGTGCGGCGTTAAGCAAAAAGAAAATATATTAAATACCATATTTTCTAGGTTCCACGCGTATGTGTTCAAATCACATTGATACCGATTATGATCCTTTGCGCTGCACACCCCTGTGCTCGCGCCTAGCACTATTCGATATATGACTATGAACACTCATGGGATATTGGTATGTTTAATTTCCCAAAGTGCATTCTCTCATCCCTCAAGTTCCACTTGATACTCAGGACCTAACCGGACCCTGAATCTCCACAGGCTTTTCACAATGTGTGAGTGAGTAAGTCTTGTTTTACCAGAAATGGGCTTCACACATTGTACCTATGTGGGGAACCGAACCCGGATCTTCGACTTGACGAGCGAACACCTTAACCACTAGGTTACCCCGCCGGCCCTTTAAGATATGTAGACACTAAATACATATGTGTACCACTTCTATATATCAGTGTCCATGCTCTGTGCCATATAATCGGGGTGGTCGGGTAGCCTAGTGGTTAAAGCGTTCGCTCGTCACGCCGAAAACCCGGGTTCGATTCCCGACATGGGTACAATGTTTGAAGCCCATTTCTGGTGTCCCCCGCCGTGATATTGCTGGAATATTGCTAAAACCATACTCACTCACTCACTCACTCACTCACTGTGCCATATGACACCCGTTTGCACACAGCTGGTTGCAGTTTGCATTCAGAGCATTCAGAGTGATTAATTATAAATGTTCTTATGCGAAATTATTTAACCCCTGAACGTCTAAATAGCTAGGGGTGTTAAACAACATCCATTCACCGAATCACTCACTCACGTATTTACTTAAAGCCGCTCTTAACAGTATTCCAGTTATATCACGGCGTATCAGCTTAATGTGGGAGGAAAGCCCAAGTGATGCAGGTCTTCGACGTTTACCACTCCGGTGAAACCCACGAGCACGGATATTGCGCTGACAAACCTAGAAACATAATCGAGGCGAACCAGGATTGGAACCCACAATCATAGGTTTCTGGCGTGCCAAAGGGACGCAACTCTGCACAGCGAATCGCGGCGCCTTAGACGACTGGGCCACCCGTGCCCCCTACTTGAAATTAGACTACAGAAAAGTGGGATATAGCTCATAAATCTCATTCAGCCTTGATGAAAGTATATTTCAGAAGAACATTAATTGTTTACCATCACGATCTACAGCTTGTGTGATGTTAGTTTGGTGAGTGTAGAAATATAGGATTGTTTGCTGCTAAGACATGTATTTAAATACTTTCCAAAATGGTCATGCCTGCAGTTTGATTTCTTACCGCAACGTATGAGTCTTTAGATAACATTTGAAAATCTAATATTTTAGTGGTGGTAGTATGTCACTCAGACCCTGAAACAAATACAGCCCATGCAAGTCTATGAGGGTTGGCAAGTCTATACCACGTCACGCTACGTCACGATCGGGCCCCTGGCGTGATGCAAGTACTCTCTACATGTCAACTATAATTTTGGTACCGGGTTCACAATTATTTTCCATTAAATACACAATCACGCAACGAAAGTTTGTTGTTATCGAATAATGATTGATATAACTAAAAATACCGATTTTGTAAAAAAATAATATCTTTTTCTTCATTGTTATCCTGTACTTCTGCGAAGGTCAACATGGCTTTGAGTTGAGGGTAAGAACATACGATCTCACGTCTCACAACAATGCTGCATGGATGTTTGTTAGCGACACAAGATCAAAATAAGTGATGAAATGACCCTGAAGGTGCAATGACGATAAATGTAAAATTAATTTCGGGCGTGTAGATCAACACCTATTGTGTCCACCATGTTGTGCTTGGTACACATGCACGACACCCTGATGGCATGACGTTGATTAACGTGCGTATGGTGGCCTTTGGTATTGGCCGTCATTCCGCCTGAAGAGCTTCCCCAAGCTGGGCCACGATGGAGGGTGCTGGGTCTCTGGCACACACTCTCCGTCCCACAGATGCCCTATAGGGTTCATGTCAGTCCAAGTCCGTCGGATTGGATCGGTGACGACCTGGACACGATGTGGTCTGGCAGTTCACAATGTCTGCCGATAATTCTAGCGAATGGAACAACGACAGGACTCAAAATGCTGTCACAATATCGCTGGGCAGTCAAATGTCCATTCACAGCAACCAAATCTGTTCGCCTGTCATGTGTGATACCAATGACACTACCTTCCCCATACCGATCGTGGTCAAGAATTGTTGCCCTGGCATACTGCTCGCCGCTACGTAGCCAACAACGTTATCTGCCATCAGTGAATCGGAGGCTAATCACCCCAATCTTTGCCGCCTATGCTGCTTCACAGGACTCTTTGCTTAGAGCTTGCTTAGAGCCTGTTTAACAGTAAATGTTGACATTTGTCTGCTTGTTATTGTATGGAATTCCCTATTGATAAATAGTTATTGATAATAGTTATTAATGTATGTTATTAATCTTGTCAAGGTTTTGTCACGTGCTGTTCACACCAATATCAAGCCGTGACGACCCGGGGTAGAATAGATCTTCAGGAATCCATGCTTACCATAAAAACTGACTATGCTTGTCGTAAAAGGCGAGTAACGGGATCGGGTGGTCAGGCTCGCTGACTTGGTTGATGCATGTCATCATATCCCAACTGCATGGATCGATGCTCATGATGTCTGGTCCAGACTCGATTATTTGAAGACCGCCGTCATATAGCTGGAATATTGCTGAGTATTGCGTTAAACAACAAACAAACGAGTATACCTATATCATAGGGGTGATCATATTTGTAAATCGGACTCGTGAACAGAGCACACCACAAGGATGTGCTGACAACACCAAGGATCATAACCGGGTGTAATATGGGATTTGAACCCATGACGTGCAGATCCTGTCAATTATGGAATAGGGTGTGAGTGAGTGAGTATGGTTATGCGCCGCTTTCAGTAATATCACAACAATATAACTGCGGGAATCACAGGAAATGGGTTTAATACATTGTGTCTTTTTGGGGAATCGAACCCAGGTATTCGGCGTGACGAGTGAACACTTTACCTACTGGGCTACCTCACCACCCAAATTATGGAATGCACAAGGGCATGGCTCTGACACAAATATTACATAAAACCAATAGTGGTCCAGCTTTCATACAGGTCACACGTCAAACGAAGATGAACAAAATCCTTGCCATAATCATAAGAACTTCTGCAGAGTTCATTGTACGATTTAGACTATATCATAAGCATGTGTTTATGAATCGCTATCAAATAGTGATGATAAAAAGTGTTCAAGAAAAGGTGAGCGTATCCTGCCCCACCGGTGGCACCTGTCACAAACACGTGCAAAGGCAATTCAATGGTTCATCTGCCAAAACACTACACGGGATCATATGGTCCCCGTGTTATGTGTTAACAGACGCTTAAGTAACATTCTCACTTTCTCGCTAATCACAAAAAACTGATGTAAACCATCTCACTCATTTAGAAAAGACGACTTTATCTTAACAACAGGTCATCATCTGGGTATTTACAAAGTCTATGTGACGCCACATCCCTTGTTATAGCGCAAGTGATCTCAATAAACATGGCAGTCCGAAAACCTATGACCCGAGCGTATTCTGCCCCACCGATGGTACCCGTCACAAACACATGCAAAGGCAAGATAATGGTTCACCAGTAAATAAACTCGAGAGCATATGGTACACGTGAAAATAGGGAATTATGAAACATAAGCTGAGAGTAGGTGGATGGGTGACTGTGTTCGGCAGCTTTATTCCAGAGATTGTCTGGAACTTCTGTCTCACACCGAAATGCATGTTACATGTGATATCTCCTTAGGCAAGACACTTTGTTAGAAATATGCCTCTGTCCGTTCATTAGTAGGAAGAGATTGTAATGCGACTGCAAACATTCTCCACCTCATACCCTACTCAGACACAGTATACTGACTCCGAGCCCACCAGTCCTTGTCTTAGCCCATTAATGCCGAGCGCCAGACAGGGTAACAACAAGTAACCATCTTTTAACGTCTTTTGGTGTGACGCCGCCGCGGCATCAAACAACTGGTCTTTCATCTCCGGGCAGACACTCTATCCACTAGACCAAAATGTATACAGCTGACAGATTCAAACTACAATGAATTTGTCATCTTCTATCTGGTACCAAAATTAATTCTGCATCAGATTATTTGTTTACATTTACAAATGTAAACGCATTGTCACCACCAAACGGTGCACGCGTGGCTCGGTTGTCTTAGTCTGTCAGAACCATACCGTGCTCGTGTGCCCTTAGTCTGTCAGAACCATCCCCGTGCTTGTGTGCCCTTAGTCTGTCAGAACCATACCGTGCTTGTGTGCCCTTAGTCTGTCAGAACCATACCGTGCTCGCGTGCCCTTAGTCTGTCAGAACCATACCGTGCTCGCGTGCCCTTAGTCTGTCAGAACCATACCGTGCTCGTGTGCCCTTAGTCTGTCAGAACCATACCGTGCTCGTGTGCTCCTAGTCTGTCAGAACCATGCCGTGCTCGTGTGCACTTGGCGGCAAAACAATATCCGTGTGTCCTTGGTCCGTCAGAACCATACCGTGCTTGTTTGTGTCACCAAAGGGATAATAAAATAGATCCGCCTCCCTTTGCAGTTTTCGATAACCCCACTCACATTTTCACTCAAACACAAACCGGATGCTGACGGTGAATAAATATTATCCCCCACCCAGTAGACACGCCCCCTACCCTGTGACTACCCTGCACCCAACGCCACGCTCTGGTTCAAGCCCCTGACGTTATGCAAGTTTCCTCTACAAGTCCCTGGATCATCTGGCGCGGGCACGGCAGTCTCAGCGAGCAGGCCAACAGACATGGTGGGATTTGTCAGGACAGCGATCGTCTTCATCTGCATGGCGTCATCTGTCTTGGCACAGTCTGACGACACGAACCCAAAGTAAGTTATAATGATAATCTACAGTGAAACCTCGTTATTGCAGTCTTCGTTAATCCGGAAATCCTCTTCCTGGACAGTCTTGTTGGAGACCGGCCATTTGATCTTCGGTATCGAAAAATATATTGTCCCAGAAGGAATTTGTTTGAAACATAACTATGTTTCAGACTGTTAAAAAGAAAATATTGTTGCAAGATGATACTTTAACAAATATTTTGGCTCATAGCGTTTCTTAAAATCGTACAATCGAATCTGCCTTCAGCAGATACTTCTGCCAGTCCAGATTTCTGATGCTTATGGGAAGTGTTTCGTTGTTTTTATTGCAGCCCCTTGAGTAGCCCTGATACAATGCTTGTCAATGTCCATATATCAATACATGTTTATACACTTATTTTATGTACTTGTGATCCCATGTCGATTCCCCATTGTGAAGCCCACTTCTGGCGTTCCCCGCCGTGATTGCTAACAGCGGCGTAAAACCATACTCACTTCCTCTGACCCAAAGAAGATTGCCAGGTCTGAATAGGTCCACATAACCCCCTGTTTGAGGTTAGAGTTGACTAAAACTAGGATCTGATGTGTGTCCTTCCTGACTGTGTGACGTCATGACTCGACAACTTTGCTTTTTGTTCTTGTTATCAATCACTGGTTTCACTGAAACATATTTGA
Source organism: Haliotis cracherodii (assembly GCF_022045235.1). Taxonomy (NCBI): domain Eukaryota; kingdom Metazoa; phylum Mollusca; class Gastropoda; order Lepetellida; family Haliotidae; genus Haliotis; species Haliotis cracherodii. Next base: position 35,254,136 of record NW_027266268.1, on the reverse strand, counting down.
TTGTGTACAGGTCACAGCTGTATTATTTGAAAAGAAAAGAAGAAAACCCTGTAGCAGACACTGTATTACATTACATACCCTGTATAAGATATCGTATGACATTTACATGGCCTGTAGCAGATATTGTATGATATTAAACTATATAGCAGATATTGTATAACATTTACATACCCTGTAGCAGACACTGAATGATATTTACATTACCTGTAGCAGATATTGTATGACATTTACATAGCCTGTAGCAGATATTGTATGACATTTACATAGCCTGTAGCAGATATTGTATGACATTTACATAGCCTGTAGCAGACATCGTATGACATTTACATTACCTGTAGCAGACACTGTATAGCATTTACATACCCTGTGACAGACACTGTATGACATTTACATAGCATGTAGCAGATGTTGTGTAATATTTACACACCTTGTAGCAGACACTGTATGACATTTACATACCCTGTAGCAGACACTGTATGACATAACATACCCTGTATAAGATATCGTATGATATTTACATGACCTGTAGCAGATATTGTATGGTATGAAGCAGAAATTGTTTGACATTTACAAACCCTGTAGCAGACACTGTATGACATTTACATAATCCTGTGGCAGACACTGTATGACATTTACATAGCCTGTAGCAGATGTTGTGTAATATTAACATAGCCTGTAGCAAATATTGTATGACATTTAAATAGCCTGTGGCAGACACTGAATGACATTTTCATACCCTGTAGCAGACACTGTTTGACATTTACCTACCCTGTAACAGACTCTGTATAACGTTTACATAGCCTGTGGCAGACACTGAATGACATTTTCATACCCTGTAGCAGACACTGTTTGACATTTACCTACCCTGTAACAGACATTGTATAACGTTTACATAGCCTGTAGCAGACACTGAATGGCATTTACATTACCTGTAGCAGATACTGTATGGCAGATACAGTAACATCCATGTAACATATATTGAGTTACTTACCTTGTAGGTATTGCATGACATGTACACATTATGGATTATATGCACAACTACCAATCGCTACGCAGTATTGCTCGATGTGACGTATACCCTTAGTCCCCCAACTGTCTCGCAACATGCATCACACGTGACTGTTGGTGGTACTACTTCCAGCTACAAGCCGTGCGCCACAACAGCAACACCATCAACAACGACAACAGAGTGCACTGAGTACCCCTGCCTCATGTTCCACGACAACTTCGACACACTGGACTTCAAAGTGTGGGAACACGAGCTGACGGCTGGTGGGGGAGGCGTAAGTCGAACACTGATGTCTCGAATATCCTAACCTACCTCTACGTTACTCGGACGACCCATGCTGTAGTCTAAGGCCTTGCATTATGTTTCCTAGCCACCATGCCAGGATCCACTGAAAGACAATTACATTCTGCTCCATAGTTTGACAGCACCGTACACATACTCGTTGATTTCAAATATGGCTCCGATTCGGAAAATGTCCGATTTTCTTTATGGCAAAATTGACAAAACTTGTTTGTGTTAATAACTTAATTTTATATTTTTTTGTCATTAATACACAACCTTTTTCCCTCCTGTTACCGTACAGGCAAAACTATTTTTTTAGAAAAGTAGACGTCACAAAATAAGTTTCTAAAATGGAAAGGAGTCTCTGTACTATGATTCATAACAATGGCATTGTGACAAGTCTACTGCTGTAGTTCTCGCGAGATACGTATATAATTATCGTAACATGAGCTAAGTGGTACATCTTTCCACGTTTCTGATCATGCTTCTGTCTATAGCATCTCGGCTTCTCATCAGCTGAGACAACCAAGACAATCTGGAAACAAGAACCTTATTTCCCCAAGAGTCCATGCAATGTGTACCAATCCAGACATTACAGTTTAAATAACTGTTCAAATTGTGCCTGGTGTTATTTTAGTGAAGTAAAATATGCTCATGTGACATGAACAGATATTTGAAATGTTTGACTTAAACCTACACACACATCACGAAAAACTTAATTTGTATTAATTAAACTGTATGTGAAACTTTAACATTTAGCAAGGAATTCCTTTCTAAAGTACACAATGTCCCTCCAGTTACAGTAAACTACGGTTATAACGAACACGCTTAAAACGAACTGACCGATATAACGAACTTATTTTTAGTCCCGGCATTTGTTGTACATATGCTATATATATGCTTATAACGAACTAAAATTAGTGGTACCTTTGAGTTCGTTATAACCGTAGTTTACTGTACTTAACTTGTCCCTGATGTTACTATGGAGCAGTAACAAGAGGGAAGTATCTTATGTCATTTTACATCTTAGCCAAGTAACTCTCTCTGTGGAATGGAAGAGCCTGGCATTTTCACAGTTAACTATGACTTATCTTAACAAGTAACCAAGCATGCCAACAAGTTGGTAAATATGTCAAAATAGTTGGAAACATAAGGGACAAGGGTACTCATGATATGTGAACTTGAAATGAACACTTAACTTCCGATCATCATTGGTACGGCAGGAAGTACAATGGCCTTTTTATGATTCTTTCGGCACATTGTGTTATAAATCATCAAATATTAATCACATATTGCATATTTTGTTGTTACAAAGTTGAAAACAAATGTTTATAATTACCTAAACTTTTGTCGTATCAATTAATATTATTTATTACCCGCTGGTTGAAGAAAAACTGGAATTCAGACATTTTCTGGGAATTTCCGATTAGCGTCATAAACGTATAACGTCTGCGCTGCTTTGGGTTTTTACACCATGACCTCGACCTTACTCGACGTAATATAACTGAGAAACTGTTCAAAGTGGCTTCAATCCAGGCTCACTTGCTACTTAACAAAACAGTTACTGTTCATATTTCTTAACACGCTCAATGGTACGGCAGGAAGCAGAAATTCCTGTTCAAAGATGGAATTATGGGATGCAATGGGAGTGGTCATTGCCTTAATTTGTTCTGGTAACAGGAGGGACAAGTTCCCAATATCAGCAAAAGACTTATGTTCCTGCTCCAAATGGGGAACACGGTCTTATTCTCATTTATTAAATATGTTGTTATAAATCATCAAATGCAAAATCACATTTTTAAGGTTTTATTATTACAAACTGTTTTATCAAATGATTTTATTTATTACCCGCTGGTTGCAGAGGAACTGGAATTCAGATTTTTTCTGAGAATTTCCCGTAAGCGTCATAAACGTATAATGTCTTTAAGATTTTTCCACCATGACCTTGACCTTACACGACGTAATGTAACTGAAATACTCCAAGATGACGTCAATCCAAGCTCACTTGCTTCATAAGAAAACTGTTGATATATTTTTAACACGTTCGTGTTTCAGAACTGGGAGTTCCAGTTCTACACCAACAACCGCACCAATAGCTACGTCCGCGATGGCGTCCTCTACATCAAACCCGTGAGTCGACGTACACCTAGATTGCCTTCTCTACTGTTGTTATATTCAATACTTGTGGTTCTCACATGCAACGCACACATATATGCCATTCCGTCTGCATAAGCAGGGCGAAACAAGATCAACGTGAGTTGCAACAGTTACTGTGTTCTGTCTGTTGTAGACGTTGACGGCGGACCAGTTTGGCGAGGCCTTCCTCACTTCCGGAAAACTTGAACTGTGGGGTAATGGCAGCGATATTTTTTGTTCATTTCTTGTTCAAATCCGCACTCATGATCAGCAACAATCCAGCTACGAAGGCAATTAAATAATCGAGTCTGGACCAGACAAACCATGATTGGATACAATGGATACATCCGATCCACGTAGTCGCCTCTTACGTCCAGAATAGATTACCAGAGAACAACTCGGATATGTTCAGGGGGCATATGGGTGAAAGGGATCATTCGGAACAACAATTTGTCGAGTAGGTCTCAAACACACTTGACTTGTTGCAGAGACGATTAAAATGATGACCCAATTGTTTGTTTGTTTGTTGTTTAACGCCGCAATCAGCAATATTCCAGCTATATGTCGGCGGTCTGTAAATAATCGAGGCTGGACCAGGCCTTCCAGTGATTCACATAATGAGCATCGATCTACGCAATTGGGATACGATGACATGCATTAACCAAGTCAGCGAGTCTGACCACCTGATCACGTTAGTCGCCTCTTACGACAAGCATTGTCTTTCGACAAGCATGGGTTACTGAAGACCTATTCTACACCGAATCGTCGCGGATCTGACCCGGTGGTCGTAAGGTATGGCTCGGTTCATGTATGTCAATGTACCTCCGCAGACACCAGAAATGTAGCTGCACCCATCGTATCCATATAGGAAATCGAACCCGGGATTTCAGCGTGATTAGCGAACGCTTTAACAACTAGGCCATCCCACAGGCCTATGTGATGGTGGCAAAGGGACGTGATTAATGGCAATACAACGGTGACGATGTTTATGTCAATGAACGATAACTTATTTTCTATATAAGCCGGTATGTGGTTTGAATCATGCACAAATCGGCGCAAAACCTCACTCACTCTGTATATTCCAGGTGGCGGTCCTCACGACACCTGTACCGGCAACGCCTTCTACGGCTGTGAGCGCACCGGCAGCAACGCCAATATCATCAACCCTATTCAGTCCGCCCGACTCCGGAGCTCCAGGGGTCTGAACTTTAAATACGGCAAGGTGGAAATATCGGCTCAACTCCCCAAGGGAGATTGGCTGTGGCCCGGTACGTAACTCCCACATCATATATCACTCCTAAATGTTGTTCGAATAAAACGTTCCCTAGATCGCAACCGGACGCGAAAAATTTGCCTGTCACACATATTATTCATGTGTTCACTATTGCTCAAAACATCATACACACGAGGCAATTCGCGCTCTGGCCACTTTCGGGGGATCTAGTTTTGATGAGTATTCTGATTTCCAAACTGAAACGCCAATATTAACCCAAAAATCAGTTGGTGCAGAACTATATTGTGAAATCATTACTGACCACACAAGATCAATGTGAAATCATTAATGACCACACATTACATGTATATTGAAATACCCTGTTTCGTGTATCACAAAAGGCAATACATAATTAATATATGCCAGTGCACTAACGAATGTACAGCAGTGTCACTGTCAAACGTTTTGAAAGAGACCTGTCTCCGCTCTTGTATCCGGAATAGTGTTGAAAGTTGGCAGGATGTCGGTGCTTTCAAAAAGGTATCCAATCGGCACCTAGCAAGTATGGAAGACGCACAACACGGCAGGTCGTAAAAGGCATCGAATCGTCTTCGTGTCGCTCTTTTATAGGACAGTATTCTGGTACAGCCAGCCTTCTAGACCCGTCTCATTCTGAAACTTCTCGGACGATCAAGTCTGTCATGTGGCTGCTGATTTCAGTGGGAAACTCTGGCCAGGGCAACACTTTACGTTTCAGCAAGGCTTCAATCAGTTATTTCCAATGAAATTTACTACAAATAAAGTCACAACAATCTCTACTTCCATATTAGTACAGGACTATATTGACACATTGATTAGTGTTTATCATGTTTCATTATCATTGAAACATTCTGAACAAACGTAGTCACCTGTAACAATTCATGGGGGGCACGGGTGGCTCAGTCGTCTAAGGCGCCGCGATTCGCTGTGCAGAGTTGCGTCCCTTGGGCACGCCAGAAACATATGAATGTGTGTTCGAATCCCGGTTCGCCCCGATTATGATTCTAGGTTTGTCAGCACCATACCCGTGCTCGTGGGTTTCACCGAAGTGGTAAACGTCTGAGACCTGCATTACTTCGGGCTTTCCTCCCACATTAAGCTGACACGCCGCGATATAACTGGAATACTGTCAAAAAGCGGCGTTAAACCCAACTCACTCACTCACTCTAACAATTCATGTCAAGTGATGTGACAATAATAGTAGTCTCTGGTGTACTTCACCCACTCTCGTTACATATAGCAAATATTCTACCCTGAATTTGGAATTCACTCGATTCTGATTGGTCAATCAGAGGTTGTTAAATCACAATAAACTTTCTCTGATTGCAACAGCCCATTTGACGGGTGCATCACCACGAAGCTAATATTCATAGAAAGGTACTTTTTTCAGTCATTGTCGGTAGGCATAAAGAAATATATCTACAATTATAAGTTACAAAATGCAAAGTTACTGTTACTATAATATTCAAAGGATGTGTGGTAATACATCTTAAAAGAGATTGTATTTTAAGTTCAGAGGACAACAGAGAACTTGGAATTTGGCGCTTTTCTATATACATATCTTGTGCGTCACAATTAGGAGATAAACATACTGTGTTTTCAATGTAGAGCAAGGTTACCTGTAGATTTAACCGCGCTAAATTGAGTTTGGAACCGAACGCGCAGCCAGTTTTGGGAGCCAGTTGTGGATGATAAATTATTTTCCGCGGGGATGCGGCCGTCAAATCAGCTGTTTCAATCAGAGGGGGTTTATTGTGATATGATAGCCTCTGATTAACCAATCAGAATCGAGTAAATTCCAAATTCATGGTTGAATGAGCGATATGGCGTCATAATGGTGACGAGCGATGTAGAACTTGCTTAGTTGTCTTTAAGGGTGACCACCTCATGTTAGCTTACGAACTTGCCGTGCTACATGCTTTTTAGTGCCTCGCATAAGTTCGTGAGAAGTATCACGTGTAAACAAACTGCTTGAGCATACAGAGCGCCATATTTTGTTTAAAGGCTATTGTCGGTGATTCCGTAAGTTCTGATCAACAAAACACTGGACTCAACCCATGCCGCTTTACTCAATATATTTTGTAACACCAAAGAGGTTGCGTTTTATTAAGTCATGGTAGAATAAATCTTCAGGTAAGCTAGCTCTACATTGAAAACTCAGTATGTTTATCTTCTAAACCAACCCCCTAAAAGTGAGCAATAATACGCATGTAGGTATGCTGATATTAAGATGTCGACACAGAACGTGTCAAACAAGGTCCGTTTCAAGCAAATATATTAACTGCTCACAAAGTATGTTTGTACACCCAAAACCATTGTCCTCACCAAGACCACCAGCCCGGCGTAAAAGTTATATGTGTACATTTATGATCAAATTTCACATCGCCTTTTGGGGAGGCACGCGTCGATGACATACACACTTATCGCTTATATTCCCTGCAGAAAACTATGTTTAGGGTGCGACCCTGTTTTGGTGGTTGCTGATGGCCGGGACATTAAAACAATTCGATATATCCCTCAGTTCGTTATAAGCGTGTTCGTTATAAACGAAGTTTACTGTGTGTGTTTTAAACATTACCGTTATGTTGTTAGTTGTTCAGTTTTATTTTTAACGAAACCCCCAAGTTAATAGAATGTGTTGAAAATATATCACAAAAATGAAAGAGAGACCCTCAATAGTCTACCGGTCTTTTTCCACAGGGTTCCAACGGTGTAAATGTTGATGCATCGTATCAAATCTTTTCTTGTTACTTACTGATAAAAACTTTTTTTAAATCATGAACACTCATTGCCTTTTAGAAAGTTGTCAGATGTAACAAATGTTCTATTTGCGACCACACTTTCTTTGTGAAGGACACATTCTATTACTTTTTAGGGTTGATTTTAATTACGGGAATTGAACACACACTCTCGGAGTGAATCACCAGCACACAAAGTCAGCGATTTGATCCAGTCAGCGATCTAACCCACAGAGCCACCAAGGCTTCAAATAAAATGAAAGTCCCACAACTGGTAGTGTAGATCAGGTACGTTGTGTACCCCTCTGAAATGTGTAACATGGCCCAGTTCCCATTGTCGAAAGCTATGGATACACAAGGCCTTTTAGAAATTTGTCAGATGTGACAAATGTTATATTTGGGATTACACTTTTTAGTGAAGTTTAAATTCTAGTACTTTTAATTATTTGTAAAACAAGTTTAAGAGTGTTAAAACGACTTGCGGTTAGCAAATATGCCTGTACACTCTAAGAGGTCGACACACATGAGTAAAGTTTTGATAACCTGTTGGTAACATGTTGGTAACGCTTTTATAATTCGTAGCTTATGCTTTACCTACGTGTGGGTAACGCGCGTTAATCGCGTCTTGATAACGCCACTATCCACATGGATAACGTACAAGTAGCGCGTTGATAACGAATAGGTTTGGCTTCGATACCGCCTTGATAACGCGTTCATAACGTCCTCGAAACGATGACGGTAACGTGGTTCTAGCTTGTTCATCACGCCCCAATCAGCAGACCCGTCACATTGGTCTAACATAAGTGTATAAAATGGTCATCTGTTTCAGCCATATGGATGCTGCCGACGTACACGGAGTATGGCCGTTGGCCGGCGTCCGGCGAGATTGACATCATGGAGAGCAGAGGTAAATATGACCATACTGAATGAAAACCTTTCTTCCAAATCCCAAACATAAACAAGTAAATGTATTGGATTAAGTCTTGGACATAAACTGGTCAATGAAATTAAAACATCAGCTTCGAATTCATAACACAAATGTATTGGTATATCTATAAACGCTGAATATCTCTGTATCTAGTGTTTTAATTCAGTTAAAATCGGGGAGGTAGTTAAGGTTGTAGGTTCCTATGTTCTGTCACATATGTTCTGTCCGTGGTCTAGTGGAAGAGTGTCCTCCCGGAGAGCGGAAGGTCCGGGGTTTGATCCCCGGCTGCGTCATATCAAAAGACGTTTAAAGATGGTACTTGATGTTACCCTGTCTGGCACTCGGCAGTAAGGGGCTAAAACAAGGAGAGGAGTCAGTATACTGTGTTTGAGTGGGGTATTCATGTTAAACTGTGGCCTGGTATCGCAGTGTGCTAGCACTATAAATCGGCATCAGTCCGGACTACAAGCAGCCACACACACACGTGCTTGCACGTCGCTATTAAGTGCAATAATCTTGAACGCGACGTGAACCCAATTTACCTAGGCCAGGGGACAGCATAGCATATTATATTTTCAAACAAATATTGACAGATTAGATTATGACTGGGAATCTTCGCCCCTCAAATGACAAGGCGGTTTAATTTGTGTTCATCCACACAGGTAACCGACACTACTACGACGCGAATGGCCGCTCTGTCGGGGTGGACGCTTACGGCAGCACTCTTCACTTCGGCCCCGACTACTTCAACAACGGCTGGTCACGTGCCCACCAGTCCTGGTAGGTCCGACTTGTTCGCGATCTGTCAATCAAAATAGGTAATTTATAACCAGGAGGTTAAAAAGGACAATAATATATACAACAGGTGTATTGGTGGTGATAGCATGTGTGAGCCCATTCCTATAGTGCCGCCTATCGTCATCTTCCCGAGGCAAGAGGATTAACTGACTATAATTTTTTAATTTGACGTTTACACGATATGCGACTTTTCCATTGGACGAGAGGTCGGTCACATGACCGCGAAATTGACGTTCATAAGTGTATGAACGACACAATTTGACGTTCATACGTTTTTCACGAGATAGTGTTCTTGAAATGACGTAAACACTAACGGACTACTTCCACATTCCTAGGGAAACCACTGGGAATTCCCTAGCACGAAAACATACATAAACATTATTTCTGATCATTTAGAACCTTTAATCTTGGTCTCAGCATTTCAGTATACATTGAGAAACGTAAGAGAGCTTGACTGCATGATTGTTCACAAATTTTTCCTCGCTACGGCCCATCCTAATGAACAAACGAAAAAATGCACATCCAAACTATCGTCAGTATCGACTCGATCTGTGTCTAGACTGACAGTGATTGTCTCCAGCAATCTACGAATTTACATTGGTGTCTGTTTGACGCACCTTTAATCACCTTTCAATATTTGGTCAGTTGATCAATGATGACTAACACATGTAACCGCCACAGGTTCATTAACAACTTCGGAAATCCTCCCATCACGTTTATCGTGTCGGCCATTTTGACGTCTTGTACTTAATTTAAATATATTACGACGCCCTGTGATTGTGACTGACTTACTGAGGTAGTTCATAACAGACCTTTCTCATCTAATGAGGATATTATATGAACACATGTGTTGCGTAAGATGTTTCTGAAGAGCAAGTTCTGCATCCATACGCTCATGTCACCTCTCTTTTTGGGGAACTATTTTATTCCGCGATATAGCTGGTTGTTGTTGGGCTATCAGTGTAAACATGAAGTCACACGTACTAAATAATAAAACTCTGTTTAGATCTTGGCCTACATCCTTTGAGGTAAGAAATTGTGATAAAAAATTATAAGAATTGACTTTCACTTTGTGTGAGTTCATTGGAGTATGAACCTTCATAGAGTGAGGGCCAAACATTGTATGAACGCCGTCGCAAGATCCGACGTTCATACAGTTTGGCCCTCACTCTATGAAGGTTCATACTCCAATGAACTCACACAAAGTGAGGTCAATTCTTAAATAAAAGTCAAGTTTACACCCTTGCCGAACTAGGCTGGAATTCCTGGGCTCGATCGTAGCGCCACCAGTGGCTATAAAGAGAATACTACACTCATTCTCGTTATAGATACCATTTTTACGGAACGAGTGGACTTACTGTGGTATCTGACCGAAAGTTCACGAGTTTCGTAAAAATGGCATCTAACGAGAATGAGTTGTGCATTTTATTAATTACCCACATTAAATATGTATTTAAGTGTAAATACATAACAACTTTCTTTCGTTGACAGACCAAACTGAAACCGGTTGTAAACTCTGGTTGCGCATGAATATTGATTTATACCCAAATATGGGCATTGTTGAGATTTCTATGCCTACGCATTAACAACATGCGCCTGCAGTTGTGTTTGCAAACATAACAGCACCGACGCTCAAGATCCTTTTGGAAGAATTTCTTCAACTTATGGTAAATCAAGCGCCATTTTGTTGGTACACAGGAAACCTATAGGAAAAATTGAGGAGTCACATTAGCGTCGCGTTTTGAATATCGGACCAACAGTCGGTCACTCGCACTGCCGGTGTCCCGGCTGTGCAATCAAACTGGTTCGGTTTCCTTGATCTACCAGCTGAATTTATATCATGTCCGTACCATTTTGGAAGAGGGAAATCAGAGTGTTCGCCAAAGACATTCACGTTAACTGTACCACCCTATACCTAAGACGTGAAAATCAACAAACTCAAGTCAACAAAATCAGCCTGACCACCCGATCCCGTTAGTCGCCTCTTACTGAAGTTAGTTGGAACACAGGACAACATTTTAGCAAGAATTAATACGCAAATTCCCACCACTGGAGGACATAGCTGTAACTCAAAGCACCATGCGTATATCTGATCTGTTATTATGAGTGTTTAACAAATGCGGTTTTGGGCGTTAACTGGATAATTGAATATGCTTTCTTGTACACATTGTATAACATCACTACACATAATTTTGACAGTTGCAGTAACGCACACTCCCGCGAAAGAGTTAAACACAACTTTGAACAGTATTTCATTTACATCACGTCGTATCAGATTGATGGATAAAAATCCGATGTGGTTCAGGCCTTAATAACGGTTGTTCAGGAAAAGGTGAGCGTATCCTGCCACACCGCTGGCATCCGTCACAAACACCTGCAAGGACAAGTCAATTGTTCACCTGTACAAAACACGGAAACAAAGATTCCAGTCCTCGCTATTACCGAGCATGTAAAGCACTTTGTCCGTCAAAAACATGGACGTGTATCAATAATATGTTCTTACAGGTAATACTTTCCATTCGTTTGGCAAAATGTATTGACTCAGAACATTATTTTTAATCAGAACGTTTAGGCTCTGGCATCGGCATGCAGTTGAACTCACCACCCATCTCATTATTGATAATGCTTCTTGAAGAGCTATGAAAACAGTAGCTGCAAAAGCACATTTTTACACTTTATCTTTTAATAGGCATGTGAGGCTTCTTTCATGACTCAGGGGCGGTCGGGTAGCTTAGTGGTTAAGGCGTTCGCTCGTCACGCCGAAGACCCGGGTGCGATTCCCGACATGGGTACAATGTGACAAGCCCATTTCTAGAGTCCCCCGCCGTGATATTGCTGGAATATTGCTAAAAACGGCGTAAAACCATATACTCACACACTCATAACTCAGTTTTAGTTGCACGGATTACTGTGGAATCCTAGATGGGACATTGTCGCGTTGTCGCATTGGCATTGTCACCCTTCCAAAAACAAGCATGATATGTCAAACTTAGCCAAAAGTAACACAGTGCGACATTTTGGCCCTTTGTCGAATTATTGTCGCTCTTTGAATAATCTTTTATTTTTTTTACCAAAGGGCGACAATGCGACAAAGCGACATTTTTCAAGGTCAAAATATGGCTCTTTGTCGCATTGTCGCCCCATAAAAAATGTGACGTGTAGGGAGAATCCCACAGGGGCACCTTGGATAAGTGTTATCGGATATGGTGTAGAGTCTCCGGTTTGGGCTGTTTGTTGAATAGATTTGGTTTGGTTTGGTTAGTTGTTTTACGCCACAATCAGCAATATTCCAGCTATATGACGACGGTCTGTAAATAATCGAGTCTGGACCAGACAAACCAGTGATTGACATCATGAACATCGATCCACGGAATTGGGATCGATGACATGTATCAACCAAGTCAGCGAGTCTGACCACCCGATCCCGTTAGTCGCCTTTTACGACAAGTATAGTCGCCTTTTACGGAAAGCATGGGTTGCTGAAGACCTATTCTAGCCCGGATCTTCACGGGTCTTGTTGAATAGAACAAGGGCACACGAACAAGGGCACAACGTAGAGATTAAAGCATCACCACCTCAGACAAATCTGTTAAAATATAAGATATATGTTATTGGATTTGAAACCTCTACTTGAACAATTGCGATTTATTGTATACTCTGTATTATTTCGTCATGGCAGAATATTTCTTTTTTATGTTGCTCGTTGAATTATCCACAAATAATGAGAGATAAAATGTAAACATCTACCTGGTGGTATACACTAATGCTACCGAAGCGCATATCTGATAAATGGGACTAATCGACTAATATTCCCTTCTTAAACACTGCCAGTTATAGGCGTTCTAATCTTTATTCTTTACTATTTATAACATCAGATAGTGATATAAACGGATATAATCCATACTGTGATAAGTGATTTATTACAATCCTTTAACTCCAACATCTGGGTAAGATAAGGATGTATTTTGTCTACCAGATTATTCAATATATTCCTCAATGATCTTCCACTTTATATTACAAAATAGCACTTATTGGTTTAAACATTTGTCATTTGTTGTTTCCCGATGACTCAAAACAAAATACAAGTGTTACTTGATGGTGTAAGTGTATTTTGAGCAACAAATAACCTAAAGATAAATGGTGGCAAAACAAATGTTGTTGATACAAAAATACTTACGGATATATATAATTACTTAGGAATTACATTTGAAACAAATGGTAAACTTAAAAATATTGCTAAACCTCTCCAGAAAAAGGCCCTAAGGCCTACCACAAGCTTCAGTCTCCATTCTTCACCAAGATATACCCACAGCTGTTACTTGCAAATTATTCACACAAAAATCGAGTGTGTAATCCTATATAATAGTGAAATCTGGGGGAAAGAATCAATGCTCCTGCACAACTCTGATTTTTTCATTGATTCTCGAGAAACTGCACCTCAGATATTGTAAAAACAAGACTGAAGTATTTGCAAAGCATGTTGACAGCCAACTGTGCGTCGACAGATATTTTGCAAATCTTTTCATGTTCTTATTGAAAGTGCTCAAGTCATTTGATGCACTTTGCAAGGTGAGGCCCGCACACCTGGACACGCACAATGACGGCAGTCGTGGTGAATAGGTAACACTGCACATTAACTGACATGCATGGTTGGCTACCTGTTGCGTCGGTATGTTGCTGACAGTTTCCAAGGTTCCGGTTCAATGTTTCGTTGTGCGTCCCGCTTCTCCAATACAATAAACTTGTCTTGCCTTTAGATTGCCGATTGTATACACGATAACACCATCGGGGCGTGGGAAGAAATCTCGAATGTGATGCACATGACTTCAGCAAGTTATATAATTATCTAAATTAAAATATAGATATAAGCAGCAATGGCAGGTTCCAGGTGGTGTGCGTAGAAACGTACGCAAAATATTCGGCCATATTCAACTAAATATATAAAAAATAAGAAGTTTAATTTCTCATCGTTGGAATGTGTTCAATAATAGTTTTTGTTTGATTTGTTGTTGTTAAACGCCGCATGCAGCATTATTCCAGCTATATGACGGTGGTTTGTAAATCATGATCATGACAAGACAATCCAGTTATTGACATCAAGGGCATCGACCTACGCAATTGGGATACGATCGCATGCCTCATCCATGTCAGTGAGCCTGACCACCCGTTCCTGTTACTCGCCTCTTACATGGGTTGCTGAAGGCCTATTTTAACCCGGATCTTCACGGGTACATTTTGAATAATGAACATTGAAATTCCGTATATGTTCAGAATACCTGTGTATAAGTATAGATAATATATCAGTACACGCCAATTAAATGGGTTCGATTGCATATGGTTCAATGATGACCTCTTTTTCAAGTCCATAGTTCAATACATCTACTTAAAAGATAAAACATTTATCTAAATAGTAAATTAGCAGGTTTAAGATACACACTTCCGACATTTTTCGGATAGTTTTGTCGTTGAGAGTGATTGAGTGAGTGAGTGAGTTGGGTTTAACGCCGCTTTTAACAGTATTCCAGTCATATCACGGCGTGTCAGCTTAATGTAGGAGGAAAGCCCGAAGTGATGCAGGTCTCAGACGTTTACCACTTCGGTGAATCCCACAGGCACGGGTATGGTGCTGACAAACCTAGAAACATAATCGGGGCGAACCGGGATTCGAACCCACAATCATAGGTTTCTGGCGTGCCTAAGGGACTCAACTCTGCCCAGCGAATCGCGGCGCCTTAGACGACTGGGCCACCCGTGCCCCCTTGTCGTTGAGAGAGAGAGAGAGAAGTAGTGACAGTAGTGACTGGTATCTGGTGGGTGCAAACAGGTGTCGAGTCGCTGTCTCAGATGGCTCAAATTACATGACTCTAAAGATCACGACGGCGATACAGACCCAGTCCCTGAACCATATGTATCAATTTCCCTTCCGCGCAGTCCTTAATGTAATTCTTTAATCCCAAATGAAACAAGCCTAGATGTTCAACAGGTTCAGGTAGAGATTTCCACCCCACCGGGGCTCCTTTTAACAAAATAATATATACCCAGAGACTAAGTTTTAGTCTCATCGTGAAGTACAACTACCCAAAATATCCCATGCTAGCCTACATTTCTTTAGATTTCTTCAGACAGACTCTCCATGTTTCTATCGATATATATCAAAATACAATTACACTTTTTAGCATAAATTCAGAGTGTCTATGAGTTTATATGTGTCATTCTTTTTGCGCAGAACACATATATACTGATTAATTAACGTTGTAATACAACGTAAATATATGTCTATATGTATACATCAGTTTAATCTTATGATCTTTATTCGTACTTTTGGCTCATTTTCTATAGGAGATTATGGGGTATAGACTAGTGGTTACATAACACCAGAAAGCCAGGTCCAAATTCAAGTCATGATTTCATGGTACGTCTTGTATGTGGGAAACCAATATCGCAATATGGCTGAATATGGCTAAACGTGGTATTAACCAGATTACTCACACATTTATTCAATTTTCTTTATGCACTTTCAACAATCTATGATGGGTATATCTATATACCCATAAGAATCTCTAATCATCCAAATGTCCATACATATATGTCCATATATATATGTATTAAGCAACTCCGGCACTCTTCCTTAAAGATAAATGCTAAGCATTTCCTCTGTTAATATTGATGTATGTAAATATCATTTTAATGTGAACGCTGTTGCAGTGAACGTACCACAGACCTGATGCTAGACAAACATCTTATCTCTGAATTGAACATATTTTACAGAAAAAACAGTTGTTAAATAAAAGTTATAAAATATAATAAAGAGAAGCCAAAAGACTTTCTTTATTTTACCAAATATTGGGCTGTTTCGGATATATTTGTTTCAGGGTCTGTATGACAGGTTTTCCTGATTCCTTTAAGTATAATGACTGAGTCAAGCTAGTTGATGAACAATCTTCTTTATGCCGTTTTTTATTGACTGTCAACTTTTACACAATGTTCTGATCCAAATTATGAATAATTGTACATCAAAATGTGCTGATATTTATATGTCCTTCCCTACATGCATATGGGTTGAGTCAGCTCTGTTAATAGTTCTATGAAATTAGCAGGGTCATTTATTAAGAAATGCTTAAATCATCAAATTAAAGATATTAAGTAAGTATAACTTTTGTATACATTCATATATGTTTGTGATTAACCCAATCTTGTTTAAATGTATATTGAAAGATGAGTGGTACCAATCTTTTTAATAATTTCAAATTATAATGACAGCACAGCAGGAAAGCATGGCACTTTAATACACGCATCTTGTAAACCCAATAGTTTAAATACGAGCAACATGTACATAAAGAGTATAGGTTTGGTGCGTGTCTTATCACACATAACTTTTAGAATGTGTGCATAATATGTTTAACGGGAATCTTGTAACTGGCAATAAATGTCATTCATGACGATTCATACGGGTAGATAGAGGTTATCACGCGAGTGTGTTTGGGGATGGTAAATATCCTGCAGTAGGAATAAACATTGTATTTAGCGAGCCTTGGCGAGCTAAATACATAGTGTTTATTCCTAATGCAGGATATTTACCATCCCCAAACACACAAGCGTGATAACCTCTTTATCATATAATGTCATTCTTTAATTCTGTGTTTCAAAATCGCTTTCCCTCTCTCACAAACATTACCGAAACATTGCGAGTTTTCCTGGAATGCGCGCATTAATATTTATTACGTCACAGGGTAAGTGATATGTCAGTCGGACAGTGACAGTAGCCAATATAGTTCCAACTGAAATCTGTTTCTTATACAGTGGCGAAGCAACATATACGCAAAACAACAATTGTTTTTAATTGCCTTTCGCGGCAATCCATCGGTCTGTCCGCTAGAGTAACTGCCCTTTGTCAAAGGGAAGCTACTCTAACACTAGTCTATGAGACGTCACGGCCACGGTCAGACGTTGAAAGTCGGTCTGTCCTGTCATAACGATAAGAAGTGTAGTCAGATGTACACACAGCGACAAAACGAAACAAGGTAACAATTCAAACATATTTCCGCCAAATCCAACTATTTTAATTTGTGGAGGAGGTTTCAAGCCGCAGAGGTCTACAAGCACAGATATGGCTACTGATCCCGCTTGGCTAGGCCACGTGCCCTCGCCAAATTGTTTCGAAATTTATATTTCCAAAGTTGCCAAAACTTATAAAATGCCTTAGCTACGTCACAGTTAGACACAGATTTTCAGTATATTAGACTGTTCTTTTGATAATGATAGCAATTATCCCTGTAGTTTATCCAGATTCCCGATGGTTAATTCTGACTCGATCGCCGAATGACATGTTTGTTTATAAACAGTGAAAGTAGTCCCTACATGACCTTTGATATTTGCATCTCTATCCGCATATGACCCCAACGGATATCGTTTTTATCCGTTGGCTTTATCCTGCCGAGAAACCTACCCATTATATGATAAATATATATATGTCCTTCCATACATGCATATGGGTTGAGTCAGCTCTGTTAATAGTTCTATGAAATTAGCAGGGTCATTTATTAAGAAATGCTTAAATCATCAAATTAAAGATATTAAGTAAGTATAACTTTTGTATACATTCATATATGTTTGTGATTAACCCAATCTTGTTTAAATGTATATTGAAAGATGAGTGGTACCAATCTTTTTAATAATTTCAAATTATAATGACAGCACAGCAGGAAAGCATGGCACTTTAATACACGCATCTTGTAAACCCGATAGTTCTTAAATACGAGCAACATGTACATAAAGAGTATAGGTTTGGTGCGTGTCTTATCACACATTACTTTCAGAATGTGTGCATAATATGTTTAACGGGAATCCTGTAACTGGCAATTAATGTCATTCATGACCAGATACGATTTATCATATAAAACTGGCATTCACAAGAGATATTGCGTGTGTGAGATCAAGCAATATCTACCATGACGTCACAATCAAATTACATCACTAATGGCTCTACTACTGAAGCTGTAAGCAGTACTCCTTACACTTAAGACACTGCTTATTACTGTCTACAAACTGAAAAAGTTGGAAGAATGATGGTGGATGATAAATAAAATCTCACCCTCGGAGGTTTTCACTTTTATCAATTTATGGTGATTATTTTAAACATTGGCCTTGTTAACATACTTCTTACTCTTACGTATATTATATAGTTTGTTTGTTTGTTGTTTAATGCCACACTCAGCAACCTCAGGGTGTTACAACATACAAAAAAATAATGATATCATAATCATTTTAAACTATGTTGCTAATCCTTAACTGAAGTAGTCCTCCAAACTTTACATTCAGTGAAGAAGCCGATGAACATATTAACTATTTAGTCCCTGTGTGACAGAGGTCACGCTTATCCAATCAAAACGAATAATACAAGGTCAACCTTGTACGACACACGTGTGACGTACGGATTTAGTATCTTACCACCTGCATCTTCACCACGTGAGTAATAATACGAGTTATGTCCCTTCTAAGCCTCTCCTATTGACTAATCACATTCCACCTCTCGTATCACTTGCATTTGCTTCAAACAAAATGGCGGCGCCCAGTCAAGACGATCTTATCGATAATCAAGATCTATATTGTGATAAATCGGGTCTTACATAGCGAAGTGCATCAAATCACTTGAGCACCTTGATTACAAATATGAAAATATTTGGAAAATATCTGTTGACAACGAGTTGGCGGTGCACATGTTTTGCAAATCCCGCAATCGACCGAAATCAGCATTACAGTTTACGAATCGGATTTCGATTTCGTTGCGCGATTTCGATTGGTCTATGCATAGACTCGCCAGTACAGCCACAATGTTACTCCATAATACCAGCCTTGTTCGGCAAGGGTGGAAACTGGACTTTTATAGTCAGTTAACTCTCTCGCCTCATTAAGATGCCTATCGTGGAATATCATAAGACGAGTTCAGAATCATGTTTTCTGTTAACAATCGGTTTCTGTTGGCAGGGTGAAAGAGAATGGAACATACGGAGATGAGTTCCATACGTACGGAGTCGAGTGGGACGAAGACGCTATCACGTACGTCACGTTCAGACCGTGCGCCATTTTCACGCATGTAGATTAGGCTTGCCATGAGTGTACAGCAGCGGTCAAGTAGTGCAGTCGATCAACATTGTCTGGAATGTACCGGGTTATGTTGTGTTATATACTGCATTATTTCGGGTTATATAATGTATCATGTTGGGTTATAAACTGCGTCATGTTGGGTTATATACCACATCGTGTTTAGTTATATCCGATATCGTGTTGAGTTATATAGAATACCGTTGAAGAACGTGTTAGACCATTACTGACTTAATCAATATAAAGTATAACCCTGTTGTCTCGAACTCGGATGTGTCGACTCCCCTGTTGTGGAGAACTCACATTCGGGTCGCGGCCGATTATTATTGCTATTACTATTTTTACCCAAATGTCTCCAACTGAATTATCGAACACCTGATTGTCTCGAACTCAATTTATAGCCCAAAGAGTTACAAACAATATAACATTTAACCGGATACGCCGAACTAAAAATCTGAGAAACAACTCAACTTCCCGCACATTTGAATTTGCATCAAGTATAATGACCTGAAGAAGATAAAGCGTGAAACATAAAAGGCAGGACAACGTTGATTGGTCAGACGGAAAAAAGATCGAGTCGGTCGGATGTGCAAACCCCGGATACCTCAAACTATTTCTCTGGTTCCCAGGTGTTCGAAACAATGCACCTCGACTGTATATAACACTACATTGTAATTGAACGAGTGAATGTCATTGCCAGTGCAATGCTATTTCAGCTGCATTCATATCCCTCAAAGTACAGTAAACTACGTCTATAACGATCACGCTTATAACGAACTGACCGATATATTGAACTTATGTTTTAGTCCCGGCCATTTGGTGTATATATACTGTAAATATACTTATAACGAACTACGGTTATTACGAACCCCTTTGAGTTCGTTATGACCGTAGTTTACTGTACTCTCAAAGTTGATCATGCAAATCATATTTCAGATTCTCGTTTGACGGGAGACAGACTCTGCGTGTGACCCCCGGGGAGACGGGCTTCTGGGGGTTCGGGGAGTTCAACAAGACAGGCTATGAAAACCCATGGAAAGATGCCCCCAAGATTGCTCCTTTCGACAAGGAGGTAATGCACGAATACACACATTCTGTCATTTACCTTCACATGAAATGTTTCTTAACCCTCATCAAATCACATGCATTTAGTTGTAGTCCTGTTCAACCTGTATTTATTTTAGCTTAAAGTGTAAATCAGTTCCGAGTATTTCGACTTAACGCTTATGTCGAATATCTGTATGTCTTCATGAAACCCTTTTATCTCGAAGAGGTAAATGTGGATCATTTACCTACATCTCTAACTCCCGATGTGAAGCGTTGCGTCCCATACCTACCATATCAACGTTGTTAATGTCATATACCGGTTATTTGACAACAAAGTCACATCCCCTCTACATATTATATACTAAAACTGGTGTCAAACCAACGTCAATGATATACCTCCACCTCCTGGCAGTGACTACCGTTCATTCTATGAAGAGAAATCGCCAGTCACTAGAAATCGGACTTCATTATTTTTCTTTCAAATTCCCACGATCAACATTGTGCCTACTGCCCTAACGGCTGCCGTACCTTGCCAATGTGACCCCTGAAGATCCGGGGTGGAATAGGTCTTCAGCAACCCATGCTTGCAGTAAAACGCGACTATGCTTGTCGTAAGAGGCGACTAACGGGATCGGGGTGTCAGACTACTAACTTGGTTGATACATGTCATCGATACCAATTGCGTGGATCGATCCTCATGATCTTAATCACTGGATTGTCTGGTCCAGACACGATTATTTACAGACCGCCGACATATAGCTGGAATATTGCTGAGTGCGGCGGTAAACAACAAACAAACAACATTGTCAATATTGCTGAAAACATCTGTAATGTCATTACGCCAAGGACAACAACACCTTATTCATTCTACATTCCGTTAAATTCTGAGTAACGCGGTGCCACACATAAAACATTCATCTGTTTCAGTTCTACATCATCTGGTTGTGACTTTCGTTCGTTCTAAGAGCTGAATGGTCGGTTGATATATTTCATTTGTATGCCAAACCCCGTGGTGATTTTGGGTAAGAATCAGGTCCGAAACAACCTATGCTGGTCTTAAGAGGCGACTAACGGTAAGGGATCGGGTGGACAGGCTCACCGACGGTGTAAATCTTCTGTTGAAGATTCTGATCGTCAGGTCAAGACTTAATTATGTACAGGGATGGAATATTTGAGACACACACTGTCCAAAGTTGTGACTACTGTATTTACATTACGCCAAGGGAGACAACTCATTCGTTATTCCGCATGACAACCCTGTGTATACATTGAACATATTTGTTTCAGTTCTACATCATCTTTAACGTCGCCGTCGGCGGTTTCAACTACTTCGACGACAGTTATAACAACACCGCCTACCCGAAGCCATGGACAGGTGCCACAGCCTCCCAGTTCTGGGCGGCTAAGGACCAGTGGTACCCCACGTGGAACCCAGACGTGCGGGGCGGGGAGGACGCCGCCCTTAAGATAGACTCCGTCAAAGTCTGGAAACTGAAGTGAAATCTCACTGACCCTGCCATTGTTTCGAAACAACAGTTTCTATCGTTTATCCTTGAAGACCACATCGAACATGTAAAACGCCCATGACAAACCCATTATCGTAACATTGCAAACATGTCACCATCTCAAATAAATATTCATTGCAAGCAATTGGTCTTGCGGTTGGTTTTGTATTGTCTTGTAAGTTGAGTTAAAGTGTATGAGTGTGCAGCCCCGAGATCTCACCACCGAACATTTGTTTTGTTTGTTATGCCATTGAGAAAGTGGTAAAATGTGACAAATGTTATATTTGGATTAACACTTTCTTAGTAAAGTACAGCTTCTCGTACTTATTTTGGTTGTGTCCCGCCCGGGATTCGAACCCACACTGCCAGAGTGAGGCACCTAATCGTCAGCACACAAAGTCAGCGATCTGACCCACACAGCTTCGAGAGTATAATATATGCATTGTTTGTTATTTAACGCCGTACTCAGAAATATGCCAACCATATGACGGTGGTCTGTAAATAATCGAGTCTGGACCAGACAATCCAGTGATTGACATCATGAGCATCGATTCACGCGATTGTAATACGATGGCATGTATCAACCAAGTCAGCGAGCCTGACCACCCGATTCGAGTGAGTCGCCTCCTCCGACTATCATAGCCGCCTTTTACAAGAATGGGTTCCTGAAGACCAATTGCAACCCGGATCTTCACGTGTCACTATCAAATGTACAACAAGAGGAGGTATCTGTTCATAAGTAGCAGCATATATATCATTGGGGTATTTGCAGTAATAAGTCCAGAGGCCCAAGTACATATAAAAGGTAGATTTATTTCTCTACGCCTAAACGCAGTGATATAATATTCAGTACCGAAAAGTAGTTTTAAACTTGGAATAATATCGAAATTTCCCAGAATGAAACATAGAAGCCTGAAGAGTCTACCAGTTACAATCTACTAATCGTTGCTTAAACACTGAAACAAAATGTTTTACATCCGACACCCGCAGTTCATTTCCTACATCAAATCCATACATATAAAAAAGATGTTTTACATGAGTAGCCCACGTTATGTTACCACGTTCATCCAGTCTTTTCATTAATTGGTAACATTGATAAGGGAATCTTTGGTTATCCGGTATCTTTGGTTATCCGGTATCTTTGGTTACACCAAAATATAATACATGTTAGTTGATAATCAACAGACAAATTGTTTCCACCACACTCAAGCAAAAAAATTGCAGTACTTGATACATGTTTAGCAACACCTAATACAAATTTATAAAAAACTGGTATAAAATGATTCAATGGATTGATACACAATGTCATGGAAACCCCCATATTCCCGCGCCATATAATATTATAGGTTTTATTCCAACATCAAATAACTTAAAAAGAATATTAGAAGGTATATTTAGAAATTTCCAGTAAATATTTTTGAGAGCAAGCAACGCCTTACTTCCCTTATCAACCAACGTTTCCACACCTTTAGTCCAAGAAAAACTTTCTGAAAATATGACTCCAAGGTAATTGTAATAACTTGTTGTTTTGATAACCTTCCCATTAAAGTACCACTCCTCTTTCATTCGTAAATAACCTCCTCTTCTTAAAAACTATTATTTCTGTTTTATCCATATTTACTTCCAAACCCCAGGATTTGCAATAACCCTCAAGCACAGCAATTTTATGTTGCAGCCCTATTACAGTATCATCAAATAGGCACAGATCAGCATATAGTAAAAGTAGAATTTCCAAATGTTCTTGACCGACATTTATACCCCGAAGATTAGATTGTTCGAGATCATTCTATAGTTCTAAAATAAACATAATAAAACGAACGGGCTAACCATACACCCTTGTCTTACCCCACTCAATGAACTAAAATATTCTGTAACTGTGCTTTTAGAAAGGTTTACGACACACTTTATTTTTGTATACATATCTTGTAGCACTGTCAAATGTTTTGCATGGATATCCTTCTTCATAACAGAATATCATAATAATTTTCTATTTATACTGTCAAAAGCTTTCCGAAAGTCTACAAAAAGGCAGTAGAAACGTTCTCTGCGCTGAGAGATATTTTTCAATTAAACATTGTCAGGTAAATACATTGTCCACTGAACTGTTGCTCCTAAATCCTGCCTGTGCTTCAGGTATTACGTTGCTGATATCGGCAAATAACTGAAATCGTTGATTTATGATTGACATAAACATTTTACCAAACACATCCATTAAACTTATTCCTCTATAATTATTTACTTCATTGATAGTGCATTTCTGGTGTCATGGTTGAATAATGCCCTTTGTCCACTCGTCTGGATAACACCAAGTGTTCATAACGTGGTTAAATATGGAATAATATGAGTCCTACAGGATATTAACATTTTCGGCAAAATTCCACCAGGACCAACAGCTTTACCTGTTTTTAAGCAATTAATGGCAATTTCTAATTCTTCACTGCTAATGTCAGCATTTAGAATTTCTATATATCTATCGTTCAGACATTTATCACGAGCATCTTCAGAATGGTTTGAAAAAAGCATCAGCTGCTTCCATTAATCTGCATCCTTTTCATCCTTTTACACTGTAGATCATACCACTCCTTGGTGTTGAATGAAATGTCAGTCTGCTTACTCTTCACATTCAAGCACAATCTTCAAATATTCCAGTTACCGCGGCAACAGCCATATTAGAATCGTAATAAATCCTGCATAAATTCTCCAATAGTATATGTATCAAGGGAATCGGCAACATGGTTCACAAACTTATCTGCTACTACTTCTTTCCATATAAATCTTTTTATGTTGTGTATTCCATCAACGTCAGCTATATTTTCACCAATAGATATCTTGGGTAAAAATTCATTCTTCAGCGAGAATACCATGGGAAAATGGCCCGATTCACAACGGGTAACATACTAAAATCAATATTTAGGGCGAAACTTTCTGATGAACATAGACAATAATCAACATTACTGGCGCCACCTGTCTTATAACATGTAAACGAACCATCGCTGTCTCCTGGACATATAACATATGTATATCATAGGCACATCAATCAGAGCTCTTCTGCAGCTTTTACACTCACTATCTTTACACTTACTTTTCCTAGGCATATCAAACTCAAGAAAGTAAATCCATATCTTGGATACATGGGATAAACCTGTAATCATCGTTAAGTAAGTAATCGTGCATCTGCCCACATCTACCAATGAAATCCCCCTGGGTAACTATCCTACATCCATACACTGTAAACTTTCAAACATAATCAATACCTTGTAATGTTCTTGTATCTGTCGCTATGGAAGAATATTTAGGGTGAACATACACAAAACTTTAAATAATATCCAATTC
The DNA here is from genome assembly GCF_022045235.1 of Haliotis cracherodii. Lineage (NCBI taxonomy): Eukaryota > Metazoa > Mollusca > Gastropoda > Lepetellida > Haliotidae > Haliotis > Haliotis cracherodii. The sequence goes on along the minus strand of NW_027266268.1, from coordinate 35,229,007 downwards.
TCAATTAAACGTTTATTTTTCGATAACTAAATAGATAATGTCAGTAAAATCCACAAATTCTTAACAAAATGTTTAATACAAGATTTTATGCACACCACTACGTGAATTATGATCTCGATGGTTGACATACACATCACAATCACTAAACAAAGTTCTTAACCTATCTTCATTAAGTTGCTCCAAATTACGACGAGGCCGAAATCTGGAACTCTGAACACAACTTGATGAAGTCCTCATTGGAAAACTTGTGTCTAAGTCCATTTACATTTTAGCACATAAAGCAAAAATAGTTGGTCTCAATTCCGGAAGTGCCGATGTTTACATTTTTACAGCTGATATTTGTTTATGTCGTCACTTTCATGCTGGGCCTGACCGTATCCCTAGCTCTCGCAAGCGCCATTGTTGTCATCACGTGATCTCTCATCGTGCATTGTCTGCACGTGCTGCACGCCTTGGTCGTAGTCTGCTGAGTTTAATCACACATTCCTTGTCGATATCATAAGTGTACACTTTGTTGTGAATTTTTTTTTATCAAAACGAAAGATTGATTCTTTCTTGCTTCGATCAGCACATCCTTCATACGGCAAGCATGGGTTGCTGAAGACCTATTCTACTCCGGATCTTCACGGGTCTCACTGTAAGTAAACATATCACTCATAAACATACAGCTGTATTACACATTGTGTAACAATATTACGTGGTGACGGGACTATTTTCGATCATCGGCTGATCGTTCTAATGGAGGCGTCGTTTGCAAATTGCAAATGTACACGATGTTTGCTCTTCGACGTTATCCAGACGGATCACCTACTCCAGAGAGAAACTGCTAATTTACTCGAAATTCCATAAACATAATATACATGCATGTCTTCTCACCGAAATATTGACATGTTTTACTTTAATTTGTCCGTGAGTTTTTGCAATAGACTTCTTTTGCATAACTAGCGAACACAAAGTCAAGGTATATGTAATTCAGCAACAGGAGCATCCATTTATTGAAAGGCACATTATAAATTCCTTCCGACTAAAGTTCAAATATGAATATGTGGATTTCTTTGTCAACATACCCGAACAAAGGTTTTGTATGCTGAGTTACCCAGTGCTATTTGCAAGATGAAATGTCAACACAGCGAGTCGGCGTGGTGTTGTATTACTGATTCAACAAATGGGGATCTGGGAAATAAATCCTTGACCCAGGAGACAGCGGAGTTATTTCTGTCTGTGCCGCACTTTTAACATGAATAGATCATGAGATGAAATTGGGTTTAACGTAGCGTCCAAGATTATTGCACTTATATAGCGACGTGCATGCACGTGTGTGTGTGTGGCTAGCTCACTGAGATACCATGCCGCAGTTTAACATGATAACCCCACTCAGACACAGTATACTGACTCCGAGCCGACCAGTCCTTGTTTTAGCCCCTTAATGCCGAGCGCCGGACACGGTAACAACAAGTAACCATCTTTTAACGTCTTTTGGTATGACGCGGCCCGGGATCGAACTCCGGACCTTCCGCTCTCCGGGCGGACGCTCTACCACAAGACCACGGAGGCGGTTTTTAATACGAATACCTCACTCAGACACAGTATACTGACTCCGAGCCGACCAGTTCTTGTTTTAGCCCCTTAATGCCGAGCGTCAGACAGGGTGACAACAAGTACCATCTTTTAACGTCTTTTGGTATGACGCCGCCGCGGGATCAAACAACTGGTCTTTCATCTCCGGGCAGACACTCTATCCACTAAACCAAAATGTATATAGCTGACAGATTCAAACTACAATGAATATGTGATCTTCTATCAAACTGGTACCAAAATTAATATTTCATAAGATTTATTTCTTCACATTTACAAATGTAAACGCATTGTAGCCACCAATCGGGGCACGCGTGGCTCGGTTGTCTTAAGCGCGCAAGCATCTTTGCAGAGTTGCGTTCCTTAACCGTTCTAGCGTGCTATGCTCGTGGGTCCTCATCCAGATTTTCCTTTGGTCTGTCAGAACCATGCCCATGCTCGTGTGCCCTTTGTCTGTCAAAACCCTGCCCGTGCTGGTGTGCCCTTAGTCTGTCAGAACCATACCGTGCTCGTGTGCCCCTAGTCTGTCAGAACCATACCGTGCTCGTGTGCTCCTAGTCTGTCAGAACCATACCGTGCTCGTGTGCCCCTAGTCTGTCAGAACCATACCGTGCTCGTGTGCACTTGGCGCCAGAACAATATCCGTGTGTCCTTGGTCCGTCAGAACCATACCGTGCTTGTTTGTGTCACCAAAGGGATAATAAAATAGATCCGCCTCCCTTTGCAGTTTTCGATAACCCCACTCACATTTTCACTCAAACACAAACCGGATGCTGAGGGTGAATAAATATTATCCCCCACCCAGTAGACACGCCCCCCTACCCTGTGACTACCCTGCACCCAACGCCACGCTCTGGTTCACGCCCCTGACGTTATGCAAGTTCTCTCTACAAGTCCCTGGATCATCTTGCGCGGGCACGGCAGTCTCAGCGAGCAGGCCAACAGACATGGTGGGATTTGTCAGGACAGCTATCGTCTTCATCTGCATGGCGTCATCTGTCTTGGCACAGTCTGACGACACGAACCCAAAGTAAGTTATAATGATAATCTACAGTGAAACCTCGTTATTGCAGTCTTCGTTAATCCGGAAATCCTCTTCCTGGACAGTCTTGTTGGAGACCGGCCATTTGATCTTCGGTATCGAAAAATATATTGTCCCAGAAGGAATTTGTTTGAAACATAACTATGTTTCAGACTGTTAAAAAGAAAATATTGTTGCAAGATGATATTTTAACAAATATTTTGGCTCATAGCGTTTCTTAAAATCGTACAATCGACTCTGCCTTCAGCAGATACTTCTGCCAGTCCAGATTTCTGATGCTTATGGGAAGTGTTTCGTTGTTTTTATTGCAGCCCCTTGAGTAGCCCTGATACAATGCTTGTCAATGTCCATATATCAATACATTTTTATACACTTATTTTATGTACTTGTGATCCCATGTCGATTCCCCATTGTGAAGCCCACTTCTGGCGTTCCCCATGTGGCAGACACTGTATGACATTTACATAGCCTGTAGCATATATAGTATGACATTTACATAGCCTGTGGCAGACACTGAATGACATTTTCATACCCTGTAGCAGACACTGTTTGACATTTACCTACCCTGTAACAGACACTGAATAACGTTTACATAGCCTGTAGCAGACACTGAATGGCATTTACATTACCTGTAGCAGATACTGTATGACAGATACAGTAACATCCATGTAACCGATAATGAGTTACTTACCTTGTAGGTATTGCATGACATGTACACACTATGGATTATATGCACAACTACCAATCGCTACGCAGTATTGCTCGATGTGACGTATACCCTTAGTCCCCCAACTGTCTCGCAACATGCATCACACGTGACTGTGGGTGGTACTACTTCCAGGATGAAGACGTCTATCTGCTACAAGCCGTGCGCCACAGCAGCAACACCATCAGCAGATATTGTGTAACATTTACACGCCCTATAGCAGATATTGTATGACATTTACATACCCTATAGCAGATATTGTATGACATTTACATAGCCTGTAGCAGACATTGTATGACATTACATAGCCTGTAGCAGACATTGTATGACATTTACATACCCTGTAGCAGACACTGAATGATATTTACATTACCTGTTGCAGACACTTTATGGCATTTACACAGCAAGAAGAAGATATAGTGTAATATTTGCATACCCTGTATAAGATATCGTATGACATGTACATGGCCTGTAGCAGATATTGTATGATATTACACAATAAAGCAGATATTGTATAACATTTAATAACCCGGAAGCAGACATTGTATGACATTTACATACCCTGTAGCAGACACTGAATGATATTTACATTACCTGTGGCAGATATTGTATGACATTTACATAGCCTGTAGCAGATATTGTATGACATTTACATAGCCTGTAGCAGATATTGTATGACATTTACATAGCCTGTAGCAGACATTGTATGATATTTACATACCCTGTAGCAGACATTGTATGTCATTTACATTACTTGTAGCAGACACTGTATAGCATTTACATACCCTGTGACAGACACTGTATGACATTTACAAAGCCTGTAGCAGATGTTGTGTAATATTTACATACCTTGTAGCAGACACTGTATGACATTTACATACCCTGTAGCAGACACAGTATGACATAACATACCCTGTATAAGATATCGTATGCTATTTACATGGCCTGTAGCATATATTGTATGATATTAAGATATCCTGAAGCAGAAATTGTTTGACATTTACAAACCCTGTAACAGACACTGTATGACATTTACATACCCTGTGGCAGACACTGTATGACATTTACATAGCCTGTAGCATATATAGTATGACATTTACATAGCCTGTGGCAGACACTGAATGACATTTTCATACCCTGTAGCAGACACTGTTTGACATTTACCTACCCTGTAACAGACACTGAATAACGTTTACATAGCCTGTAGCAGACACTGAATGGCATTTACATTACCTGTAGCAGATACTGTATGACAGATACAGTAACATCCATGTAACCGATAATGAGTTACTTACCTTGTAGGTATTGCATGACATGTACACACTATGGATTATATGCACAACTACCAATCGCTACGCAGTATTGCTCGATGTGACGTATACCCTTAGTCCCCCAACTGTCTCGCAACATGCATCACACGTGACTGTGGGTGGTACTACTTCCAGGATGAAGACGTCTATCTGCTACAAGCCGTGCGCCACAGCAGCAACACCATCAACAACGACATCAGAGTGCACTGAGTACCCCTGCCTCATGTTCCACGACAACTTCGACACACTGGACTTCAAAGTGTGGGAACACGAGCTGACGGCTGGTGGGGGAGGCGTAAGTCGAACACTGATGTGTTGAATATCCTAACCTACCTCTATGTTACTCGGACGACCCATGCTGTAGTCTTAGGCCTTGCGTTATGTTTCCTAGCCACCATGCCAGGATCCACTGAAAGACAATTACATTCTGCTCCGTAGTTTGACAGCACTGTACACATACTCGTTGATTTCAAATATGGCTCCGATTCGGAAAATGTCCGATTTTCTTTATGGCAAAATTGACAAAACTTGTTTGTCTTAATAACTTAATTTTATATTTTTTTGTCATTAATACACAACCTTTTTCCTTCCTGTTACCGTACAGGCAAAACTATTTTTTGAGAAAAGTAGACGTCACAAAATAAGTTTCTAAAATGGAAAGGATTATCTGTACTATTATTCATAACAATGGTATTGTGACAAGTCTACTGCAGTAGTTCTCGCGAGATACGTATATAATTATCGTAACATGAGCTAAGTGGTACATCTTTCCACGTTTCTGATCATGCTTCTGTCTATAGCATCTCGGCTTCTCAGCAGCTGAGACAACCAAGACAATCTGGAAACAAGAACCTTATTTCCCCAAGAGTCCATGCAATGTGTACCAATCCAGACATCACAGTTTAAATAACTGTTCAAATTGTGCCTGGTGTTATTTTAGTGAAGTAAAATATGCTCATGTGACATGAACAGATATTTGAAATGTTTGACTTAAACCTACACACACATCACGAAAAACTTAATTTGTATTAATTAAACTGTATGTGAAACTTTAACATTTAGCAAGGAATTCCTTTCTAAATTACACAATGTCCCTCCAGTTACAGTAAACTACGGTTATAACGAACACGCTTAAAACGAACTGACCGATATAACGAACTTATTTTTAGTCCCGGCATTTGTTGTACATATGCTGTATATATGCTTATAACGAACTAAAATTAGTGGTACCTTTGAGTTCGTTATAACCGTAGTTTACTGTACTTAACTTGTCCCTGATGTTACTATGGAGCAGTAACAAGAGGGAAGTATCTTATGTCATTTTACATCTTAGCCAAGATACTCTCTCTGTGGAATGGAAGAGCCTGGCATTTTCACAGTTAACTATGACTTATCTTAACAAGTAACCAAGCATGCCAACAAGTTGGTAAATATGTCAAAATGGTTGGAAACATAAAGGACAAAGGGTACTCATGATATGTGAACTTGAAATGAACACTTAACTTCCGATCATCATTGGTACGGCAGGAAGTACAAATGGGAATTCCCGTTGAAAACAAATGTTTATAATTACCTAAACTTTTGTCGTATCAATTAATATTATTTATTACCCGCTGGTTGAAGAAAAACTGGAATTCAGACATTTTCTGGGAATTTCCGATTAGCGTCATAAACGTATAACGTCTGCGCTGCTTTGGGTTTTTACACCATGACCTCGACCTTACACGACGTAATATAACTGAGATACTGTTCAAAGTGGCGTCAATCCAGGCTCACTTGCTACTTAACAAAACAGTTACTGTTCATATTTCTTAACACGCTCATTGGTACGGCAGGAAGCAGAAATTCCTGTTCAAAGATGGAATTATGGGATGCAATGGGAGTGGTCATTGCCTTAATTTTGATCTGGTAACAGGAGGGACGAGTTCCCAATATCAGCAAAAGACTTATGTTCCTGCTCCAAATGGGGAACACGGTCTTATTCTCATTTTTTAAATATGTTGTTTTATAAATCATCAAATGCAAAATCACATTTTTAAAGTTTTATTATTACAAACTGTTTTATCAAATGATTTTATTTATTACCCGCTGGTTGCAGAAGAACTGGAATTCAGATTTTTTCTGAGAATTTCCCATAGGCGTCATAAACGTATAATGTTTTTAAGATTTTTCCACCATGACCTTGACCTTACACGACGTAATGTAACTGAAATACTGTTCAAAGTGACGTCAATCCAAGCTCACTTGCTTCATAAGAAAACTGTTGATATATTTTTAACACGTTCGTGTTTCAGAACTGGGAGTTCCAGTTCTACACCAACAACCGCACCAACAGCTACGTCCGCGATGGCGTCCTCTACATCAAACCCGTGAGTCAACGTACACCTAGATTGACTTCTCTACTGTTGTTATATTCAATACTTGTGGTTCTCACATGCAACGCACACATATATGCCATTCCGTCTGCTTAAGCAGGGCGAAACGAGATCAACGTGAGTTGCAACAGTTACTGTGTTCTGTCTGTTGTAGACGTTGACGGCGGACCAGTTTGGCGAGGCCTTCCTCACTTCCGGAAAACTTGAACTGTGGGGTAATGGCAGCGATATTTTTTGTTCGTTTCTTGTTGAAATTCGCACTCATGATCAGCAACAATCCAGCTACGAAGGCAATTAAATAATCGAGTCTGGACCAGACAAACCATGATTGGATACAATGGATACATCCGATCCACGTAGTCGCCTCTTACGTCCAGAATAGATTACCAGAGAACAACTCGGATATGTTCAGGGGGCATATTGGTGAGAGGGATCATTCGGAACAACACACTTGACTTGTTGCAGAGACGATTAAAATGATGACCCAATTGTTTGTTTGTTTGTTGTTTAACGCCGCAATCAGCAATATTCCAGCTATATGACGGCGGTCTGTAAATAATCGAGTCTGGACCAGGCCTTCCAGTGATTGACATCATGAGCATCGATCTACGCAATTGGGATGCGATGACATGCATCAACCAAGTCAGCGAGTCTGACCACCTGATCCCGTTAGTCGCCTCTTACGACAAGCATTGTCTTACGAAGTTACTGAAGACCTATTCTACCCCGAATCGTTGCGGGTCTGACCCGGTGGTCGTAATGTATGGCTCGGTTCATGTATGTCAATGTACCTCCGCAGACACCAGAAATGTAGCTGCACCCATTCTATCCATATAGGGAATCGAACCCGGGATTTCAGCGTGATTAGCGAACGCTTTAACAACTAGGCCATCCCACAGGCCTATGTGATGGTGGCAAAGGGACGTGATTAATGGCAATACAACGGTGACGATGTTTATGTCAATGAACGATAACTTATTTTCTATATAAGCCGGTATGTGGTTTGAATCATGCACAAATCGGCGCATAACCTCACTCACTCTGTATATTCCAGGTGGCGGTCCTCACGACACCTGTACCGGCAACGCCTTCTACGGCTGTGAGCGCACCGGCAGCAACGCCAACATCATCAACCCTATTCAGTCCGCCCGACTCCGGAGCTCCAGGGGTCTGAACTTTAAATACGGCAAGGTGGAAATATCGGCTCAACTCCCCAAGGGAGATTGGCTGTGGCCCGGTACGTAACTCCCACATCATATATCACTCCTAAATGTTGTTCGAATAAAACGTTCCCTAGATCGCAACCGGACGCGAAAAATTTGCGTGTCACACATATCATTCATGTGTTCACTATTGCTCAAAACATCATACACACGAGGCAATTCGCGCTCTGGCCACTTTCGGGGGATCTAGTTTTGATGAGTATTCTGATTTCCAAACTGAAACGCCAATATTAACCCAAAAATCAGTTGGTGCAGAACTATATTGTGAAATCATTACTGACCACACAAGATCAATGTGAAATCATTAATGACCACACAAGATCAATGTGAAATAATTAATGACCACACATTACATGTATATTGAAATACCCTGTTTCGTGTATCACAAAAGGCAATACATAATTAATAGATGCCAGTGCACTAACGAATGTACAGCAGTGTCACTGTCAAACGTTTTGAAAGAGACCTGTCTCCGCTCTTGTATCCGGAATAGTGTTGAAAGTTGGCAGGATGTCGGTGCTTTCAAAAAGGTATCCAATCGGCACCTAGCAATTATGGAAGACGCACAACAGGCAGGTCGTAAAAGGCATCGAATCGTCCTCGTGTCGCTCTTTTATAGGACAGTATTCTGGTACAGCCAGCCTTCTAGACCCGTCTCATTCTGAAACTTCTCGGACGATCAAGTCTGTCATGTGGCTGCTGATTTCAGTAGGAAACTCTGGCCAGGGCAACACTTGACGTTTCAGCAAGGCTTCAATCAGTTATTTCCAATGAAATTTACTACAAATAAAGTCACAACAATCTCTACTTCCATATTAGTACAGGACTATATTGACACATTGATTAGTGTTTATCTTGTTTCATTATCATTGAAACATTCTGAACAAACGTAGTCACCTGTAACAATTCATGGGGGGCACGGGTGGCTCAGTCGTCTAAGGCGCCGCGATTCGCTGTGCAGAGTTGCGTCCCTTGGGCACGCCAGAAACATATGAATGTGTGTTCGAATCCCGGTTCGCCCCGATTATGATTCTAGGTTTGTCAGCACCATACCCGTGCTCGTGGGTTTCACCGAAGTGGTAAACGTCTGAGACCTGCATTACTTCGGGCTTTCCTCCCACATTAAGCTGACACGCCGCGATATAACTGGAATACTGTCAAAAAGCGGCGTTAAACCCAACTCACTCACTCACTCTAACAATTCATGTCACGTGATGTGACAATAATAGTAGTCTCTGGTGTACTTCACCCACTCTCGTTACATATAGCAAATATTCTACCCTGAATTTGGAATTCACTCGATTCTGATTGGTCAATCAGAGGTTGTTAAATCACAATAAACTTTCTCTGATTGAAACAGCCCATTTGACGGGTGCATCACCACGAAGCTAATATTCATAGAAAGGTACTTTTTCCAGTCATTGTCGGTAGGCATAAAGAAATATATCTACAATTATAAGTTACAAAATGCAAAGTTACTGTTACTATAATATTCAAAGGATGTGTGGTAATACATCTTAAAAGAGATTGTATTTTAAGTTCAGAGGACAACAGAGAACTTGGAATTTGGCGCTTTTCTATATACAACTGTGACGTCATATCTTGTGCGTCACAATTAGGAGATAAACATACTGTGTTTTCAATGTAGAGCAAGGTTACCTGTAGATTTAACCGCGCTAAATTGAGTTTGGAACCGAACGCGCAGCCAGTTTTGGGAGCCAGTTGTGGATGATAAATTAGTTTCCGCGGTGATGCGGCCGTCAAATCAGCTGTTTCAATCAGAGGGGGTTTATTGTGATATGATAGCCTCTGATTAACCAATCAGAATCGAGTAAATTCCAAATTCATGGTTGAATGAGCGATATGGCATCATAATGGTGACGAGCGATGTAGAACTTGCTTAGTTGTCTTTAAGGGTGACCACCTCATGTTAGCTTACGAACTTGCCGTGCTACATGCTTTTTAGTGCCTCGCATAAGTTCGTGAGAAGTATCACGTGTAAACAAACTGCTTGAGCATACAGAGCGCCATATTTTGTTTAAAGGCTATTGTCGGTGATTCCGTAAGTTCTGATCAACAAAACACTGGACTCAACCCATGCCGCTTTACTTAATATATTTTGTAACACCAAAGAGGTCGCGTTTTATTAAGTCATGGTAGAATAAATCTTCAGGTAAGCTAGCTCTACATTGAAAACTCAGTATGTTTATCTTCTAAACCAACCCCCTAAAAGTGAGCAATAATACGCATGTAGGTATGCTGATATTAAGATGTTGACACAGAACGTGTCAAACAAGGTCCGTTTCAAGCAAATATATTAACTGCTCACAAAGTATGTTTGTACACCCAAAACCATTGTCCTCACCAAGACCACCAGCCCGGCGTAAAAGTAATATGTGTACATTTATGATCAAATTTCACATCGCCTTTTGGGGAGGCACGCGTCGATGACATACACACTTATCGCTGACATTCCCTGCAGAAAACTATGTTTAGGGTGCGACCCTGTTTTGGTGGTTGCTGATGGCCGGGACATTAAAACAATTCGTTATATCCCTCAGTTCGTTATAAGCGTGTTCGTTATAAACGAATGTTACTGTATGTGTATTGCACATTACCATTATGTTGTTAGTTGTTCAGTTTTATTTTTAACGAAACCCCTAAATTAATAGAATGTGTTGGAAATATGTCACAATAATGAAAGAGAGACCCTCAATGGTCTACCGGTCTTTTTCCATATGGTTCCAACGGTGTAAATGTTGATGCATCGTATCAAATCTTTTCTTGTTACTTACTGATAAAAACTTTTTTTTAAATCATGAACACTCATTGCCTTTTAGAAAGTGGTCAAATGTAACAAATGTTCTATTTGCGATCACACTTTCTTTGTGAAGGACACATTCTAGTACTTTTTAGGGTTGAGTTTAATTACGGGAATTGAACACACACTCTCGGAGTGAATCACCAGCACACAAAGTCAGCGATTTGATCCAGTCAGCGATCTAACCCACAGAGCCACCAAGGCTTCAAATAAAATGAAAGTCCCATAACTGGTAGTGTAGATCAGGTACGTTGTGTACCCCTCTGAAATGTGTAACATGGCCCAGTTCCCATTGTCGAAAGCTATGGATACACAAGGCCTTTTAGAAATTTGTCAGATGTGACAAATGTTATATTTGGGATTACACTTTTTAGTGAAGTTTAAATTCTAGTACTTTTAATTATTTGTAAAACAAGTTTAAGAGTGTTAAAACGACTTGCGGTTAGCAAATATGCCTGTACACTCTAAGAGGTCGACACACATGAGTAAAGTTTTGATAACCTGTTGGTAACATGTTGGTAACGCTTTTATAATTCGTAGCTTATGCTTTACCTACGTGTGGGTAACGCGCATTAATCGCGTCTTGATAACGCCACTATCCACATGGATAACGTACAAGTAGCGCGTTGATAACGAATAGGTTTGGCTTCGATACCGCCTTGATAACGCGTTCATAACGTCCTCGAAACGATGACGATAACGTGGTTCTAGCTTGTTCATCACGCCCCAATCAGCAGACCCGTCACATTGGTCTAACATAAGTGTATAAAATGGTCATCTGTTTCAGCCATATGGATGCTGCCGACGTACACGGAGTATGGCCGTTGGCCGGCGTCCGGCGAGATTGACATCATGGAGAGCAGAGGTAAATATGACCATACTGAATGAAAACCTTTCTTCCAAATCCCAAACATAAACAAGTAAATGTATTGGATTAAGTCTTGGACATAAACTGGTCAATGAAATTAAAACATCAGCTTCGAATTCATAACACAGATGTATTGGTATATCTATAAACGCTGAATATCTCTGTATCTAGTGTTTTAATTCAGTTAAAAACGGGGAGGTAGTTAAGGTTGTAGGTTCCTATGTTCTGTCACATATGTTCTGTGCGTGGTCTAGTGGAAGAGTGTCCTCCCGGAGAGCGGAAGGTCCGGGGTTTGATCCCCGGCCGCGTCATATCAAAAGACGTTTAAAGATGGTACTTGATGTTACCCTGTCTGGCACTCGGCAGTAAGGGGCTAAAACAAGGAGAGGAGTCAGTATACTGTGTTTGAGTGGGGTATTCATGTTAAACTGTGGCCTGGTATCGCAGTGTGCTAGCACTATAAATCGGCATCAGTCCGGACTACAAGCAGCCACACACACACGTGCATGCACGTCGCTATTAAGTGCAATAATCTTGAACGCGACGTGAACCCAATTTACCTAGGCCAGGGGACAGCATAGCATATTATATTTTCAAACAAATATTGACAGATTAGATTATGACTGGGAATCTTCGCCCCTCAAATGACAAGGCGGTTTAATTTGTGTTCATCCACACAGGTAACCGACACTACTACGACGCGAATGGCCGCTCTGTCGGGGTGGACGCTTACGGCAGCACTCTTCACTTCGGCCCCGACTACTTCAACAACGGCTGGTCACGTGCCCACCAGTCCTGGTAGGTCCGACTTGTTCGCAATCTGTCAATCAAAATAGGTAATTTATAACCAGGAGGTTAAGAAGGACAATAATATATACAACAGGTGTATTGGTGGTGATAGCATGTGTGAGCCTATTCCTATAGTGCCGCCTATCGTCATCTTCCCGAGGCAAGAGGATTAACTGACTATAATTATTTAATTTGACGTTTACACGATATGCGACTTTTCCATTGGACGAGAGGTCGGTCACATGACCGCGAAATTGACGTTCATAAGTGTATGAACGACACAATTTGACGTTCATACGTTTTTCACGAGACCGTGTTCTTGAAATGACGTAAACACTAACGGACTACTTCCACATTCCTAGGGAAACCACTGGGAATTCCCTAGCACGAAAACATACATAAACATTATTTCTGATCATTTAGAACCTTTAATCTTGGTCTCAGCATTTCAGTATACATTGAGAAACGTAAGAGAGCTTGACTGCATGATTGTTCACAAATTTTTCCTCGCTACGGCCCATCCTAATGAACAAACGAAAAAATGCACATCCAAACTATCGTCAGTATCGACTCGATCTGTGTCTAGACTGACAGTGATTGTCTCCAGCAATCTACAAATTTACATTGGTGTCTGTTTGACGCACCTTTAATCACCTTTCAATATTTGTTTAGTTGATCAATGATGACTAACACATGTAACCGCCACAGGTTCATTAACAACTTCGGAAATCCTCCCATCACGTTTATCGTGTCGGCCATTTTGACGTCTTGTACTTAATTTAAATATATTACGACGCCCTGTGATTGTGACTGACTTACTGAGGTAGTTCATAACAGACCTTTCTCATCTAATGAGGATATTATATGAACACATGTGTTGCGTAAGATGTTTCTGAAGAGCAAGCTCTGCATCCATACGCTCATGTCACCTCTCTTTTTGGGGAACTATTTTATTCCGCGATATAGCTGGTTGTTGTTTGGCTGTCAGTGTAAACATGAAGTCACACGTACTAAATAATAAAACTCTGTTTAGATCTTGGCCTACATCCTTTGAGGTAAGAAATTGTGATAAAAAATTATAAGAATTGACTTTCACTTTGTGTGAGTTCATTGGAGTATGAACCTTCATAGAGTGAGGGCCAAACATTGTATGAACGCCGTCGCAAGATCCGACGTTCATACAGTTTGGCCCTCACTCTATGAAGGTTCATACTCCAATGAACTCACACAAAGTGAGGTCAATTCTTAAATAAAAGTCAAGTTTACACCCTTGCCGAACTAGGCTGGAATTCCTGGGCTCGATCGTAGCGCCACCAGTGGCTATAAAGAGAATACTACACTCATTCTCGTTATAGATACCATTTTTACGGAACGAGTGGACTTACTGTGGTATCTGACCGAAAGTTCACGAGTTTCGTAAAAATGGCATCTAACGAGAATGAGTTGTGCATTTTATTAATTACCCACATTAAATATGTATTTAAGTGTAAATACATAACAACTTTCTTTCGTTGACAGACCAAACTGCAACCGGTTGTAAACTCTGGTTGCGCATGAATATTGATTTATACCCAAATATGGGCAATGTTGAGATTTCTATGCCTACGCATTAACAACATGCGCCTGCAGTTGTGTTTGCAAACATAACAGCACCGACGCTCAAGATCCTTTTGGAAGAATTTCTTCAACTTATGGTAATTCAAGCGCCATTTTGTTGGTACACAGGAAACCTATAAGAAAATTTGAGGAGTCACATTAGCGTCGCGTTTTGAATATCGGACCAACAGTCGGTCACTCGCACGGCCGGTGTCCCGGCTGTGCAATCAAACTGGTTCGGTTTCCTTGATCTACCAGCTGAATTTATATCATGTCCGTACCATTTTGGAAGAGGGAAATCAGAGTGTTCGCCAAAGACATTCACGTTAACTGTACCACCCTATACCTAAGACGTGAAAATCAACAAACTCTAGTCAACAAAATCAGCCTGACCACCCGATCCCGTTAGTCGCCTCTTACTGAAGTTAGTTGGAACACAGGACAACATTTTAGCAAGAATTAATACGCAAATTCCCACCACTGGAGGACATAGCTGTAACTCAAAGCACCATGCGTATATCTGATCTGTTATTATGAGTGTTTAACAAATGCGGTTTTGGGCGTTAACTGGATAATTGAATATGCTTTCTTGTACACATTGTATAACATCACTACGCATAATTTTGACAGTTGCAGTAACGCACACTCCCGCGAAAGAGTTAAACACAACTTTGAACAGTATTTCAGTTACATCACGTCGTATCAGATTGATGGATAAAAACCCGATTTGGATCAGGCCTTAATAACGGGTGTTCGCGAAAAGGTGAGCGTATCCTCCCACATCGCTGGCATCCGTCACAAACACCTGCAAGGACAAGTCAACTGTTCACCTGAACAAAACACGGAAACAAAGATTCCAGTCCTCGCTATTACCGAGCATGTAAAGCACTTTGTCCGTCAAAAACATGGACGTGTATCAATAATATGTTCTTACAGGTAATACTTGCCATTCGTTTGGCAAAATGTATTGACTCAGAACATTATTTTTAATCAGAACGTTTAGGCTCTGGCATCGGCATGCAGTTGAACTCACCACCCATCTCATTATTGATAATGCTTCTTGAAGAGTTATGAAAACAGTAGCTGCCAAAGCACATTTTTACACTTTATCTTTTAAGAGGCATGTGAGGCTTCTTTCATGACTCAGGGGGCGGTCGGGTAGCCTAGTGGTTAAGGCGTTCGCTCGTCACGCCGAAGACCCGGGTGCGATTCCCGACATGGGTACAATGTGACAAGCCCATTTCTAGTGTCCCCCGCCGTGATATTGCTGGAATATTGCTAAAAACGGCGTAAAACCATATACTCACACACTCATAACTCAGTTTTAGTTGCACGGATTACTGTGGAATCCTAGATGGGACATTGTCGCGTTGTCGCACTAGCATTGTCACCCTTCCAAAAACATGATATGTCAAAATTAGCCAAAAGTAACACACTGCGACATTTGGCCATTTGTCGAATTATTGTCGCTCTTTGAATAATCTTTTATTTTTTTTACCAAAGGGCGACAATGCGACAAAGCGACATTTTTCAAGGTCAGAATATGGCTCTTTGTCGCATTGTCGCCCCATAAAAAATGTGACGTGTAGGGAGAATCCCACAGGGGCACCCTGGGTAAGTGTTATCGGATATGGTGTGGAATCTCCGGTTTGGGCTGTTTGTTGAATAGATTTGGTTTGTTTTGGTTAGTTGTTTTACGCCGCAATCAGCAATATTTCAGCTATATGACGACGGTCTGTAAATAATCGAGTCTGGACCAGACAATCCAGTGATTTACATCATGAACATCGATCCACGGAATTGGGATCGATGACATGTATCAACCAAGTCAGCGAGTCTGACCACCCGATCCCGTTAGTCTCCTTTTACGACAAGTATAGTCGCCTTTTACGGAAAGTATGGGTTGCTGAAGACCTATTCTAGCCCGGATCTTCACGGGTCTTGTTGAATAGAACAAGGGCACACGAACAAGGGCACAACTTAGAGACTAAAGCATCACCACCTCAGACAAATCTGTTAAAATCAGATATATGTTATTGGATTTGAAACCTCTATTTGAACAATTGCGATTTATTGTATACTCTGTATTATTTTGTCATGGCAGAATATTTCTTTTTATGTTGCTCGTTGAATTATCCACAAAAAATGGGAGATACAATGTAAACATCTACCTGGAGGTATACACTAATGCTACCGAAGCGCATATCTGATAAATGGGACTAATCGACTAATATTCCCTTCTTAAACAATGCCAGTTACAGGCGTTCTAATCTTTATTCTTTACTATTTATAACATCAGATAGTGATATAAACGGATATAATCCACACTGTGATAAGTGATTTATTACAATCCTTTAACTCCAACATCTGGGTAAGATAAGGATGTATTTTGTCTACCAGATTATTCAATATATTCCTCAATGATCTTCCACTTTATATTACAAAATAGCACTTATTGGTTTAAACATTTGTCATTTGTTGTTTCCCGATGACTCAAAACAAAATACAAGTGTTACTTGATGGTGTAAGTGTATTTTGAGCAACAAATAACCTAAAGATAAATGGTGGCAAAACAAATGTTGGTGATACAAAAATACTAGTTACGGATATATATAATTACTTAGGAATTACATTTGAAACAAATGGTAAACTTAAAAATATTGCTAAACCTCTCCAGAAAAAGGCCCTAAGGCCTACCACAAGCTTCAGTCTCCATTCTTAACCAAGATATACCCACAGCTCTTACTTGCACATTATTCACACAAAAATCGAGCGTGTAATCCTATATAATAGTGAAATCTGGGGGAAAGAATCAATGCTCCTGCACAACTCTGATTTTTTCATTGATTCTCGAGAAACTGCACCTCAGATATTGTAAAAACAAGACTGACAGATATTTTGCAAATCTTTTCATGTTCTTATTGAAAGTGCTTAAGTCATTTGATGCACTTTGCGAGGTGAGGCCCGCACACCTGGACCCGCACAATGACGGCAGTCGTGGTGAATAGGTAACACTGCACATTAACTGACATGCATGGTTGGCTACCTGTTGCGTCGGTATGTTGCTGACAGTTTCCAAGGTTCCGGTTCAATGTTTCGTTGTGCGTCCCGCTTCTCCAATACAATAAACCTGTCTTGCCTTTAGATTGCCGATTGTATACAAGATAACACCATTGGGGCGTGGGAAGAAATCTCGAATGTGATGCACATGACTTCAGCAAGTTATATAATTATCTAAATTAAAATATAGATATAAGCAGCAATGGCAGGTTCCAGGTGGTGTGCGTAGAAACGTACGCAAAATATTCGGCCATATTCAACTAAATATATAAAAATTAAGAAGTTTAATTTCTCATCGTTGGAATGTGTTCAATAATAGTTTTTGTTTGATTTGTTGTTGTTAAACGCCGCATGCAGCATTATTCCAGCTATATGACGGTGGTTTGTAAATCATGATCATGACAAGACAATCCAGTTATTGACATCAAGGGCATCGACCTACGCAATTGGGATACGATCGCATGCCTCATCCATGTCAGTGAGCCTGACCACCCGTTCCTGTTACTCGCCTCTTACATGGGTTGCTGAAGGCCTATTTTAACCCGGGTCTTCACGGGTACATTTTGAATAATGAACATTGAAATTCTGTATATGTTCAGAATACCTGTGTATAAGTATAGATAATATATCAGTACACGCCAATAAAATGGGTTCGATTGCATATGGTTCAATGATGACCTCTTTTTCAAGTCCATAGTTCAATACATCTACTTAAAAGATAAAACATTTATCTAAATAGTAAATTAGCAGGTTTAAGATACACACTTCCGACATTTTTCGGATAGTTTTGTCGTTGACAGTGATTGAGTGAGTGAGTGAGTTGGGTTTAACGCCGCTTAATGTAGGAGGAAAGCCCGAAGTGATGCAGGTCTCAGACGTTTACCACTTCGGTGAAACCCACAGGTACGGATATGGTGCTGACAAACCTAGAAGCATAATCGGGGCGAACCGGGATTCGAACCCACAATAATAGGTTTCTGGCGTGCCTAAGGGACGCAACTCTGCAAAGCGAATCGCGTCGCCTTAGACAACTGGGCCACCCGTGTCCCCTTGTCGCTGAGAGAGAGAGAGAAGTAGTGACAGTAGTGACTGGTATCTGGTGGGTGCAAACAGGTGTCGCTGTCAGATGGCTTTAATTACATGACTCTAAAGATCACGACGGCGATACAGACTCAGTCCCTGAACCATATATATCAATTTCCCTTCCGCGCAGTCCTTACTGTAATTCTTTAATCTCAAATGAAATAAGATAAGATGTTCAACAGGTTCAGGTTGAAATTTCCACCCCACTGGGGCTCCTTTTAACAAAATAATATATACCCAGAGACTAATCTTTAGTCTCACTGTGAAGTACAACTACCCAAAATATCCCATGCTAGCCTACATTTCTTTAGATTTCTTCAGACAGACTCTTCATGTTTCTATCGATATATATCAAAATACAATTATATTTTTTAGAATAAATTCAGAGTGTCTATGAGTTTATATGTGTTATTTTTTTGCGCAGAACACATATTTACTGATTAATTAACGTTGTAATACAACGTAAATATATGTCTATATGTATACATCAGTTTAATCTTATGATCTTTATTCGTACTTTTGGCTCATTTTCTATAGGAGATTATGGGGTATAGACTAGTGGTTACATAACACCAGAAAGCCGGGTCCAAATTCAAGTCATGATTTCGTGGTACGTCTTGTATGTGGGAAACCAATATCGCAATATGGCTGAATATGGCTAAACGTGGTATTAACCAGATTACTCACGCGTTTATTCAATTTTCTTTATGCAATTTCTACAATCTATGATCATAAGAAGGTATATATATATATATATATACCCATAAGAATCTCTATCCATCCAAATGTCCATACATATATGTCCATATATATATGTATTAAGCAACTCCGGCACTCTTCCTTAAAGATAAATGCTAAGCATTTCCTCTGTTAATATTGATATATGTAAATATCATTTTAATGTGAACGCTGTTGCAGTGAACGTACCACAGACCTGATGCTAGACAAACATCTTATCTCTGAATTGAACATATTTTACAGAAAAAAAACAGTTGTTAAATAATAGTTATAAAATATAATAAAGAGGAGCCAAAAGACTTTCTTTATTTTACCAAATATTGGGCTGTTTTGGATATATTTGTTTCAGGGTCTGTATGACAGGTTTACCTGATTCCTTTAAGTATAATGACTGAGTCAAGCTAGTTGAGGAACAATCTTCTTTATACCGTTTTCTATTGATTGTCAACTTTTACACAATGTTCTGATCCAAATTATGAATCATTGTACATCAAAATGTGCTGATATATCGAGGTTATCACGCGAGTGTGTTTGGGGATGGTAAAAATCCTGCATTAGGAATAAACATGTATTTAGCGAGCCTTGGCGAGCTAAGTACATAGTGTTTATTCCTAATACAGGATATTTACCATCCCCAAACACACAAGCGTGATAACCTCTTTATCATATAATGTCATTCTGTAATTCTGTGCTTCAAAATCGCTTTCCCTCACTCACAAACATTACCGAAACATTGCGAGTTTTCCTGGAATGCGCGCATTAATATTTATTACGTCACAGGGTAAGTGATATGTCAGTCGGACAGTGACAGTAGCCAATATAGTTCCAACTGAAATCTGTTTCTTATACAGTGGCGAAGCAACATATACGCAAAACAACAATTGTTTTTAATTGCCTTTCGCGGCAATCCATCGGTCTGTCCGCTAGAGTAACTGCCCTTTGTCAAAGGGAAGCTACTCTAACACTAGTCTATGAGACGTCACGGCCACGGTCAGACGTTGAAAGTCGGTCTGTCCTGTCATAACGATAAGAAGTGTAGTCAGATGTACACACAGCGACAAAACGAAACAAGGTAACAATTCAAACATATTTCCACCAAATCCAACTATTTTAATTTGTGGAGGAGGTTTCAAGCCGCAGAGGCCTACAAGCACAGATATGGCTACTGATCCCGCTTGGCTAGGCCACGTGCCCTCGCCAAATTGTTTCGAAATTTATATTTCCAAAGTTGCCAAAACTTATAAAATGCCTTAGCTACGTTCACAGTTAGACACAGATTTTCAGTATATTAGACTGTTCTTTTGATAATGATAGCAATTATCCCTGTAGTTTATCCAGATTCCCGATGGTTAATTCTGACTCGATCGCCGAATGACATGTTTGTTTATAAACAGTGAAAGTAGTCCCTACATGACCTTTGATATTTGCATCTCTATCCGCATATGACCCCAACGGATATCGTTTTTATCCGTTGGCTTTATCCTGCCGAGAAACCTACCCATTATATGATAAATATATATATGTCCTTCCATACATGCATATGGGTTGAGTCAGCTCTGTTAATAGTTCTATGAAATTAGCAGGGTCATTTATTAAGAAATGCTTAAATCATCAAATTAAAGATATTAAGTAAGTAAAGCTTTTGTATACATTCAAATGTGTTTGTGATTAACCCAATCTTGTTTAAATGTAGATTGAAAGATGAGTGGTACCAATTTGTTTAATAATTTCAAATTAGAATGACAGCACAGCAGGAAAGCATGGCACTTTAATACACGCATCTTGTAAACCCGATAGTTCTTAAATACGAGCAACATGTACATAAAGAGTATAGGTTTGGTGCGTTTCTTATCACACATTACTTTCAGAATGTGTGCATAATATGTTTAACGGGAATCCTGTAACTGGCAATTAATGTCATTCATGACGATTCATACGGCCAGATACGATTTATCATATAAAACTGGCATTCACAGGAGATATTGCGTGTGTGAGATCAAGCAATATCTACATGCAGACCATTGTGACGTCATTGTTACCATGACGTCACAATCAAATTACATCACTAATGGCTCTACTACTGAAGCTGTAAGCAGTACTCCTTACACTTAAGACACTGCTTATTACTGTCTACAAACTGAAAAAGTTGGAAGAATGATGGTGGATGATAAATAAAATCTCACCCTCGGAGGTTTTCACTTTTATCAATTTATGGTGATTATTTTAAACATTGGCCTTGTTAACATACTTCTTACTCTTACGTATATTATATAGTTTGTTTGTTTGTTGTTTAATGCCACACTCAGCAACCTCAGGGTGTTACAACATACAAAAAAATAATGATATCATAATTATTTTAAACTATGTTACTAATCCTTAACTGAAGTAGTCCTCCAAACTTTACATTCAGTGAAGAAGCCGATGAACATATTAACTATTTAGTCCCTGTGTGACAGAGGTCACGCTTATCCAATCAAAACGAATAATACAAGGTCAACCTTGTACGACACACGTGTGACGTACGGATTTAGTATCTTACCACCTGTATCTTCACCACGTAATAATACGAGTAATGTCCCTTCTAAGCCTCTCCTATTGACTAATCACATTCCACCTCTCGTATCACTTGCATTTGCTTCAAACAAAATGGCGGCGCCCAGTCAAGACGATCTTATCGATAATCAAGATCTATATTGTGATAAATCGGGTCTTACATAGCGAAGTGCATCAAATCACTTGAGCACCTTGATTACAAATATGAAAATATTTGGAAAATATCTGTTGACAACGAGTTGGCGGTGCACATGTTTTGCAAATCCCGCAATCGACCGAAATCAGCATTACAGTTTACGAGTCGGATTTCGATTTCGTTGCGCGATTTCGATTGGACTATGCATAGACTCGCCAGTACAGCCACAATGTTACTCCATAATACCAGCCTTGTTCGGCAAGGGTGGAAACTGGACTTTTATAGTCAGTTAACTCTCTCGCCTCATTAGGATGCCTATCGTGGAATATCATAAGACGAGTTCAGAATCATGTTTTCTGTTAACAATCGGTTTCTGTTGGCAGGGTGAAAGAGAATGGAACGTACGGAGATGAGTTCCATACGTACGGAGTCGAGTGGGACGAAGACGCTATCACGTACGTCACGTTCAGACCGTGCGCCATTTTCACGCATGTAGATTAGGCTTGCCATGAGTGTACAGAAGCGGTCAAGTAGTGCAGTCGATCAACATTGTCTGGAATGTACCGGGTTATGTTGTGTTATATACTGCATTATTTCGGGTTATATAATGATTCATGTTGGGTTATAAACTGCGTCATGTTGGGTTATATACCACATCGTGTTTAGTTATATCCGATATCGTGTTGAGTTATATAGAATACCGTTGAAGAACGTGTTAGACCATTACTGACTTAATCAATATAAAGTATAACCCTGTTGTCTCGAACTCGGATGTGTCGACTCCCCTGTTGTGGAGAACTCACATTCGGGTCGCGGCCGATTATTATTGCTATTACTATTTTTACGCAAATGTCTCCAACTGAATTATCGAACACCTGATTGTCTCGAACTCAATTTATAGCCCAAAGAGTTACAAACAATATAACATTTAACCGGATACGCCGAACTAAAAATCTGAGAAACAACTCAACTTCCCGCACATTTGAATTTGCATCAAGTATAATGACCTGAAGAAGATAAAGCGTGAAACATAAAAGGCAGGACAACGTTGATTGGTCAGACGGAAATAAGATCGAGTCGGTCGGATGTGCAAACCCCGGATACCTCAAACTATTTCTCTGGTTCCCAGGTGTTCGAAACAATGCACCTCGACTGTATATAACACTACATTGTAATTGAACGAGTGAATGTCATTGCCAGTGCAATGCTATTTCAGCTGCATTCATATCCCTCAAAGTACAGTAAACTACGTCTATAACGATCACACTTATAACGAACTGACCGATATATTGAACTTATGTTTTAGTCCCGGCCATTTGGTGTATATATACTGTAAATATACTTATAACGAACTACGGTTATTACGAACCCCTTTGAGTTCGTAATGACCGTAGTTTACTGTACTCTCAAAGTTGATCATGCAAATCATATTTCAGATTCTCGTTTGACGGGAGACAGACTCTGCGTGTGACCCCAGGGGTGACGGGCTTCTGGGGGTTCGGGGAGTTCAACAAGACAGGCTATGAAAACCCATGGAAAGATGCCCCCAAGATTGCTCCTTTCGACAAGGAGGTAATGCACGAATACACACATTCTGTCATTTACCCTCACATGAAATGTTTGTTAACCCTCATCAAATCACATGCATTTAGTTGTAGTCCTGTTCAACCTGTATTTATTTTAGCTTAAAGTGTAAATCAGTTCCGAGTATTTCGACTTAACGCTTATGTCGAATATCTGTATGTCTTCATAAAACCCTTTTATCTCGAAGAGGTAAATATGGATCATTTACCTACATCTCTAACTCCCGATGTGAAGCGTTGCGTCCCATACCTACCATATCAACGTTGTTAATGTCATATACCGGTTATTTGACAACAAAGTCACATCCCCTCTACATATTATATACTAAAACTGGTGTCAAACCAACGTCAATGATATACCTCTACCTCCTGGCAGTGACTACCGTTCATTCTATGAAGAGAAGTCGCCAGTCATCAGAAATCGGACTTCATTATTTTTCTTTCAAATTCCCACGATCAACATTGTGCCTACTGCCCTAACGGCTGCCGTACATTGCCAATATGACCCGTGAAGATCCGGGGTAGAATAGGTCTTCAGCAACCCATGCTTGATACATGTCATCGATACCAATTGCGTGGAGCGATCCTCATGATCTTAATCACTGGATTGTCTGGTCCAGACACGATTATTTACAGACCGCCGACATTTAGCTTGAATATTGTTGAGTGCGGCGGTAAACAACAAACAAACAACATTGTTAATGTTGCTGAAAACATCTGTACTGTCATTATGCCAAGGACAACACCTTATTCATTCGACATTCCGCACAATTCTGAGTAACGCGGTGCCACACATAACACATTCATCTGTTTCAGTTCTACATCATCTGGTTGTGACTTTCGTTCGTTCTAAGAGCTGAATGGTCGGTTGATATATTTCATTTGTATGCCAAACCCCGTGGTGATTTTGGGTAAGAATCAGGTCCGAAACAACCTATGCTGGTCTTAAGAGGCGACTAACGGTAAGGGATCGGGTGGACAGGATCACCGACAGTGTAAATCTTCTGTTCAAGATTCTGATTGTCAGGTCAAGACTTAATTATGTACAGGGATGGAATATTGGAGACACGCACTGTGCAACGTTGTGACTACTGTATTTACATTACTCCAAGGGAGACAACTCATTCGTTATTCCGCATGACAACCCTGTGTATACATTGAACATATTTGTTTCAGTTCTACATCATCTTTAACGTCGCCGTCGGCGGTTTCAACTACTTCGACGACAGCTATAACAACACCGCGTACCCGAAGCCATGGATAGGTGCCACAGCCTCCCAGTTCTGGGCGGCTAAGGACCAGTGGTACCCCACGTGGAACCCAGACGTGCGGGGCGGGGAGGACGCCGCCCTTAAGATAGACTCTGTGAAAGTCTGGAAACTGAAGTGAAATCTCACTGACCCTGCCATTGTTTCGAAACAACAGTTTCTATCGTTTATCCTTGAAGACCACATCGAACACGTAAAACGCCCATGACAAACCCATTATCTTAACATTGCAAACATGTCACCATCTCAAATAAACATTCATTGCAAGCAATTGGTCTTGGGGTTGGTTTTGTATTGTTTTGTAAGTTGAGGTAACATTTATGAGTGTGCAGCCCCGAGATCTCACCACCAAACATTTGTTTTGTTTGTTATGCCATTGAGAAAGTGGTCAAATGTGACAAATTTTATATTTGGGTTAACACTTCTCGTACTTCTTTTGGTTGAATACCGCCCGGGATTCGAACCCACACTGCCAGAGTGAGGCACCTAATCGTCAGCACACAAAGTCAGCTATCTGACCCACACAGCTTCGAGAGTATAATATATGATTGTTTGTTATTTAACGCCGTACTCAGAAATATGCCAACCATATGACGGTGGTCTGTAAATAATCGAGTTTGGACCAGACAATCCAGTGATTGACATCATGAGCATCGATCCACGCGATTGTATCAACCAAGTCAGCGAGCCTGACCACCCGATTCGAGTGAGTCGCCTCCTCCGACTATCATAGCCGCCTTTTACAAGAATGGGTTCCTGAAGACCAATTGCAACCCGGATCTTCACGTGTCACTATCAAATGTACAACAAGAGGAGGTATCTGTTAAAAAGTAGCAGCATATATATCATTGGTGTATTCGCAGTAATAAGTCCAGAGGCCCAAGTACATATAAAAGGTAGATTTATTTCTCTACGCCTAAACGCAGTGATATAATATTCAGTACCGAAAAGTAGTTTTAAACTTGGAATAATATCGAAATTTCCCAGAATCAAACATAGAAGCCAGAAGAGTCTACCAGTTACAATCTACTAATCGTTGCTTAAATACTGAAACAAAATGTTTTACATCCGACACCCGCAGTTCATTTCCTACATCAAATCCATACATATAAAAAAGATGTTTTACATGAGTAGCCCACGTTATGTTACCACGTTCATCCAGTCTTTTCATTAATTGGTAACATTGATAAGGGAATCTTTGGCTATCCGGTATCTTTGGTTATCCGGTATCTTTGGTATCTTTGGTTATCCGGTATCTTTGGTTATCCGGTATCTTTGGTTATCCGGTATCTTTGGTATCTTTGGTTATCCGGTATCTTTGGTTATCCGGTATCTTTGGTTATCCGGTATCTTTGATTATCCGGTATCTTTGGTTATCCGGTATCTTTGATTATCCGGTATCTCTGGTTATCCGGTATCTTTGGTTATCCGGTATCTTTGGTTATCCGGTATCTTTGGTTATCCGGTATCTTTGTGTTATCCATATGAAGAATCTTACACCAAAATTTAATACATTTTATATGATAATGAACAGACAAATTGTTTCCACCACACTCAAGCAAAATTGCAGTACTTAATACATGTTTACCAACACCTAATACAAATTTATAAAAAAAATGGTATCAAATGATTCAATGGATTGATACACAATGTCATGGAAACCCCCATATTCCCGCGCCATATAATATTATAGGTTTTATTTCAACATCAAATAACTTAAAAAGAATATTAGAAGGTATATTTAGAAATTTCCAGTATAACTTTTTGAGAGCAAGCAACGCCTTACTTCCCTTATCAACCAACGTTTCCACACCTTTAGTCCAAGAAAAACTTTCTGAAAATATGACTCCAAGGTAATTGTAATAACTTGTTGTTTTGATAACCTTCCCATTAAAGTACCACTCCTCTTTCATTCGTAAATAACCTCCTCTTCTTAAAAACTATTATTTCTGTTTTATCCATATTTACTTCCAAACCCCAGGATTTGCAATAACCCTCAAGCACAGCAATTTTATGTTGCAGCCCTATTACAGTATCATCAAATAGGCACAGATCATCAGCATATAGTAAAAGTAGAATTTCCAAATGTTCTTGACCGACATTTATACCCCTAAGATTAGATTGTTCGAGATCATTCTATAGTTCTAAAATAAACTTAATAAAACGAACGGGCTAACCATACACCCTTGTCTTACCCCACTCAATGAACTAAAATATTCTGTGACTGTGCTCTTAGAAAGTTTTACGACACACTTTATTTTTGTATACATATCTTGTAGCACTGTCAAATGTTTTCCATGGATATCCTTCTTCATAACCGAATATCATAATAATTTTCTATTTATACTGTCAAAAGCTTTCCGAAAGTCTACAAAAAGGCAGTAGAAACGTTCTCTGCGCTGAGAGATATTTTTCAATTAAACATTGTCAGGTAAATACATTGTCCACTGAACTGTTGCTCCTAAATCCTGCCTGTGCTTCAGGTATTACGTTGCTGATATCGGCAAATAACTGAAATCGTTGATTTATAATTGACATAAACATTTTACCAAACACATCCATTAAACTTATTCCTCTATAATTATTTACTTCATTGATAGAGCATTTCTGGTGTCATGGTTGAATAATGCCCTTTGTCCACTCGTCTGGATAACACCCAGTGTTCATAACGTGGTTAAATATGGAATAATATGAGTCCTACAGGATAGTAACATTTCTGGCAAAAATTCCATCAGGGCCAACAGCTTTACCTGTTTTTAAGCAATTAATGGCAATTTCTACTTCTTCACTGCTAATGTCAGCATTTAGAATTTCTATATATCTATCGTTCAGACATTTATCACGAGCATCTTCAGAATGGTTTGAAAAAAGCATCAACTGCATCTATTAATCTGCATCCTTTTCATCCTTTCACACTCTAGATCATACCACTCCTTGGTGTTGAATGAAATGTCAGTCTGCTTACTCTTCACATTCAAATTACTGACAGAAGCACAATCTTCAAATATTCCAGTTACCGCGGCAACAGCCATATTAGAATCGTAATAAATCCTGCATAAATTCTCCAATAGTATATGTATCAAGGGAATCGGCAACATGGTTCACAAACTTATCTGCTACTACTTCTTTCCATATAAATCTTTTTATGTTGTTTATTCCATCAACGTCAGCTATATTTTCACCAATAGATATCTTGGGTAAAAATTCATTCTTCAGCGAGAATACCATGGGAAAATGGCCCGATTCACAACGGGTAACATACTAAAATCAATATTTAGGGCGAAACTTTCTGATGAACATAGACAATAATCAACATTACTGGCGCCACCTGTCTTATAACATGTAAATGAACCATCGCTGTCTCCTGGACATATAACATGTGTATATCATAGGCGCATCAATCAGAGCTCTTCCGCAGCTAATACACTCACTATCTTTACACTTACTTTTCCAAGGCATATCAAAGTAAATCCATATCTTGGATACATGGGATAAACCTGTAATCATCGTTAAGTAAGTAATCGTGCATCTGCCCACATCTACGTTGAAATCTCACGGGTAACTATCCTACATCCATACACTGTAAACTTTCAAACTTCAACATAATCAATACCTTGTAATGTTCTTGTATCTGTCGCTACGGAAGAATATTTAGGGTGAACATACACAAAACTTTAAATAATATCCAATTAAACATTTATTTTTCGATAACTAAATAAATAATGTCAGTAAAATCCATAAATTCTTAACAAAATGTTTAATACAAGATTTTATGCATACCACCATGTGAATTGTAATCTCGATGGTTGACATACACATCACAATCACTAAACAAAGTTCTTAACCTATCTTCATTAAGTTGCTCCAAATTATGACGAGGCCGAAATCTGGAACTCTGAACACAACTTGATGAAGTCCTCATTGGAAAACTTGTGTCTAAGTCCATTTACATTTCAGCACATACAGCGAAAACAGTTGGTCTCAATTCCGGAAGTGCCGATGTTTACATTTTTACAGCTGATATTTGTTTAAGTTGTCACTCTCATTCTGGGCCTGGCCGTATCCCTAGCTCTCGCACGCGCCATTGTTGTCATCACGTGATCTCTCATCGCGCATTGTCTGCACGTGCTGCACGCCTTGGTCGTAGTCTGCTGAGTTTAATCACACATTCCTTGTCGATATCATAAGTGTACACTTTGTTGTCATTTTTTTTTAATCAAAACGAAAGATTGATTCTTTCTTGCTTCGATCAGCACATCCTTCATATGTTTGCGTTTATCCGCGAGAGATCTTCGAATATCCACATCCCAGTCCCCTTCAGTTTACTCGCTGCTCTAAATAAGCGTTTCCTACCATGGCACTCCGGAACACTAGCCACGATGGCTTTTCCTCCCATAATTTTGTAAGCCCCATTGATATCAACGTCCAAAAGATTTATTTCCAGTTTTTGTTCTATTATTTCACGTTCGTCCCCCTCACAGACATCGTTACTATCATCGTCATTGCCAACATGGACAGAGCTCCCCGATATACCGCGAAATATGACATTAGATCGACCGCTTTGATTCTCTAAATAGTCCAGTTTATCTTCTAATTTGGAAACATAATTTCGAAGTTTCACATTCAAGTGCTTCATATTGGCTTATGATGTAATAATGTAAACTAGCAGTTCTTCTGTATCGAGGCGCTAAGTTCAATCGGGATAACGGGTTTGCCTCAACAGCGGTCCCTGCCTTGATGCAGAGCACATACAATAAGTGTGACATGTGTGCTATGTTTGATTTTGTTTACCCGTTTATCCTGCACCATTTGAAAAATAGACATCTGTACACGCTTCTTAAAGCAAAATAACGGAATCACAGAACTCACATAAATCAAAACAATGTACCTACCTCATCTCCTTAAGATGAATTGTGAAGTTGGAGGATGTGAAAAAGTGCGCGTTCAAGATTATTGCAGTGACGCAGCGACGTGCGTGTGTGTGTTTGTGTGTGTGTGTGTGTGTGTGTGTGTGTGTGAGAGAGAGAGAGAGAGAGAGAGAGAGAGAGAAAGAGAGAGGAGAAACTAAGACTGTCTGTCTGTCTGCTTGTACCAGTCCGGACTAATACAGATTCTGTAGTGCTAGCTCACTGAGATACCATGCCACAGACATGGAATAATATACCACAAAGTAGACCCAAATACTGTACATATATGTATATATATATATATATATATATATATATATATATATATATATATATACTTGAGAGACGATTGTACCTTAAATATATCTTTATCTTTTGATAGTTTATAAATATTCTGACACGATTTAGTTCAGGTTAGGTGAAATGATGCGAAATGTCGCCTGCAAGATCATTTCAATCACATCGCGACGTGTGTGTGACTGCTTGACCTAGTCCGGACATATGCTGGTTTCATAGTGCATTGAGTTGATGATAGTTACATCTATTTTGATAGGAAATACGTGTCACACATGGGGACAATAATTATTATTTTACTTGAACCTTGACTTTCTGAACAGAGCCTTCAATAATATCAGTTGATAGCGTCACACCAAAATTAAAAAAAACCAAGCAATTAATTATTCAGATACATATTTAAACATGTATCATAAAGACCAATTTCTTTCAAGTAAATGAGAACTTTACAGATTTACTGTTTGATAATGTCAATCCCGTGCGACTGCAAAGTCAACACAGTCAAGCAATATATCATCACAAGGGATATTCTTAGGAGGTTTCTTCGTGGGAAAACCGACAGATATTTCGTGGGGAAAACGATATCGTCGTAAAACGACCTCATCATGTCTTGACTGACAACCCAAGTAGGTATCCCCGATTGTTAGTTAAAATGCATTAGGTTTATGGATTCCTACCTGGGACAAATTCAAGTAAAACATGTCAATATTTCGATGAGTATACATGCATGTATATTATGTTTATGGAATTTCGATTAAATTAGCAATGTCTCTCTGGAGTAGGTGATCCGTCTGGATAAGTCGAAGAACAAAACATCGTGTACATTTGCAATGCGCAAACGACGCCTCCATTAGAATGATCAGCAGATAGTCCCGTCCACACGAATGTTATTCCAAAATGTGTAATACAGCTGTATGTTTATGAGTGATATGTTTACTTACAGTGAGACCCGTGAAAATCCGGGGTAGGTCTTCAGGAACCCATGCTTGCCGTAGAAGCGACTGTGCTTGTCGTAAGAGGCGATCAACAGGATCGGGTGGTCAGGCTTGCTGACCTGTTTGATGCACGTCATCGTATCCCAATTGCGTGGATCGATGCTAATGATGTCAGTCACTTGATTGTCTGGCCCAGACTCGATTATTTACAGATTGCCGTCATATAGCTGGAATATTGCGGCGTTAACCAACAAACAACAAACAACAAAACAAATCCCAAATAAAAAATAACCTAGAACGATTCGGAAGACATGGAACGCATAAATACATTCTTCTATGGCTTTAGAATATCTTTGATAACCTAATTTGTATTAGAAGGTACAGTAAAAATGTAAGGAGATGGTAGTTTCGCGTTTTAAGGAACCAAGATATTAAGCTTGAGACATGGACTTCAAATATTGTAAAAGTCGCTTCCCGGAAAGCTCTTACATGAGCCGGTTTTACACAGTTTAGCCTATCCATACATGTAGCGTTGCTATAAGTTCACAACTTGCAAGTGTTGACATAACAACAGTCTAATTCTCATTAATATGAACACATATTTTACAAAACTATTTGTAAGTGCTTTCCTCATTTCTCATACCATGCACAGGGTAACACCTCTTGGACACTTGAACGACAAGTTGTGGTAGTGGCAAAGAATAGATACTTTATCCTCACAGTATAAACATGAAGAACCGGGCGATCAACAACATAGTCTGACAGAGGAAGGCGGCGAAGTCACGAAGACGCTTGGGCAGCTGATGGGCTGGACTGGCTGGTCAGCGTTCGTCCCTCCTTGTCCCTAGTTTGCCTTTCTGCTTGTATGACAGCGCTCCTCCAGTGTTTCCCGTTTCTCCGTCTTGCGTGCCCATCCTGCCTGCTTTAAAAGGCAGATGAACGACTATCATTCTGCATAGGTGGTCACTTTTGATTAACTTAATATTTGTTATGTCAGCAATTCTTGACATATACATATAAGTAGATGCATACAGATGCATCATGGCACGATATTTATGTCATTGTATTGATATTTTAAATATTGATAAATAGACGACAAAAATGTCATTCCTATTAACTTCACATTTCGTAAGTGTCAGCAATTCAACTGGACATATACACTCGTTGAATACACAGATCCTTATAGGTCAATCGCCTTGTGATTGGTCCTTACGGTTTCTAACTGATCATGTTGTTCGAACCTTCACTATGTTCAACGACTAAACAGTGTAGTTGAAGACTCACAAATGACCGTTGGCAACAAAAGGATCCTCACCATACCTTGTTCAATGTTTCTCAAGTGCGTGAGTGAGTGAATATGGTTTTACGCCGCTTTAGGCAATATCCCAGCAATACCACGGCGTGGGACACCAGAAATGGGCTTCACACATTGTACCCATGTCAGGAATCGAACCCGGGTCTTCGGCGTGACGAGCGAACGCTTTAACCACTAGGCTACCCTACCGCCCTCGGTTTGTACAAAATAATGTTCTCTGGGTGCCCTGAGAAGTATGTGTCGTGGGTCCCCAACACAGTTTGATTCCACCTCGACAGAACCCACATTGAGTCTAAGTCTAAAAATGCCAGCCCACCACAGAATATTAAATGGTCGGTCCTAAACGAAATAAAAGACAACATAAATCAAATACCTGAACAGAACGTAAATTATTTATTTGAGATGGTGATACACAATGTTGCGATAATGGCTTGAAGATGTTCGATATGTCGCTTTCAAGCAATAATCATAGAAACATTTTTCAGGAAAATATCAGCGTCAACTGGATTTTATTGAAATTTCCAGACTTTCACAGAGTCTATCTTAAGGGCGGCGTCCTCCCCGCCACGCACGTCTGGGTTCCACGTGGGGTACCACTGGTCCTTAGCCGCCCAGAACTGGGAGGCTGTGGCATCTGTCCATGGCTTCGGGTACACGGTGTTGTTATAGCTGTCGTCGAAGTAGTTGAAACCACCGACGGCGACGTTAAGGATGATGTAGAACTGAAACAAAAATGTTCAATGTATACACAGGGTTGTCATGCGGAATAACGAATGAGTACAGAGTTGTCTCCCTTGACGTAATGTAAAGACAGACGTTTACAAGATAGACACTGTACAGTTTGGGCGGGATTCACAATGTTGGACAGTGCGTGTCTCCAATATTCCATCTACCTGATGGCGGTCATAATTAAGTCTTGACCAGACAATCAGAATCTTGAGCAGAAGATTTACACCGTCGGTGAGTCTGACCACTCGATCCCTTGACGTTGGTCGCCTCTTAGACCAGCATAGGTTGTTTGCGACCCGATTCTAACCCGGCATCACCACGGGGTTATGCATGCAAATGAAATATACTGAACGACCATTCAGCTCGTGGAACGAACGACAGTCACAACCAGTTGGGGCAGACGATTGTCATTGGAATTGACGCCA
Organism: Haliotis cracherodii; assembly: GCF_022045235.1. Taxonomy (NCBI): domain Eukaryota; kingdom Metazoa; phylum Mollusca; class Gastropoda; order Lepetellida; family Haliotidae; genus Haliotis; species Haliotis cracherodii. Next base: position 35,195,676 of record NW_027266268.1, on the reverse strand, counting down.
TATTTAATGTATAGAGGAAAGTTGACTATTCTGTGTCAGTTAATATATTTATGTCATCGAGAAGCCAAACACATTTCATTCGGCGCAATATGTGATTATGTCAAATTTTAAAGGTGCTAAATATTTGTTTTTATATGAAACATTCTTTAAAGGTGAGGACCCTCCCGTGTTTACATGCCTTGTGAAGAGAGATATTTCCATCATATGGGATAAATATTAGACCAGACAATCCAGCGATTGACATCATGAACATCGATCCACGCAATTGGGATACGATGACATGCATCAACCAAGTCAGCGTGCCTGACCACCCGATCCCGTTAGTCACCTCTTACGGCAAGCATGGGTTGCTGAAGACCTTTTCTACCCCGGATCTTCACGGGTCACCGTTAGATCTACCATTGTTTCAATCTTAGTATATGTGTTTATTTTCGGCTTTACTTGCAAACAATCGACAGCAGCTAGAGGGATGGTGTACCGGATTTCATTTTGTACTGTTAAATAATAGTCATATCTTTAATACTCTAATACCAGTAATATATACAAGCTGTTATAGTCTTGTTATTTCACTGTCCATCGTCGACAGGTTTGTATATGTTGTTGCCGTGTAACCTGTTGTAGTCACGATATGGCTAAAATACCGCCGTTGTGACTAAACCCACTCACTAACTCACTGAAGAAGTTACGGGACAAATCCTTATTTCGCTCGAGTGATGCATGATTGCAATGATTACAGTAGCGGTGGCAAACAAAGAATCACAATCGGGGTCAATGGGGGATTCGAACCTACAACCAGCGCATCCTGGCAGTAACTAGTCACACACTGATTGCCTCGTCCATACGCAATGGTATATGGAGTCCCACATGCCGCTGTCATCTGGACTGTTTTCCGTCATGGGTATACTTGGGAAATACAGTACAGTAGGCCATTACCGAATTGCCATTTCCATTTGATCTGATGAGGATTGAAAAACATTATTTTCTAAGACCTAGAATAAAATGCGTATATTCGTGCATTACCTCTTTGTCGAAAGGGGCCATCTTGGAGGCACCTTTCCATGGGTTGTCGAAGCCTGTCTCGTTGAACTCCCCGAACCCCCAGAAGCCTGTGTCCCCGGGGGACACGCGCAGCGTCTGTCTCCCGTCAAAAGAGAATCTGAAATATGATTGATACGATTATTTTGTTTGGATAAATTGACAGAAACAGCATGACGCAGTATGATAATATGGCCTAAATGTCGCCGTGTATAACCCAACACCATGCAGTATATAACCCTACATGATGCAGTATATAACCCAACATAATGTAGTATATAACCCAACACGATGCAGTATATAACCCAACATAATGTAGTATATAACCCAACACGATGTAGTATATAACCCAACATGATGCAGTATATAACCCTACACAATGTAGTATATAACCCAAAAGTTGTAGTATATAACCCAACACGATGCAGTATATAACCCTACATGATGCAGTATATAACCCTACACAATGTAGTATATAACCCAACACGATGCAGTATATAACCCAACATGATGCAGTATATAACCCAACATAATGTAGTATATAACCCAACATAATGTAGTATATAACCCAACACGATGTAGTATATAACCCAACATGATGCAGTATATAACCCTACACAATGTAGTATATAACCCAACAAAATGTAGTATATAACCCAACACGATGCAGTATATAACCCTACATGATGCAGTATATAACCCTACACAATGTAGTATATAACCCAACACGATGCAGTATATAACCCAACATGATGCAGTATATAACCCAACATAATGTAGTATATAACCCAACACGATGCAGTATATAACCCAACATAATGTAGTATATAACCCAACATGATGCAGTATATAACCCAACATGATGCAGTATATGACCCAACACTATGTAGTTTATAACCCAACACGATGCAGTATATAACCCAACATGATGTAGTATATAACCCAACATGATGCAGTATATAACCCAATATGACCCGGCATATTCCAGATTTCGTTGATCGACTGTACTATGTGGTGGCTTCTGTAGATGGCAAGCCTGATTTACATTCGTGGAAAATGCCGACGATCTAAACGTGACGTACGTGATGGCGTCTTCGTCCCACTCGACTCCGTACGTATGAAACTCATCTCCGTAAGTTCCGTTCTCTTTGACCCTGCCAACAGAAACGGATTGTCAACAAAAACAGTTCATGATTCTGAACTTGTCTTATGATACTCCACGTCAGGAGGTATTACAGCCATGCGCTGGACATGTTTCTACAAAGTGGAGAACATACTTCGGAGCGACTGACTGACTCGGAGCTGAATCCCAGAGAAACCCGTTAAACCGGACACGATTCCTTGTGATGACTGTTCTAAGTGAAATCGTCCGGATTATCGCGTTTCCCTATTAGCGAATCGTGGGTGCAGTGCAAGTAAATTTGGCATTTTTTGCAAATTTGGCTTTAGTTAGTCTTGACTCAGTTTCAGCTTATTCTTGATCACAATGTGTTTGCTCTAAACCTTTAAGTTACGTATTTTGTAGACCATGAACTGTTCAGACGTACCAGGACTGGTGGGCACGTGACCAGCCGTTGTGGAAGTAGTCGGTGCCGAAGTGAATGGTACTGCCGTAAGAGTCGACTCCTACAGAGCGGCCATTCGCGTCGTAGTAGTGTCGGTTACCTGTGTGGATGAAAAGAAATTAAGCACATTATTGTCTTTCCAGATGCGAAAAATTCCGATCCCGTGGCCTAGGTGAAATAACAGCAAGTGAATACGAGTATTGCTGGATTTTGCAAATCAATAACGAATGTATGTATGTAGTTGGAAATTCAAACAAGAATATATTTATGTGACAGACACTTATAAAGAAATAATATTACCTCCCTGTTGACGAACAGAAGTCCACCAATACCAAGGGAGATGGTTCAACATTTACTGTATCAGTACTGTATATATATCAGTCCAAGATATAGCGTTATGAAACAGAATTATGGCCAAGACTCAGTTGAATATGTTGTTCTTGTCAGAATTGTGATTTTGAAAAAAGTTTTAAATTTAATATGGTAATACTTGCCTCTGCTCTCCATGATGTCAATTTCGCCGGACGCCGGCCAACCGCCATACTCCGTGTACGTCGGTAGCATCCATATAGCTGAAACAGATGACCATTTTAGACACATATGTGTGTCTGCGGGTGTGCGTACGCGCGTGTGCACGTGTCTGACACAGATGACCATTATATATAATTATGTAACTACATGTTGTCATAACGAATCCATGAGGGAGAGTCAAGTCGATGTTTGACCAATGTGACGGGTCTTCTGATTGGGGCGTGATGAACAAGCTAGAACCACGTTACCGTCATCGTTTCGAAGACGTTATGAACGCGTTATCAAGGCGGTATTGAAGCTTATTCGTTATCAATGCGCTACTTGTACGTTATCCAAGTGTATAGTGGCGTTATCAAGACGTGATTAACGCGCGTTACCCACAACGCATTACCTACGAATTTTATAGGCGTTACCAACGTGCTACAACAGGTTATCAAAGCGTTACCAAGGCGGCCTCAATGTGTATTGCGACATTATCACTATATTATTCAGGCGTGATGCGCGGGTTATAAGGACATCAATGGGTTTTAAAGACCTATCTGGCTGCATTCATGTGTCTCGAGGAGGTATAAGTTTTCATATTATATAATGAAACCAAAAGTGCCTGTGGCAGCTGTCACAAATGCATGCAAAGGCAAGTCAAAACAGCATCACTAGCATAAGATAGCAATCAAGTCCTCCTCATATCTGCCATAAAGAGCGTTTGAAATCTGTCTAAGAATGCTGTAACATTGGTCCAACAAATTTTGACATTTGAAATCTTCAGAGTGAGAGGACGGCCCCCGTTGTCCACTGGAAAGACCTTCTGCCCGTAGAGCGGAAGGTCGTGGGTTCGATCCCAGGCCGCGTTGAAAGATGGTGCTTCTTGTTACCCTGCTTTGCGCTCGGCATTAAGGGGCTAAAACAAGGATGGGTCAGCTTGGATTCAGTATACTGTGTCTGAATGGGGTATTCTTTTTATACTGCTGTATGGTATCTGGCACTATAACTCGGTAATAGTCCTGACAATCAGGCACACCCACACGTGCATGCACGTCGCTACAAAAGTGCAATAATCTTGAACGCGACGTTAAACCCCATTTCACCTCATCTCATAGTGACAGCATTGTACCTCAAAAGTTGTGACATGTAGACACCAATTCAAAGGGTGAATCTGTTGAAATATTGCTCGACACAAGGAAATTGAATATTGGAAGTTAGAGCCAAGACTTAAGGACAGTAACTTATCATTCTGCATAGATCTAGATACAAAGCAGAGATGGGTGATCTAGTTCAGGGGCCTGTTCCACAAAGCGATCTTAGTGCTATGATTGTCGTAAGCCTATGTTAAAGTATGGGAGCTACGATCATCTTAGCGCTAAGATCGTTTTGTGGAACGGGGCCCAGGGCAGTAAGTCAGTGGAAGAGATTTTGCTATTTGACGGTTTTTGAACGATATCAGATAAGTTCAACTTTGGCTAAATTCCTGTGTTTTGATTTTGACTGATATGCAGGAGGCAAAGGATGAACAGAAGGGGGCATAAAGTGGTGGGGACGTCCCGCCAACCGAATGCGTGGTTTAAATACCATAGTGTACACATGACTAGTGTATAACTCGTGTGACACATACCGGTCGCGATCGAAGGAACGTTTTAGTCGAACATCCGCAGCGAGTTCATTAGAGTTGCCGCCCCTGGTTGTTGCTGGCAAACATGATTTACTTGATCGTCCGAGAAGTTTCAGAATGGGACAGGTCTAGAAGGCTGGCTGAACCTATATAAGAGCGACATGAGGACGATTCGAGGCCTTTTACGACCTGCCGAGCTGTGCGTCTTATCTACTTGATAGGTGCCGATGGGATACCTTTTTGAAAACACCGAAATCCTGCCATCTTTCAGCACTATTCCGGATACAAGAGCGGAGACAGGTCTCTTTCAAGACGTTTGACAGTGACATTGCTGTACTTTCGTTAGTGCACTGATATATATTAATTATGTATTGCCCTTTGTGAAACCGGAAACTGGGTATTTCAATATAGTTACTCATTGATCTTGTGTGGTCATTTACAGATTTCACATTGATCGTGTGTGGTCATTTACAGATTTCACATTGATCTTGTGTGGTCATTTACAGATTTCACATTGATCGTGTGTGGTCATTTACAGATTTCACATTGATCGTGTGTGGTCATTTACAGATTTCACATTGATCGTGTGTGGTCATTTACAGATTTCACATTGATCTTGTGTGGCAATTTACTGATTTCAGCATGTTTGGTCATTTCTGGATTTCACAATTTACTTCTTTACGAACTCATTTCTGTGTTAACATTGACGTTTCAATTTGGAAATCAGCCGGTAAAGTAATACAAAAGGTAAATGAAAAGCTAACAGACACTACTCATCAAACAGTTTCCCCGATAATGGCCAGAGCGCGAATTGCCTCGGGTGTTTGCTGTTTTAAGCAATAGTGTGCACATGAATTATTATGCGTGTGACAGGCAAATGCTTCGCGCCCGGTTGCGATCTATGGAAGGTTTTATTCGAACAACATTTAGGAGTGATATATGATGTGTGAGTTACGTACCGGGCCACAGCCAATCTCCCTTGGGGAGTTGAGCCGATATTTCCACCTTGCCGTATTTAAAGTTCAGACCCCTGGAGCTCCGGAGTCGGGCGGACTGAATGGGGTTGATGATGTACTGGTGGTTGCCGACGCGCTCACAGCCGTAGAAGGCGTTGCCGGTACAGGTGTCGTGCGGTCCTGCGCCTGAAATATAGAGTGAGTGAGGTAGTGAGTGAGTGAGTGAGTGAGAGTGCGAGAGAGCGCACTGCAAACCTTACCGTACCTATCACGCTGTTTTATGATTACTCCACGTGAAAGTCTTACATTTTTATACCATATTTATTACAACTCTACTGTAGTGTCGTATTTCTCTTCAGCAAAAAACCGTCTCAAAGCTACCTTTTAACGGTATAATATTTTGGCCAATGCATCACGGGATGTGGTAGTTCCTCGCCGCCATTACGTGTACATTCTCAGAGGGGAGACGGCAGTATGCCAATCTGTAATATCAGCCTAATAGAACAAACATCTGTACGCATTATGGTGATAGAAACTTTGATGAGGGCGTTTGGATGGTGTAAATTGTATTCTGTGTCAGTTTTCTACTCTACATATCTATTATTGACCTACAGCAACTGTGTATTATCATCCCCCACCCTGATGAGAAAATGACATTGTATGATTGTCAACGATGCCAATATCAAGACGGAAAATTCTAAAACATTGTGTAATTTACTATGCAATTAACAATCACCAGGGTCGTCGTCTATGACAAATGGGGTATGCTATGGGCTAGTTCAATCATCTTACCCTTTAGTACAATCCTCTCATCCGCTAAACCCCACCCCGTGTAAAATCCGCGTTTGAATTTGCCCTCAGGAACCCATGTTAGAACGAGGGTAGCCAAGTGGACCGGGTGATCACACGAGTACAGAGAAACTATGACGGCTTGGACGTTGCCCATAATATGTCATTGGTTTGTCTGGTCCGGACTCGATTATTTCACAGGTCGTCGTAGCTGTATTGTTGCTGAGTGCAAGAAAGGGAACAAAAAATATATCAGCCATTACCCCACAGTTCAAGTTTTCCGGATGTGAGGAAGGCCTCGCCAAACTGGTCCACCGTCAACGTCTGCAACAGACACAACACAGTTGCAACTCACGTTAATCTTGTCTCCGTAGGCTAATGCAGACAGACACATCTAGGTATAACGAAGACTGTCATAACAATACTTCGAATATAACGATAAGTTTGACAACAAACGTGTGTGCATATGGATATTGAATAGCGGATGTTGCGAAAACTCTTTGTAACAAAATACCTGTCATATAGTTTGATTCTTATGTAGTGGCAACAAACGTTTATTCATTGATCGAATATGACGAACGGATAAGTCGGGGCACCTAATTCGATTTTCCCCAAATTGACACAAATTTGAATTCGTTTCATTTTGCATTCATTTATTTGTATCAGTAAATTCAGAAAGTTATACAGTTATTTAAAATTGAAGTACACAATGTTAATTTATGTTGTCCCTATCCTGACAAGGTATTTGACCTTTGCATCGTATGTCATTTGTTTTTTGTGTTTGTTTAACGCCGCACTCAGCAGTATGCCAGTTATACGTCGGCGGTCTTGTAATAATCGTGTCTGGACCAGACAATCCAGTGATTGATACTGTGGGCAGCGATACACGCCGTAAGTGTATCATGACACGGAATCAGCCAAAGCAATGAGCTGGGCCAACCGATCCACTTAGTCGCCTTTATCTGAGAGAGTGAGCATGGTTTTACGCCGCATTTAGCAATATTCAAGCAATATCACGTCGGTGTGAACCAGAAATGGGCTTTGCACATTGTACCCATATCGGGAATCGAATCCCGGGTATTCGACGTGAGGGACGAACGCTTTAACTACTAGGCTACCCGACCGCCCCGGGATCAGGTGGTCAGGTTCGCTGACTTGGTTGATAGATGTCATCTGATCCCAAGTGCGTAGATCGATGCTCATTATGTCAATCACTGGATTGTCTGGTCCAGACTCGATTATTATTTACAGACCTCCGCCATATAGCTGGAATATTGCTGAGTGCGGCGTTAAACAACATACAAAGAAACAAACCCACAGGGTCATTTGTGTGTTAAAACCGCTGTATTAAATATGACGAGTTTTACGGACAGGAATCAATGGGGACGTCGACTCACGGGTTTGATGTAGAGGACGCCATCGCGGACGTAGGTGTTGGTGCGGTTGTTGGTGTAGAACTGAAACTCCCAGTTCTGAAACACGATCGTGTTAAAAATAATTGGTTTGTGGTCAGTGAGTTGGTTTTATCGTCGCATTCAACAGTATTAGGTGCAGTTACAGTGCCAGTTATAAATTGGGGGGAAGCCCCAATCGGAAGTAGTGAAGGTGTTAGTTAGACGAATACCCCTTATGTGACAAGCACTGGTATGGTGCTCACAAACTAGGTATCCTAATCAAAAGAGTATCGATTTCAAACTCCCTTGCAGCAGATCCTGGCATGGATAGGGCACATAATTCTGCACAGCGAGTTGCAAGGTCATGGCCTACAGCGTGGGTCAATCGTGTAAGGCTTGACGCAGGTTTGGATATTCGACACATCAGTGTTCGACTTACGCCTCCCCCACCAGCCGTCAGCTCGTGTTCCCACACTTTAAAGTCCAGTGTGTCGAAGTTGTCGTGGAACATGAGGCAGGGGTACTCAGTACACTCTGTTGTCGTTGTTGACGGTGTTGCTGTTGTGGCGCAGGGCTTGTAGCAGATGGACGTCTTCATCCTGGAAGTAGTACCACCCACAGTCACGTGTGATGCATGTTGCGAGACAGTTGGGGGGACTAAGGGTATACGTCACATCGAGCAATACTGTGTAGCGATTGGTAGTTGTGCATATAATCCATAGTGTGTACATGTCATGCAATACCTACAAGGTTAGTAACTCAGTATATGTTACATGGATGTTACTGTATCTGTCATACAGTATCTGTCATACAGTATCTGCTCCATGATATGTAAAAGTCATACAATATCTGCTACATGATATGTAAATGTCATACAATATCTGCTACATGATATGTAAATGTCATACAATATCTGCTACATGATATGTAAATGTCATACAATATCTGCTACAGGTTATGTAAATGTCATACAATATCTGCTTCATGATATGTAAATGCCATACAATATCTGCTTCAGGGTATATAAATGTCATACAAAATCTGCTACAGGCCATGTAAATGTCATTCAATATCTGCTACATGATATTTAAATGCCATACAATATCTGTTACATGATATGTAAATGTCATACAATATCTGCTACAGGGTATGTTAATGTCATACATTTATCTGCTACAGGGTATGTAAATGTCATACAATGTCTGCTACAGGGTATATACATGTCATACATTTATCTTCTACATGGTATGTAAATGTCATACAATGTCTGCTACAGGGTATGCAAATGCCATACAACGTCTGCTACAGGGTATGTAAATGTCATACAATATCTGCTACAGGTTATGTAAATGCCATACAATATCTGCTACAGGGTATGTAAATGTCATACATTTATCTGCTACAGGGTATGTAAATGCCATACAATACCTGTTACATGATATGTAAATGTCATACAATATCTGCTTCATGATATGTAAATGCCATACAATATCTGCTTCAGGGTATATAAATGTCACACAAATCTGCTACAGGCTATGTAATTGTCATTCAATATCTGCTACATGATATTTAAATGCCATACAATATCTGTTACATGATATGTAAATGTCATACAATATCTGCTACAGGGTATGTTAATGTCATACATTTATCTGCTACAGGGTATGTAAATGTCATACAATGTCTGCTACAGGGTATATACATGTCATACATTTATCTTCTACATGGTATGTAAATGTCATACAATGTCTGCTACAGGGTATGCAAATGCCATACAACGTCTGCTACAGGGTATGTAAATGTCATACCATGTCTTCTACAGGGTATGTAAATGTTATACAATCTCTGCCACAAGATATGTGAAAGTTATACAATAACGGCTGCAAGATGTCCAAATGGTTTACGATATATACTACAGTGAATGTTAATGTTTAAGAAGATCTGCGATATGTTTCAGTATTTCACAATATTTTCCGTTAAGCGAATAACAGTGCCACAAAGTCCGCATTGACAATACCAATAACTAACTTCTACAAAGTACATTTAAGAAGGAGAACATTCACATATACTTGAACGTAAAACAGAAGCGAGTCCATCTGTGAGATAGAATGCACTATGGAATATCATACAGTGACCCGCTGTATTCCTGGCAGGGTGAGTCCCACTGAAAGAATCTAATGCTATTTTACAGGGATTGGGTTACATGCCTTTGTTAAATAGTGTGACACAATAGAAATCCAAAACAATGGGCGTATTAACGGGGTTTCACTGTACAAACTATAAGATCTCTAGACCACTTGCTATAAAAGTTAAAACGTGCAAATGGATTGTAAGGGACATTGGAATGTTTTCGACCTTTAGGACACACTAAATAGTCGACAATGGTAAAAGTGCGAAAACGTGAGAATGTCCCTTTCAGCATTCCATACTCACCTGTATTTGGTGCATCTGGACCAGTTGAGCCAACCACATCCCTCGGTATATCTCTCCGATATCTGGCAGGCGTAGGGGCAGTTACTGAAGAACAGAGTGAGTGAGTGAGTGGTGGGAGGCGCGAGTGAGTGAGTGAGTTAGCTCAATGACAGACATCAAGCTTCTAACATTAGTAACATAAGTTTTTTGTGCCCAATCAGCAATATGAAAACGTTAGCATGGCGGTACATCAACAATAAAGCCTTGAGCAAGCAAACTAGGTGACGATAGCCCGAACACGTACCGCCCATGTACGCTGGAAACAATAATCTGGGTCACTGATCAAGACCATCCGTATATTAGTCGTTTTCTATGACAAACATGGCGTTATTGTGGTCAGTTCAGCCCTCTTACCGTGAAACCCCAGCCAATGTAAGATGCTGTCTCTGTTGTTGTTGTTGTTGTTGTTTAACGCCGCACTCAGCAATATTACAGCTATATGACGGCGGTCTGTAAATAATCGAGTCTGGACCAGGCAATCCAGTGATTGACATCATCGATCCATGCAATTGAGATTGATGACATGCATCAACCAAGTCAGCGAGTCTGACCACCCGATCCCGTTAGTCGCCTCTTACGACAAGCTTAGTCGCCTTTTTATGGCAAGCATGGGTTGCTGAAGACCTATTCTACCCCGGATCTTCACGGGTCCTGTCTCAGTTGTAACGTATCTACACCAAGGTTAACGATCGCCCGATTCTTTCATATTACTATAGTTAATCTATCATGTAATGTGTTCGATATATCCCTGCAATGGTGAAACCAAATTCACGTCAAACCTGACACAATACAGAAGTAATAGAAACAATTGTGTCAAGGTATATAACAGAATTTACAGGTAAAAGTTTGGGGAAGAGCGTTACAATGTATAAATTCATTTTTCGTTGAAACCCCTGAACTGAAAAATAGTTAAGATCGTCTCTATTTTACATATTTTCATTTTGTTTTTTTCTTTTCTTTTGAATAATACCGCTGTGGCCTGTACATGATTGAATATGGTTCAGGGAAACCAGTGATTGATAACAAGAACAACAAGCCAAGTTGTCGGGCACATGACGTCACCCAATCAGGAAGGTCATACATTGTGACATCAGATCCTAGTTTTAGTCAACTCTAACCTCAAACAGATGGTTATGTTGACCTATTCTTCCTGGGAATCAGCTTGGGGTTGCAGGAGAGAGTGAGTTGGGTTTAACACCGCTTTAACAGTATTACAGTTATATCGCGGCGTGTCAGCTTAATGTGGGAGGAAAGCTGGGGTCGCAGGAAGTGAGTATGGTTTTACGCCGCTGTTAGCAATATTTCAGCAATCCCAGCAGGGGACACCAGATATGGGCTTCATACACTGTACCCATGTGGAGAATCGAAGTATATACAATAAGTGTATATAAATGTATTGATGTAGTGACATTGTATCAGGGCATTGATATGGACATTGCATCAGGGCATTGATATGGACATTGTATCAGGGCAACTCCGGCAGTTGCAATACAAGCAACAAAACACATCCCATAAACATAATTAATCTGGTTGGTTGGTTGGTTGGTTGGTTGTTTAACGCCGCACTCAGCAATATTCCAGCTATATGACGGCGGTCTGTAAATAATCGAGTCTGGACCAGACATCCCAGTGATTAATATCACGAACATCGATCCACTCAATAGGGATCAATGACGTGCATCAACCAAGTCTGCGAGCCTGACCACACGATCCCGTTAGTCGCCCCTTACGACAAGCATAGTCGCCTTTTACGGCAAGCATGGGTTGCTGAAGACCTATTCTAACCCGGATCTACTTGACTAGAAGCAGAGTCCATTGTACAATTCCGAATGTATCATAAGCACGTGTGTATGAATACTGAACATGTTCTGATGACTGACAACCAGTCTTATATATTTATTGTTTAACATTTGGACATATGGCATGACAAAATAACGAACGTGTGGATAAATGATGCGATGTGCACATTATTTAACTCCAAGAGAAAATAAAACTATGAGTCTTTTAATATGTCTTTTCGTTCAAACATTGCTCATTTTCAAATATAAGAACTGTTTTCTGACAAAATCAGAAACATTCAAGTATGAAAAGCACAAACTCTAGTTCGCATTCATATGAACACATCTTATTTAATAAGAATTTAAACATAAACTCGCAAAAACAATTTTTTTTATAAATTATGCACTTCAAGCGGTGAGGTAAGGTGAAATGGGGTTTAACGTCGCTTAAAATATTATTGCACTTATATAGCGACGTGCATGCACGTGTGTGTGTGTTTGTGTGTGCTTGTACTCGTCAGGAGTGATGCTAAGTTTAGAGTGCTAGCTCACTGAGATACCGTGCCGCAGTTTAACATGAATACCGTACCAGACACAGTATACACTCTTCAAACAAAAAGAAACGCACAGGTAGTATGTAGTTCATTGAACCTGACTACGCAAAAAATTCGGTATATAAATTGGATATAGGTTATTGGAAAATGTTGATGGCCTGATATTCGACAAATGTTGCGTCAAAACGCAGCCATAGTCGATTTGCAATGTCTTAAACGGCATTGTTTTCACACTTGTTAAAAAATGTCATGGAGGAAAACAGTAAAGTAACATGCACGTGCAAGTTATGGCATTCGTAACTCGTGGTAGTGGCTATAAAAGGCAAACATAAGCCAATAATTTGTCAATCAATTGTCAACATTTTTCAAGCGCTCCGATCGGAAAATCGCCATAGGAATGCAATGCCACAGCTACGGAGACTGCGCGACGCATCCCTGGTTTAAGGAGGATATCGGACCAGACTGTCAAGAACCATCTTCCCGAGGCTGGAATCCGACCCAGAAGACCAGTTGTCGTCCCTGTTTGCAACAGATCCATCGACAGCGACGCTTGCGTTGGTGCCATACATTACAACCTCGGAATTTGAGAAACTGAAGACGAATGTAGTTTAGCAATGAATAACGATTTCTTCTTCACCGGTGAGATGGAAGACAACGTGTTTATCGTCGTCTAAATGAGCGTTTTGCCCCACATTGTGTACATGTACGTGAATTCGATATTTTCGGTGGCGGTAGTTTCATGATGTGTGTGTGTGTGTGTGTGTGTGGGGGGGGGGGGGGGGGGGGGGGGGGGGCATATCCTACACCACGAGATCTGACATCGCTACATGAATCAAATTCTTCAACCTCACCTTCTTCCAATCATTGACCGCCACAGGGAGCTCTTTCAACAGGACAACGCTCCACCACACACAGCTCGTGTCACGGTAGACTACCTTCATAATTCCAACAACACCGTCGTGCCCTGGCCGTCGAGGCTATGTGACTATCGGGCTCCATATTTGTCATATTTGTATCTATGATATTAAATTAAATATATCGACTTTATAAGGAACAATAAATTTACTAAAATTCTACCTGTGCGTTCCTTTCTTGAAGAGTGAATACTGACTACGAGCCGAACAGTCCTTGTTTTAGCTGCTTAATGCCGAGCGCAAGGAGGTGAGGTGAAATTGGGTTTCACGTCGCGTCCACGATTATTGCACTTATATAGCGACGTGCATGCACGTGTATGTGTGTTTGTGTGGCTGCTTGTACTTGTCCGGACTGATGCCGATTTATAGTGCTAGCTCACTGAGATACCATGCCGCAGTTTAACATGAATACCCCACTCAGACACAGTATACTGACTCCGAGCCGACCAGTCCTTGTTTTAGCCCCTTAATGTCGAGCGCCAGACAGGGTAACAACAAGTACCATCTTTTAACGTCTTTTGGTATGACGCGGCCGGGGATCGAACCCCGAACCTTCCGCTCTCCCGAGCGCAAGGAAGTGTAAGAAGTACCATCTTTTAAAGTCTTCTGGTATGCGCATGCAGTGGGCCTTATCCGTGTGTTACAAAATGTTTAACTTTTAATAAATCATACTGTAGTGTCATTATTCACATGTTTGAATTATCACCATTCACAGGTGATATGCAGACATAACAGTGTTCTTGTACCAACACAGCAGCTGTCATGCCGTGCCGTGACACGGCCGAGTGCCGCAGCTTTTGTCTCACACTTGATGTCCAGTGTAAAATGGTAACTGTACATTTGACGGCACCTCGTTAATCAATCAATCATTATTTCGAAAAACTGAAAGGCCACAGGCCTATAATAGATGTATACTAGTCGTTGAGGGTACATTTATACAATATAATATACATTAATAGCCATAATAACTGTTAAATTACATCAAGTCGTTGAATAAGTGCATGATTTCTAAGATTCATAGCATAGAAAATAACCATTGACAAATGATTAATTGTTACAGTATTTTTACAGTCTTCATTAATAAGTAATAATGTGATGATCCTTGAAAAAATAATCATTAATGAATTAGTTTGTAATGTCAACACAGAATGCACAAACAAGTAAAAAGTGATATTCATCTTCTATATCATTAAAACTACACAGTTGACAGCTTCTGTCTTCTTTTTGAATTCTGCAGTGTCCGTTGTTTCAATGAGAAGATCATGAGAATTGCATCTGAATCGGGCCAACGCCCCTCGGAATTTCTTTATATCTATTTCACACAAATAATGCTCTCATACAGTTTGTTTTCATATCCTAAAAGTAATCTCATTTATAGGACAAAGGTAGCGAAGATAACTATTTTTGGAAATACGTGACTTTTAAAATCTTTGTGAAGTCAATAATATATCGCTCTGATAGAGCTACAGTTTGTCCAGTGATCATAAAACCACACCGGGTTGAATTAATTGACTGTTTGATATACGATGTCCAGTTAGATTTACCCTGACGATCGTAGAGTAACGCCATATAGTAGCATTTCTTTGGATATCTTGAATTTGGCATTTGTAGTTATTTTAATCAGTATTTAATAACTTTTATATGAGCGTTTATGAACAATGGGCATCTTCCACATTCACGATATACTATAACATTTGGAGTGCAAGGTTTAACACCGAGAAAGTTCTTACAAGCATATAAATGAATCTTTTCAATAGCATCTATATTTTCTGAATCCCCATATTTCGGCTCCATCCATCAAAAGAAGGGTAATTTTGGTGTCAAAGATTTTGAAAAATGCATTAAAGTTACATTTACAAGATGCTTAAGGTTTTTAAAAATGCAAATGAAAACTTTCTTAGGTTGTAAAGCAGCCTTATTAATAAAAGTCGCCACCCGACATTATGTGAACATCCTTACACTAAGAGTGGATTTCAAGCAAATCTTTCTGCAGTAGTATTATACTATTAGTGCACTTTCTTATTGAATTTTTATACCAGGTTGAAAACGAATATACACACATACATATAATACATCTCGTAAAACCTCGTTAATCAGATGGGGCGGTCGGGTAGCCTAGTGGTTAAAGCGTTCGCTCGTCACGCCGAAGACCCGGGTTCGATTCCCAACATGGGTACAATGTGTGAAGCCAATTTCTGGTGTCCCCCGCCGTGATATTGCTGCAATATTGCTAAAAGCGGCGTTAAACCATACTCACTCACTCACTCACTCGTTAATCAGATACAGTATGAAGTGACATCATCCGGATTAATACATGTCCGGATTACTGAATGGACGGTATGGAGTAGTTTATTCAAACTATGAACCAAATATTTTTCAAAACACATCTTGCAACAATTATTCTTTGTGGCAGACAACTACTTCTTTTTCAACAATCTGAAGCATAATATTTTTTTTCAGGATACAATTTCTGGTACAAAATATTTTTCGTTACCGAATATCAAAAGACCGTTCCCCAACAGGACTGTCCAGAAGTAGGATTTCCGGATTAACAGGGACTGCAACCATAAGGTTTCACTGTAGATTATTATTATAACTTACTTTGGGCTCGTGTCGTCAGACTGTGCAAAGACAGATGACGCCACACAGATGAAGACGATCGCTGTCCTGACAAATCCCACCATGTCTGTTGTCCTGCTCGCTGAGACTGTCCTGCCCGCACAAGGGGATTCGGGTACTTGTAGAGAGTTCTTGCATAACGTCAGGGGCGTGAACCAGATTGTGACGTAGGGTGCAGGGTAGTCACTGGGTTAGCCAAAGGGAGTACGGGGCGTGTCTAAGGGATAGGGGTAATATCTATTCACGGTAACGTCCGGTTGGTGATTTAGTGAGTATGTGAGTTGGGTTAAGCGAGCCTTGAAAAAGTAGAACAATTATGTCACCGCGTGTCAGCTTGAAGTTTAAGTCCAAAGTGCAAGGGGACGCAGATCTTAGATGAGTATTATCCCTTTGGTGACACCCACGGGTATGGTTCTGACAAACCAAGGGCACACGAGCACCGTTTGGTTCTGACAGACCAAGGGCACACGAGCACGGTATGGTTCTGACAAACCAAGGGCACACAAGCACGGTATGGTTCTGATAGACCAAGGGCACACAAGCACGGTATGGTTCTGACAGACCAAGGGCACACAAGCACGGTATGGTTCTGACAGACCAAGGGCACACAAGCACGGTATGGTTCTGACAAACCAAGGGCACACAAGCACAGTATGGTTCTGACAGACCAAGGGCACACGAGCACGGTATGGTTCTGACAAACCAAGGGCACACGAGCACGGTATGGTTCTGACAGACCAAGGGCACACCAGCACGGTTTGGTTCTGACAGACCAAGGGCACACGAGCACGGTATGGTTCTGACAAACCAAGGGCACACGAGCACGGTATGGTTCTGACAGACCAAGGGCACACAAGCACGGTATGGTTCTGACAGACCAAGGGCACACAAGCACGGTATGGTTCTGACAGACCAAGGGCACACAAGCACGGTATGGTTCTGACAGACCAAGGGCACACGATCACGGTATGGTTCTGACAAACCAAGGTCACACGAGCACGGTATGGTTCTGACAGACCAAGGGCACACGATCACGGTATGGTTCTGACAAACCAAGGGCACACGAGCACGGTATGGTTCTGACAAACCAAGGGCACACGAGCACGGTATGGTTCTGGTCTGCAGTGGAATTGAACTGTGTGTATCGGTCACAAAGGCGGCAAATGGTGCTGTGGTGGACGTTGAAGTCGTGCAACAGAAGACCGCGATGCCCCTCTTTGGATACGTCCTATGGCAATGTTCCGATCGGCAGAGCTGAGTCTCGGCATTTTCGAACTTGAAAAATGTTGACAATTGAATGACAAATTATTGGCTTATGCTTGCCTTTTTATAGCCACTACCACGAGTTACGAATGCCATAACTTGCACGTGCATTTTGCTTTACAGTTTTCCCACAAGTGTGAAAACAATGCCGTTTTAGACATTGCAAATCGACAATGGCTGCGTTTGGACACACCGTTTGTCGAATATCAGGCCACCAACATTTTCCAATAACATATATCCAATTTACATGCCGGACTTCTTGTTTGGCAGGTTCAATGAACTACATACAACCTGTGCGTTTCTTATTTTGAAGAGTGTAACTTCTATCTGCCAGTGGTGTACATTGTGGCCTAGTGGATAGAGCGTTTGCCCGGAGAGCAGTTCAGTGTTTCGATTCCTCGGCAATAATTGATGGTACTTGCTGCTACCCTGCCTGGCGCTAGGTATTCAGGGGATAAAACAAGGACTGATCGGCTCGGAGTCAGTACACTGTGTCTGAGGGGGGTGTCTGATGCTACACTGCGGCTGGCATATCAGTGGGCTAGCAATGTTATAGTCGTTGCCACTTGAAATAGAATTGCAAAATTATAATAATCGCGATTATTATTTAACGAAGATTGCTGCATGTTCTCTAATACTTATTGAGTAAAATCAAGTAATTTCGGCCACAACTAATAAAATTTACAATAATGATAAAAAAAATTGGCAAAGTTTCCATTTTCTTGGCGATAATCACCATCTTTAGTTTTCATCACGTGAGAATCGGCAGTCAGGTGACAACGAGAGGCTATATTTAGCAGTGGGTGCAACCTATTTTCACAACCAGCACGAGCGGAAAGAAAAATGCGTGCATATGCCATTGTTGAAGTCCTATTGACCTAGTTCGAGAGGTCTTCTTGATTTGGTGATTGGTGTCAGACTGATTTGCGTATTCGCATTGTGTTTACTGCTCGTACAAATGATACATGGATATGTTAATATGTGTTTGGATAGGTGATGTACACGTTACTCCACCCTGTATATTATTTTAGCACAGACAGAAGGTCATGGTAGAGCATGGCGCTAATTCCCGCCGTCTCCAGTTCTGGGTCAAGGCCGTATTTCGCGGATCCCGTCATGTGGAATCAGTAACAAGACACCGACCAGCTCTGTTGACATTTCAGCTTCCAATGAGAACTGGGTTACACAACATGCAAGATCTTTGTTGAAGTATGTTGACAAAGAAGTTCACATTTCGATATTCGTGAGAAGATAAATTACTACACAATCTCGGGAGAGACGTCAGGATAGGCGTTCTGGTTTCTTCCACCTTGATATTGCTGAACTATTGCTAAAAGCGGCGTCTCTCGGGTCAAAATATAGAACAGATTCCATTTATTTACGACGATAGACAATGATGTGGAAGAAGTCAGCAACGTCTGAGGGGGTTCATGATAACAACAATAAGAATACGAGTCAATAGCAAGTCTAGTCATAATATGCCAGGTTCTAATGTCATTTGTCTGTCAGTGACGTGTCGTGGCCAACAGTTGGCAACACCTCTGACATGCCGTATGACTCTGAGACGTAGGCGGTTTCCCACTGACTGTCTGGGCAGATATCCTTTGCAGACCTGGAATTCCAGCAGCGAGTATGGGGTAGATGTTGGTCGGGCACACACAACACAAAGGTACTTGTAGGTTCAGATGACAGCCATGTTTATTCAGAGTGCATTATCACAATCATAATAATAAGCCCTGAAAATATAATAAAAAACAAACATCCCCAAAACGTAATACAGCTTGCGTAGAGATCACTCACAATTACACGACTTCACATACTTCACATATTGTTGAGGGGGGATACGGACGGCGAAGGCTTAACGCCGCAAATAATGTCGCCATGAGAAGCTGTCCTGATTTGTCGTTGTGAGTCATGTGACGTACAGCTGATGGTACCGCTACCAAAGTTTGGAGATGGTGCTCTTTGACACACTGAATCGCTACAGCAACTTCTGTACTTTTTCTTCCATGCGTCCGACGACGTTGTTCGTTGTGCTTCTGTTCGTCGTGTTATGCAATTATACAGTTTAGAGATAGCGTTTCGGCAAAACTTAAGTTCGACATTTCCCCAGCAACCTATGCATATCTTTAGATCTAGACTCAAATGATCACGTTGTCAGGATTGGTAATTTGGTTGAATCCGCGTATTCGTCCCCTTACGACGTTGGACGTTGCTCATGATGTTAATCAGTGGTTGATACTCCATACTCGAACTCATTACCTTTGGGATTGTTTTCAGGACTATAAACGGGGCGGTCGGTAGCCTAGTGGTTAAAGCGTTTGCTCGTCACGCCGAAGACCCGGGTTCGAATCCCGACATGGGTACAATGTGTGAAGCCCATTTCTGGTGCTCCCCGCCGTGATATCGCTGGAATATTGCAAAAAGTGGCGTAAAACCATACTCACTCACTAACTCATGAGTATAAACACGTATCGCCTGATCTATGGCAAGAAACTTACACTGTGCTCTAGCTTGGAAAAAAATCAAATCGTTGGTTGTGGAAAAATGTGATGTAAATGTTGTATTCACAACTGAAGTAAACGTTATAATCCATACATCCATTATTTATACATGCTTAATATTTCATTGCTCCGTGCAAACAAGTTCGCATTTCAACAAGCAGGTTAATCCTTGAAGCCGACTCGACTTTGCCCAGCATTGTCAGTCTTCACTCAGCAATCCAGTTTCAATGTGGTAGCTTGTGTAAGCAGTATGCTGTTTTTAAAGGTCACAAACTGGTACTCGAGACGTACAAAGAGGACAAGAGTACCTGATCGGGGGAGAAAACCTACAGCTTCATTTCTCAAACCTTTTTCGGGGGGCTGAAGGAAAATTGGTCTTATGTATGGACGCATTTTAATTGTACGGAAGCGTATATACATAGTAGGGTAAAGGTGAATTTCTTTTGTCTAAGTATCTCCTACGTAGGAGATACTAAGTACTACGAAGGAGATACTAAGTCCTACGTAGGAGATATAAAGTCCTACGTAGGCGATAGTAAGTCCTACGTAGGAGATACTAAGTACTACATAGGAGATACTGAGTCCTACGTAGGAGATAGTAAGTCCTTCTGTACCCTGAACAGATTGACAGCCATCTCTTTAATGAATATGATGCATGTCCATTCACAATAAGTAACGACCCGTGAAGATCCGGGGTAGAAAAGGTCTTCAGCAACCAATGCTTGTCTAAAAGGCGACAATGCTTGTCGTAAGAGGCGATTAACTGGATCGGTTTTGCTGACTTAGTTGATGACAATCACTGGATTGTCTGGTCCAGACTTGATTATTTACAGACCGCCGTCATATAGCTGGAATGTTGCTGAGTACGGCGTCATGGTGAAGATAAAGCCATACCCGTTGGTTGTTAAAATGACGTGATGCCCTACAAGCATTTGTTTTAAATTGGGTCATGTCCACCCGGTTATGTGTTCTTTCCGAGATGTATAAACTGGGGCATCATGCTGAATCTGATGGCTACGCCATTATCCCTCCTCTTCCCTGACCATTCCAGCGATCCGCCTATTTAGTGTCTTTTCTTTTGTGTTCGATTTGCCGCACATTTCTGGTCCCTCTCCACGTCTGCCGATCGAGGCAACATGGCCGACCAAACCAATTCTGTTTTAGGCAGTTTAAGTCGGACATAAGTAATGTCCAAACGCGTAGTATTGAAAAGTTCCTTTGTCCCCTTCGTGCATAGATCATTCGATCATGCATCACCAGGAACTCGGCTCTGGATGGTGAGCAGTAAGTACATCCACTGCCTTCCGAAAGTCACCCTTCCACTCGTAGCATGCCATTGGGTACCAGAAAGTCGGGAGTCCGAGATCGTGTCCAGATGGTCTCAGAATCGGACCACATAACTCGAGACGATGCACATCGGAAACTTAAAACACACTTAGCAGCATCGTAGTTATAATAGCTCACTGATTCGAAAAAATCCAAAAAATTCAAGCAGGTATGCAGCTGTGAAAAGAGACGTTTCTTACGTTGAAACACAAATTGTCGGCAATAACAGACAACAAATCAATTGTAATTGGGAGCCGGGTGTCAGCCTTCTGTTTCTGTCGGACAAATCTGAACAAGGCTTTCTGAATTAAGAAAATGGGATGATAGCTCATGCATACCATGTAGCGTTTGCCATGTTGCTAAGGAGAGATGAGCGATAAAATTCTTACCCACTGCAAAATGTGCCATTTTTTTCAAATGTTGAACATGATATAGAATGGCAGATATTTGTCAAAGTAGAAATTATGTTTGAATTGTATGCCGAGAACTTCAAGATCATCTGCGAAATTCTGACTTTAAACCAAATTTACACCATGTATGCACCCTTGCCAATTTCTTGTATCTTGGTCAGCACCTGGGCAAAGCCAGTGTACTTGACTGTCGACACATCGTGTGATATGTTGTCGTTTACAGACTTTCCATCGGGGAACGACAGATGGTGAATGTGTCTGAACTTTTGATGAATTTGTTCATTGTTTGGATTTGTTAACTTTTTCGGAACGAGTCCGATTGGAGTAGCTGTCATATTATGAAATGGTGGTAATGCGAAAATGACCTACGATTCTACCAAGATCTGTTTCGTCTCGACCCGTGAAGATCGGGGGTAGCATAGGTCTTCAGCAACCCATGCTTGTCGTAAAAGGCGACTATGCTTGTCGTAAAAGGCGACTAACGGGATCGGGTGGTCAGGCTCGCTGCCTTGGTTGACTCATGTCATCGTATCCCATTTGTGTAGATCGATGCTCATGATGTCAATCAGTGGATTGTCTAGTCCAGACTCGATTATTTACAGAGCGCCGTCATATAGCTGGAATATTGCTGAGTGCGGCGTTAAACAACAAACAAACCAACCAACCAACCCTAATGTGTTCACTTGTTAAGTCGTTTGCTCGTCGTGTCGAAGCCCAATTCACACCTTGACATGCATGATATATTGCGAAATGCAGCGTAAAACCCAACTGACTGATTGACCCTCGTGTGCCCAACATGTGAATCGTTGCTGAAAGCTTATGTGACATACTCTGCGCTTTTATTGACAGCCTGGCGAGCCATCTGATACGTCCTCGATTCCCGATCACATCACGTCACTTTTAACAGGACTAGCATGCCGTGATGATGCATGCTCAAGGCCGACTGTGATCGGACATGGATACCAGTGCATAGAAGGTTAATCCTCAGTGCAATGACGACAGTTCACATATATTATATCAACAAAATACGGATGTATTCAAGTGTCTGGTTACGGTTACTATAAAGACAAACGTTTGTCCTATCGGTCAAGTTCAAAGTCGGAACTTTTAATTTAATCATTCTTGCACTGACAAGCTTATGAGTATTAAATACATTTCCGAAGACGCGTTGCTGTGTTTCTGCAGAAAAGCAACGTCATCGCCAGAGGATAATCAGTCTCGATTATCTGCTAAAATATTTTGTTGAATCCTTTGAGCGTAAAAGGCACTTTTGTGGTGAAAATTATATGAATAGATCACTGACAACCAGTGATGACACCAGGTGTTCGCGAAAAGGGAAAGTATGTGATAATAAACAAACCCGTGAAGATCCGGGGTAGAATAGGTCTTCAGCAACCCATACTTGCCGTAAAAGGTGACTATGCATGTCGTGAGAGGCGACTAATGGGATTAGGTGGTCGGGCTCGCTGGCTTGGTAGATCCCAATTGCGTGGATCGATGCTCATGATGTCATTCACTGGATTGTCTGATTGTTCGAGGACTTTTGTGTCCCAGGGGGCTAGCACTTTGAAACTGATATAAGTCCGGAATGGTACAAGCAGCGACCCACACGTGCAAGCTCTTCGCTAGATAAGTACAATGATCTTCAACAATGCTCTGAGCTCCGTTTACTTTAGCTCGGCTCGACGAACAATGTTGAACCACAGAAATCATTTGAGAACGAGTGATAGATAATGTAGTGTACCATATCGTGCTACATAAAAATAGATACATCGTCATGTTTGGTTCAGTACTGTTTCGTGTAGTTAAGCCTTTAAAATACCAGTTATTAAAGTATTGTCTTGTGAATTGCATGCGAAAGACAAACGGCATATACCCCCTTCTTTTACTAAACTGCAGGGATATAAGGTTCCTTAGAACTCAATGCACAAGACACACAACAACTGCTTGAAAGGCACCCTCCTTAAACAGCCTTTTTTCGTTCTATCCCATCTCAGACAGTTGACCGTCATTGCCCCAGTGTGTTTGTTTGTTTTGTGACAGAAACGTAGTTTCAGTAATGAAAAATTAACTACAGTTTTATGAAAAATAATACCGTAACATATGCAGTGTGCTCCCGGTGACTCGTCGTCAATTTACCACCTTTATATTCCTTTAAAACTTACCTTTTGGCCGTGGAATGGGGGAAATGTTTATTTCAAGCTGGGTTCCTATCGGATGGTCTGCACGTGGGTGCATTTTAGTTTCAAGTTCCGGTTAGAGCGTCTGATAGGAGCGTTCTGATTGGGTGACGGGCGGATTGTTGACCAATCGCGTCTAGGATAGGTGCAGGAAGAGGTCAAGGTCGGTTGGCGCGGTAAATATAAGGGGGCTTGACACCTGGGGTAGACTGTCATGCATTATCGGTTGATCGATACAGGTGAGGTAACCGCACCACTCTTAACTCGGTGACGGAGTTAGTTCCCCGTAGATCTGTGAGGGATCTATGTCCAAATCTTCTTTAATAAGATATGAGAGGAATTTGGTAGAGTTAAGACTCTTTGGGAAACCGGTAGGATAGTGGGCTGGGCGGGTGACATTTTAAGGAAGTGCAGTGCATAGCAGGGATGCAGGATTATCTTAAGAGTGATGTAGGGCAAACCGGCTAGGTAGAAAAGTAGTCAAAACGGCATGTTGGGTAATGTAAGGATTTTGAGGGTGTGGGTTAGGTTTATATTTTGAGTTTCCTTGATTTATTGAATAAACTATATATTTTGTTTATTGGTTCGTTGTTAAAGTCCAGCAATTGTCCAGCTATACGACGGCGGTCTGTAAATATCATGAGCGTCGATCCACGCACTTTGGATACAATGCCATGCATCAACCAAGTCAGCGAGCCTGAACACCCGATCCCGTTGATCGCCTCTGAACACAAGCTTAGTCGCCTTTTACGGCAAGCATGGTTTGCTGAAGACCTATTCTGACCCGAATTTTCACGGGTCCTTCGCCAGTGTGAGTTGAGTGTCACATCTTCCAGTGAGGGGAGATGCATGGGTGTGCGTGCGTGCGTGCGTGCATGCGTGTGTCTTGGTGTGCGTGCGTGCTGATACTCGTCCCGCCTATTGCCGAACTTATAGTGATAGCCCACGAAGAAACTTTGCTGCTGTTTAACAAGTACAAACCAACAAACAACCAACAAATGGTATACAATTAACAATTGTATTTCAAAATTAACTATGTTTACAAATCAATCCACATTACTGAAAACAATTACAATGGGAGTACACAATAGAGTGGCAGTACAATAGTCAATGATTAATGTGAGCGCCGTCAAAAAGACAATGACGAGAATAATAATCACCTCGCCGCAACAGTGGTCAAGCTTCCGAGATCATCTTCCCGAGGCAAGGGAGTTATCTGACTGTTAAAGTCCAGTTTCCACCCTTGACGAACGAGACAGGAATTTCTGGGCTCGATCGTAGCGCCACCAGTGTCTATTACGAGTTATATTCCTTCGATGCCTTTCCTATTCCCCAATCAAATTCCACCTCTAGGTGATCTAGGTGCTGGATCCAGGCCGATACTTTGCAGGTTAAGTGACAGGTGCAAATGGCAGGTTGGTCAGGATGCAACAGGAGATCAGCCTACGACCGATATTAATAATGGAAAGCTGTCATGTCACTGTAGAAAGCAAAGAAGGAATTTAAATAATTGTGGTCTGAGGCCTGATATCACTTGCATTTGCTTCACCTAAAATGGCGTCGCCCTGTGCAGACGATCTCATCAATAATCAAGATCTTTACTCAAAGTGAGATGGTTTCAGTTTAACATTATTCACTACATTCTTACAACTAAGAAATATTTATATAAAATTGGATATGTTCATTCTCCTATGTGTACTTTCTGTACAAATCAACCCGAAACTATAATCTATATGTTATATGATTGTGAACATGTTAGACAGATTATGGAGAGACTGTATATTTGGATAAAATCGTTTGTGGAAGGAACCATTGATTTATACAGAGAAAATGTTTTGTTTGGATTTCAAAGCAAACACAAAAACCCATTGAATATTGTACTTTTAATAACAAACAAGTAATAAACAGACAATGTAGGAAAGGATTACTGCCACATTTTGAACACATACAGCGTGAGATAAAAAGTTATTACAATGCTACAAAGGTTATGTCATTCACAAATTGTAACTATGAAAACCTTTTTAGTTTTTGGTCTTCCTTCCACACTTTGTTAAAAAGTGAAACAGTGATACACTGATACCGTACGTTTGACTTTACAGGCAAGAACCTACTGTATGGAAAGATGTACATTTTTTTAAAACCATGTACCACAATTGTATTGACATGCATATGACATGTATATATAAATGTTGTACCTGCTGAGATGAATAAAGAGGGAAAAGAAAAAAAGAAAAGAAAAGATCTTTACTGTAATAAAGGTCTTACTTTGCGAACTGCATCAAATCACCCGAACACCTTGATTAAAAACATGAAAAGATTTAGAATATATCTGTTGACGCTAAGTTGTCAGTACACATGCTTTACCTGCAGTCGACTGAAATTTGCAAGGCAGTTTACGAACCGGATGTCGATTTGGTTACGCGATTTGGATTGCGTTTAGCATAGACTTGTTAGTCCAGCCAAAATATAACTTTTATGATTCCAGGCTTGTTCGGCAAGTCTGGAATCTTGACGTTTATAGTCAGTTATATCCCTTGCCTCGGGAAGATGAACTTCCTGGACGTTCGTCCCAAGAGGCTTTGTGGGAGATATAAAAAGACCCTCGCCCTTACCTCAGATGGTTTCATATTTTAAGTCATCGCCAGCTTCAACATGGCGTCTATGTAAGTCTTCTTACAGGTTTCAACGAAACAGAAACAGCGATAGTTCAACAAAATAAACACAAATCTAGACTTACTTAATTCATTCGACCCGTACAGATCGGGGGTAGAATAGGTCTTCAGCAACCCATGCTTGCCGTAAAAAGCGACAATGCTTGATGTTAGAGGGCGACTAACGGGATCGGGTGGTCAGGCTCGCTGACTTGGTTGGTGCTTGTCATCGATCCCAATTGCGTGGATCGATGCTCATGATGTCAATCACTGGATTGTCTGATCCAGACTCGATTATTTACAGATCGCCGTCATATAGGTGGACTATTTCTGAGTGCGGCGTAAAACAACAAACAGACAAACATGTTACACATTGATTGTATCATAAACATCAGTCTTCAACATGTACTGCAAGCTGAGTCTTCCTGTGGACTGTGGATTTCAGAATCGCGACAGATGAATATTGTATTATCACACCAAATGGCTCCCACTGGAGATATCGCTTGGATGAGGTATAGAGAATACAACACTCATTCTGGTTAGATACCATTTTTACGAAACGAGCGGACCTTCTGTGATATCCGACATAGCGAAAGCGAGGTCAGATAACAGTAAGTTCATGAGTTTCGTAAAAATGGTAGCTAACAAAGAATGAGTGTGGTAGTTTATTTATTACCCACGTTAAATATGTATGTAAGTGTAAATACATAACAACTTTTGTTCGTTGACAGACCAAACTGAAACCGGTTGCAAAATCTGGTTGCGCATGAATATCGATATATGCCCAAATATGGGCATTGTTGACATTTCTATGTATACGCATTAACAACATGCGCCAGCGCCTGCTGATCTGTTTGCAAACATTACAGCACCGACGCTCAAGATCTTTTTGGAAGCTTTTCTTCAACTTATGAGAATTCAAGCGCCATGTTGTTACTACGCAGGACACCTGTAAGAAAATTTGAAAAGTCACATTAGCGCCGCACTTTGAATATCGGACCAACAATCGGTCACTCCCACTGCCGGGGTCCCGTCTGTGCAATCAAAATGGTTCGGTTTCCTTGATCTATAGGCTGATATCTCATCACCCTACACTGAAGACGTGAAAATCAACACGATCAAGTCTGCTTGCATGTCAATGACAGCTTCGAACCACGGGCAAGGTCACCACCGGAATAAGAAAAGACAACCGTGATCTACTCAAAGCGTTTACGCTAGAGATAGGGAATGTTATTATTCACCTTTGGGATATTTTGGGCCACATAATCAGAAATCAGGCACACTTCTTCGGAGTTTTCGAATGATTTGTATCGGAAATGTTCACTTTTGAGTGATCTGGTCGTGCAGTCGTGAACAAACAACTCCCGAAACAGTGCCACAAAATACGCTTCGAAGAGGACACTGATGGCACACCCGGATCATCCCAAGTAAATCTAGATATCTGTCCAGATAGTTTAAAATGACTTCATTTCACCATGCTTATCCTTTTTACGTTAAATCAAATTCGAAATTGCGAAAGTGGTCGGGTGTGTCACGCTCTTTGGGACCCCTCGATCTATTGAACGGTAACCGTACATTATATAATGTCTGTAGAAGCTCTATGCATAACCTTAGAGTGCAAACCGAATTTGATGCGTGTGACTATCTTGTTTGGTTAAATAAAGTGATTGTAAATATCTCTCGTTCTCATGAGATTGCTTCAGTTCTGCCTTGTAGTTGTCAAAATGAATGACGTCTCGCGATTTGTTATGAATGAAAAAAGTAGTCTGGGTGTGACAGAGGTCACGGTTATCCAATCAAAACGAATAAAACAAAGTCAACCTTGTACGATTTAGTATCTTACCACCCGTATCTTCACCACGTGGATTAATAACAATCTGTGGCGATTCTGAAATTGCATCACATTGCTTTGCAGACCATTGTGACGTCACTGGTTACCATGACGTCCCAATCAAATGACATCACACATGGCTCTGCTGCTGAAGCTGTTAGCAGTACTTTTTACACTTAAGGCCCCCGTTACACCATCAAAAACTTTGATCAAAGAAAACTTTGACGAAGTTTTCTTGTTCCAAGTTGGACTGTTTACACTCGTCAAAGTTTTTGGCAGGCCCTCAAAATTCTGGTGGGAATTATCTTGCCAAGGTGGATGCTACTGACGAAAAATTGTTTGCTGTTGTCATATGTATTTTGTGTATTGCCATGTTGAGAAGGCGGCGTCGGGGTAGGCAAAGGCATATCTGGTCCCGAGAATAGCTGCTCGATGTTGAAACGAATCAATTAATTCCTTTCAACATCTCGTCAGTCCAAAATAGTTGACTCATTTTGACTTGACTCTATGCACTTCCGGTTGAAAAGGGGTAAATGTTCCTTGCAGTCTTATTGGCTAAATTAAATCAACGTCGTCAAACTTTGATCAATGTTTGACGAGAAATAGGATTGGTTTCTATTCCATCAAAGTCCCGTCAAAAACTTTGTCAAAGTGTTTGACGGCATGTTACACTATCACACACTTGGTCAAAATGGACTTTGAAGTTTTTAATCAAAGTTTTTGATAGTGTAACGGGGACTTAAGACACTGCTAATTACTGTCTACAAACTGAAAAGTTAAAAGAATGATGTTGGACGATAAATATAATCTCACCCTCGTGTCTCTTGATATCAAAATATATCAACACTCGTTGATAAAAGTGGGAAAAAATTCTCGGCAAGCTTCGGAATTGTTCTACTTTTATTAACTCGTGTTGATATATTTGATATCAAAAGAGACGAGGGTGATATTTTCCATATATCTCCGCCTTTGGCCATTCCAAGTAACCATCAACGTATCAACATTAACGAGGATTATTTAGTGTTGTGAGATGCTCCTTCATCCACCAGTCTTTCACAAATCACCATCCTTGCGTCAAAGCACCGTCCATCATACAACCCAAATGGAACGTCGAATTTTGTCTGCAGGCATTGTTGATGTTTGTCTAAACCATTCGGCTCCCGAGGGCCCCATAGCTGATGATCTGCTTCATCAAACCTTCGTCCATCCACCCACGTCCACTGACCATTGGATGAGTCCTTCCTTCCTCCCAGGTTCCAAGACGCATCTTCGAATCCTGAAATAACAGGTTCAGCGTTGGGAGAAGAACTATCGATACCCTTCCGAGCTACTTGCCGATAATGTAATGGAGAAACCATGAGAATGCGTTGATTCTCCTTTCGGAAA
The DNA here is from genome assembly GCF_022045235.1 of Haliotis cracherodii. Taxonomy (NCBI): domain Eukaryota; kingdom Metazoa; phylum Mollusca; class Gastropoda; order Lepetellida; family Haliotidae; genus Haliotis; species Haliotis cracherodii. The sequence goes on along the minus strand of NW_027266268.1, from coordinate 35,165,912 downwards.
CAACAGATTCGAGTGAGTCCTCAGATTTAAGCCGTGTCAGGATTGATGTATAAGTTCTATCCTAATTCTGCATAATTTCCTGAAGTTGCGTAAGCTGTGATTGTTTAAAATGCACCCAAAATAAACTCTGGTGGCGCTACGATCGAGCCCGGGAAGGGGGGAAACTGGACTTTTAAAGTCACTTAACTCTCTTACCTAGGGAAGATGGAGACACACATGATACCGTGAAAACAATTTTGCCCCAGGTTCGTCCTTTACGTATCCTTGGACCGCGGATTGTTCAACTTTTGCAATAACCTGACAAGACAACTTCTCTCGTCAGCATTACCTGTCTTCCTGTCGTGAAACTAAATGCTAAATCGCACTCCATGATACCATACGTACGAGGCTAAATTAACCCAGTCATGCACGTCATCTAACATGGATAAAAAAGCCGACAGGTTAGCATCGTGATAGATCGGAGGCAAATATCGCGTTCCATATCGAGGTTGGCGTACCGTGAAGCCCAAAATAAATTAGTCAAACCGCTTACCTAGTATGTGGCACGTGTTGTTCACAATGTCTATTTTTTCACGACTGTTCAACATCAACAATCTTGCCCCTTCTTTTTCGCATTTCCTCTTGGCTTTAGTCCAGACGGCAGTTCGGGGATCAAACTTAATACACAGCATTGGTGAGCGAAAATACATGTAATCTTTTTCCTGCAAGCATGTCCTGGCTGAAACACGAACAATAGGATACGGAACAGCAAGAGTTCATACTATTTTCTCTTCGTGACACTTCTAAGTCGTTATAATATTTGTATTTACAATTGTTTACATCACTGCATTAAACTGTGACTTATTCATGCCCACATCAAGTTAAATCCACATTTTAATTTATGTTAATTTGGACGGAACTATTCGACAGTATGTGTCCTCTGTATCATTTCTAACCGCAAACTCGATTGTTTTCCACTTGCACTCTAAAAAAACGCCAACAAACAGATCACAGAAAACACCGTTGAAACATCGTATTTGCCGATTGTGACTGTTCGTGGATAGCAGACGATAGCTTAACGATAATTCCATACAAAATGTTAAGTGGAACAATAGTTAGTGAAATTTTAATTAAATGTCCAGTACAAATGATAAAAGAAAAACTATTTTAAATAGTTTGGTCGCTTTTGTGTAATACTATCAGTCAACCAGCGTAGATGCTTTTCAATTCTCGGTACCACTTCGTGAAGAATTCTGACTAGCATAACTGATTTCTGTATCTCGTAAACGAACTTAAATGACAAATTCCGAAAGGAGATAAATAAGGCTGCGCCATATGTTCGGCACCCTGTCCCTTCTGAACGACGTGGCATCCACACACAAAAGGAAGAATGGTGAAAGGAATGTTCCGAACCAATTACAAGAAATGAAGCAGAATTGTTATGGAAACCTGATATCAAGTTGGCACAAGAATCAACGTGTTCTTTATGCTGACAGACACAATCTTCTGTGGATGTGTCCTTACATCTTCATCGAAGTATCGTGTGGGAGTAAATGATCTGAATGTAATCACATTGGGTTGGGAGTCGGGAATAACAGTGTCACAGATGGAGATTATTATCGCTTTTCTTTTGACATGGAACAGAGACACCAGTCTGTGTCACAGACCGCCGTCATATAGCTGGAATATTGCTGAGTGTGGCGTTAAACAACAAACCAACCAACCAAATCATGTGTTTCCATGGCAAGTTTTGTTCTCATTCGTTGTACCTTAATTAAGTAGTGGTATGTCCGTATTTCGCTCATCATGAAGACGGGAAAAGTAAACCAAACAACGCGTGGCCATGTCCATGTTGCAGACACGATCTCATTACATAGCAGAGTTTTTAGGCCATCTCCTTGCCGAGTATTTTTAAATAATTGGCTAGCATTGTGCACAACCACCAGTTGCTAAGGCCTGTAGCACGTGTTTTAACACTGTATACATGTCAAATATGTTTCATGAATTGTTTTAATATAAAGTATGCTCAAATGTGTTTCATTAATTGTTTATAAATATTACTCTACACAAATTACTCGATTGTGAATATATTAACTTGGTCTCGTCGCTATATGGCTGAAATAATGCCGATGCGACGTTAAATTTTAACATGATCATTCACTCACATTAAGGGTCGATGGGGTATCCGAGTGGTTAAAGCGTTCGCCGTGATATTGCTGGAATATTGCTCAAACGGCTTAAAACTATACTCACTCAGTCACTACATTAACATACGTACTTTAAATTCCATAGTAAATGTAACGTTGTAATATGTTGTGTTATTCATTGTGAGAGATGTCATCGATCACAATGATGACTGACATTATTCCGTCATGGACTAACAAGAAAACTAGAGTCTACGTAGATTGTCGAGTGTTACTTTTCTATGACGAAAACTGTATGCGGGAAGAGTGAGTGAGTGAGTTTGGTTAAACGCCGCTTTTAACAGTATTCAAGTTATATCACGGCGTGTCAGCTTAATGTGGGAGGAAAGCCCGAAGTGATGCAGGTCTCAGACGTTGACCACTTCGGTGAAACCCACGAGCACGGGTATGGTGCTGACAAACCTAGAAACATAATCGGGGCGAACCGGGATTCGAACCCACAATATAGGTTTCTGGCGCGCCTAAGGGATGCAACTCTGCACAGCGAATCACGGCGCCTTGGACAACTGAGCTATCCCAGCTTCACGCTGTTTACATTAACATTCCCATATTTAAGTACCATTTGAATAGTGCAAATATATATAATTTAGGCCCCGATACGTACGTGGGCAGGTCAAACAAGCCAGCAATTTGGAATGTGTTTTTAATTCTATTTTTCAACATAATCTCCCTGCTTTTCAATACACTTTTCATATCGATACTGAAGCTTTTTAATTCCTTTCGACCCGTGAAGACCCGGGGTAGAATAGATCTTCAGCAAACATGCTTGCTGTAAAAAGCGACTATGCTTGTCGTAAAAAGCGACTAACGGGATCGGGTGGTCAGGCTCGCTGACTTGGTTGATGCATGTCATCGATCCGAATTGCGTGGATCGATACTCCTGATATTAATCACTGGATTTTCTGGTCCAGACTCGATTATTTACAGACCGTTGTCATATAGCTGGAAAATGGCCGAGTGCGGCGTTAAACAACAGACCAACAACAACAATCAATTCCTGTCAGGAAGAAGTTTTCTGAAGCCACCCCGAAAAACCCATTCACGGTAGCTTTGATGTCATCGTTGTCGCCATAGCGCTTTCCATGAAGGTTATCTTTCAGTTTAGTAAACAGGTGGAAATTACCTGAGAAGTGTCATTCTCGTGAAATAGCAGAACTCCAGCAGTCGGCATTACTTTTTATTGATAGAATCTCTCAGGCGACAAAGCAAAGCAGCATCGTAGGCACCGGTGATCGTCTTTTGACTTTCTAAGTAATCAACAAGGATCACACCCTTTGCATCCCAGAATTCAGTGGCCATAACTTTCTTCACTGATATTGAAGACTTGAACTGTTTTGGTGTCGGAGAAGTCGAATAGCGCCATTCCATGGATTGACGTTTTGACTCGAGATCATAGTGGTAGATCCATGTTTCATCACCCATACCAATCTCTTTATGAATTTGCCGAATTCCTCAATTAGCTCTGATTCTCTGTCAATGTCAGTTTATTTTTCCTTAAGATCAGAATTTAGAGACTTTGGCACCCAACGAGCAGATAGCTGATTCATCTGTAAGTGTTCATGAATACTAGTTTCAATGGATCCATGGCTTAGACCTGTGTCTTCCTCATGTTCAGCAATACGCTTGACAGAAAAAGTTTTTTTCTATCTCCTTGATTGAATTTTCACTGATGGAAGTTGAGGGACGTCCAGACCTAGGGTCATCATCAAGGCTTGTTCTCCTAACCTTAAACATAGCTACCCAACGTTTAACAGTGAAATAGCTAGGGCACTTATCCCTATACACTTGTGACATGCGGTCATGAATTCTTGGGGAGTACTTGTCTCTAAAGGAAAACAAACTTGATGACTGCTCGGTTCTCGTTCTTTTCCATTTCTGTGTCCATTTTGACCCCTATCACGTTCAACTGGCTGTCATTAATATGCTAACGGCCTCAACAGACCAAATGCACTTGCAATGGACTACTCAAACAATGTACAACATCGACTAGTTCACTTTGTTTAGGCCCAAGGTTGACGGATAGTCAAACTTAGAACTTTTGACCAGCAATCGGATGGCAATAGGTATAACAATACACAATACAATATTATAATACAATAATACAAATATTGCTGATAGATTAAATGTGTAGAAGTTAGGAAATACACGAAATATATCAATACCATTCAGTGTTTTCTTGTTTCTTGTTTCCTGTGGTTTTATTTGACGCATCAGTGACAAACGTGATGTAATTCAGTATCGTACCATATGCTCCCATGTTTTTTTTTCAGGTGAGCAATTGACTTGTGTTTGCGTGTGTTTGTTTCGGGTGCCACCGGTAGCGCAGGATACGCTTACCTTTTCGCGAACACCTGGTATTTTTACTACTTCATAGTGATTCATAAACACATGCTCATGATATAGTCGGAATCGTACAATCGACTCTGCTTTATGCAGAGATTTCTGTTGGATATGGAAAGGGTTTTGTCGCTTTATTTAATATATTGCTTACAAACTTACGCTTTTCATGCTGTCGGTTAAATTTACTGGTTTAGCAGACAGCCCAGACTATCTCTCTAGTTTATCACCACTTAATGGAATATCCATTTCCTCAAACTGCAAGAAATATAATGTTTCATAGCATAATAGAAATCTGTGAAAACAAGCTGGTTCTTATATGTTATTATTGTTAAATGGGAGCTCTCATCTCTGCTACAACGAAAATGTACAGTTGTTTCACTATAAGTATATCAACTGCACTAAAAGATTTAAATAACAGTAAAACTGCTGTTTCTCTCTGAATATACTCCGTGTTTTGTATACCTATTGTATATCGCTATTCATGTTAATATTTTGTGAGAGGGCGCTCTAAGTTGTGAAAACTTGTGCCCATTCCTTTTCTTTGTGAATAAAACATATTTAACTCAAATGTGAAAGATCGACTGAGTGAGTGGGTAACGCCGCTTTGGGCAGTAATCCAGTTATATCGCGGCGTGTCAGCTTACTGTAGGCGTAAAAGCCCTAAGTGATGCAGGTCTCAGACGTTTACCACTTTGGTGAAAGACAGGTGCAAGGTATGGTGCTGACAAACCTAGAAACATATTTGGGGAGAACCGGGGTTCTAACTCACAATCATAGGTTTCTGGCGTGCCCAAGGGACACAATCCTGCACAGCGATTTGCAGAGCCTTCAAACGATTGGGTCACCCGTGTCACCGATATGTGAAAGACAATTAACATAATGGTTCGATATTTGACAATTAGGAGGGTGAAATATGAATAACAACAATTTAAATATGATTCGTTATTCAGTTATTCAAAAGCGAATGACTAATAAAGTAATAGTTACATGTGCGTCTTACGAGTCTTGATTCATGAATGAACAATAGAGTATTAACGTCTGGTTTCCAAAACCAACCTATGACGATAGAAAGTTTGTTTGTTAATTTGTTATGTAACGCCGCAGTCAGCAATATTCCAGCCATATGACGGCAGTCTGTAAATAATCGAGTCTGGACCAGACAATCCAGTTATTGACATCATGAGCATTTTGTCGAGTGCAGCGTTAAACAATAGATTAAGATGACAACATGCAAAATGCCCTACCTTTGTCAAGGTACATGTACCCAACATGGGAGGGTGTTGGTTGGTGAGAATTTTGTATCCCGTCCCCGACAAAAGGCATTCCACGAAAGTAGCAATTGGCGGCGGTGACGTCGTAGAAGAAGGCACCGCAGACGTAACTGTTGCTGCACCGTACTGCACAATGTAGACGCGAGATAGTGGGAGATATCGTTGGGTCTCTGTTTCGTCCTATACCCCGCAGGGTGCCAAGAACTGTAACGAACACAATACTGTCTACCATCATGAGAACACGCCTGAATGTTTAACACCATACCTTAAATTAGACTCACCTATTTAGCTCAAGACAGTAACGGACTATCTTATTTTTGGGGGGATGTGATCGGGGAAGAAAGATTGAAACATTTTTATTTTTAATACCAACACGAATATTGACGTGATAGATATATATCTAACTTCAAAGATTTAGCGAAACAACAATGAAATACTAAGTAGGAGTGCATGAGACTGTAGCTCACCTGGATATGCAGCTTAAATGGTAAAAAAAGACATCCACTTAGCAAAAGTTACCCTCAGCTTTGACATGCAAATATTTAGTTTAATTTATTTGTTTGGTGTTTTCTGAGAAGCTTAATGCATCAAGTATGCATTTTGGGTGAATTTTAAGAGCATGCACAAAACAAGATAAAAAATACAAATCTTGCAAATTTCCCCAAGGAAATGAACAAAGACCAACATGTAGCTTTTACCAATATGGTTGCTCTGGCGGTCATATTAGAACTCAGACAAAGAATGGCAAACTGCTGATATTACTTTTATCTCACAATTATTTGATCATGGCGGTCACTTCCATACCAAGAGACCCGTGAAGATTCCGGGGTAGAATAGGTCTTCAGCAACCCATGCTTGCCGTAAAAGGTGACTATGCTTGTCGTAAAAGGCGACTAACGGGATCGGGTTGTCAGGCTCGCTGACTTGGTTGATGCATGCCATCGATTTCAAGTGCGTGGATCGATGCTCATGATGTCAATCACTGGATTGTCTGGTCCAGACTCGATTATTTACAGACCACCATCATATAGCTGGAATACTGCCGAGTGCGGCGTTAAACAACAAACCAACCAACCAATCCATATCAAGAAAAACCTGTTTCACAGATATAATATTGTCACCACTTATCATAAATATAGGATTTGTAGAAACGCTGTACTAAGGGCTGATAGGCAGGATATATTTGAAAGATTAATATTTCCCGATAATGTTAGTGACAACCTTACAATTAATGGAGAAGCTATATCTGACGTATCGACAAATGCAAAGTGTTGGTATTCGTATATAGGCAGCCAAATCAGTGAAGATATAGATTTATATAAATTTGAAAAATATCAACGGTTTGATAATCGAAAACAAATACAGACAACTACAATTCAAAATTCTTCACAGTATATTTCAATGTAACATATATTTACAAAAAATAGTATCAAGACCAGTAATAAATGTAAATGATGTCGAGTGCCGAAACAATAAAACATTATTTGTTTTACTGTCCAACTGTCCTACCATTTTGGATGGATGAAAGTGAATATAATTTGATCATGTTATGATAGAACGAATATCAGATTTGCTTGTTTGTTTCTTGTTCAACGCCCCATTCAGCAATGTTCCAGCTATATGACGGCGGTCTGTAAATAATCGAGTCTGGACCAGACAATCCAGTGATTGATATCATGAGCATTGATCCACGCAGTTTGGCTGCGATGACATGCATCAACCAAGTCAGCGAGCCTGACCACCCGATCCCGTTACTCGTCTCTTTCGACAAGCACAGTCGCCTTTTACAGCAAGCATGGGTTGCTGAAGACCTATTCTACCCCGGGGCTTCATTGGTCGCGAATATCAGGAGCTCTGCCCAAGTAATGTCTTCTAATGCACATACCAGGATCCGTTAGGCCAGCCAATCGTGGCACATAAAATCAAATTTTTAAAAATGTTTCTATGGTAGAGGATATTTCAAAATTTGACGTATCAATGACAGAAAGAGTGGAAGTCCCTATTTTGTTCTAAACCATAAGTCACGGTGTTGTTTCAGATGGACGGTTGACTTGTCTCTGCATGTGTTTGTGACGGGTGCCACCGATGGGGCAGGATACGCTCACCTTGTCGCGATCACCTGGTATCATCTCTATTTGATAGTGATTCATGAACACATGCTTAAGATGTAGTCGGAATCGTAAATCGACTCTGCATTTAGCAGAAATGTTTTATGATTATTGCAGCGTTTTGTCTATTATTTAAAGGGTCGTTTGTAACATGACGAGGAAAGGACTAGTTTCATCGCGATTAATATTTTTTTCCTTTTGCAATTAATACTTTTTGTTTTTTGTCGGGTAATCGATCCGGGTTTTATTACAGGTCTATTGATGTTCTAACACCGACGGAAGAAGTATCTTTCCTTGACTTAACATTGCCTTAGTGGTTACTAACGAGTTTAAACTAGTATTGTCTGTTCGGAAAAGGGGAGACAAAACTATTTGTAATCGGGTCACATAAGAAATCCGCGCTTGCTCAGAAATACACAAAGAAGTAGAATGAATGAATAAATGAATGAATTTCTATATTTCCTCCAGAAGATTTACAAAATCTCTATTCTCAGAGCAAATGCACTGTGCTGGTATTTATATAGATGGGTGCATTATTAACAGATAAATATATATATATATATACACACACACATACACACAGGTTTCTATTTTCGTTATTTACTATGTACACAAGTGAGCACTATTAGGATACAACAGATTAATTTGAGGTTAATCTAATACGTTTCTGAAATTTAAGCCATATTCACAGAATATCAATGATATGTTTTCCCATGTAAACTGGTTCATGAGCCCAGAATAGTGCGAGCATATCATTTTCTTCCAGAAGATCAAGTTGAACATAACTTTCGATATCCAATTGTCAATGAGGGTGGAGAAGAATTCATTTCGATCATTTATAAAATATTCACAGTGTAGAAGTACATGTCTGTCATAATCATAGGCATGTCTGCCACATTTATAACATTCACGTGATGTAATGGGTCGGGAAGCGATCTTAAAGGGGAAGTGTACACGCAAAAATCACTTTCTTTCTTTTTCTAAACAAAACGCAATTTTAGAATTAGTTAGTATCTGTGTTTGAAAATATACACTCATTTTTTTCACAGTGAAAGTAGGAAGCTCACAATAGTGTGAAAGTGATATGCCGTTATGAGGCCTTCGTTTTACGAGCGAAATAGGCCTGAGTTATCCCCCTTAGATTATGACGTAATTGGTGCCAATTCAACTGGGTCCCTGTCCATTCTCAACGCAAAAGATATCAAGGACCAGTTTGCGGTAAAACAACATGGTCTACGACACACTCCGGCGCAGTGGTGACTCAGCATAACACAATTCTGGCTGGCATCTGAGATGCTAGAATCACAAAACTGTACCTACACCACGTGAAGCGGCGCTAACAAAGCATGATGACGTCATAATGTTTATCAATTGGCACCAATGACGTCATATTGCAAGGGGCATAAGCCATGGTGTTTTTGTTATGGAAATAGAACACTTGGTAAATGTGAAAAATATAAATCGTTTTTGTGCAATAAATATGTTAATTAAATATGATGTTTTTATATTTTTGTCTATGACACTTCTATGTTAACACTTTTAATGTGGAAAAAGTACAAGAAAAAAAGGTTCATTTCCGTGTGAACTTGCCCTTTAAGGGAATATTGGATGCAATACCTAAGGTGAGGATAAGTTAGTGCTAGTTTCCATAATACATGTAGTTTAAGTTTAGAGTGAACTGACCTGTATCGGACCAGATCCTCTCTCAATGACAGTCTGAGTTTCCACCTACCTTCTTCATATGAGGATATTGCATCACATACAATTCTTCTCCATTCTTTTTTACAAGGAAATATTCCATCACTGATAAAGTTCATTATGACTGTTTAAGTTTATATGTACAAGCAGTTAATATGATTGTGTCACATATGCTAGTTCTAGTTTTGATATTATCAGCATTGACTAAGGCTAAGTATGCACATATAATATGTTTCATAGGAGAGAAACATGAGTTTGTACACAGTCTTCCGAGGAGTAGTAGTCTGCATTGTCAATGTATCCTGTCAGCGTCCACATTCCAAGATTTGCTATGGTTGAATCAGTTGATGACTTTTGGTCTAGACCTTGGATGACTCTGGCAAAGTGCCGTTGAACATTTTCTGTCTGAATCGTATCCTTACCACGTATGCCGCTGAACAGCTCACACGCATAGAAGCTGGTAGTGAGAACCATTCGGTGCCATATTTAACACATACAATAGGGTGGAGATCATAGCTTTTTTATCCTACAGATTTGAGAGAGTTTACTGTGCACCTTGCGTTTTGGCAACGTCGCGCTATCATATTTGTACATGTCAATTTAGTGTTTAGAATGACTCCCCCAAATGCTACACAATCTGATGTTTTAATAGGAACACTATCCAGTTGAAATTTGAAGGGACTATGTTGGGAATTCAATCTACTGAATATAACAGTTTGGCTATTAGTAGCATTGTAAGTTAATCTCCAGTCATAAGCATACTGTGTAACAGTGTTAAGAGCAACTTGTAGACCTGCAGGTGTGGCGCTGACTAATGTAGTGTCATCGGCAAGCATAACAACTGGGACTTTTAATCCGTGTACAATAATACCACAATCTTTTCTTCTCAGTTCACAGATCAGGTCATTAATATAAACAAGAAAGAGTCATGAAGAAAGTACTCATCCTTGCCCGACACCCTGCTCAACAGAAAAAGTATGTGATATTTCACCACAGTAGGTGACAAATGAACTACTAGTGCTGTAACTTAGATAGAGAAGATACCACATCTTCCCCTTGATGCCTAAATCATACAGTTTTACAAATAGACCAGCATGCCAAATACGATCAAAGGCCTTTTCATTGTCTTTTCATTTTCATTGAAGGCTGCAAAGACGGGTGTTTCCTGGATAAATAATAATTACCACATTCATGTAATGTAAAGACAGACATGGCGCCATGCTCTTTTCGAAATCCGAATTGTAGAGGGTCTGGAAAGGATGGACAATGTACCTTACACCATTCTTCCAATCGTTGTAAAATTACTTTTTCAAATAGTTTTCCCAGACATGATGTTAGAGTAATTCCCCTATAGTTTGGATCTGATTTATCTTTCTTACTCTTATAGATAGAGATTACCATCACAAGTCTGAATTTGTTTGGGAGATATTCCATTTTGAGAATTATGTTAAATAAAGTTGTAAGTTTCGCGTGAAGATTACTGCTTGCAAACAACAAGTTTTCATTGCACACGTTGTCTGGACCTGGGCTTAAGTTCTTACACAGACTGTGTATTTGTAAGGAGATTCCTCTAGGATCTATACTTTTGTATAACTCTTCATCTATATCAGTTTGATCATCATCCTTATTCCTTGATCTCCTTAAGATTGTCGCATGTGTGACATTTGAAATTATCATTAAAACTATCAGAGTAGAAAGGCTACGATAGGTCAGCGTAGTAATCTCCCCATAGTTTGCATATGCCAGAAGTAGATGATTCTGTTTGACCACCGTAACTGAGCTTCGTCGCCGATCGATTTTGCCGTTTTTGTTTCCTCACAGTTTTATAAAAGTGTTAATGTCTGCTTCACGGGACTGTGCTAACTCATTACGCACCTTTTTACTATATCTCCTTTTGGCGATCCTATGTAAACGCCTGAACTCGCTTTTAGCAGTTTTATATTCAGCATATGTTGTAGAGTTACGTCCCCTAGGCTTACTATCAGCACACCAAAGTCTTCTGGCTGCTCTCATTTCATAGTGAATATTATGTAAGTCATTCTCCTTCCAGTAAGGTTTTAAGTGGGAATTGTAGACAGAGACGGGAATGGTACGTTTAGCAGATATTAACAAAGCATTAGTAATCGCGGAGTTATACATTTCCAGGCTCTCGGGTGATATATCACCTGGTGGAAAGTTAATATCTTGTAAACATAGGTCCAGTTCGGATCGGTATTGGGCTATGTGCTCATTACCTGCTTTTGCCCTCTTTGTGTATACAGTTTTCTTCCTATCTCCACTCGTACTACATTCCGTACGGAAGAGTGACACGTAGCAGGGCAAGTGATCTGACACATCCATCATACGTACATCCCTCTAACACGTCACATCTAACAACAGGGGTTTTCAGGTGAGATGGTAGAAGTATGTAGTCAATAAGTGATCTATGTAAGGTGTTTTACTCCTACAAGTAAAGCCTGGTCCACGTGTACGTAGCTTGGACACTGCACTAAGCAGATACCGCTGGTTGATAGCGTCTAAAAGCAATTTGTCACGGGGCATTAGAATATCTTTGTTAATATCTGAATTTAGATCACCTAGAATGATAACATCGCCAATTTCACTAAAATGGTCGTAAGCATCTATTAGTTCATTTTAGGGCATCGACATAAACAGAGTGAAGTACACTGGTAGAAGGAAAGCGGCTTGTTAAAACAAAAATTGTGTCAAAACGGGGAGATGTTATGGTTACCCCAACAATCGATTGACTTTTGATATTAAGCTTTTGTATTTTCCATTTTGGGGGCTTGTTTGCAAGGATAGCAATCCCACCAGATCCTCGTATGTATTTTCAAATTTAAAATCAACTAGCTTAAATGATGACAATACATCAAAACTATCCTTATTGGTTTTGTAAAGCCAATGTTCTTGTATAGCTAATACATCTATATCATTAGGGATCAATGCACAGATCTGGTCTGTGTTGTAAAGCAGCCAACGTACGTTCCAGGTCAGAAGGTTAATAGCCATTAGGAATAACAATGTACAAGAATACATGATGACAATTAGTCGCATTGCACAGTTAGTTAACCATTTAGATCAATAACGAATGTGACTACTGCCCCCTGTTTCGTTGTTACCTGTGTCTCCGTAACGTCTGTTCCATGGTATGAAGTCTCTACATGTAATGTCAGGGGGGCCAGAATTTCTCATTGGACATGACAGTCTCATAGTCAGAAGAGTCAATATTTACTAGTATGGTGAAGGTCTCAGATGTGTCGTAATGACGTCTCTGTTTCAATAGCTTAACATATGTTGCGCGCACATGATGTTGCTGACAATAGATGAACTTCTTTGTCTCATCAAAAGTTTTATCTGGACGAATGTTGGAGAGAACAATCCGACTGGTTCGAACACGAAATACACCCTCTAGTGAAGAGTAGGATTTAGCCAGAGATCGTATATTCTGTGGTTTTTCCTTCACAGTCTTCGTTGTGTTGCGTTGTGCATGTGTAGACTCTGCATTGAGCACTGTGTTTCCAAAAGTAAATCCATAGTTGTTTTCGTAATATAAATTCATAAGATGTTCTCAGTCTGAAAGATCAACGATCTTGCTTGATGGTCTTGGTTGATGCTGTGATGTATTGCTGCTAAGGTTCCGATGCATATGGGTCCTATCTTGCCTAGTTGCATGAAAGGGGGTTCTACCATCTGCACTTTCATTGCTAGTGTTCTAGTCTGTGAGTGATGGCCACTGTCACTACCAGGACTCCTTGGAGGAACGTTTTCGGTATCAGTGGAAGCAGAAATGCTTTCTGTCTGTAATGCCTGGGAGGGGTTTGGCTGGTCACATGGAGTTGTTCTTTGAGCACTTGAGGACAAAGCGTCATGTGTAGAAGTATTTGCGTGGATTGTGTCAGATGTATGACACGTTGTAGTAGACTTTACAGCCTCAGCATAAGACGATTTCCCTTTGCAGGATATGCCTTCCAGGTTATTCATTGTCGCCTTGAGCTTGGAATCTATTGAGTAGTTTAATCTCAGGAGTTCGTGTTCCAGTTCATTTACCCTGTCCTTGTACGTTTTGATTTCCTGGTTTTGAAGCTTTAATTCAGATCATGACTCAGCTCGTCTGTTTTCTGATTCCATAAGTTTTTCTTTGAGAGTGTTAATTTCCGAACCCTTAGCTTCAATTTCAGATGTTTGCTGCACCTTAACTTCCTGAAATTGTTTTTCCAGTAAGGAGATTCTATTTGACATATGGTCCGTGTTTTTAGATACACATTGCTTTAGCTACATTATGTGACTGAGGATTAGAGATAAGGTACCTGACTCGTTTGCAGTTACAGCTTCTGTGTCATCCACTCTTGTTCTGAGTAATTCATTGCCCTGGCTACTGTTTTCATTCCTGGTGTTAACGTTGTCATCACTGTCGTTAAATGTGTCATCTGCTAATACTCTGGATATGGAGTTGTTACTTGGCCGTGTGCTAGCTCTGCTAAATACTTTGGATTGTAGAACATGTTCAGGCAGTCCTCCTTCAATGAAGTGAAAGAAGTAGTATACGTCCTGCGAGTACTTTTCGAGGATAGACTTTCGGTTTGCATTATTTAATCTTCTCCGCACTTACTGACCAGCAGGGAAGGAATGAGAATTGTCCTTTGCATAGTTGTTCCCAGTGTAGATGGTTAAGAGCTCTTGTTGAAAACTGAGTTTGTCAAAGAGTCCCAGCTTTCTTTTTATTTCCAAGTATATATTTTCATCCAACTCGTCAGAGGGCTGGGTAGTGTGGACTTCGTCACTTTCAGCCATTGTTTTACTTCAGAGGCCAAGCCAGCCATACAAAGAGCTGTGGTAAGGGCTCACCCTTGACGAAAGACCCAGTTTTGGTGCTGATTGGACCTAGGTAAAAAGATATTGTCAAATTTGTACAGTTTTAGTTAATATTTACCTTCAGAGAAATAAATACCATATTTTGTAGACACAAATGTCATACTTGCAGTGTCAGCAATCCCTTTGCAGAAAATCACAACTGTATAGTAAGTGTATCAGATGAAAACTTACATTTTCCAGAGAGCTGTGAGACACGACTGGCCACAACAGCTGTCAGATATACAGAATTTACTTTTTATGCACTGGCAGAGAAAATACAGAACCCATGATGACAAGAAGGCTCGTATTGTAAATGCAATGTATATTATTGAGACTAAAGTCTTGAATTGAAATTATGATAGGCAATATACAGTGTCCCCCGCCCCATTGGCTTCCAGAGACGACCTCACAACGACCTTCAAGTTGCACGTGCAAGTCCAATTTTAGAGACAAAAAAAGTATCTTTATTCAAATTCAGTGAATTCAGCAATGAACTAAAACAAGGTTTACTGTTGCGTCTGTGTCTGCGAGTGGTATAAATCAAATTTTTTATACATTTTAATTGGTTTAGTTTCTTCTGCTCTTCAGTGTATTTTTTTGTAATGGCGATGAAATACAGCTCGTGAATATCGTTCTCTTTGTTTCATGATTTCAAAACAGATAAGTTGTCAATTTTATTATATTCCTGCCATAAACTGATTATAATATTGTTTTCATGGGAGAAATATGAATTATTGGTTCTTCGGAAACACCACCAATTTTCAGAATTGCTGCCAAAACATCCTGATCTTTTAAAAAAATTGATTGTTGTCATGACTCTCGTTAATGTTTGTAAAATAAATGGAATGAAATTGGTATTCGTTTGGTTAGTTATGTATTTGAAAAACATATGTTCGTTTTTCGCAATATTTTAAGATTTGACCTTGTTCTGACCGTACTCTTTCAAACATACATATTTTGGCTCTGTAAATATCTTCTCTGAAATTGCCGGCTTGAGGGAATAAACTTTGTTTTGTATGTTTTTCGTTATGAAGACATCACATTTGTTCAAATTATGAGATTTTAATGTTATTTTTGTTGTCATCAATATTGATGCAGAGCTCATTTTATCAGCAAAGCGGAGAAAGGACCTCGTAACCGCTACGTACGACACGGTTGTTAAAGCGTTCGGTCGTAACGCCGAAGACCCGGGTTCAATTCCCCACGTGGGTACGTGTGAAGCCCATTTCTAGTGTCCCCCCTCCATGATATTGCTGGAAGATTGCCAAGAGCGGCGTAAAACCACACTCCCTCCCGTAATGATATCCAAACTACCCTTTTACGAAAGCCTCTTAACAACGTCGTAAAGCCATTCTAAACTAGAATGTCGCACGACCTTATGACATCGTATTTTACACAACAAATGGACCCAGAAGTGCTAATTACCCCCGGCCTCCCGTTTGCATATTGTCCATTCGTAATCACTGATAATGTAAGGGCTGGCTACCAGTTATTTATAAACTAACTACTGTAAAGTGTTGGCTTCCATTGTCATTGATAATCTATCAGCGGCAAGAATCTGTTGGCCTCCATTGTTAGTTTCCACCTTTTGTTATCTTATTATGCTCTCTGCCTCATAGCATTCATTCACCTGATGAAGGTATAAACATATACACCGAAATATTGTTTCCTTATAATAAAGAATTGACATCCATAAATTCTCTTCCTTGTGTGTATCATTTCTAAATGCCATTCAAAGACTTGGACTATGCTTCCACAACAATGACTTTCTGAAAGAAACCTGATGCATTTGTTATTGTTTTCAAGGAACATTGATGAATCTACAGTGGTAAAGTTCCAAATAGTTCTTCAGTATTAATATTTAATTCTAAGGCGACTAACGGGATCAGGTGATCAGGCTCGCTGACTTGGTTGATGCATGTCATTGATCCCAATTGCGTTGATACTGCCCCCTGTTTCGTTGTTACCTGTGTCTCCGTAACGTCTGTTCCATGGTATGAAGTCTCTACATGTAATGTCAGGGGGGCCAGAATTTCTCATTGGACATGACAGTCTCATAGTCAGAAGAGTCAATATTTACTAGTATGGTGAAGGTCTCAGATGTGTCGTAATGACGTCTCTGTTTCAATAGCTTAACATATGTTGCGCGCACATGATGTTGCTGACAATAGATGAACTTCTTTGTCTCATCAAAAGTTTTATCTGGACGAATGTTGGAGAGAACAATCCGACTGGTTCGAACACGAAATACACCCTCTAGTGAAGAGTAGGATTTAGCCAGAGATCGTATATTCTGTGGTTTTTCCTTCACAGTCTTCGTTGTGTTGCGTTGTGCATGTGTAGACTCTGCATTGAGCACTGTGTTTCCAAAAGTAAATCCATAGTTGTTTTCGTAATATAAATTCATAAGATGTTCTCAGTCTGAAAGATCAACGATCTTGCTTGATGGTCTTGGTTGATGCTGTGATGTATTGCTGCTAAGGTTCCGATGCATATGGGTCCTATCTTGCCTAGTTGCATGAAAGGGGGTTCTACCATCTGCACTTTCATTGCTAGTGTTCTAGTCTGTGAGTGATGGCCACTGTCACTACCAGGACTCCTTGGAGGAACGTTTTCGGTATCAGTGGAAGCAGAAATGCTTTCTGTCTGTAATGCCTGGGAGGGGTTTGGCTGGTCACATGGAGTTGTTCTTTGAGCACTTGAGGACAAAGCGTCATGTGTAGAAGTATTTGCGTGGATTGTGTCAGATGTATGACACGTTGTAGTAGACTTTACAGCCTCAGCATAAGACGATTTCCCTTTGCAGGATATGCCTTCCAGGTTATTCATTGTCGCCTTGAGCTTGGAATCTATTGAGTAGTTTAATCTCAGGAGTTCGTGTTCCAGTTCATTTACCCTGTCCTTGTACGTTTTGATTTCCTGGTTTTGAAGCTTTAATTCAGATCATGACTCAGCTCGTCTGTTTTCTGATTCCATAAGTTTTTCTTTGAGAGTGTTAATTTCCGAACCCTTAGCTTCAATTTCAGATGTTTGCTGCACCTTAACTTCCTGAAATTGTTTTTCCAGTAAGGAGATTCTATTTGACATATGGTCCGTGTTTTTAGATACACATTGCTTTAGCTACATTATGTGACTGAGGATTAGAGATAAGGTACCTGACTCGTTTGCAGTTACAGCTTCTGTGTCATCCACTCTTGTTCTGAGTAATTCATTGCCCTGGCTACTGTTTTCATTCCTGGTGTTAACGTTGTCATCACTGTCGTTAAATGTGTCATCTGCTAATACTCTGGATATGGAGTTGTTACTTGGCCGTGTGCTAGCTCTGCTAAATACTTTGGATTGTAGAACATGTTCAGGCAGTCCTCCTTCAATGAAGTGAAAGAAGTAGTATACGTCCTGCGAGTACTTTTCGAGGATAGACTTTCGGTTTGCATTATTTAATCTTCTCCGCACTTACTGACCAGCAGGGAAGGAATGAGAATTGTCCTTTGCATAGTTGTTCCCAGTGTAGATGGTTAAGAGCTCTTGTTGAAAACTGAGTTTGTCAAAGAGTCCCAGCTTTCTTTTTATTTCCAAGTATATATTTTCATCCAACTCGTCAGAGGGCTGGGTAGTGTGGACTTCGTCACTTTCAGCCATTGTTTTACTTCAGAGGCCAAGCCAGCCATACAAAGAGCTGTGGTAAGGGCTCACCCTTGACGAAAGACCCAGTTTTGGTGCTGATTGGACCTAGGTAAAAAGATATTGTCAAATTTGTACAGTTTTAGTTAATATTTACCTTCAGAGAAATAAATACCATATTTTGTAGACACAAATGTCATACTTGCAGTGTCAGCAATCCCTTTGCAGAAAATCACAACTGTATAGTAAGTGTATCAGATGAAAACTTACATTTTCCAGAGAGCTGTGAGACACGACTGGCCACAACAGCTGTCAGATATACAGAATTTACTTTTTATGCACTGGCAGAGAAAATACAGAACCCATGATGACAAGAAGGCTCGTATTGTAAATGCAATGTATATTATTGAGACTAAAGTCTTGAATTGAAATTATGATAGGCAATATACAGTGTCCCCCGCCCCATTGGCTTCCAGAGACGACCTCACAACGACCTTCAAGTTGCACGTGCAAGTCCAATTTTAGAGACAAAAAAAGTATCTTTATTCAAATTCAGTGAATTCAGCAATGAACTAAAACAAGGTTTACTGTTGCGTCTGTGTCTGCGAGTGGTATAAATCAAATTTTTTATACATTTTAATTGGTTTAGTTTCTTCTGCTCTTCAGTGTATTTTTTTGTAATGGCGATGAAATACAGCTCGTGAATATCGTTCTCTTTGTTTCATGATTTCAAAACAGATAAGTTGTCAATTTTATTATATTCCTGCCATAAACTGATTATAATATTGTTTTCATGGGAGAAATATGAATTATTGGTTCTTCGGAAACACCACCAATTTTCAGAATTGCTGCCAAAACATCCTGATCTTTTAAAAAAATTGATTGTTGTCATGACTCTCGTTAATGTTTGTAAAATAAATGGAATGAAATTGGTATTCGTTTGGTTAGTTATGTATTTGAAAAACATATGTTCGTTTTTCGCAATATTTTAAGATTTGACCTTGTTCTGACCGTACTCTTTCAAACATACATATTTTGGCTCTGTAAATATCTTCTCTGAAATTGCCGGCTTGAGGGAATAAACTTTGTTTTGTATGTTTTTCGTTATGAAGACATCACATTTGTTCAAATTATGAGATTTTAATGTTATTTTTGTTGTCATCAATATTGATGCAGAGCTCATTTTATCAGCAAAGCGGAGAAAGGACCTCGTAACCGCTACGTACGACACGGTTGTTAAAGCGTTCGGTCGTAACGCCGAAGACCCGGGTTCAATTCCCCACGTGGGTACGTGTGAAGCCCATTTCTAGTGTCCCCCCTCCATGATATTGCTGGAAGATTGCCAAGAGCGGCGTAAAACCACACTCCCTCCCGTAATGATATCCAAACTACCCTTTTACGAAAGCCTCTTAACAACGTCGTAAAGCCATTCTAAACTAGAATGTCGCACGACCTTATGACATCGTATTTTACACAACAAATGGACCCAGAAGTGCTAATTACCCCCGGCCTCCCGTTTGCATATTGTCCATTCGTAATCACTGATAATGTAAGGGCTGGCTACCAGTTATTTATAAACTAACTACTGTAAAGTGTTGGCTTCCATTGTCATTGATAATCTATCAGCGGCAAGAATCTGTTGGCCTCCATTGTTAGTTTCCACCTTTTGTTATCTTATTATGCTCTCTGCCTCATAGCATTCATTCACCTGATGAAGGTATAAACATATACACCGAAATATTGTTTCCTTATAATAAAGAATTGACATCCATAAATTCTCTTCCTTGTGTGTATCATTTCTAAATGCCATTCAAAGACTTGGACTATGCTTCCACAACAATGACTTTCTGAAAGAAACCTGATGCATTTGTTATTGTTTTCAAGGAACATTGATGAATCTACAGTGGTAAAGTTCCAAATAGTTCTTCAGTATTAATATTTAATTCTAAGGCGACTAACGGGATCAGGTGATCAGGCTCGCTGACTTGGTTGATGCATGTCATTGATCCCAATTGCGTTGATCCATGGTCATGATATCAATCACTGGAATGTCTGGTCCAGACTCCATTATTTACAGACCGCCGCCTGTGATTTACATTCAAAGACTTGGACTATGCTTCCACAACAATGACTTTCTGAAAGAAACCTGATGCATTTGTTATTGTTTTCAAGGAACATTGATGAATCTACAGTGGTAAAGTTCCAAATAGTTCTTCAGTATTAATATTTAATTCTAAGGCGACTAACGGGATCAGGTGATCAGGCTCGCTGACTTGGTTGATGCATGTCATTGATCCCAATTGCGTTGATACTGCCCCCTGTTTCGTTGTTACCTGTGTCTCCGTAACGTCTGTTCCATGGTATGAAGTCTCTACATGTAATGTCAGGGGGGCCAGAATTTCTCATTGGACATGACAGTCTCATAGTCAGAAGAGTCAATATTTACTAGTATGGTGAAGGTCTCAGATGTGTCGTAATGACGTCTCTGTTTCAATAGCTTAACATATGTTGCGCGCACATGATGTTGCTGACAATAGATGAACTTCTTTGTCTCATCAAAAGTTTTATCTGGACGAATGTTGGAGAGAACAATCCGACTGGTTCGAACACGAAATACACCCTCTAGTGAAGAGTAGGATTTAGCCAGAGATCGTATATTCTGTGGTTTTTCCTTCACAGTCTTCGTTGTGTTGCGTTGTGCATGTGTAGACTCTGCATTGAGCACTGTGTTTCCAAAAGTAAATCCATAGTTGTTTTCGTAATATAAATTCATAAGATGTTCTCAGTCTGAAAGATCAACGATCTTGCTTGATGGTCTTGGTTGATGCTGTGATGTATTGCTGCTAAGGTTCCGATGCATATGGGTCCTATCTTGCCTAGTTGCATGAAAGGGGGTTCTACCATCTGCACTTTCATTGCTAGTGTTCTAGTCTGTGAGTGATGGCCACTGTCACTACCAGGACTCCTTGGAGGAACGTTTTCGGTATCAGTGGAAGCAGAAATGCTTTCTGTCTGTAATGCCTGGGAGGGGTTTGGCTGGTCACATGGAGTTGTTCTTTGAGCACTTGAGGACAAAGCGTCATGTGTAGAAGTATTTGCGTGGATTGTGTCAGATGTATGACACGTTGTAGTAGACTTTACAGCCTCAGCATAAGACGATTTCCCTTTGCAGGATATGCCTTCCAGGTTATTCATTGTCGCCTTGAGCTTGGAATCTATTGAGTAGTTTAATCTCAGGAGTTCGTGTTCCAGTTCATTTACCCTGTCCTTGTACGTTTTGATTTCCTGGTTTTGAAGCTTTAATTCAGATCATGACTCAGCTCGTCTGTTTTCTGATTCCATAAGTTTTTCTTTGAGAGTGTTAATTTCCGAACCCTTAGCTTCAATTTCAGATGTTTGCTGCACCTTAACTTCCTGAAATTGTTTTTCCAGTAAGGAGATTCTATTTGACATATGGTCCGTGTTTTTAGATACACATTGCTTTAGCTACATTATGTGACTGAGGATTAGAGATAAGGTACCTGACTCGTTTGCAGTTACAGCTTCTGTGTCATCCACTCTTGTTCTGAGTAATTCATTGCCCTGGCTACTGTTTTCATTCCTGGTGTTAACGTTGTCATCACTGTCGTTAAATGTGTCATCTGCTAATACTCTGGATATGGAGTTGTTACTTGGCCGTGTGCTAGCTCTGCTAAATACTTTGGATTGTAGAACATGTTCAGGCAGTCCTCCTTCAATGAAGTGAAAGAAGTAGTATACGTCCTGCGAGTACTTTTCGAGGATAGACTTTCGGTTTGCATTATTTAATCTTCTCCGCACTTACTGACCAGCAGGGAAGGAATGAGAATTGTCCTTTGCATAGTTGTTCCCAGTGTAGATGGTTAAGAGCTCTTGTTGAAAACTGAGTTTGTCAAAGAGTCCCAGCTTTCTTTTTATTTCCAAGTATATATTTTCATCCAACTCGTCAGAGGGCTGGGTAGTGTGGACTTCGTCACTTTCAGCCATTGTTTTACTTCAGAGGCCAAGCCAGCCATACAAAGAGCTGTGGTAAGGGCTCACCCTTGACGAAAGACCCAGTTTTGGTGCTGATTGGACCTAGGTAAAAAGATATTGTCAAATTTGTACAGTTTTAGTTAATATTTACCTTCAGAGAAATAAATACCATATTTTGTAGACACAAATGTCATACTTGCAGTGTCAGCAATCCCTTTGCAGAAAATCACAACTGTATAGTAAGTGTATCAGATGAAAACTTACATTTTCCAGAGAGCTGTGAGACACGACTGGCCACAACAGCTGTCAGATATACAGAATTTACTTTTTATGCACTGGCAGAGAAAATACAGAACCCATGATGACAAGAAGGCTCGTATTGTAAATGCAATGTATATTATTGAGACTAAAGTCTTGAATTGAAATTATGATAGGCAATATACAGTGTCCCCCGCCCCATTGGCTTCCAGAGACGACCTCACAACGACCTTCAAGTTGCACGTGCAAGTCCAATTTTAGAGACAAAAAAAGTATCTTTATTCAAATTCAGTGAATTCAGCAATGAACTAAAACAAGGTTTACTGTTGCGTCTGTGTCTGCGAGTGGTATAAATCAAATTTTTTATACATTTTAATTGGTTTAGTTTCTTCTGCTCTTCAGTGTATTTTTTTGTAATGGCGATGAAATACAGCTCGTGAATATCGTTCTCTTTGTTTCATGATTTCAAAACAGATAAGTTGTCAATTTTATTATATTCCTGCCATAAACTGATTATAATATTGTTTTCATGGGAGAAATATGAATTATTGGTTCTTCGGAAACACCACCAATTTTCAGAATTGCTGCCAAAACATCCTGATCTTTTAAAAAAATTGATTGTTGTCATGACTCTCGTTAATGTTTGTAAAATAAATGGAATGAAATTGGTATTCGTTTGGTTAGTTATGTATTTGAAAAACATATGTTCGTTTTTCGCAATATTTTAAGATTTGACCTTGTTCTGACCGTACTCTTTCAAACATACATATTTTGGCTCTGTAAATATCTTCTCTGAAATTGCCGGCTTGAGGGAATAAACTTTGTTTTGTATGTTTTTCGTTATGAAGACATCACATTTGTTCAAATTATGAGATTTTAATGTTATTTTTGTTGTCATCAATATTGATGCAGAGCTCATTTTATCAGCAAAGCGGAGAAAGGACCTCGTAACCGCTACGTACGACACGGTTGTTAAAGCGTTCGGTCGTAACGCCGAAGACCCGGGTTCAATTCCCCACGTGGGTACGTGTGAAGCCCATTTCTAGTGTCCCCCCTCCATGATATTGCTGGAAGATTGCCAAGAGCGGCGTAAAACCACACTCCCTCCCGTAATGATATCCAAACTACCCTTTTACGAAAGCCTCTTAACAACGTCGTAAAGCCATTCTAAACTAGAATGTCGCACGACCTTATGACATCGTATTTTACACAACAAATGGACCCAGAAGTGCTAATTACCCCCGGCCTCCCGTTTGCATATTGTCCATTCGTAATCACTGATAATGTAAGGGCTGGCTACCAGTTATTTATAAACTAACTACTGTAAAGTGTTGGCTTCCATTGTCATTGATAATCTATCAGCGGCAAGAATCTGTTGGCCTCCATTGTTAGTTTCCACCTTTTGTTATCTTATTATGCTCTCTGCCTCATAGCATTCATTCACCTGATGAAGGTATAAACATATACACCGAAATATTGTTTCCTTATAATAAAGAATTGACATCCATAAATTCTCTTCCTTGTGTGTATCATTTCTAAATGCCATTCAAAGACTTGGACTATGCTTCCACAACAATGACTTTCTGAAAGAAACCTGATGCATTTGTTATTGTTTTCAAGGAACATTGATGAATCTACAGTGGTAAAGTTCCAAATAGTTCTTCAGTATTAATATTTAATTCTAAGGCGACTAACGGGATCAGGTGATCAGGCTCGCTGACTTGGTTGATGCATGTCATTGATCCCAATTGCGTTGATCCATGGTCATGATATCAATCACTGGAATGTCTGGTCCAGACTCCATTATTTACAGACCGCCGCCATATAGCTAGAAAAGTGCTGCGTGTGGCGTTAAACAATAATCAAACCAGCAACCAACCGATAATCGAGTGTGGACCAGACAATCCAGTGAAGACCTGTTCTACCCCGGAATCTTCACGGGTCTATTGAAGGCTGTGCCACTCAGGGGGTTAACGTAGTGTACAATTATTGTCCCTCTGACAGAGGCACGTGAGTCCATCTATGTTGAAGTGATTAATATCAACTAGTGTTTTAATGTATTGATTGTGCTTCTATTTTTAATATTGGTTAGTATGACACACAACCACTGGTGACCAAAGTGATGGCATAAATCCTGCTGCGAGTCATGCAGGCAGCAAAAGCACTGTAAGTCCCCATGATCCCCAGTAAGGTGGTCTAGCTTTGGTTGCCAGTGGTCTATAGCCTGGTTTTACTTTCTAATAACTAATTGACTGAAAAAAGTCTTTTTTTAAATATTGTTCAGGTATATTTTATGTCTACACTGTGATATTTACCTTACTGTTTTACTGTCCTTCGTCGACAGAAATTTTATGATAATAAACTTGTTCTCATCGCGATATGACTGCAATACTGCCGATGCGATGTAAAATTTTAACTCACTTACTCACTCGATTGACAACATGAGCATCGATCCAGGCAATTCGGATCGATGACATGCATCAACCAAGTCAGCGAACCTGACCACCCGACCCCGTTAGTCGCCTCTTACGACAAGCATAGTCACCTTTTACGACAAGCATGGGTTCCTGAAAACCTTTTCTACCTCGGATCTTCACGGGTCTGATCACTGGACGAGAGTTAAAACGACTGTTCCAACTATACGCTGTATTCAGTGGCCCAAAAATCTAAATTGTGAGGTCAGTTGTAAATTTTGCAACGAAATTTTGATAATTCTGCAAACTTGTGAGCTTAATTTTCGTGAATTTTGTATGTGTGCGCCTGCTTGACTTCTGGCAGGCAATTATGATGATAAACTTTTCCACTGGACTTAAAAAATGAAATATGTATAGTCACACGTTTAAATCCCACATATCAAAGTTATGCACTATTTTTTACGTATTCTGCAAAATTTTACAAGAGTTCTGCACAAAATGTAATTTTCTGCAAGGTAGGTACGTTTCTGTACAGAGTTGGCATTTGTGATATATTTTCCTTTACCCGTTAGCAATATATACACTCTTCAAAAGAAGAAACGCACAGGTAGATGTTTAGTATATTTATTGTACCAAATAAAGTCGATATATTTAATCTAATATCAAAGACACAAATATGAAATCTTGGAGCTCGATAGTTACATGTTGTCGTTGTACAAAGGCAGTGAAAACTGTTCATTGTCATGTCACATATGGCCATAAGATGCGCTGAACTCAGTATCTCGTGTTTCCGCCCTGGTCAGCATCACGGCCCTGCATCTCCTCGGCACTGGCTGGATAAGTGTACGAATTCTGTCCTGTTGAATTCTGCGTCATTCTGCTTGTAACGCGTTGGCCAGTTGTGGGAGTGTCTTCGGCGTGTTCTGACGTTGACGTACACGTAGATCGAGGTCATCTCCGAGGTGTTCGATTGGGTTGAGATCTGGAGATCTCGACGGCCAGGGCAAGGGTTGATGCTGGCATTATGAAGGTAGTCTACCGTGACACGAGCCGTGTGTGTTGTCCTGTTGAAACAGCTCCCTCTGGCGGTCAATGATTGGAAGAAGGTGAGGTTGAAGAATTTGATTCATGTAGCGATTTGCTGTCAAATTTCCCCGAACCACAAGCAAGTCAGATCTCGTGGAGTAGGATATGACCCCTACACCATGACACTACCGCCACCGAATTTGTCGAATTCACGTACACAATGCGGGGCAAAGCGCTCATTTAGACGACGATAAACACGTTTTCTTCCATCTCGCCGGTGAAGAAGAAATCGTGATTCATCGCTAAACCACACTCGTTTCCAGTTTCTTAAATACCAAGGCTGTTAGGTATGGCACCAACACAAGCGTCGCTGTCGATGGACCTCTTGCAAAACAGGTCTTCTGGGTCGGATTCCGTCCTCGCGAAGATGGTTCCTGACAGTCTGGTCCGCTATCCTCCTCAAACCAAGGATGCATCCTGCAGTCTCCGTAGCTGTGGCATTGCGATGACGTAGGTGGAACAGTCGAATGTAGCGATCCTGTGCAGGGGTGGTAACTCTTGGTCGGCCGGTTCTCGGACGGTCTGCAGTGGAATTGGACTGTGTATATCGGCCCCAAAGGCAGCAAATGGTACTGTGGTAGACGTTGAAGTGGAGTACAACAGAAGACTGCGAAAACCCTCTTTGGATACGTCCTATGGCGATGTTCCGATCGGCAGCGGTGAGTCTCGGCATTTGCGAGTGAGTGAGTGTAAGTATGGTTTTACGCCGCCTTTAGCATTATGCCAGCAATATCACGGCGGGGGACACCAGAAATGGGCTTCACACATTGTACCCGTGTCGGGAATCGAACCCGGGTCTTCGGCGCGACGAACGAACGCTTTGACCTCTAGGCTACCCGACCGCCCCCTCGGAATTTCGAACTTGAGAAATGTTGACAATTGAATGACAAATTGCAGGCTTATGCTTGCCGTTTTATAGCCATCACCACGAGTAACGACTGCCATAACTTGCACGTGCATTTTGCTTTACTGTTTTACTCCATGACCTTTTTGGACAAGTGAGTGAGTGAGTATGGTTTTACGCCGTTTTTAGCAATATTTTAGCAATGTCGCGGCGAGGGACACCAGAAATGGGCTTCACACATTGTACCCATATCGGGAATCGAACCCGGGTCTTCGGCGTGACGAGCGAAAGCTTTACCCACTAGGTTACCCGACCGCCCCTTTTTGGACAAGTGTGAAAAGACATTGCAAATCGACAATGGCTGCGTTTGTCGAATGTCAGGCCACCAACAGTTTCCAATAACATATATTCAATTTATATACCGGATTTTTTGTGTAGTCAGGTTCCATGAACAACATACTACCTTTGCGTTTCTTGTTTTAAGAGTGTAAATGGCATCGATAGTAACAAAATTCAGCAACCCATGCTTGCTGTAAGAGGCTACTAACGGGATCGGGTGATCAGGCTCGCTGACTTGGTTAATGCATGTCATCGTATCCCAATTGCGTGGATCAATGCTCATGATATTAATCACTGGATTGTCTGGTCCAGACTCGATTATTTTACAGACCGCCGTCATATAGCTGGAATATTGCTGAGTGCGGCGTTAAACCAAAAACAAACAAACAAACAAACGATGGAGTTAATCGTTGCTGACAAATATCAATCACTGGTCTTTTTGGTCCAGACTGATGTTGCTTGCATGAGTGTGGCATTATCAAAATGAAAACTTTATAATTGGCAAACTTGACAAACAGCAGACGAATGAACCCTTTCCACGCATGAACGCCCTCAACAGCACGTGCAGCTTTGATAATTATGATTCCTTTTGTCTACATGAAGAAAAATCAATTCAGTTGATCGGGTGCAATGTACCCTTGCACTTAAACCGTCAGCACAAAGCCACCACCATTCTTCTTGTGAAGTCTGTGTTTACCGTTCTGCAAGATGGTGGCTTTCCAGGCTATCGTGGCGTGTTTCCTTGGGGTGCATGTGTACAAGTCCTCTGGCTCTGAGTTAGGATGTCTGCATGGACAGGTGGGGGACAACAGAATGGCAATATCAAATGTATACAGGGTAGACCGAGGGGTACCCCTTTACAAATGCATCGCCCACTGCCAGATGGCGGACAAATGCAAGTCCATCAGCTACCACAAAGGGTCCATGTCATGCGCTTTGGTTGACACTGATGTTCCAGGACTGAACAAAGATGAAGACTTCGTCTTTATCAAGATGAACTCCTTTCAAAAGGTATTTATCTTTATGTTGCTCTTGGGGTGGGGGGTGGGGGTGAAGATTACACGCCCCCTGCTTATTTTTAAAAAAAATCTGGAAGCGCTCCTGATTTTTGTAATATTGGAGTACTGTGTTGAATGTGCCACGTTGCTGGTCGTAAGAGGCGACTAAACAGAGAACCGTTGGGGTTCAGTGACAGAATTGGCGACTTTATTGATGGGGTGGTCAGGCTCGGCGACTTTGTTGATGGCGTCATACCAAATGGCGTGTCAACATACCAAATGGCGTGTCATCATACCCCAATGGCGTGTCATCAAACCCAATGGCATGTCATCATACCCCAATGGCGTGTCATCATATCCCAATGATGTGTCATCATACCCAATGGCGTGTCATCATACCCCAATGGCATGTCATCATACCCCAATGACGTATCATCATACCCCACTGATGTGTCATCATACCCAATGGCGTGTCATCATACCCAATGGCATGTCATCATGACCAATGGCGTGTTATCATACCCCAATGGCGTGTCATCATACCCCAATGGCGTGTCATCATACCCAAATGACGTGTCATCATACCCTTATGGCGTGTCATCATACCCAATGGCGTGTCATCATACCCAATGGCTTGTCATCATGACCGATGGCGTGTCATCATACCCAATGGCATGTCATCATACCCAGTGACGTGTCATCATACCCCAATGTCGTGTCATCATACCCAATGGCGTGTCATCATACCCAATGGCATGTCATCATACGCAATGGCGTGTCATCATACCCAATGGCGTGTCACCATTCCCAATGGCGTGTCATCATATCCCAATGGCATGTCATCATACCCAAATGGCGTGCCGGCATACCCAATGGCGTGTCATCATACCCAATGGCGTGTCATCACACCCCAATGGCGTGTCATCATACCCCAATGATGTGTCATCATACCCCAATGGCGTGTCATCATACCCCAATGGCATGTCATCATACCCCAATGGCGTGTCGTCATACCCCACTGATGTGTCATCATACCCAATGGCGTGTCATCATACCCAATGGCGTGTCATCATACCCAATGGCGTGTCATCATATCCCAATGGCGTGTTATCATACCCCAATGGCGTGTCATCATACCCTAATGGCGTGTCATCATACCCAATGGCGTGTCATCATACCCAATGGCTTGTCATCATGACCAATGGCGTGTCATCATACCCAATGGCATGTCATCATACCCAATGACGTGTCATCATAACCCAATGTCGTGACATCATACCCAATGGCGTGTCATCATACCCAATGGCATGTCATCATACCCAATGGCGTGTCATCATACCCAATGGCGTGTCACCATTCCCAATGGCGTGTCATCATATCCCAATGGCATGGCATCATACCCAAATGGCGTGTCATACCCAATGGCGTGTCATCATACCCAGTGGCGTGTCATCATACCCCAATGGCGTGTCATCATACCCCAATGGCGTGTCATCATACCCAATGGCGTGTCATCATACCCAATGGCGTGTCATCATACCTCAATGGCGTCGATCGCTGCTCATTATATTAATTACTGGATTGTCTGGTCCAAACATAATTTTTTACAGGCCGCCGCCATAAGTTGAGATAAGATGAGTACGGTGTTATATAGACCCGTGAAGATCCGGGGTAGAATAGGTCTTCAGCAACCCAACCCGTAAGAGGCGACTAACGGGATCTGGTGGTCAGGCTGGACAGACTCGATGTTTTTGACAGACCGCCGTCATATAGCTCGAATATTGCTGAGTATGGCGTTAAACAACAAACCAACCAACCATTTCAAAAAAACTAGGTCAGGCAAACAGTGCATGCTGACTCTCACATGTACTTCCACAAGGCTTGCGGAGGCTATTCCGTTATGAACAATTACGATTCTGATCTCATGTGGGGTGTTTTCCAACAAGCTGTGCATTAGTTGGGCATAACTCAGGTTAAGTCCAGTGCTAATCATCCTGATCCTGAAGGAGCTTTAGAGAGATTAGATATTTTTCAGCTGCAGCTACAAAACCAGATATATTTTGTTTAAACTATGAGCTTAAAGTCCTGCGGGTGATCAATATTAGTTCCCTGTATACGTTAATTCGTGGAGAATGTGTTACTAACCGAGGTTTTACATGATAACATGAAGGAGATAAATCGGGGATTTTGTAACGGTTCGTTGTGTCCGTTTGTGCACTTTGTCTATTGTTACTGTACGTGAACTCATATAACTTATTAATAAGTTTATACGTTAACTTCTATAACTTAAGAGTATGCGTCTTTAGAGTCCCAACAAAATCTGTATAAATACTAGATTCCATATCGACAATCTTGTCACGTGATACGGCAATATTTCGTTGAACCCTATGACTTTACACGGCCGCTTAGAATATAGCCTCAATGCAAGTGTGCGTTTATCCGTTGTTCTAAATTAGATGTCTGGTCATGAAGTAGAGGATATTTTGTGTTGATAAGACGTATTGGTCTGCAAAACCTATATGGTAGTTGTTTTCCTTCAATTTGTTTAGGGGGCACGGCGGTTCGAGTCCCGGTTCGCCCCGATTATGTTTCTAGATTTGTCAGCACCATACCCGTGCTCGTGGGTTTCACCGAAGTGGTAAACGTTAGTCTGTCTTACAGACCCTGATACAAATATATATCAAATACAGCCCATGCAAGTCTATAATGTTTGGCAAGTCTAGATCACCGCAGTATCATAAAATGAAGAGAGTCACTGGGCTCCTTTTTATTATATTTTTATTAAGATAACTGAACAACTGTTTTTTTATGTACGATATGTTCATTTCAGAGACTAGATGTTAGTCTATGGTAAACGTCTGAGACCTGCATTACTTCGGGCTTTCCTCCCGCATTATGCTGACACGCCGCGATATAACTGGAATACTGTTAACAGCGGCGTTAAACCCAACTCACACACTCACTCACTCTAATTTGTTTAAAATTGCTCGGTTTTTAAAAAAAGGATTGAATCAGTTTAACGCCGCTTGGAACAGTGGTTCAGTTTTACAACGGCTATTATGTGATTAATTTCTATGTATTTACAAAACCCACAAGAACGGGTATGGTGCTGAAAAATTCCAAAACATAATCACGGAGAATCACGGCCAAGGGACGCAACTATGCACAGCGAGTTGCTTCTCCTCAGCCGACTGGGCCACCTGTGTGCCCCGTTTAAAAATAATATTATTTTTAATATAAAGTCGTTAGTGTTTTGTGAATAATTAATAATTATTTTCAAGAGGCAATGTAGATACTGGTTTCATTTCAGTCTCTGGCAGGACGCTGTTCCCAATTAAGCTGTGAGTCTGGGAAGAAATGTGTAGTGGACAGATTGCATCGGCCGTCCTGTGTGTGGGGTAAGTTAGTTATAGTCTCAAGGAATAGTCTTCTTCCCATGTGTGGCTGTGAGTCGGCATAGTGTTGACTCGGCTCAGGCCCACTCTGTGTGGGGTAAGTTAGTTATAGTCTCAAGGAATAGTCTTCTTCCCATGTGTGGCTGTGAGTCGGCATAGTGTTGACTCGGCTCAGGCCCACTGTGTGTAGAGCCTATCCTTAACGCTAGAGATGCGTCCTGTTGCGGAGGATTTGGTCAGAATATGTTAGAAGTCAAGATCAGAATTCAGGTAAGGATAAGCATAGTTATAGATAATTGTCATATATTCTTCAGTTCCCTTTTTGACCAACATGAAAACAAACAAATTTCAACGTTGACCTAACAAGAGAAAACTGACCCGAAAGGGATTGGTTAAATATGGTGACGGACCTTGGATATTGATTCGTCACAAGTTCACTATTGACATGTCACGTGATGAATATTGACATCATCGGCTAGAAAACAACATGTCGTCTGCGTGTTGCAATGTACTAGTAACGGTACGCCTATATTTCCGAAGATGATTTCGATTGAATTATAGTTATAATAGAAACAAGACTGTCAAAAAGCTTAAATTAAGCACTTTATCAATGAATTCCGGTTTGACAAAACAACACTCTTGGCGAGGTCACTATATGGAATCAAGGACTCTCGGGTCTACGGCCTCGGACCCGTCAGACCACCTCAGACCCTTGACGATCCGGGGTAGAATAGATCTTCAGCAACCCGTGCTCTCCGTTAAAGGCGACTGCGATTACAGGGATCGGGTGGTCAGGCTCGCTGACTTGGTTGATGCATGTCATCGATCCCAACAACGTGGATCGATGTTCATGATGTCAATCATTGGATTGTCTGGTCCAGACTCGATTATTTACAGAACACCCGAATAGCTGGAATATTATTGAGTGTGGCGTTAAACAACAAACAAACAATCTAAAAACATATTCAAAGAAAGGATGTGTCATACCGCTTTCTTATAAAGTCAGCGAGACTTTCTGTTTCGAAGGCCTAGTTTAGGACACGCCATCTTCCCGAGGCAAGTGAGTTAACTGACTATAAAAGTCCAGTTTCCACCCTTGCCGAACTAGACTGGTATTATGGAGTTAGATTTTGGCTGGACTAACGAGTCTATGCATAGTCCAATAAGAATCGCGCACCGAAATCGAAATCCGGTTTGTAAAGTGTCATGCAGATTTCGGTCGACTGCAGGATTTGCAAAGCATGTGCACCGCTAGCTCGTTGTCAACAGATATTTTCTAAATCTTTTCATGTTTTTAATCAAGGTGCTCACGTGATTTGATGCACTTCGCGATGTAAGACCCGTTTTGTCACAATATAGATCTTGATTATCGAGCAGATCGTCTTGACTTTGGCGCCACCGTTTTGTTTGAAGCAAATGCAAGTGATACGAGAAGTGGAATCTGATTGGTCCATAGGAGATGCATAGAAAGGACATAACTCGTGATAACCACTAGTGGCGCTACGATCGAGCCCAGGAATTCCAGCCTAGTTCGGCAAGGGTGGAAACTAGACTTTTAAAGTCAGTTAACTCCCTTGCCTCGGGAAGATGAGGACACGCCGGAAGCGCATTTTTCGTTATGTATAACGGTAGTTGTATATAGCTTACAAGTTATATGTTAAAGGAAACTCGGTGAGACTGCTTCTGTTTCAGCCTGTAGTTTGAACACTTTTCAAGTTCCCCTGATACGGTTTAGTGAATAATATTTTACTTTATATTTGTCACCATTAGGAGGTTTAATTTTGCGAAAAGCATAACAATTAAAACTTAATTCTTATTAAAACAACTGAAAAGACAATGTCTAAAATTAAACGCCACTGCTTCCGTTTTACATACTAAACAACATATATTTTGAAACAAATATTTGCAGATTCAAAAGCACAATTAATAAATGTACAGTCCTCAACACTTTATGTAGAAAATACTAATGTTAAGAGGCTATCTTTGTTGACGTTTTAAAATGTTGGCTACATATGAAGGTGAGCTACGGTGAACTGGGACTATTTCTGTTTGTCTTGACTTTATTAAGTGAGTGAGTGAGTTAATGCTTTACGTTACATCGGCAATATTCCAGCCATATCGTGACGAGAAATTATACATTTTTAAATACATATATTTTAACTAAATTAAAATCTGTCATCGATGGACAGTAAAATCACTAGAATATCACATATCATTATCTAAAACTAGCATACAACTGTAACAAGATAATCGCGGGAGGTGTGTCTGGGTGGGGACGGACTGGCGGGCCGGGGAGTTGGTGTAAAGGTCGGTAAGTTGGTTGGTTAGCTTCATTGTTTGTCATCTTGCCACACATGATACACCACACTAATACCTTATGCCCAGCGCAGTAATTGCTGAACATGTTTCAATAATCCATACAACAGCTTCGATCCAGTTCAGTTATAAATAACAATGAGTGTCATAACGAACATGCGGAACCTGTTATTAGATAGTTCTGGGGGCACCGAGTTCTTTAATTCTAACGAACAATCATTGTCGTTAGATTGTGGTTTCGATTTGTAGATGTCAACATATTACCCTATGAATGCATTAAATGTTAAGTACGGCACTCGATTGATGTTTGTAGTTTAATTACAGCGTGAATGGTAAAATACTTTCCGTTCGACAGCCAACGTAGCTCTGGTTGACGTAGATGTGCAACAGACTGTCTCATCCACACACAAAAAGTGCGTCTACTTATGCATTACATACTGACACACACACCAATAGTGCGTCTACTTATGCATTACATGGTGACACACACACCAATAGTGCGTCTACTTATGTATTACATAGTGACACACACACCAATAGTGCGTCTACTTATGCATTACATGGTGACACACACACCAATAGTGCGTCTACTTATGTATTACATAGTGACACACACACACCAATATTGCGTCTACTTATGCATTACATAGTGACACACACACACACCAATAGTGCGTCTACTTATGCATTACATAGTGACACACACACACCAATAGTGCGTCTACTTATGCATTACATAGTGACAAACACATCAATAGTGCGTCTACTTATGCATTACATAGTGACACACACACACCAATAGTGCGTCTACATATGCATTACATAGTGACACACATACACCAATAGTGCGTCTACTTATGCATTACATAGTGACACACACACCAATAGTGCGTCTACTTATGCATTACATAGTGACACACACATCAATAGTGCGTCTACTTATGTATAACAGGAAGACACACATACACTGATAGACTGATGTATAACAGGGTGACACATACACTGATAGACTGATGTATAACAGGGTGACACACATACACTGATAGACTGATGTATAACAGGGTGGCACACATACACTGATAGACTGATGTATAACAGGGTGGCACACATACACTGATAGACTGATGTATAACAGGGTGGCACACATACACTGATAGACTGATGTATAACAGGGTGGCACACGTACACTGATAGACTGATGTATAACAGGATGGCACACATACACTGATAGACTGATGTATAACAGGAAGACACACATACACTGATAGACTGATGTATAACAGGGTGACACATACACTGATAGACTGATGTATAACAGGGTGACACACATACACTGATAGACTGATGTATAACAGGGTGGCACACATACACTGATAGACTGATGTATAACAGGGTGGCACACATACACTGATAGACTGATGTATAACAGGGTGGCACACATACACTGATAGACTGATGTATAACAGGGAGACACACATACACTGATAGACTGATGTATAACAGGGAGACACACATACACTGATAGACTGATGTATAACAGGGTGGCACACATACACTGATAGACTGATGTATAACAGAGATACACACATACACTGATAGACTGATGTATAACAGGGTGGCACACATACACTGATAGACTGATGTATAACAGAGAGACACACATACACTGATAGACTGATGTATAACAGGGAGACACACATACACTGATAGACTGATGTATAACAGGGTGGCACACATACACTGATATACTGATGTATAACAGGGTGGCACACATACACTGATAGACTGATGTATAACAGGGTGGCACACATACACTGATAGACTGATGTATAACAGACAGACACACATACACTGATAGACTGATGTATAACAGGGTGGCACACATACACTGATAGACTGATGTATAACAGGGTGGCACACGTACACTGATAGACTGATGTATAACAGGGTGGCACACATACACTGATAGACTGATGTATAACAGACAGACACACATACACTGATAGACTGGTGTATAACAGGGTGACACACATACACTGATAGACTGATGTATAACAGGGTGACACACATACACTGATAGACTGATGTATAACAGGGAGACACACATACACTGATAGACTGATGTATAACAGGGTGACACACATACACTGATAGACTGGTGTATAACAGGGTGACACACACACAATGATATACTTATGTATAACAGGATGGCACACATACTCTGATAGACTGATGTATAACAGAGAGACACACATACACTGAAAGACTGGTGTATAACAGGGTGGCACACATAGACTGATGTATAACAGGGTGACACATACACTGATAGACTGATGTATAACAGGGAGACACACATACACTGATAGACTGATGTATAACAGGGTGACACACATACACTGATAGACTGGTGTATAACAGGGTGACACACACACAATGATATACTTATGTATAACAGGATGGCACACATACTCTGATAGACTGATGTATAACAGAGAGACACACATACACTGATAGACTGATGTATAACAGGGTGACACACATACACTGATAGACTGATGTATAACAGGAAGACATAAATACACTGATAGACTGATGTATAACAGAGAGACACACATACACTGATAGACTGATGTATAACAGGGTGGAACACATAGACTGATGTATAACAGAGATACACACATACACTGATAGACTGATGTATAACAGGAAGACATAAATACACTGATAGACTGATGTATAACAGAGAGACACATACACTGATAGACTGATGTATAACAGGGTGGCACACATACACTGATAGACTGATGTATAACAGAGAGACACACATACACTGATAGACTGATGTATAACAGAGAGACACACATACACTGATAGACTGATGTATAACAGAGAGACACACATACACTGATAGACTGGTGTATAACAGAGATACACACATACACTGATAGACTGATGTATAACAGAGAGACACACATACACTGATAGACTGATGTATAACAGAGAGACACACATACACTGATAGACTGATGTATAACAGAGAGACACATACACTGATAGACTGATGTATAACAGAGAGATACACATACACTGAGAGACTGATGTATAACAGGGAGACACACATACACTGATAGACTGATGTATAACAGGGAGACACACACACACAGAGCCTGATGTATAACAGGGAGATACACATACACTGAGAGACTGATGTATAACAGGGAGACACACACACACAGAGCCTGATGTATAACAGAGATACACACATACACTGATAGACTGATGTATAACAGGGTGACACACATACACTGCTAGACTGATGTATAACTGGGAGACACACATACACTGATCGACCGATGTATAACAGAGAGACAAACACACACACAGAGCCTGATGTATAACAGTGAGATACACATACACTGAGAGACTGATGTATAACAGGAAGACACACACACACAGAGCCTGATGTATAACAGTGAGATACACATACACTGAGAGACTGATGTATAACTGGGAGACACACATATACTGATAGTAAGTGAGTAAGGGTACCAGTGGGTGGGTGTTCGGGCGGTGGATAGTTGCATGGGTATGTGAGTGACAATACCAATGCATTGAGCACAACAAGAATGGCTTCACATATTGCACCCAAACCTGTTGTGTACTTTGTTTGACAACATCCTTCAGAATCGGGGCGGTCGGGTAGCCTAGTGGTTAAAGCGTTGGCTCGTCACGCCGAAGACCCGGGTTCGATTCCCGACATGGGTACAATGTGTGAAGCCCATTGCTGGGATATTGCTAAAAGCGGCGTAAAACCATACTCACTCACTCCTTCAGAATCGACTTGGTCATCCTCTGAACCAACAGATTCATCCACCACTACATCATGGACAACATCACCTACTACCACGGTGGCTCCGAAATGTGGCTTGCCTCAACAAGAGGAAGAAGCCACGGCGACTGTGTTGGGATACGACGTGGGTGACAAAGCATTCTACGGCTGTAACACGAACCACATAATGTGTGGAAGTGGAACAGTGGTATGTGAGTCAACTGGGCGAGTTCGGAGTTCCAGTGCATGCCTCAATTTGTGACCGTGGTAAGAATTGGGGTTAATAAAATAGCAGAATTATTATTATCACATGGAAACCAAAAGTTCAGGAAAAGGCTTTAACCACGCAGTTTGAGTAGCACCATTTGTACTTTTGTTGGTACAGACCCCGCCATATTTTATTTATCTTGTCATTGAATGCGACATATTCTATTTATCTTGTCACAGACTGCGCCATAATTTATTTATTTCGTCACATGGAAACCCATTTTTAGTGTCACAGGCCACACATATTGTACTTTTGTACAAAAGAATCCTAAAACTTTCAGACCGCGCCATTTTGAGTATCACACCACACATAAAAAACAACCGCGTCATATATCATTATTTAGATAAGTGTTTTATAACAAAAATATCTTAAATGTCTACAAAAAATGTTTCTTAGGGAATTTCTTGACAGAATACTAATAGTCACACGCGAATTCTGATCTCACTGTCATATTTTCTCACACAACGTTTATTACTAGAGCTAGCTAAAGGAGTGTCGCCCCGATGTTTCCAAGTTTATTGTGCTGATGGGTTTCACCAAGGTGGTAAACGTCAGAGACCTGCTTCACTTTGGGCTTTCCTCTCACATCAAGCTGTCACGCCGTGTTATAACTGGAATTTTGTTCAAGGCGGCGTTAAACCCAACTCACCCACTTGCTATAGGGGTGTTAGATGTTACGGAAACTGCCGAGTTGTGACGATTTGGCCAAGGTTACTATGATAACACTGCATGGTCTAGTTTGGTCATTTCGATATTTGTTTGTCAGATGTGAGAACAAATCCTCAGCAACTCAAGCTTGACTACCACAGCAACTGCTGGACCACATATAATGCCCTATATTGTTGGCTCGTGGGACTTAATAGTGAGTGAGTTGGTATTGTTTTACTCCGCTTGTAGCAATATTCCAGCAATATCACGAGGTGGGACACCAGAAATTGGCCTCACAGTTCGGCTTCACACACTTTAACCACTAGGCTACCCCACCGCTCCAAGGGACCTTACGGACAAAGCATAACGGTGACGGTGATGACAGGCGCGAAGCCCATCCCTTACTCATTATGTGAGTGGTAGGATAGCCGAGTGTTTACTCGTCGAGACCTGGGTTCCATTCCTGAGATATATAGCCGGAATATGAAACATATGGTGAAAAACGTGTTCACACTCTCGCTCGCTGTTCCCCTGTTACCCCATTTCACTCACTGGATTCTAGGTATTTCTGATGCACATAGCGGCATTTTAATGCGTGAGTGAGTGAGTAAATATCGAGTTCAACAAAGTAGTGCCATGTAAAGATGATCATCCTATTAGAACCTGAACAGAAACTGGAAGAAAGTGTTCGGTCCGGATGAGTGTGATAGTGCTAGTTGTAGTACTACTCTTGTGACAATATTGCAGCCATACACCAACGGGGACGACCCGTGAATATCTGGGGTAGAATAGGTCTTCAGTAATTCTTGCCGTAGAAGGCGACTAACGGGATCGGGTAGTCAGGCTCGCTGACTTGGTTGATGGATGTCCCCATTGCGTGGAGACCCGTGAAGATTCCGGGGTAGAATAGGTTTTCAGCAACTCATGCTTACCGTAAAAGGTGACTATGGTTGTCGTTAAAGGCGACTAATGGGATCGGGTGGTCAGGCTCGCTGACTTCGTTGATGCATGTCATCGATCCCAATTACGTGGATCGATGCTCATAATGTCAATCAATGGATTGTCTGGTCCAGACTCGATTATTTACAGACCGCCGTCATATAGCTGGAATATTGCTGAGTGCGGCGTTCAACAACAAACAAACAAACAAACAAAC